>NC_064639.1:88052655-89252655 GCF_023864345.2 Schistocerca serialis cubense | reverse complement strand
GTTGTAGGAATACTTGGTTTGAGCCAAGTTTCTGACAAAAGTATTACGTGTATATCAGCAGCTTGAAATATATATTTGAACTCGTCGAAGTGAGCTGGCAGAGACTGGACATTTGCATGTGCAATATGCAGCTTGGTGCGTTCGGGTGTTGATTGCCCGAGGAGGCTGCCGACCGATGTTTGCGGGTCGTGGTTGGCGGTGACAAGAGGGTCTGGCATGAGGAATGCGGAAAGCGTGTGAAGGAGAGGCGGGTGAGGGAGTGTCCTCCCAGTTCTGTGCAGTGAAAGCGGCCGGGAGGGGGTAGGTCCCCGGGGAGACAACGGGATCTGCGGCCAAGGTCAGCGAGGTCTGCAACGGTTATGGAAGTAGCAGTGGGCTGGCAGGGGAAGGAATTTCGCTAAATACAACGGGAGTAATCTGCACGTTATGACATAGTGTGATATTAATTGCGCTTATGAGGATAACAACTAAAGTATGATGGTGGGTTGCTAATTAAGGATGGAAGTGAGACTACCTAATGCAATAATTAACAAAATTACACGAGAAAAACAATTAAAAATGAAAATAGTTATGTGGAGAAACGAAGAGTTGATAGTACAAATAATAACAAATATTACACGAGAAAAAATAATTAGAGATAAAAAAAAATAGTTATTTAGAGAAACGAACAATTTGATGATACATTAGTTACGATATGGTTGACAGTGTAAACAATATAAACATACAGGTTAGTGGCAGCAAGATTAGACATGATTTAGCTTCTAAAGCACAGGCTTTCGAGTTCATTAACACTGCAAATTGTTTTCTTTCCGTTTTCGGTCTTAACCATTATCCTGCCGTCATTTGTCCATACGTTATGTAGCCCAAATTTCGAAATCGCGCTCTTCAAAATGTTTAGTCTTTCAGAGGTCAGATCCTCGCGTACTGTCAGACCCGACTTCGCGAGATTCTTCTTTGCTCTGAAGATTTCAGATCTCTTCCTATACGACATAAATTTCACTATTATAGGCCTTGGTTTTGTAGAACCTGGCGACTTACGACCCACTCTATGACTTCTGTCAATGTCACTCAGAGTCACCTGCACGCCTAGCTTTTCTTGGACAAGGTTTATCACAAGCTCATCTGTGTTCTCTCTGCTGCTCTCTGGAATGCCGAACAGTCTGAGATTATTGCGTCTCTGATATTGTTCGAGCTCGTCCGTCTTCTCGATCAATTTCTGTTCGAGCAGTCGTGCTTTCTCCTCACTTGCTTTTAAAGATGTGTCCAGTGCACGGATCTCGCTCGCATTCGCCTCCAGAGTTTTCTGTATTTTGTCCGTCACTGCTGCAGTGACAGCATCAGTGATGGTTTGAACAACGAGCCCGAGCGTCTCCTTAGCCTGCAGCGCGGCACTCACCTCAGCCTTCACGAGTGCGGCGATGTCAGCGATGGCGGGCGGAGCGGCCGCAGCTCCCGGTGTAGACTCCACCCCTGCGCTGTCGCCGGCCTGGCCGTTGGCTGCACTGCGCGTTGTTCGGCGATTTTCCATTTTTAGTACGATTCCGTGTAATTGGTGCTCAGTATGTGATGTAAAATACGACACTCGGCAGTAGATATACGGCTTTAGTATATGTAGACTAGCCTAACTGCTTAAAACACCTCCAGATTTCACGTAAACTTGCGAGCCAAGCTAACGCACGTCACTCACTCGCCGCCATGTTGCTTTACGACCCAAACTGAATTACTGTGCACGAACGGATTACCTAACACAGAGGATTTATGGCCCTAGCCGTGGATCCCATGGTGAGGAATTGCATGATACTGCAAACAACATTAAATGAAGCAGTTAACAGAAAAAGTTTCAAATGAACACATTAACTTATTTAATTAAAACACAAACATGAAACGCACCTTACGATCTAGCAACCTCAGCTAATATGACAAAGCTACACTGTGTGGATTACACTAAATGAAGCAGTTGGTTCTCTGAGTTGTTTGAAAGTCTTGAGAAGGCGCCCCTTACACCTGACAATTAAAAATAACCTGCAAACTTCTAACTAAACGACACGGTAACTGTTGGCCTGCCACACTCAAAAATCCATGCATCTACGAAAAACACTGTTGTACTTTAGACAGATAATTGCAGTGGAATGACTAAATTCTAACCATGGGTTGTCCTAAGGTGGCAGTGCTACTAGTAATGCTCACCATAAATTATCACCATGGGGCATGATGGAGCTCAAAGGAACTTCTCGAACCACCTTCGTCTTCATCTTCAGGCGAACTCTACATTTTATAGCTGAATTGTATAGTCAGCGGCTTCCTTCCTGCCAAAAATTTCCTCTTTGTGCTACGTTTTCCTGGTGTCACAAGCATTTTTACCAACATCGCTGTTACGCGCCCAGCATCTAGCCTGACATCAGAGATCATCAGATAGTAAAAAAACTGTGCTCAAGGCTGGGATCTTATTTTGCAGCATGCCTTGTTTCTTTTGGAAAGCGTTAGATTGTTATCTGCTAAAGGCAGTCTTCAGAACATGGCAGAGCGCCAGTTTCGCAGTAATAAAAGTACCTTCTCTTGGCACTGCTCAGCCACTAGGCTGGATACGAATTGTAAAGAAACAATAGCACAGGTTCCTTTGGGCTCGCCCAGCAATGCAACTCTCGCGGACTCAATATCTCATAATAACTGCCCTGTGTAAATGGCAGAGTCCCTGCTCGCTAGTTGGGCCCACTTCTTCGATATGTCGGACACTGCCCTCCCTGGCCCAAATCAAATCCAGTTTGCGCCTTTTCTCCCACGCACTCGCAGGAACCAAAGAAAAAGGAAGTGCACACAGTATGAAATGTAGTTGTGTGCCTCCTCATTATTTTAATAGTAGTGTGCGATCTTCATATTAAATGCAATAGGTGTTGTGTCCTGTCTACTGAATGTGGGGTCCCTAGGAAACCAGCTTTCTCGGATCGCTAGACAACAATTCAAGCAAACTGTATTAATGAATTTTTATTATAGTAATATAAATGACAATGCTTAACTTTGAGAATTTAGAATGATGTGTCACAAGAAATGGGCGACAGAAAAAATAAGAAAATTGCATCAGTATATACAATTCCTAAAGCCACTGAAATTATGCTGTATCTAAGTCGCTGCTGTTGAGCTCGTAGTGCAGCTATTCTTCCACTGGGCCGCGGCCAGTCGGCGAGGCGCTTATGTCCTCTTCGTGTCGAGGGTGCTGCCGTCGGGTTCTCGTCCTAGTGAGGGGTGGATCCGCGTACAATTGGCTGACGTCTTCTTCACAGCCCTCTCTGCTCGAATGTTCCCGCCTGGCGTGCCAGCGCTTGACTTCAGGCCGGATCATTCCCCCCTCGCCCTCCACCCCACCAAACGAAGCACTGTCGTCTTATTAGGATCTCGACAATGGCGGGGGAGGCAGGAATGTGGATGCTGCGCTGAACCGGAAGCTGTGGCTGCAGGGGACTTCAGGCTTCCGGTCGTACCCCAACATCCGGCCTTCACTCTGGTGGAAACTTCCCCCGGAAACGTCCACAATGGTACGCGTCCACCTCCTGAGGTTCGTCCATCTGTAGGAGGAGGAGGTGGAGGCGGCGAAGGCTCCGTCTCCATGGAGTCGTCCCGCGGTGTCGTGATGACACCCTCTGGCATCTGCTGTGGCCGCACTGTCCTCGGGATCTATGAATCTGGGGGAAGAGACACAGAAGGATCACCTTGCATATGACAGTGGAGAATTTGATCGTGATATTGGCGTTACAATCTTCTGGGGCTTGAAATGAGATACATGCATGCGCCAAGTTGGTGAAGTAACTCGCCTCGCGCCCACTGTCTGCTGCCGCTAGAAAACTTGTAAAACAAAATATCACGCAGCGTGAAGTGATACTTGCGGCCTTCCTTTGCCGCCGGATGCTGAGGAAGGTGGAGCAGGTGGAGCAGTGTCCGATGGCGGCGGCCATGAAGCAGTTCCGTCGGCGATGGTCCACTATTGGGTGCAAACGATAGGAGGCTAAAAACACTTGCAATGCTTGATCCCTGGTGTGTGCAGTACGAAATTTGGGCATCTGCTGCTTGAAGGTTCCGACAAAACGTCTCGCGTCGCCGTTTGTCTGTGCATGGAAAGGTCCACTAGTTAGATGCTGTATGCCAATGCGTTCACAGAATGTTTGAAATTCATGTCACGTGAACTGAGGGCCGTTGTCCGGCACTATGACTTCAGGCAAACCTTCGAGGCAACAAGTAGAGGACAACACCTGAATTGTGCTGTGTCGTTATCGAGTTCACTGGCACAGCAAAAGGAAACTTGCTATAAGAGTCTAACACAATCAACCAACAAGTGTTCCAAAAAGGTACCGCAAAGTCTATGTGCACTATGTGCACACGTTGAAAAGGTGTTTGCGATTTAGGCCAAGAAATAAATTTTTGATTTTCCGCACATACCATTGTGACGTCATCTGTTCTATTTGGGTATCCATACCCTGCCAAGTACAGTGTCGACGCGGTAACTGTTTTGTACGAACAATCCCTTGATGAAGTAACTGCAACACTTCTTTTTGCAAAGCTTTGGGGGGTCAACACACGTGACTGTCCACTATCATTTTGAACAAGAATTACACATTGTTGCGGTAGCGTTCTCGCTTCCCACGCCCGGGTTCTCGGGTTCGATTCCCGGCGGGGTCAGGGATTCTCTCTGCCTCGTGATGAGTGGGTGTTGTGTGATGTCCTTAGGTTAGTTAGGTTTAAGTAGTTCTAAGTTCTAGGGAACTGATGACCATAGATGTTAAGTCCCATAGTGCTCAGAGCCATTTGAACCATTTTTTACACATTGCTGTATAGAGTGGCAATGTCGACGTGCAAAGTATCGGCGTACTAATGAGTTCTTTATGCTAGGCAATGAGCGAGGCCAAGAAGTGCGAATGTAGTTGAGCAAAACGTACAAATCTGGATCAGCTTTCGTGGCCTGTGCAATTTTCTTATTATTCAGAGGAAAGGAGTGAGGCAATTCAGAATCGTGAGCATCGATGTGACAGCAAGATGCAGCAGAAGCGTCGAAGTCTGTATCAGGGCCTATCGGAAGACGTGAAAGTGCGTCCACATTACCATGTTGAACTGTCGGACGCTACACAATCTCATACTTGTATTGAGACAACAACAAAGCCCATCTTCGCAATTGTTGGTCAGTTCGTACAGGAACCGGCTTCATCGGATGAAACAAGAACTGCAATGGCTTGTGATCCGTTACTAAGTAGAATTTTCTGCCATACAAATAGTGGTAGGATTTGGTGACACATTACGCAATAGCCAGTCCCTCTTTCTCTGTTTGTGAATAATTACACCGAGCTTTGGACAATACTTCTGATGCGAAAGCAGTAGGCCTGTCTTTATCACCAATTCTGTGGTTTGTTAGGATCAAAGTCAACGAAGCATTGATCACTGAGCAACACATCTTTAAATTTTCGAAAAGCTTCTTTCCACTCATCTGTCCAAATGGGACATTCCTGCGACGCAAGCGATACAATGGAGCTGTTACTGTGCAACATTCGGTATGAACCGAATATAATAGTTCATTTTCGCTAATACTGACTGTGACATTGCGAGGAATTGTCAGGTCACATATGGCTAACAAATGTGACGGAAGAGGATGTGCACCTTGACTGTTTATGACATGACCAAGACAGTGCAACTCAGATTTTAAAAAATTACAGTTGTCCGGTCTACACTTTAGTCCTGCAGCACATAACACATGAAACATAGCACACAAATTTGCAATGTGTTCTTCAGGTGTACGACATGCTATGACAATATCGTCCAATTAGTTTGAACAGTCAGCTGCTCAAAGTACCGTTGGAAATTGGCGGGTGCTGAAGCACTGCAGAAAGGCAAACTCAAATATTTAAACAAGCACAAATGTGTGTTCACAACACGCATGGTTTGAGATTCTTCATCTCAAAGTATTTGAAGGTAAGTGTCCCGCAAATCAGTTCTTGAAAAGTAGCGACCAGCGCCTAATCTGTCCACGAGATCCCTGGGCATAGCAGTGGATAAGTATCAATCACAGTTTGTGGGTTGACTGTAGACTTAAAGTCAACACAGAGGCTAATGCGACCTGAAGGTTTGGGGGGCAAAACCAGTAGATTCATCCACTGACTAGCTTGTATAGGCGCAGTGGCTCCACTATCTTGCAGTTCTTTAAGCGCAGTCCGGAACCGTGCGAATGCTACGGTCGCAGGTTCGAATCCTGCCTCGGGCATGGATGTGTGTGATGTCCTTAGGTTAGTTAGGTTTAAGTAGTTCTAAGTTCTAGGGGACTGATGACCACAGCTGTTAAGTCCCATAGTGCTCAGAGCCATTTGAACCATTTACTTCTTTAAGTTCAGCAGCGACTTTGTCCCGTAATGCAATGGGAACGCATTTGGCCCGGAAAAATGTCGGCTGAGCGTTGTCGTTCATAGTAATATGTGCAACGAAGTTGTTAACCTTGCCTAAATCTTCAGAAATGAGTTCAGGGAATTCTTTCAGCAAGCGAGCTACACTGTCTTCGGCATTGAATGCAGTCACTGGCAACACATTCTCCTGAATTTGAAAGCCAAACGAATCAAGTCCAAATATGTTCTCACAATCGCTTGATTGTAGCACAGTGAAAGTCCAGTTTGCGTATGTGTGATACATGTGATACATGGCAGGCAAAGTACATTTTCCGAGAACAGGAATGTGTTGTCTATTACAAGGCGCATTCTAGTTTTAGACAGGCGTGGGGAGCCTAACAGTTCATATGTGTTACGATTCGGCAATGTAACAGAGGCACCCATGTCCAAATGAAATTTCACACGTTTTCCACTAAGTTGCAAATCAACAAAAAGTTTGTTTGACTGGTATAGCACTGAAGAAACTGTCTGCTTGCCGGGTTTGCTATTGCCTGAGGCAGACTTTGACTACACTGCATTGATTACATGGGCCTTGTGACTAGATTTTTGTGAGTGGGCAGAATTCATATGTTTGTTCCATTGCAAACGCACAGATTGTACGTGACCTTTCTTGCCACAAGCATAACAGCGTGCTAGTCTGGATGAGCAGTCTTGGCGTTTGTGCCCTGAATACCACCGAGGGCATGACTTAATTCTGTTCACCCATTTAGAGAGCTGTTTACGCGGCACGGCGCGCACATGCTGTTGCTGCCTACTGGGCTGGTCGTAAGCAAGGGACGACTACACATGACAAATTGGCGGCTGCTCAAATTTATTGGTCGCTACAGCACCTGAATTGTACTGACCTAGAATTTGCACTATGTACTTATGTGGTGGATCTGAATGTTTCGAAATCTGTTCTGTAAGTCTGACGTCAGTTAAACTGCACAAGGTCGCATCATGCAACATTGCATCGGAATATAAAGCATCACAAGCACATTAGAAGTTACATTTCCTCATCATATCTTGCAAATGTGTTACCAACCCTCAATAAATCTGTTCGGCCATTTTCTTGCAACTAAAGATTTGGTACCTAGCTGCTACCACATTCACTTGTTAGTCATAGTAGTTAGAGAATCGACAGCCTGATCATAGGAAAGGTCACTCACAGTCACGTTAGGCAACGATTTCTGAACGAGGCGAAAAACTGCACTTCCTACCATTGACAAGAAGTAATGCAGTTTCACAGTACCTGGCACTTTGTGAGAAGTGATGTACGTTGCATACTGTTGCAACCACTCGAGCCATTTCTCTTCTATTTCATTAAACTGTCGAAAAGGCGGTATACCACTCGGAGCTACACTTATTGTCTGTGGCGCAGCATTAGATGTTTGGTTCACCAATAATGGCTGTACCATATTTAGAAGGGTAGAAATCTGCTGCACCTGAAACTGAAACATCTGTTTTAGTTGTGTTGCATCTATCGCTTGCACCTGCAGCGCCTGAGCAGGGGGTGACAAAGGTGGGTTCCTCATTTTGGAATAGGCAAATGCAATAAAGAGACAATGCAAGCAATAAAAATAAGCTCACAAGCAAAGAAAATTTCTGCAACGCTCACCTGAAAATTCTGGATAGTAAAAACACTGTAAGAGACACCGCTAAAATTAGGTAAACACACCCCTGGAGACAAAGTAGAATTAAAGTGCCAGCAAAACGCAAAAGCCCACGACAAAACAAAATCTAACCAGGCAGTCTCTGGATTGTTGCTGTGAGATTCATTCACCTAGTCGCCAAACATGTGATGTGTAGGAAGCCTACACGCTCGGCTCGCTAGATAAACAATCGAACAAGTTGAATTAACGAGTTTTATTACAATAAGAAAATTACAGTACTTAACTTTGTCAATTACACAGATGTGTCGCAAGCAAAGGGCGAGATACAAAATAATCATTCTTGTTCAGCACAGACAGTCACAAGTCTGTGCTACATAGAGATCGCAAGTGAAGTGAATAGAGCTGACGCTGCTCTCGAAGTCGCTAATCTTGAAGCTGCTATTGAACTTGGGCGTCACCAGTCGGTCGCCGTACTGTGTTGTCTTCACATCGGGGTCGTTGCTGTCGCATTGTCATCCTGGAAGGAAGGTTGCTCAGTGTGCGATTGGCTGACGTCTTCTCGCAGCCTTCTCTTCCCTTTTGTTCCCGGCTGGCGTGCCAGCGCTTGACTTTACGCTGTAATACTTATCATTACTAAAACCTATAATTCGTTAAAAATTGAAAATTATCATTCCATACATGATCTACAGGACATGAATCAGTAGGTCTTTAACAAGCAAAAGTAACTGCAGTCCACGTGTCAAATGTGATAGATCAGATCTGTATGAAGCTAAAACAGTCAAATGTGTAAAAAGCTTATCTATTGCTGCTTACTAGAATTTTAAGGAATTTTGGGTTAGGAAACATTAATTATCGAAATAAGAGCTTGTATACACTATTTATTTATTGTCAAGGCTTTTTATGAAACTAGAATGTACAGTATATAAAGAAGTCAAACATACAATCATTTCAGAGACTAAATTTTGCATAACATGGTTTATTATATACTCTTATATAGTAATACACGTGATTACGTATAGGGTAAATCAGACTGATATGGTGAACAAAACACTTCTCGTAGAAGACAAGAAATTGTTTATTTAAACAAAATCAAAACACTCTCCTTTCACAAAGTACATAAGTAACACATCCTCTTCAGTGCCACTGTACAGTTCACCGCGCCCTACACAACAACACTCTTCATCTTCAGCGTCGTCATCATCGACTTGCAGTTGGATATCCAGTGACCAGTCGGATTCGGTGTCAGTGGCACATGCTTTTCGTTTCTTAGGCTGCTTCTTTTTGATAATTCCTTTGGTAGTCTCTTTGGTTACGGCTTTTCCTTTGGTTACGGTTTTTCCTTTGGTTACGGTTTCTCCTTTGGTCCTCTTTTTAGCATTTGCTCTACTCTTCACTGATTCATTTCGTCGTTTCCTGTTTAGCAGGTTGTCGATGTTTTCTGGAGATGTCAAAACCTCAGTTAAAGGTCTGGACTTCTTCCTTGCAGATGCAACTTTATCTAGGGTAGGTATCGGCGAAATATGGTCCAATAGTTTGCCAGGGGTTATTTGAGATTCTTCTGTTGCCACTGCCGAGATCATATCTGCTGCTTCTGATGAAGACTGCATGTTTTCCTGTGGATTTTGCGGCCGTTGCGAACAGCCCAGTTGTGGTGAAGCTTGTATGTGGTCAAGCCTCTGATCGTATCTACGTCTGCAGTTGCTTCTTCCGAGGGATTAGATATCTCCTGCCAGTGCGAACAACTTGGTCGAGGTGAAGTAGGTCTGTTTTCATGTCGTTAGTTGTTTTCCTGATGTTGATATGAAGCTGATGTTAAAAACGCGTATTCGGGGATTACATCAGGATTAAACGGGATGATTCCTTTGCTTCTGAACCCCGATATTGCATTCTCTGTCGCAGCTGCTTGTACCCATGCCTTTGTAAGCAGTCCTCCGAACACTAGTCTCGAAATTTTTCTATCTGGATTCATTTTAATAATAATAGAATTTCAGAGCTTTAAAAAATGCTCTGTCTAGCGGCTGCAGATAGTGTGTGGTGTGGCTGGGTACACAGAGCAAAATTATGTTTTTTTCTTGTGCAAACTCTAATGTATCCACGCTGCTGCAATGAGAGCTATGTCCATCCAAACTAAGAACGACTGTTCACTCAGGCTTCCTCGGTGCAAAATGGTACCTTAGACGCAGAAAAAAATATCAGTTGTTACGTACGCCAAATTTTGTGGCATGAAAATCGTGGAACCCGGTGACATACCGAAATTGTACTCAGCCTTTTCATTTTTTCCCTTCAAAACACAAGCTGGGAGTAAAAACATGCCGCCGGCCGCGGTGGCCTAGCGGTTCAGGCGCTCAGTCCGGAACCGCGCGACTGCTACGGTCGCAGGTTCGAATCCTGCCTCGGGCATGGATGTGTGTGATGTCCTTAGGTTAGTTAGGTTTAAGTAGTTCTAAGTTCTAGGGGACTTATGACCGCAGATGTTGAGTCCCATAGTGCTCAGAGCCATTTGAACCATTTAAAAACATGCCCTCTTCATTGCAGCAAGCGTTTACAGGTATGGTTTCACCCTTTTCACAGGATGTTATCACTGGAATGCTATTAGACCCCTTTGCTGCCAACATGTAACCTGGTCTATTATTTAGCTGAAGTCCGGACTCATCTACGTTGAATGAATTTCCCGGCTTATCAATGAGGCTATGCTCTACCAAGATGTTCTGCAGCAATGAAAAATAGTTTGAAACGTTTTTAGTACTCAAATCCCTTGACCGTGCTTGTGAAACTTCTTCCGATTTGCGGATTGAGAGTTCCGGATTTCTTTTTAAGAATAAATGTAGCCAGTCCATTCCAGCAATTTCCTTTTCTCGGTTAAATTTTTGATGTTGGTTATATTTCTCAGTTAGTTTATATGCCCTGGTACGTACTTCTGTCCTTGTTGGTGCAGATTAGAAGTTTTGTAATTTTATTATCTGTTTTACCTACTTTTTCCCACATTCTTGTGTTAGTACAGGCAGCCCACCCAAATGTTTTCTCGTGAAGCACCAGTTTGCTAATCGTCTCTTCAGCGTTGGCCATGGAAAGTGAAACTCCTCTGAGGCTTTATTCAGGCTCATTCCATTTTGCACCGCTTTTGTGGCATCGTTAAGTTGCTCCTCTGTCCAATCAGCACGGCTGGATCCTTTTTGTCTTTTGCAAAATGTAGGCATCTTTGCCTGGAACAGTGGCGGTAGTCAGAACATTTTCTTTTTTAGTCACTGACAAACCAAACTGTACTCGCATAAAATATATAAAAACTAATTTTTAAATTAACGATTGTATTGAGACTTCGGATAAAACAGAATACAACTCTCGCATGGGATAGGAAACACTAACCTTTCATGACTTGTCAAAAACCGTGGTTGAGTTATACCTAAATAAAAGCTTTGCACTTTACACATAAGAAAAGTCCTTCACGGTATCACCGCTGCCCGAGTTCACCATTTACCCCATTTTCTATGGGTGAAACGGTTAATAGCACGGCAAGAAGTTCAAAACACTAGACGCAACGATTTCTAGATTATGTAGTACATAAGCAGTATAAGAAGGCAGAATATATCAAAAAATACCCCGCGGACTACGCTACCTGAAGTAACATCTATAAAAGCATGCAGCATATAAAAACTATTTAGCATCGAAAACAGTTTTGTACAAAGTACTTACGGTTTTTAAAACCAAGCTGGTTTTCAACACCTGCACACTGCACACATTCAGAGACATCTATTTAACCAGTAAAGAATTAAAGCAATTCACCATTTCACCCGATTCACCATATCACCCTGACTTACCCTATATGAAGATTACAGAACTTCGTATTTTTTGTTCCCACACTCCGTTTCATACTGCGCAGAAAGTTCTGAGAAACACAGGAACACATCACTGGTCTGGCATTTTACGAACTTATGACTGGACCATCATTGCTTTCTACATATAGAATTACGTTTTTGTCTCCCAGCGTAAATATCTGGCAAATTCAGTGCGTTCCAACGTCTTTTGCATGCTGGTGCGATGGCTTGCATTATTTTACGATTCTTTGCTTCGTAACATTCCCTTTCGTCCGAAATGCGCTGATAGACTCATGTAGCACCTCCAGAAATTCTGAATCAGTCAAACCTAAGAAGCAAGTACAATTACAATATAAACACTATTTAATTCCTAAATATTCTATCTATAGCCTACGAAACTATTCATTTTCTCATTTACAGTAAATAAGATGTAGCACACAAACTACATTTGTTTCATATAATTCAATCATTTTGAAACATAAGTGGCGTGATAATGTCCAACATCTAGACCTACTGTCCGATTGTATCAAATTTTATACACAAACTATTTTATATTCCGGGTAACCGCAGCTGTTAAAAAGCCTGGTGTTAGGAAGAACTCCGCTTACAGGCGGAAAAACAGTTATTTATTAAAACACGACGGCTTTTGTGGTTTCAGACCACATTATGAGGTCAACAACGTTACAAGTATAAGATAGTAAATTTTGACTTGGAGCTATGGGTATGCTTATGATCTTCTAGCGCTGTTCATTTGATGATGCGCCTTGACGCCTCTAAACCGGACGTGTTTTAGTAAACAACAGGTTTGATACATTGCATTTACACGTTTCCTGAGGCTTGTAAAAACTTGCAAAAACTTAGACCTATTTGCTTCTAGTAATCATGATTGATCTCGTATGTAATACTATTTCTGTTTTTTACCTTTTCTTTCATGTGTCATCTTCGTTCGCGAGTAAACACAGCGCCTTTCGTTAAGTGCTGCCTCGTTCTTGTTACTGCGAGAAAATTGAAAAATGACGAGAGTGAAGCGCAGACGGTATGGTCCATGATACATACGATCGCCGACTCAAAACATTGTTTCTCACTGTGAGAAAAAATATCGCCTGACTGTATCATATCTGACACGTGGGGCGCTAGAGGATAACTGGCTTTCTTTGCCTCTAATCTCGTCAGTGGACTTTATTTATTCATCGCATCGACGAAAATAAATTATTAATTGAAATTTTAATTTGGTAAATTTCCTAGCAGCGGCAGCCACACACTGTTTCTACACCCGCATATTCGACGACTTTTTGCTGCACTTGCCGGTCACGGGGCCCTCGTTCACAAAAACCCCGGCCGCTGGCTCTGTTCTGTGCGTTCTACAACGTATTTCGCTGTCAGTCGACGCAGTTGAGTATTAGCGAAATACTACACACAATATTCGCACTTAATCTAACACAGCCGAGAAATAATATATAATAAACTTTTTGACATGTGTTCCTACAGAAAATATTTAATGTGGTTAAGGTGCAAAATAAACGGTATATCGAAGTACAGCAATGATTGGGCTTTCAGTCCTCGGCAGAACACTGCCCTACTTTTCGTACACATTCGCTCTTCCTACATTACACAGAATCCTGTGTGTTTTGGTTGCCAATCAGCAGCCATAACAGCAGACAACCCCAGCATGACCCGATGAGAGCAACAATCACTTACCCCGTAAAGAACTGGCTAAGTTTACAAAGATCAGTCGCCAACTACGAAAGAGTAAATTTTATTTCACGTTTCAGAAAGAAACGCGAACGTATGGGCATTTCAGACTTGAATTATTTTTATCATGCTGCAGAATGCTTTATGACTTGTTTGACTCAAAAGTTAACTGCGTTTATGAAATTTTATTTCTGCATGAACTCAGAGGCAAGATGGAAAACTGAAGTGAAATTTTAATATTCTTAGCACACATGCTACTAATGCAATAATAAACCTTATATTATTAAACAAAAATGAACTGAACTGATTTTACCTTCAAATAATTTCCTGCTTTTGTAATTAAATGAAAGAAAATTTTATTCAAATGGCTATAAAAGTGTGACCATAGTGGCTTTGCAATATTAGTGCGTCTCTACAGGAGCGTATAACATCGTAATGTATAAGATGACAAGTTTTTGTCTTTATACTGTGCTGCAAATAAACTTGGTAATGAAACTTCCTGGCAGATTAAAACTGTGTGCCCGACCGAGACTCGAACTCGGGACCTTTGCCTTTCGCGGGCAAGTGCTCTACCATCTGAGCTACCGAAGCACGACTCACGACCGGTACTCACAGCTTTACTTCTGCCAGTATCTCGTCTCCTACCTTCCAAAGGTCCCGAGTTCGAGTCTCGGTCGGGCACACAGTTTTAATCTGCCAGGAAGTTTCATATCAGCGCACACTACGCTGCAGAGTGAAAATCTCATTCTGGAAACTTGGTAATACTACCGATATTTAAAGTAAATTTACTTTAAGAAGGACGAATGATGTTTAAGATAAAATAAACTTACAATAATTCAAATAACGTCTTATTGGTACTAAATTAAATACAGATTGGAGTTACTGACTGGTGGTTTTCTAAATATACCTGAAACTGATATAACAAAAGTTTCGTGCTTTTCCTCTTGTCGTTACAAGCTGTGAGTCTGTTGTTGAGATGTTATAGCGGCTGGGTCGTGTCTTCACGTCTCTGTACTGTTGCCAACATTTGTGCGTTACTAACTCGTGTAATTTCATCAAAATTATAGTGCATTTCTGTTAGGGACCATACATATCTACAATATACAACGCAAAATCCGTTTTTGGGTTTCTGTTGTGTACGTTTTGTTGTAAGTGGCCTATCTAACTGCTTTCAAAGGCAACAAAAATTAATTTTCAATGTTTCACGTAGTTATTGATTGAATTTAGAAATGCAACATTTTACAAATAAAATAAAAATAAAATAATAATATATAATAATTTGTAATAATAATTATTTTTATTATTGTTTGTTTGGATAAGTAATTGAGAGTTTAAAATTTACGCCATGAATTTATCAAGCTTTGCACGTCCGAAGATGTACGGAACGTAGCCAGGGCTCATTATATATTTTTTGTAGACAAAGTCTGATATCTGATCTCAGCTTCAAACATGACAATGGAGTGACTAAAACGACTAAAACAGAGAAAAGCATACGATTAAATAAAACATATATTAATTTCAACATATACGTTACGATATAAATGACACTTACAACAGTGCAGGCGCAGTGTTCATCCGTCTCCGCACTACGAGATGGCGCTGCCTTAGAGACGGACCAAATTCTGCTTCCGCCGATCCGTATTAATATGTAATGCAGCCAATGAGATTGCTGCTAACGTAGAACCTTTTCTCCTCGCGGATCACACTCGTGCAGTGATACCTGAACGTGCGAGGTATTATAACGAGTGTACAGACCTCCGATTAACCAGTCTGCATTTGTCTGCAGCAGGCTGCACCAGTCTGCATTAGTCTGTACCAGTCTATAGTCAAGTTTCAGTCTGCGCCTAATAAGATTACCATATTCCTGTACATAGCCATGAAGATAAATGAATAGACACTTTGTCAAGTATCAGAGATATTTGAGAATAAGATTAACGTACCAAGACCAAAGGAATTTCAGATTGTCAATTGTAAACAGCATCCAGAATCAAGTAACGTGATGTCTATGCTTTTTATTATTTTAATAAATGTGTGTGAAAATTAATTAAGTTCTGTTTAAAGTTGGTCACCATCAATCTGCTACTCTAAGCATGCAAGTGGCATTTCTATCGTCTGACCTAACGGCAGAAGATAAACACGCCACAACAAGACCACAAGACATATTGCTGACACTTGCCTACTTCGTTAGAGCGACAAGTCAAATAATCTGATGGTGTGTGTACCGAAAGTCTTACAGTACGCACATCACAGAAATTAACAAAATTACATTCAATTCAGTTAACGGCAACCATATTTTAGTCATCACGTTCAAAATCTAAAGTTGGTACACGAATAACTGAGGTCCTTCAAGAACCCGTTTCATATTTACCAATGCACGTAAGCAAAAGTGATAAGAAAAGACAGTATCCCTGAGAGAAAGAATCATGCTGATAAATTAAAATTAAAAATATATATACATATATAATTTTTTTGTATATGATGTAACGAATGCCCAACGACGTCACATGTCCTACACCCACGTCCACAACACGACGTAAAATGGCCCAGCTGTGAGGTGACGCTGTGGGCGGGGCTGTGGACGTGGGGCTTGGGTGTTTGACATTCGGTTGACAGTCGGCTGTGATGTGAAGGAATAATGCCTAACACAGATTTGTTGTGTATTTAAGGTATGCCTGAAGACAGGACTGAGTTCAGAAATCGATCATGCAATGAGGGTAAGAGCTACAAAACCACCCTTGGGCCCAGAGGCTATTTTATTTTAACTTGCTATCTTTGACTAATTTCCAGAATGCGTAGGGTATATTAATGATCGCTATTAAAAACAGGAAAATGAACTTCTTATAAAGAATGTTCGTCAACTATCATTTTACAGTAACACACTTAAAAACCTAAACAACAGTTGACGAAAAACCAAAGTTTTATTTTTTGTTTATAAATGAGCCAAAGGAAATTCTTAACTGACCAAAAAAAAAAAAAAAAAATCCTCGAACACAAGATGTAATATTATTGGTATTTCCGTACTACGAAAGCTTTGAGTATTCTTTGAAAGACGTTTGTTTTGTATAATTTACATAACTGTAAAGATGCGCATCTAGCGCGGACCCTAATACATCGATTGCGCAGTCAAAGAAACATTTTAACAGAAGCTGAACTGTCGTTGCGCTTCGATCTAAATAAAAGATGACGGTAACAAACTTTTGTAGATCTTCAGATTTTAATGTGCTTCTGCTTGTTATGTGAATGCGTGGAGAAGGTCGACTTTAAGCTAAAAAAGTGAGCGGTCTTGCCAGCGTGCAGACAACATTATTAATTAATAACATTAAAGTAATTTATTTTCGAGACTGTAATTCAGCAAGTTATTGTTATCGGAGGTGTTGAACAGTGCAAGAATTATCTTCAACGAAAGGAGAAAAGTAGTGACTATAATTTGTGACAAAAACGTGAACCAAGGAGATAGCACAGGACAGGCTGAAATCTGATCGCACCATACTGTTAAAAAAAGTACTTATGTAAGTTATATTGTTTATAAACAAGCCCTAATTTGCTAGTGAGAATTGTTTGAATATATTTAGTGTTTACCAGACTTCTTATTCTGTTCTTTTCCTTTATACTTTTTTATCCTCCGTGCCATATTATTTTTATGAATGTCAAACAGCCTTTACTACAGCAGAGAATACTGCGGCATCCTGGTCGTAGACAGAAGGCCGCTCCTTGTCATCCATACAACTCATAGCTGCCCCATTTATGAATGATTTCATTTGCAAATGCATTTTTTCTTACTATTCATTGTTAAAGGTCCCTTAGGTAATTATAAAATTCATACTGATTACGTAAAGAAATCCGGGTTGTTCTTTTTCAAGTAATAGAAGTCTTTGCGTAATCAAAACCTAGCCTCCTTCTGACAACGATCAGGAGCCGACCAGAAGACGGACGTCTTCGACCGCTTTCGTGTCTCCTGTGGCAAAGCTGTGCCAGACTGGAAACACGACATTCTAGTATGAAATACCAATTTAAATTGATAGAACTGAAATATATTTAACCAAATAAAATAATAATAATTTTTTTATCATACTAGATCTGGCACCCGAACAGGGACCTGATAAAAAATTTTAATCTGTTCTGTTATTGTTTCATGACATCATCCGGTGGACATCGGGAAGCCGTAAAGGAAGTACTGAACGAAATCGAGGAAGTATAAAAAACAAAGAGAAAAATTCGAAAAATAACAGCAGTGCGCAAAACGACTGATGTAAGTACGGTTTTCATTACGCATAAAATCTCGCGTCTTGTATAATATAACTGATTTCCGGAATTTCTTTCCTTACTGCTTCATTTTATCCTATCGCTGTTATTTCCTTGCAGAGTTGCTTATTTACGTAGTTAGAATTCATTTCTGATCATCTCCTCATGCAAAGTTTATTTGTTAGTATTATGAGCATCTTCATTGTTGCTACGGTTAAGAACACAAGATGGATGCCATAATAGCAGGATTCAGTGTCTAGTAGGTGTTTGTCACTTATTTTCAAAGTTAGGTGCCATCTTGTCTTCTACCCGGTATAGCTCTGCAATTGTCACCTACCGCGGTGTGACGTTTGACTATCAGCGCGCGCATCTGAGAGTTGACGATCGGCGTACCGCGAAATATTTCTTTGAGCAGTTACGTCACAAACTTGAAAATAAACATGGCAGATGACAAAGGAAAGCCGACAAACAGTCTGGATGACGGTGATGACACAGTTGTCAAGTCATACCGACTACGTTCGCGAACGGGAACAGGCAGACCCGAATCGCGAATGGAGACAACGGTAGACGATGATGGTGTGCGTGACGTATCGTCACAGCAATCATCGTCACAGCAAGCGGGAGAAAATTTGATGGTTGAAATGATGAGAATTTTTTTTCAAGAAAGAGAACAGGAGAAACGGGAAAGGGAAGCTTATAAATTACAAAAACAACGAGATAGACAAGAAAGGGAACAAAAAGAAAGGGAAAAGGAATGGGAGACAGAGCGAAAATGGTTTGACCTGAATACCATGATTGGTACAATGAAAAATAGGTTAGATAATATTGATGCCAACTTAGAGGCAAGAATTAGGACAGTCACGGTGGAATATATTTCGGAATTAAGTACTAAAGTTAATGAAAGGATAGAAGGTATTCTGCAGAAGGTAGATGCATGTGAGAGCACAGTAGGTGACGTGCACAAAGACATCAAAGTACAAATCGAAAGTTGCCAGGCAGTTACAACAGAAGTTTCAAAAAAGTCCGCTGAGGTCGGAGCTAAAGTAAACAAGCTTGCAGACAATGTCGTCACTCTGCAAGGCCAGGTCAATGACCTGACACAGGCGCTATCCGAAATAAACATTGAAAAGAGGGTGAATGATGCTGCAGCCAACGTACGTTCCACGATAGGAAAAGAATTTGTAGAATGGGTCGAGACTAAGGAACAGTACATAGCAAACAAGGTTCAACACGACTTAAAAGAAGCCGTTAAGTCAGCCACAGTTGAAGTTTTAGCTGCTCCAGGTACAGCAGGAGATACGATTCTCACTGAATTAGGAGAGATTCGTAGAGTTTTTCACCGAGATCTTCCCGAGTGGAAACGACATCTCACTGAGGAAATCGAGCAGTTGAAACGACAAGTCAATGATTTTCCTAATGACAATAGAAGTGAGCATTCACACTTGCTTTCTTCAGAACATGAATACAATAATAATCCCGTGTCTCGTGTAGAATTCTCTCCACTTGTACATGGACACAGTAGTAAGAATCCTTTAGTACGCAACCAGAATGATCAAGTAACTCTTGTCGAGCTCATGTAAGAAGAAAGCGTTCTCAAGCACCGCGTATTCCAGCCTTTTCTGCCAGAGAAACGCAACATCCACCCAATGGTTTTTCTGAAGGCATTTAATGGTGTTTTTCCTGAGAGCTGGGATGACAAGCAACGTATGCGCTTTATAGTAGGTTACATTCAAGGAGAGGGTTCTGTCTGGGGAACAGAAGTAATTGACAGATGTAATAATTACGCTGACTTCGAAAAGCAATTTCTGAACAAATTCTGGAGTTCAGGCATACAACAACGCCTTAGAAAGGAGGTATATAATGCTGAACCATTTAATACGAGAAGTGCTGGTCTCCGTAGGTACTTCGAGAAATACCTGCGAAAAATACAATATTGGGACACGCCCATTTCCCCGAAGGACGTAATTATGATTCTTAAGTCAAAGCTACCGGTATCAATCAGGGAGAAGTTAGTAAATGTAAGTGACGACGACACGGAGGCTTTTCTGTCAGTACTTGACAACCTTGACATGATTCAAGAAGACGTGCGTGCTAGTGCGCGGAGTAATTGTAATCTTGGCCCGCACACTACACAGCCGCACGGTGTAGGCGCAGACTCAGGTATGTCGTACCAACCCAACAACAGTAAAGGACACGACGTTCCGTGCGATAATAACAACTACTATTGCCGTAACGGGAAGCAGAAACATAAATTCCAGGATCAAAATAGGTACCACCCCATATACCAGACAACACAACAGCAATACGGTAATTCACCAGTTAATTACAATGATCGCTATAATAATAATTTCAATGGAAAAGGACGTTGGCTTAACACCAACAGTCAGCAGCAGTATGGTAACCAGCCTACATTCCAGCACTGTTCTCAAGGGAGAAATCCTCCAGATCCTTCCAAGCAATACAAACAACAGTATGCTCCAAACTTTAGGAATAGTCCTCCGCCTTTTACCAACTATCAAAGTCAAAATCATGAACCTCAAAATTCTCGCATCTATTATGCCCGAGCAAACCCGCCAACACACACCATCTCGACTGAAATTCCGGCAAATAGCTCGCAACTTAGGTGGAATACGGAAGCAAACTTCGTACCGAGCGTACCGCCCGGTACTTCAAAGGTAATTGTTAGCGAAATTCAATCTAATGAACATACGGAAAACTAAAAGCACACTTTGACCGATTTCACACCTTCAGAACTAATCTCCAGCCAAAAGGAAAGCAATGAATGAACTGATCCTATCCCCAAGATAGAAGGTCCAGAAGTCAACCCAGATAATAAGTTAAGACAAGCCCTGATCTCTCTCACAACTAATGCCAATTTAAGAAAAAAGGCATTTGACAAGCATGTCAATAAAGTTCTGTCGTATCGTTTGAACGAGCGTGTTCTTCTGAGGACACACTTCAAACCATCTCTCATCTTACGTAAAAATCGTAAGTGGCAACACCTATACGAAGGACCGTTTGTTATAGTCAGGAAGCCGCATATTGGTTGTTACGTGTTGGCAGATCCAGTTAGTGGACGAATAAAAGGACTTTACCACCATGTAGACCTGAAGAAGTACCATGAAAAACATTAAAAAAAATATCATTTATTATGTTAAGCTGCAACTTGAAACAAGAGTGTGATCTGTTTAGAAAGTAAGTGAATCAACAGCATGTACATGTATTCTGCAGGTGACGTAATCATTTGAGTGAAGTGGTCATGAAGTAATGATGGAGCTTGAAAGATATGAAGTGATTGAAGAAGGTACTCTACGTATTTGGAAAATAAGATTTGCTTTAGTTTTAAGGTAGTTTTAAGTTTCTTGAGCACGAGAAGACTGCAGTCGTTGGATTGAGTAAGGGATGTGCCAAAGTGCCACCTGCTGCTTTAGTTTTAAGTTATGGCAAATCTCCTTTTTACCAAGTACTAAAGGTTTCCTTTAAATCCCTCATTCAGACCATAATGTCCGTATATGTGAAGTATTAACCTAAGATAAGCTTTCAAAGGATTGATATTTTAAGTCGCTAGAACCATGTACGATGCAAAAACTGATACATTGTAATCTGTAGATTACACCGAGTATAAGCAGCAACATATAGTTAATGTACAAAGAAATGAATAATGGTACCCGCAACTGGAGAGCAACTTTAATTTATTTATTACTATGAGTCAACCAGTCAAGAAATTTGCATTTATAATAAGAATTAGGTCCTGTATTGGAGAAACTTAGAGAGACTATTCCTATGTCACGAGTATTATACAGAAACCTTCGATATTAAGACACCTAGTTGAGGACTGAGATAATCTGCTTATATTCTTCTGCTATGTCCGCATGCCGTGATTTTGAGATATATTTGAAGATGCTTTGGAAGCGGATTTGTGCGACATTTTAATACTGAAGTCAAGTTATGCCACGTGGATGACATTAAAAACGGTGGAGCCGAAGAATGAATTTCCTCAACTGATTATTTCACCTATTATCTATCTTCGTATCTTTCATTTCCTTGCACTATCCTATTGTAGTTTTCGTCTTTAGCATTCTTACCTTTCTACCCTACCCGGTAGGGGAAGAAATTTGGAAATTGGTTCAAAAGACTTGACGTGTGTATGTTGTGTGCATTGACGATCGTGGCTCGTTGGTTAATGTGTATCTGCAGTTACTTATCGAAACGTGATGTAAATCTGATTTGCTGTGAGCAAAAGCATCCCAGGAAATAGGAATAATTTTCCCGATTTCTGCTAGATGAAGTTTTGAACGTGAACTGTTCGGCACGCCAAAGTGGGTATATTTACTGATTATTGATGTAACCGAATAAATGAACAAGAAAAAGGGCTGTTATAGAACAATAAGAAAAGGAAAAGAATCAGATTTAAAATATATATAAAATCTAACGTGCTTCAGAAGCACCATTCAGAATAGCAAACACGTTTTTCGTTACGTCTTGGACAGTAATAAAAAAAAACTATGTATATTTTGTAAATGATCCTTTCATGATAAGTAATTTTAGCATTACCTGTGCTACTCTGTGGTATAGAGAGACCTATATGGACACGTATGGATTGCTGCGTGTGACTCTGTGACAAAATGATGGACACGTGTGTAAAATAGTAATTTGACACATGTATGGGCACGAGAAACTAGTTATCTCTTGTGTGAATCAGAACTGTAATAAACTTATGGACACGAGTGATGTTCCGCGTGTGAAGTAGCATTACAAGTATTCTCACGTTGCAACGACGATACAGTGACTATCAGTCAAAGGATAGACAAGCTATTGTACTTACTGCAATAGGAGACAGTAGTCATTTTCATCGATGACTGTTCTTCGTCGCTGGTGCAGTCAATTTACCGTCCAGGTTGACCATGTCGCCTTGACGAGCTGCTCCAGTACCCACGATTCAACAAAAGGCACAAGTTAAAAGAAAGGTTGGCAGCCACAGAACTATCTGCCTCGTGCAGGACGCGGACTGCCAACGCTGTTAAACCGCCAGTTCGTTACCACGTGACTGTGAAGCACTGTGGCAACATTCAATGACTGCTCGCCGGCCCGTACTCAACAATAAGCATTCCTCTCCATAACGGGCGCAAGCGTGCTCCAGATTTGAGATGAAAATGGACATAAAAATAATAAAACGTTGATAAACTACGCACGATTTTACTATATTTACATTTAAAGGACACTAATGATGACGTTTCCTTAACTATAAAAATTGCTACGGCAATATTGCTAAATACATTGCTTAAGAAAGACCTGTACAAGACGGAACGTGTTTTGCTAATATTTGCTAACGAAAGAATGTAAAACCTAGACACAAAATATGAATAATATATAATGTATATGTACATAGTCTGTGTAGTAATTTTTATTGTCTTAATTCTTACTCTATATTCTCTTAGATTAAGATGCTAGTTAATGAGCAAGTCCTAATACAGATTTTTTTTTTCTGTATTTTCATGTGCTGAAACATGAATTGGAATGAGATTAAGACAGCCACCAAACTGACTCATTCGTCATTGAACCAGTCATCAACTTTCCTGATTCCCGACATGACCCGATGGATCGTCGAGTCAAGAAATATCACTTCCCCCTTCACATAGTGAAATTCCCAGTGTTTTTCCACCAGAATGTGAAAAGGTGATCCCCAGTTTTAGTGCAGTGAAAAGTGACAGGTGATGAAAGAATTCCCCTGTGAAAATCACCCGAGTTCCACGGGAAATACTCCCAACTACAAAGTGAAGAGTGACGTCGCTACGAGAAAGACTGATAAATTTTTATGTTCTGTTCAAAATTGGGGGAAATGCACCAATACAGTAATAGAATTTTTTTCTTATTGTCAATATTTATGTATATTTGTATCTGTATGTGTATTTAATTTGTACTTGTATCTATGTTAGTATTTCAATGTTTCCATTGACTGAATGAGAGTAATTCTTGAGAACCTATGTTAAATCCTTGAACACTTATGATGACATCATGCCACAACCAAGTTTGTTAATGATCAAGCAACTGTGAGTAGCTTTGACGACTTAGTATGAAACGCATATAATTCTATGTGCCTTATGTTATGTCTGTTTTGCTCCCTACAAGGAGACATCCTTAAATACTTCATTCACTAAGTACGTGAATCCAATAATATTACGACTGCGCGTGAGTCGTAACGATCTTTCAGACTCATTACTCCTCACGCGGGAAGCGATGTAATATTATTGGTATTTCCGTACTACGAAAGCTTTGAGTATTCTTTGAAAGACATTTGTTTTGTGTAATTTACATAACTGTAAAGATGCGCATCTAGCGCTGACCCTAATACATCGATTGCGCAGTCAAAGAAACATTTTAACAGAAGCTGAACTGTCGTTGCGCTTCGATCTAAATAAAAGATGACGGTAACAAACTTTTGTAGATCTTCAGATTTTAATGTGCTTCTGCTTGTTATGTGAAAGCGTGGAGAAGGTCGACTTTACGCTAAAAAAGTGAGCGGTCTTGCCAGCGTGCAGACAACATTATTAATTAATAACATTAAAGTAATTTATGTTCGAGACTGTAATTCAGCAAGTTATTGTTATCGGAGGTGTTGAACAGTGCAAGAATTATCTTCAACGAAAGGAGAAAAGTAGTGACTATAATTTGTGACAAAAACGTGAACCAAGGAGATAGCACAGGACAGGCTGAAATCTGATCGCACCATACTGTTAAAAAAAGTACTTATGTAAGTTATATTGTTTATAAACAAGCCCTAATTTGCTAGTGAGAATTGTTTGAATATATTTAGTGTTTACCATACTTCTTATTCTGTTCTTTTCCTTTATACTTTTTTATCCTCCGTGCCATATTATTTTTATGAATGTCAAACAGCCTTTACTACAGCAGAGAATACTGCGGCATCCTGGTCGTAGACAGAAGGCCGCTCCTTGTCATCTATACAACTCATAGCTGCCCCATTTATGAATGATTTCATTTGCAAATGCATTTTTTCTTACTATTCATTGTTAAAGGTCCCTTAGGTAATTATAAAATTCATACTGATTACGTAAAGAAATCCGGGTTGTTCTTTTCCAAATAATAGAAGTCTTTGCGTAATCAAAACCTAGCCTCCTTCTGACAACGATCAGGAGCCGACCAGAAGACGGACGTCCTCGACCGCTTTCGTGTCTCCTGTGGCAAAGCTGTGCCAGACTGGAAACACGACATTCTAGTATGAAATACCAATTTAAATTGATAGAACTGAAATATATTTAACGTAATAATAATAATAATTTTTTTTATCATACTAGAAAGAACGAACAAAACTGAACAAATAACTTGAAGAGAACAAAAAACTCGGAACAAACAAGAACATTTAGAACAAAGAAATCTTTTCTTCAGTTGCTGGAAGCAGCAACCGAAGCATGGCTGCTGAAATCCTCGGCTGCCCCCTCCTCCACTTCTTTACGAGGTTTTTCCTTATCAACAGCGTCCACCTAGGCAAACAGCATAGCTATAGTTGCGACAAAATCAGTCATCACCTAGAACTTACATAATAAAGTAGTACTAGAAAAGTATATCCAGACACTGTGACGAACAAAGAGTTGATATGGAATACCATTCTTGTTATTACGCGTGTGGTGCAAAGAAGAGAAAAAAGAAAAAGAAGCTTTAACGATATTCATAACAGCTGATAGCTAATAAATAAGACACTTTTACATGTCCTCATGTCTGTTACAATTTATAAACTAGTGAGTTGGGGTATTTATCAAACGATGCAGAGGCAGAGTGAATGCAGCCATAGGCCGCCTTCAGAGGCATCTAACTGTCATAGATCAGTGGACAAGATATAACATGGTGCGTCTAAGTGCTGATAAGAAACGCTTAGTCATGTTCACCAGAAGAAGACCAAACCTAAGGGGCAGATTGCAAATCGACAACACACAGATAGAGTGGACCAACCGGGTCACATACCTAGGTGTATTATTAGACAATAAATTCATATTGAAGATACACGTACAAGCGAAGAATCTGTGTTCCGAATTTGTTGATGTTAATACGAAACAGATAGTTCAACTGCTTGCGTACAGTCTTGTAACTGGGAATTACCAAACTCGATGGTGTACTAGTGATTAAAATTCTTCTGGGTATTACGGCGCGTCGTTGTTAAAAACTAACAACAATAATAACTAAAACCGACGTTTCGGCCGAATTGGAACGGCCTTCCTCAGGTCAGTCGTCCCCTGCGAAGGCCGTAGCAATTCGGCCGAAACGTCGGTTTTAGTTATTATTGTTGTTAGTTTTTAGCAATGACGCGGCATAATACCCAGGAGAAAAATGTGTTCAAATGTGTGTGAAATCTTATGGCACTTAACTGCTAAGGTCATCAGTCCCTAAGCTTACACACTACTTACCTAAATTATCCTAAGGACAAACACACACATCCATGCCCGAGGGAGGACTCGAACCTCCGCCGGGACCAGCCGCACAGTCCATGACGGCAGCGACTT
Source organism: Schistocerca serialis cubense (assembly GCF_023864345.2). NCBI lineage: Eukaryota > Metazoa > Arthropoda > Insecta > Orthoptera > Acrididae > Schistocerca > Schistocerca serialis. The sequence goes on along the minus strand of NC_064639.1, from coordinate 89,226,388 downwards.
AGACTGCTCGGCTAATCCTGCGCAGCTAATACCCAGAAGAATTTTAATCACTATGACACCGGCCGCGGAAGCCTACGTTCTTATATCGATGGTTCACTGAAGAACTATGTAACAGTTATAAGCATTTTTTGATTTCAGCTCTTACGAGCTCTCCGAAATTACCCATTTCCTCTCATTGCCTCTGTGCACTTTACTTATTCAGTGCATTTTGCGCTTTCTGGACACCCAACAACGTTTAAAATAAATACGGAAATATGTGATATTATGCTGTGCATCTGGGTATGAGGTAATCTGTTCCAGTGAAATTATGGACGTCGGATCCAAGAAAGGGAACACACTGCCTACCGCTGCATATGTAAAGTGCCACTGTATGCAACTGCCTCACTCCTGAGCTACAGAGCCCCCTGTCATTGGGAGGAGGTCCAGCTGGGTGAGGCTGGTGAAGCCTGCTACCTGGCTGAGGCGTGCCTCATTCCAGCCAGCGGGGCGAAGTAAGGTCCTCGTTTGCGTCCTGATTAGCCACTTCCCTCTGATACACGTATTCCTGCTAAAGGGACTTAATTTGGTCAGCGAGGTGGGGTTTGTTGTGTGGGTACTTCCAACAGCCGAAAGCAAAAGAAAATTTCTCTGGAGATGATTTATTTATGAACAAGAAAATAGGAATGCGGCCGAACATCTTAGTGATCGTAATACCGTAGCCACACAAACATGAGTCCTACACCCACATGATGTTAGTATGATAGGCTGCCAGCTCTATAGATCATTAGAAGGTGGAAATAATTAAAGTTGAAATAGAAAAAATATTCATTGCATGAAAGGAGACAAAAGTTTCATTGTGATGCAAGGCAGGAATTCGACAGCAGGATAATATAAAATACAGCAGAGCACAATGAGCTATGGGAAAGAAATTATAGAGAAAGGCGTCTGGCAAAAATGTGTACAGAAATCAGTTGAATTTGTGTTTTTAAAAAAAGTGAAAGGAGGCCATGTATCTTTTTGAAACCTGGAGATACCAGAAGACTTCAGAAGACTAACGAGTGTTTCAAAAGGAACTTTAGGCAACCGGACTGAGAAACAGAGATGTACTGCAAAAGATGAGGAACGGTTGGTTTCGAGAGATGTGATAATGAGAGCTGCATAGGATCAAATGGAGGTAAAGACAAATCATCAGTAATGAATTTTATTCACGAAAGAAGAAAATACCTAAATACAGAAAATTAAGCCAGTAGATGTGAATACACAAGTCTAAAAATAGTGGAGAAGAAACTAGAAACTTGACTGTGGGAATAATAGATGCCCCACACAGGAAAATTCAAGAAACCTTTGGAGAAAACAATAACATAAATGAATACCTAGGGATCAGATTGCAAGACAGTACGAAGCAAGAAAGGAAAGACAACCTGGGATACAGTGCATAGATAGGTTCAACAAAGAGTACCAGTTTCAAGTAAATATTACCGAAAGGGAAGTGGAATTAAATGAGGGTAAGAAGGGACACATTATACCGTGAAAGGAATTTCACAGAGCACTGAAAGACATATGCCGAAGAAGGACACCTAGAGTAGACAATACATCTTTAGTGTTATTGGGATCACTGTGAGAAGCATGAAAAAAGGAGTTCACCTGACATGTAACACGTGCAAGGCTGGATACATACTCTCAGTCTTCAAAAACATGTAGTTATCCTACTTCAAAAAGTAAGAAAATTCGAAAGAAGTGTGAATGTTATCGGGATGGCTGGAAAAGATCTAACACGAATTTATGATTAGACTGGCAGAAGATGAATTTAGGTTCAAAAGAAATGTTCAGATGCACGAACCATTACTGACTCAATTCAACGACTTGGGAGATAGACTGAAGCATAGCAAACGCACGTTCATAGCTGCTGCATTTCTGAAGGTAACAAGGATGAAATACGAGAGAGGAATGAGACAGGTTTTTAGCCTATTCAACATGTTATTCAGTGTGGACATTCAGCAAGCATTACGGAAACCGAAACTTGGATTGAAGATTTTAGTTCTGGGAGAAAAACTAAAACTTTAAGTTTAATCGATGAGAATCCAGTTATATCAGAGACGGCACTTTACTTGACTATCAGCTGAACGAAATGGGTAATGTCTTGAAAATAGGTTGTTAGGTGAATATTAAAACAAGTAAAAGTAAGGTAGTAAAATGCAGTAGAATAAAATCGAAATTGTGAGCTACGGAGGGAAATGGATTAGAAAATGACATTGAAAGTATCAAAAGAGTTTTGCTATTTGAGTGGAAAAATAGCAGGTCGATGCTTAAGTGCAGAAGATGTAAACCTGAGAAAGCCAATAACAAAAATTTGATAACACAGAAGGCAAATTTTAGTGTAATGTGGTCCTTTTTAAAGGTATTTGTCTATAGTATAGCTTTGTACAGGAATGAAACGCGGACTGTAAAGAGTTCAGGGCGAAAAAGAACAGATGGTTTGAAGCGTAGTATTCGAGGGGAGTGCTGAAGTTTAAATGGATCTAGGGCGTGGCTTAAATGGGGCAACTCAGTCGAGCTGGGGAGAAAAGTATTTTTGTGACAGAAAGTGAATAAAAGGTGGGATCTGTTGACAGGATACATCATGAAGCCTCAGGAGGTCATCAGGTTGGTGAAAAAGGACTGAGTGAGTGAGTGAGGTCGTGGAACGTGTGATGTTTGTGAATTCTGCAGGTAGATGAAGATTTGAGCATGCAAAGGGGACTCACATGAATGTCGCTTGTCATAGTTACTAAGAAACGAAGAGGCTCTCACACGATGGACTACTGTGGCGAGCTGCATGACGCCATTCTACATACAGGAGACCACAAGAGCAACGCTAGTGCCGCGGGTTGATATTCTAATAGTTGCAAGTCCCGTACGGACCAAGGGTTATGCAATTCACAGCAAAATAGTGGCTGATGATAGACAGATATACCCTTACACGAAAAATACTCTGTCATGCTACATTCTGGTAGCAGTGGCGACTGAACTTCAGTAACACTGGAGTTGTTCTTGTACCTTCACATGCAGTAGCTTCATTAATCTTCTGACATTCAACACACTTTCATCATACCATTCTCCTTTAAACTCGTCATTGATAATTCGTATTGTCATATCAAATGATAACACGTTTAACGTTATTTAGTGTGTTAGGTTATCCGCTTTCTTTGGTGTAACTTTCAGTGAATTATCACTCTGTCACAGCAGTCAAATGTGAGAGAAAAGAAACTGAAGGCGCAGAAAGGCTCAGTATCATCGTTAGCCATAAAAATATCAATGAATCTTACATCTGTGCCCAACCTATCCTCAGATGTAACTGTGGATGAAACGAAAGTCCTCGTTACCAAGCGTACTGCATTAATGTATAATTCCGTCGGTTTCTAAAATCTGCGTTCCATGGGACGTCAAATTCCAGTGGGTATCAGTCACTGGAGTGTTGTAGTTGTTTTTGACTGCTTTATTGATGACATTCTGCTTCAAAACATGTTCTTCTGTGGTATTCGTTCTAGCTCCCGGTTTCATATCCTTTCACACTAGCATACGCTATATAGGCGCCCAATTCAGATAATAGGTTTCCTTACGTCGCTTATACATGTGAATGCATCGCTATATTTTCCTTTGATAGTGATACGTCTTCGTTTTAATATTTCTGTTTGGTGCGTAATCGAGCAGACGAGCCTATCTACTGTTCTCAACGTTTACATTACTGTCCAGCAGGTAGCTAATTTCCTTTGCTCTTGCCAGAAAGTGGGTAAGGTTGCAATATCGTTGAAGCAAGAGGTACTTGAGATCACTTGCAACTAGTGGAACTGAAGGAGTCGGCTTCGGCGAAGATAGAGATGATATTCCAAAGGAAACTACAACGTGGCGAAGGTGTGAGTTGACGAAGACACAGTACTCGAAATCAGTACGTGCCCTTTTAAATGTTCAACGACTCTCCAGATTCAGATTGTCCACGTTTCCATAAATTACATAAAACATTAATCGTCATAGTTGCGTTGAAAGTGAGTCAATCGATTTGAGTATTCGTCATTTCCCAATTAGAAATCGGGCTACGTAAATAATGTCTTTGTCGCGATATAAATGTTAACTGCTTATCTTACACCACTACCTCGAACCCGCCATGTAGACGGAAGGATGTGACTCCAACCAGCAGTAGCATACTGTCACTTGTGACTGGCAAGGACTATAGTCTACAACTGGCACGACTCAAGTTCTTGCAGGGTGCCATGTAACAATACTGAACCCGAGACAATTTTCCAGTTGAAGCTTATAATATGTAGTGATACCATCGAATTAGACGTTCGATTCACCTTAGTGTCTAGTGACTAAAGGACGTGAGTACACTCTAAATAACCAAGTGATGTACATATATAGACAAACAAATTACTACAGTTTCAGTAAAACTGAATTATTTATGTAAGAGAAAGGGCTTCACAAATTGAACGAGTCAATAATGCACTGTTCCTCCTCCGGGCTTTATACCGGCAGTTTTTCGACGTGGCACAGATTATTGCAGTTACTGGATGTGCTCCCGGCATCGTGGCATATTCTGCCAATAGGAGTGTTTACTGCATCAAAATCTCGAACTGGACGGAGGACACTACGCATAACACTACGAACGTTCTGAATTGGGGAGAGATCCGACGAACTTGCCGGCCATGGTAGGTGTGGTGTCACCGCCAGACACTACACTTGCTAGGTGGTAGCTTTTAAATCGGCCGCGGTCCGGTAGTATACGTCGGACCCGCGTGTCGCCACTGTCAGTAATCGCAGACCGAGCGCCACCACACGGCAGGTCTAGAGAGACGTACTAGCACTCGCCCAGTTGTACAGCCGACTTTGCTAGGAAAGGTTCACTGAGAATTACGCTCTCATTTGCCGAGACGATAGTTAGCACAGCCTTCAGCTAAGTCAATTGCTACGACCTAGCAAGGCGCCATTTATCCTTTGCTATGTATCTAATGAAGCATGTACAGTAACAAGACCAATGTTAACCAATTGTGGATTAAAGTTAAGTATTCCAGCAGCTACGTACTTTTCTTTATAGCATTCATTACGTATCCTGTTTCAGACCTCACGCCAGCCTGCGTGAGTTTAAGCGCGTGCCTTTCGGTTACCCGTCACTGTGGACTGGCTGTCTTGTCAGTCCACAACATTTTTGGCGACGACGATTTAACGGTCGTATTGCCGTAATTTACTTGTGTCATGGCTTCGCCACAATCTCCAGATGTACTGTCCGAATTTTATCGCTTGCAGAATCAGCAGACGCAGGCCTTATTGGATGCCCTTGGACAGGTCGCCCAGGGCCAACGTGCAATGCAAACCGATGCGGCCGCCGCCGCTCCACCGCTACCGCAGCCACAACATGCAGTTGCACCACCTTTTCGTCCGTTTGATGCGGCGATGGAAAGCTGGACGGAGTGGTCACGCCAATTTGGATTCCATCTCGCCGCCTACAGAATTCAAGGTAACGAGCGGCAGCCATTTTTGTTAGCATCCGTCGGAGTGCACACCTACCGTGTGATAGTGAAATTATTTCCCCGACGCGACGTAGCAACTCTGTCCTAGGAAGAAATTTTGTCGGCATTGGATGCATATTTCAAGGAATCAGTCAATGTAGTTGCAAAACGGTATACGTTCTTTCGTACACAACGTACGGCCGGTCAAACTAATCGGGAGTGGGTTGCAACTTTACAAGGCCTTACTAGGGATTGTGCTTTTGAGTGTGAATGTGGACTCCGTTATTCAGAGACTATGGTGCGTGATGCAATTGCACAGAACGTTTCTGATGTTCGTATACGGGAGCAAATTTTGAAACTAGTCAATCCCTCCCTTCAACAAGTGATAGACATATTGGATAGGCAAGACACACTTGACTTTGCTCAGGAATCATTTGCAACTTCGCCAGCTGCGTGTCACATTAACCGGCCCGCCGGGCGAGCTGCACGGAACTGTAAACAGCCCTCGCGCATGTCCGCGCAGCCACGTGTGCTGCGCAAGCATGCAAATGCAGTGAAATCATGCCCGCGGTGTGCTATTACACAGTCGCGTGAGAATTGCCCGTCACGCCAAGCTATTTGCTTTTTCTGTAATAAAAAAGGACATGTTCAGAGTGTTTGCCAGAAAAAGCTCAGATCGGACACTAAAAACCATTCCAGGCCCTTTGCTTCGCGCCGGAATCGAACCAAGAATACTCAGGCTCGTGAACCTTCGCCTATGGAAATTCATGTAGTTACTTCCACTCCGCCCAGTGCCACTCCTTCTAACAGTGACTGTGTTCGTCCCACAAATAGTGTGCATCGAAATCGCCGGAAATCGCGTCAAGTCGCAAGTGCTTCTGTACCAGTGTCTGTTCACGTTGCACGAGACAGTCGCTCTTGTCGTCAGCAGGACAATAAACTTTTTGTCGACTTGGACAGTAATGGCAACGTGATCCCATTCCAGCTCGATACAGGAGCTGCAGTTTTATTGATCAATAAAGACACGTACAAACAACTGGGCACATCTCTGTTGTGTGCCGCAAATGTGAAGTTACATAGTTATTCCGGACATCATATCCCTGTGTTAGGACAGTGCAGCCTTCTTGCAACATACAAGGGACAAACAAAACTTGTGTCATTTTACGTCCTTCGTTCTTCTTCTGCAGTGAACTTGTTTGGTTTAGATTTATTTCAGTTGTTTCACTTGTCTATAGTCAATCAGGTCATATCAGTGAACCAGACTGTGCCTTCAGCCAGTGTTTCTCGTCTATGTGAAGAATTTGTAGACATTTTTGCACCGGGCCTAGATTGCGCTAAGAACTATAAAGCACATTTGGAACTGAAAGTCAACGCACAACCGAAATTTTTCAGAGCGCGCAATGGTCCCCACGCATTGCGTGATGAGGTCGCAAGAACATTACACGATTTAGAATCACAAGGTGTGATTGAACGTGTGCAGGCTTCTCTCTGGGCTTCACCCTTAGTGATTTTGCCAAAACCTTCCGGAAAATTGAGACTTTGCGTGGACTTCAAGGCAACAGTGAATCCACAACTAGTGACTGCAACTTATCCTTTACCCCGCCCGGAAGATCTTTTTGACAAACTGTGCCCGGGTAAATATTTTTCGAAGTTGGACCTAGCAGATGCGTACTTGCAAATACCGGTGGACGACGAATCCCAGCGCGTATTGGTGGTTAACACGCATCTTGGTTTGTACAGATTCAAAAGACTGCCGTTCGGGTGTGCCTCCGCTCCTGTATTGTTTCAGCAATATTTGCAAACTGTTTGTGCGTCGGTCCCTACTGCAGCAAACTATCTGGACGATATTGTGATCTCCGGAATGACAGAAGAAGAACATTTAGCCAACCTCCGAACATTATTTCAGGTCTTGCGACAAAATGGTCTTCGCTTGCGGAAGGACAAATGTGTGTTTTTTGCTCGTGACTTACCATATTTGGGACATGTAATCAATGCACAAGGCATACATCCGAGTCCAGAGCACCTCCGTGCCATACAGGACTTGCCTTCGCCGCAGAATTTGAAGCAGCTACAGAGTGTGCTGGGAAAAATAAATTACTATAACAGATATATCCCGCATGCCTCGTCCATTTCAGCTCCACTTCATCGCTTACGCCGTAAAAGTGTTTCGTTCGTCTGGACGACGGACTGCGAACGCGCCTTTCGCCAGTTGAAATCGGCGTTGTTTTCAAATACTTGCCTTACGCCATTCGATCCCCAGAAACCCCTTTTGTTGATGGTCGATGCATCGGATTTCGGGTTCGGAGCTGTGCTTGCGCACAAAGATGGTTCGCTTGATCGCCCTATTGCCTTTGCGTCAAAATTGCTCTCGTCTGCTCAAAGAAATTATTCACAGATCGAGAACGAAGCTTTGGCTCTCGTCTTTGGTGTTACTAAGTTTCATGATTTCTTGTATGGCCGTCACTTTACCATCATCACAGACCACAAACCTTTGACATCGCTTTTTCATCCGAACAAGCCTGTACCTCCACGTACAGCGCAGAAATTCATTCGCTGGTCTATTTTCCTCTCGCAGTACCGCTACGATATCTTGTGTCGGTCCACTGCTAAGCACGGAAACGCCGATGCGTTGTCCCGATTGCCTGTTGCTGAGGATAGAGCATTCAATTCTTTCGAACTTGCTTGCATGTTCATTGATGCGGAAACCGATGACGTGGTTGACTCGTTTCCGATTGATTTTCGTCGTGTAGCTACAGCCACAGCTGCTGACCCTGTCCTTGCTACTGTTTTGCGTTTTGTTGCTACGCAATGGCCCTTGTCACAGTCACGGATCGAGGATCCGTTGGTTCGCCGATTTTTTGCTCACAAGGAGAGACTTTTTGTTCAACGTGGTGTTTTGCTGTTGCGTTCTGATAATGATCAGTCCCGGGTCGTGGTCCCACGTTCGTTACGGTCCTCTGTCTTACAGCTTCTCCACCAAGGACATTGGGGTATAGTGCGCACGAAACAACTTGCTCGTCAGCACTGTACTTGGTTCGGAATCGATGCTGCGATTACGAAAATGTGCTCTTCTTGCATGGCGTGTGCCGAACAACAATCCGCACCACCGCGGAAATTCTTTGCATGGCCGAAAGCCACTTCCCATTGGCAACGCTTGCACATCGATTTTGCTGGTCCATTCTGGAATGGTCGATGTTTGGTTGTGGTAGATTCATTCAGTAATTTTCCTTTTGTTGTCCGGATGTCTTCCACGACGTCATCTGCCACCATCCAAGCGTTGTCCGCTATCTTTTGCATTGAAGGTCTTCCACAGACTATTGTTTCCGACAATGGCCCACAATTCATGTCCGCAGAATTTCAGTCATTCTGCAAGGGCAATGGTATTCAACATCTGACATCCGCGCCGTTTTCGCCTCAGTCAAACGGTGCCGCTGAACGATTGGTCCGGACTTTCAAGTCACAGATGTTGACGTTAAAAGAGTCGCATTCTCGGGAGGACGCGTTATTGCTCTTTTTGTCCTCGTATCGCCCTCAGCCCCGCGATGGTCGCTCGCCGGCTGAGTTGCTTCACGGTCGTCCTCATCGAACCTTGATGTCTTTGCTGCATCCGCCACATCAGGTTCCTGTGCTGCGGCAGCCACCTGCTTTTGCTCCTGGCGACGTTGTATACTATCGCAACTATCGAGGTTCACAGCGTTGGCTCGCAGGGCGCATTCTTCGCTGCCTCGGCCGCGCTATGTATCTGGTTTTGGGGGCCTCTGGTGAGGTGCGTCGGCATCTCAATCAGCTGCGCCTCTGTCGTCGCATGGGTTCTGCCGCTCCCCGTCTGCTTTCAGCGACGGTGCCGTCCGGTCAGCGCCCTGGGGACCCATCTACTGGCTCGCCTCATCCCCAGGTGTTACCGACGCTGCCTTCCATTTTGCCCCATGGCGACGCGCCGCCGCCGCCGCCGCCGCCGTCCTCCCGCCGGCGCCGCCCGCAGTGGACGCTTCGCTGGAGCCGCCGGGCGCCTCCCTGGGTCACGCGCCGCCGATCGCTTCCCGTGACCAGCTATCCATCGACATGGACCTCTTGCCCGCTCCGGACCAGATGTCGTCTTCGCCCGTCGGGTACCCCGACGCAATGGAGGTCGAATCTTCGGCCCCTCCTGTTTCTTTACGGGCGCATACACCGCATGTTGGCGTGCACCCTGGACTAGGTTTTCAGGCGTTTCCTAGCTCCCCTCGGACCGAATGGCCGGGTGCGGGTGGCACAGCCTCGCCTGTTGTTAGGCTCCCCACCTCGTCACATACGTCAACATGGGGTCCTCCCCACGGCGGGCGGAAGCCTTATAACACAACCGTACGCCGATTTGCGGGGGAGGAATGTGGTGTCACCGCCAGACACCACACTTGCTAGGTGGTAGCTTTTAAATCGGCCGCGGTCCGGTAGTATACGTCGGACCCGCGTGTCGCCACTGTCAGTGATCGCAGACCGAGCGCCACCACACGGCGGGTCTAGAGAGACGTACTAGCACTCGCCCAATTGTACAGCCGACTTTGCTAGGAAAGGTTCACTGAGAATTACGCTCTCATTTGCCGAGACGATAGTTAGCATAGCCTTCAGCTAAGTCAATTGCTACGACCTAGCAAGGCGCCATTTATCCTTTGCTATGTATCTAATGAAGCATGTACAGTAACAAGACCAATGTTCACCAATTGTGGATTAAAGTTAAGTATTCCAGCAGCTACGTACTTTTCTTTATAGCATTCATTACGTATCCTGTTTCAGACCTCACGACAGCTTGCGTGAGTTAAACGCGTGCTTTTCGGTTACCCGTCACTGTGGACTGGCTGTCTTTTCAGTCCACTACAGTAGGATCTGACAAGCAAGAAGGTAGGCAGTGTAAACACTCGTCTTTATGAAATGTAAGCCCTGCATAGCGTACCATGAATAACAACAAAGTGTTGCGTAGAATATCGTCGACGTACTGTGCTGTAAAGTAGCCGCGAATGAAATCCAAGTGGTTCCAGTTGTGAAAAGGAGTGGTGCCCCAGACCATCACTCCTGGCTGTCAGACTGTACGGAGGGCGGCAGTCAGGGGCTTCCTGAGACACTTCTCTGGTCATCGGTGCTCAACTCGAAGAGATCTTCTTCGCTGAAGAAAATTCTACTCGTGTCAGAGATATACCTAGCTGAAAACGCATATATACGCCCCAGACATCGCTGAGATACCAACCTGAATATCGCCAGACGTATGGCCAGACAACCAGAATAATGCTTAGTGCGCCTTTCCCTTTCATAGCAGGACTCGGTTGGTTGTCATCCGTGGAGCCCTTACAGCAATGCGGTGCGCCGAAGGTATTCTGCACCCCGTTTTATTCATCTTCAAGACAAACCATCCAAGGATCAAATTTCAGCAAGGTAATGCTCTTCCGCACAGGGCGAAAGTTTCTGCTGATTGTCTTCGTTCTTGCCAAACCTTAACTTGACCAGCAAAGTCGCCGGATCTCTTACCAATTGAAAACGTCTGGAGCATTGTGGAAGGGAACCTCCAACCAGCTGAGGATTTTGACCATCTAACGCGGCAATTGGACGGAATGTGGCACGATACCTCAAAAGGACATCCAACAATCATGTAAATCAATACCAAGGCCACTAATCGCTTTCAGGAGGTCCAGAGGTGTACCAATGCCTTTCTGGCTTGTTCGGTTTGTTAAGATCATCCAATTTTTTTGAAAGCGTAATCATTTGTTTGTCTGCACCTGTACATCACGTCTACAGATATCCGTCCCATTCTGATAATTCGTTTGTGATGCGTCGTTCTGTAGTCTTAGAGTGTGTGATAGGATTGTAATATAGTGAATCCCTCGTTTAGTCCTTCATGTGAACGAGACTGTCGACTATATTTTACAGTCGTGAAAGGTAACCGGATTGTGAGAAGTTCGCGAAAATTATCGTCCGGCAGAGTTGCTGTTTCGGCAATGCAGATAGTCTGAGATGTATTTGTCTTTTCTTGGCTCCAAACTGAGTGGCCATTTATTCCTGCTAGCTCTTCATTGTACTAATAATACTAGCTTACCTCCTACTCCTTCGGCCGATCAACGAATTCCATCTCTACTTTCTTGCAAATAGTCTCAGCGTTCACAGTCAGTTTACAGGCGTCGTCCTGGAACGGTGGAATTTCTTCCAGCACTTCTGACACGTTGAAACGGTCAATTACGCGGACCTGTGTGTGGTGTGACTTCATCATCACTGACTCAGTTGTAAAGGCAAGCGTCTAACCTAAAGAGACACTCACTTAACTTTCTTAAATGGGTTATACGAGATATCTCTGTGTAGGCTGTAATAAAGCTGAGGAACAGTGCTACAGATGTCTGTTAAAAAGCAGGATAGCGGTAGAAAACTAAAGAGGTATAGGAATTTAATTGAGGGGGAACATTTTTATGGGGCAGACTCATCAGAATTATGTGCAGGCTAACGTGAATACTAGTAAGGCAAGGAGGAATGGTTAATCGGGAGCTTGAAAGTAACAATTATTAAGATATGTTCAGGTTTGAACATAAGAAGCAGATTATTGCCCATGTAGTACTTCGTACACGCCAAGACACAAAATGACCGTGCAGAAGAATGAAACTTGCTAGGAGAATGTTGATCTAAAAACGTCAGACATTGTCTGTGGTCTTTATGGCATGTAATGTTTGTGGTGCTTTTTCTTTACTACTTACAATAGAACGTATACAGATGTTAAGCAAATACGCAGCAAAGGTTACAGTCAGCTGTAAACATGGGAGCTTGCTAAAGAAAATGTCGACTCGATATATATATAATTACTACTGCTTTGAATCATGCGGTAAAGTTAAATAATATATCCAATAATCGTGATATTGTTTGGAAATAAGTGCAATATATTTGTCAGTTGTCCAGACAATTAATTTCATTTAGAATAAAAGTGCTTAGTCAAGTATAAAACGTTCATACGTCTTTCACGTTCTTGTCTCATGTACCAGAACTTGTATGAAGCTCTGAAGTTTTAAAGCTTTATGTTCTAATTCACGCCAATAACGTTAGATACGCTTCCCCCTACAGATGTTGTTCTTCCTAGCTGGTCTGTTACACGGATGATTTCTTATGCTTTACCTCCAATAAATAAAATTACTTCCTAATGCATTACTGGCATTCATCTTGTTGAATAATATATTTCTCATCAACTGTTCTTCTTTAATAAATGTTTTCTGTTTCATTACGGCCGGTAGGGTGGCCGAGCGGTTGTAGGCACCTCGATCCGGAACCACGCGACTGCTACGGTCGCAGGTTCGAATCCTACCTCGGGCATGGATGTGTGTGTTGTCCTTAGGTTAGTGTTTAAGTAGTTCTAAGTTCTAGGGGACTGATGGCCTCTGATGTTAAGTCGCATAGTGCTCAGAGCCATTTTTTTGTTTCGTTACGTATCACGCATTTGTATTCATGCAGTGGTAACACTTTTATAGCTATATATATTACTGTGTTATCACGTGGAACTATTTTGCTTGCATTTATCTGCGTCACTCTCTTCGGTCAAATCATCCCAGCCAATAAGTGTGAGGAGCGTTTTTAGCCGTACCAAATCTGCCTCAGATCGCGTCATTCAATAATGTATTTGACTCCTCTTGGATTTCAGACAACCAGTGTATCACCATCAACCACACAGTAGTTCATTTCAAAAAGGTATTATCCGACGTATCCCTAACAGCACAACTGTGGCAAGGCACCATAGCGTGTAGAAAGTGCCTGTAGTGGCAGCCACAATGCCGGGAGTATGCTGATTGGGATGTAACGAGGTGATTGACGAGGTCATTAGAAAACTTGGTCTAGATATGGGAAAGGATGACGGGTGAAAGAGCATGTGTTCTTTTCGACTGGATGCATCTGGGCTATGGTTTATGACTAGCGAAACCCATAACACAATTCGCACAAATTTCCATTTCCTACTAATTATTCATTTATTCTGATTAAGTACCTGAAGTAAAAACTGGTCAGAGGTAATTTTCTTCTGTTCACTAAATTCCAAAATCCGATATTCGCCGAGGATGTAGAGCATATATTATTACCACCAACTTACAAATCCCGCAATGATCACCATTCAAAGATAAGGGAAATTAAAGCTCGTACTGAGTCGTTTTTCCCTCGCGCGATACGCGAGTGGAACAGAAGGGGGTTAAATATGTCTTTGGCACGTATAGTGCCCTCCGCCACACACCGCTAGGTAGTTAGCGGAGTATATATATAGATGTAAATGTAGACATAGAGTTTTCCCCTAAGATGTTGCTCATCCTGCGACAGAAGGTGATCCAAAACACTGTTACAGCCTTACTTTAAATAATTTAGCCTCGAAGGCGGCCTACTACTGCCAGTTCAAATCAAAACTCTTGCCTCATTTCATTTTGTGAATTGCTATCCAATAAAGCCGTCGTCATACTATAGTAATTATCTATAACTTCGGTATTAACAACGATCGATACAGGTGTGGACGTACAGATGAGATGGCATCTGCTTTCAGTTCTCGTCCTAAGTCTGTGAGAAGCTGTACCGAAAATTCCTGGCCCACCCTTCATTCGCCCTTTCTTTACAGTTTACGGCTTGTGCCACTGATTCCATGCGGTCCCTGCCAACTGCTCTTATGCTCTTACAATTTTTTGTACTGATTTAGATAGTTTGCATCAAGAACTTAATTACAAGATCACGTGAGCGTCAACATTAGAACAACTGTTGACTGTACCACAATAGGGCAAAACAGACGCCACGAAAGTGTAGCTGGAGCAATTAAGTGTGAGCTAATCTTTATGACGTCACAGTAATCCTGTTGAACTTTTACAAGGGATCGAACCATCGAACCCATTACCACGCATACTGATTTGATGTAATAGTCATTCCGTTTCCATCGTCTGTCTTAGGTTGTACGTTCACCTTCTCGTCGCGTACAATCGTTGAGGTGAAACTTCCTGGCAGAAGTAGAGCTGTGAGTGCCTGGCGTGAGTCGTGCTTCGGTGGCTCAGTTGGTAGAGCACTTGCCCGCGAAAGGCAAGGGTCCCGAGTTCGAGTCTCGGTCGGGCACACAGTTTTAATCTGCCAGGAAGTTTCATATCAGCGCACACTCCGCTGCAGAGTGAAAATCTCAATCGTTGAGGTGTTGTAATTCCTTCTGTCTGGTTTATCTATCCCCTACTGCCACACAAAATCTTATGATATTCATCGTCATTTTTTTCCAGCTCTTGGTTTCACATCCCCTGACATCTGTATGTCGGGATCAAGGCATCAGTTCAAGTAACAGATTTGCCTAATGTCACTTACACAATTACAGAACGGCATCGCAGTTTTCCCCTTTACTACTGATACGTCTTCGCAATGATACCTCTGTTTAGTGTGTGTTGATGAGACAAGTTGTGCATCTGCAGTCTACATTTACAGTACAGTGAGGCAATCAGCCGACTTCGTCTGTTCCTCCCACAAAATGGCTAAGGACGCAATCCACTGGGAGCAATAGGTCAACTTAAGCTTAGTGGCAAGCATCAGAACAGTCCAGCTTTGATGTGGTTGTATGTTTCAGTAAAGTATTGTATCTTTCTTTAAGACACAAGGTAAACAAGGATTTATTTCCGCAAGAAATTGCAATGTGGAGAGTTGATTAAGAGAAAGTCTTGAAATCAGTATGTACTGTGATAATTTCACTTTTGTCACCCAGATTTAAGTACTCCACGTTTCCATAAATCGCTCAACACTATCCTCATCGTAGTTGAGTTAATAATGAGGCAACCGGTTTCAGTCTCCCGCGGCCCACAATTCGAAATCGCACTGCATGTATAACGCCATCGTCGAAAACTGAAAGTCATCTCCTAATCTTACAGGTCTGCCTCGAGCTTACGACACCGATGGACAGATGAGAGTCTGGCCAGCAGCAGAGCTCGACCAGCTGCGACTCTCCAAGGCAGTCATCTATAATCACTGCATCTCAACTGCTTTTAGACCGACATGTGTCACGCCATTGGCATTCCGAACTCATGGCAATTTTACAACTGAAGCTTACTGTATCCCAATAGTAGTAAGTTCGATCTAGGGTTCCATGCAGTGTTTAGCTGTATCCTGCTTCCCGGTTAATCAGGTTTTGTGCCGTCTTTATCTCTATAGATTCAGTGATGACACTATCCCAGAACCTTGGGGTCTGGACCATGACCTTGGTGTTCTCATAATCCATGGAATGTTCCAACTCTAGGCAGTGTTCTGCTATTGCTGATTTTGTGGCCTACCTTAGCCTGGTATGTCGCTGGTGTTCCTTACATCTGATTTCCACCGTTCTAGTCGTTTGGCCAATGTAGGACATACCGCATTCATACAGCATTTGAACTGCTGAAGCAATACCGGAGAAAATATGTTTCCAACACCAACAACGAGCCTCAGACATCCACACACTGCGGGCACGAACCAAGAAGGGAACACCAGGAAGCCTCAGCCGCAGTCGGAGGGGGCCAGAGCGGGCGCGGACGGAATAGGGAACGTCCTGTCACTGTCACTGTCACTTATCCATACGGGTCTGCCCTGACCCGTGTTGGGAGCAGGCTAAGCATATACTGCTGTTCCTGCCTAATCCTGTATCTGTGGAGTGGCTTCCTCACAGTGCGAATTGGCCTGAGGTGTTTTCTGGGGTGGTGCTGTCCTCTCTCTGCCACGAGATATCAATCTCGTAACAGGTCAGGCCAACACGTGGTTGGCCTGTGGTGAATGGGATGACCCAAGTCCCTAATGAGCCTATTGTCGGACTGTACAGTCCGCTCATAGAAGACCCGCGCCGATTGTTTAAATCGGTCGCGGAGGAAGGGGATGCCGGTTTGGCGGTGTAGCCGAGCGGTCGAATAGAGCCTCGGTAGGTGCAGAGCGAGCTTGAGCGCCCTGTTCTGCACCCTCTGCAGCTTGTTGATGTGTGTGTCGGCTGCGTTACCCCACACCACGGCCGCATATTCCAGCACTGGACGAACCAGCGCCAGGTACAGAGTGATGGCGTGGTGGGGAGGCAAGGCAGACGACGGGTTGAGCAGACGGTATAGAACGCGTAGGTGCTCTATTGCTCTGTCCCTGACGTCCTCGATGTGGGCTTTCCACTTTAGCTTCTGATCGAGAATGACTCCCAGGTAGCGGCCAGTCCTGCTCCATGGGACGGGGCTTCCCATGACGGTGACTGGCGGAAGATCTGGTGGCAGTGGTCTTTGTGTGAACACCACTGCCTGGCTCTTCGCCGCATTCTGTTTCAGGCGCCACTTTGTCGACCACGCACAAAGGGCCTCACATCCACGCTGGAGCAGGCGGCGCATCTCGACTGCCTTCATACTCCACACGAATAGCGCTGTGTCGTTGGCGTAGAGTGCCAACTTGACCAGTATTGCGCCACGAGAACGGACCCCTGCGGCACTCCAGCACGGATGGGTCGGTGCGTGGACATCCCCTCGTCCAGGCGGACGTGGAAAGTCCTGTCGGCCAGATACGACCGGAGTTGGACCCCGTGCGACGTCGGGACCCCGTGCACAAAACGTTTGTGCACGAGGTCGTCATGCCACACGGAGTCGAATGCCGTGGAGACGTCGAGGAACACCGCCCCAAGGTATTCCCGCGTCTCCAGGGCGCGCATGGCCTCTTCCACCAGCCGCATAAGCTGATGGACCATGGAATGACCCCTCCGGAAGCCGAACTGCTCATCTATATCACTCCTTCTGCTGTCACGTGGCGAAGCAGGCGCCTGGCGTAGAGGCGCTCGAACACTTTGGAGAGGGCCGGTAGCAGACTGATGGGTATGTAATTATCAGCGTCACATGGGTCCTTGTTCGCTTTTGGGATGGCCACTACCTCTGCATGTTTCCACACATAGGGGTAGACACCCGAGCGAAGGACCTGGTTGAAGATACCCGCCAGCAGCGGATGGGCCCCTGCTGGAAGGTTCCTCAGCAGGTGGTTGGTGACCCCATCAGTGCCTCCGACCTTCCTAGTATTGAGCGCCTTCAGCCGTGCGGCCACCTCCGCCTCGGAGATGGCTTCGATGATGTCCCCGTCGTCCCTTGCCTCCAGGAACACATAGTTTGCTACACGCACATGGACCCCAGGTTTAAGGTGCGTTTCGCCGACCAGGCAGAGGTCAATGGCCTCGTCCTGCATGAACTGGCGAAACTCACCTTGTTGGGGGAACAGGCTGTTTGCGTTTAAGCCGCAAACGGTCAGTCCATGGATGAGTGGATTATCCATGGTGCGGCTTCATGGTGACGGTAGCAGCCTGGAGGGCCTCCGTGACTGCCGTGACTAGCACGGGCAGTTGTTGGAGCAGGGCAGAGAGAGAGCCCAGAAGGGCTCCCAGGTCTGCGGCTCCTGGTCCTGTTGATGGTGCGGGTACAGCCGCAGCGGCGGGCGGGGGTGGCAGGGCGCGGCGTCGCCGTCGCGTCCGTTCGCTGGACCGCGCTCCCAGCAGCCTGCGGTGCGGGAGTGTTGAGTGGACGGACAGTGCGTCGTCCACCCTGGTGGTGGTCGGCCTGGGAGGCAGCCTGTGGGGCTGACGAGCCAGGCGCGGTGGATGGTGCGGTCTCGTTCGAGTCCCGTTGCGGAAGTGGCGGGAAGGCCACTTGTCGTCTCGCGGTGGCGTCAGCGGACTCCCCCTTGGTGGCGGAGGCGTAGCTGGTGCCAGGTTGCACCTTCCTGGCAGTTGCTCATCGTCCGTTCTGCCGTGGGCGGCGTCGGAATGCAGCGCAGCCTCTGTAGCTCGCCACATGTGGCTCGCTACAATTGCAGCACTTTGGCGCCTCCTCTCTCTTCTTCGTGCAGTCCCAACTCTGGTGGGAGTCGGTGCACTTGACACAGCGGGCCGGCATGGAGCAGTAGCGAGCCACGTGGTCAAAGCCCTGGCAGGAGAAGCACTGGGCGCGCCTCCCCTTGGCCTTGAGCGGCTCCACTTCCACCCCAATCCGGGTCACCATCTGCAGCTGGAAGATTTTTCGGTTTTCGAAGTTGTCTGGGAGGGCAACTAGGAAAAGAGGCATGTCTCGCCTCGTCCTGGGCGATTTCATGATGGTCACGGAGCTGGCCATGTAGCCCAGCCCCGCCAGTTCTTCTTTGAGGTGCGAGGGCTCCATTTTCAGCAGGAGGCGGCAGCAAACCACCTTCAGCTGCTTCACGAGCTCCGCATTATGCGTAAAGCGGTGTAGCTTGTCGGTCTCAATGATCTTCATGGCTGCTCGGTAGTCATCCATGGTGGCGGTCGAAACCCGGTATAGGTCTCGCCCGACACATTTGACCTTGGCAGCGGACGCAACTGTCTCAAATTTATCAAGGAACGACTTGTAAGTGTCCGTCCATGAGACAGTTATCGGTGGTGGGGCTGGTGCCCGCTTCTTGGGTGGCTCAGTGCCCTCCATGGCCTCTGGCTCGTCGACGTCGACGAATGTGTTCGTCGTCAGGAGCGGCTGCACTGTTTGGAGCCGTTTGGCCCGAGCAGTGTGCCGCCGCCTCGGGACGGTGAACACATCGTCTGGCGCCTAGACTGCCTCAGTGGGGGCAGGGTCGTCTGCCATCTTCTGCTTCTGGCTTCTCCTGCTGGCAGAATGAGAGAATGTGGAGGAGTCGTCCTCCTCTATTGCTGCCGGCCTCTTCCTGGAGGGCTGCGGTGTTGCCATGGCTTCCGCCTCGAGCAGGTCGCCAAGGTTGGCCTCTACGATAGTGTCGTCACGTGGCAGGATTGTGACGTCTTCTCTCGTCACGCCTGGCGGTACAGTTTGCGGTATATCTGTGGCCTCTTTACTGGAAGAAACCGGAGTGGCAGCCAGCAGTGCACCAGTTTCTTCTGGAACTGGGACTGGTGGCGCAACACTCATCGGGGCCGCCGCTGGCAGAACAATGTCGTCTGTATTCAACACGCCTATCAGGGCTCCCGATGGTACTTGTTCCTCTTCATTGACCACGCAACCGAGTGACTTGAGGTACTGGTGGAACAAGTGGAGAGCTCGTTCGTCGGCTGCTCGTTCCCGGTAATCAGTATCCCGTGACATTCGGTGCAGGATGACGTACAATTGCGCCGCTGTAAGCGGGCCCGTTTCCCTAGAATATGCCGTCTCGTGGTCCATTGTCGTTTGCTGCGTCGTCGTACGTTGGGGGCCGGATGGGGCCGCAGACGGAGCGGACTCGGTCGTCCGAGCCCGTCCCGCCTGGCGGCGATCCGCCACACCCTTCGCTTGAGTAGCGTGGTCCTGCTTGCACTGCATCGCTCACTCGAGTAGGGAACGTCCAGAGCGGCAGGGGAGCGCCACTCGCGGGCGCGGACCGAGAAGGTAACACCAGGAGGCCACCACCGCAGTTGGAGGCGGCCAGAGCGGGCGCGGACGGACTAGGGAACGTCCAGAGTGGCAGGGGAGCGCCACTCACGGGCGCGGACCGAGAAGGCAACACCAGGAGGCCACGACCGCAGTTGGAGGCGCCCAGAGTGGGCGCGGACAGAATAGGGAACACCTAGAGCGACAGGATAGCGCGACTCGCGGGCGCGGACCGACTAGGAAACGGCAAACAGAACACCAGGCACCGGGCAGGCATAAATATGCGACCTGGTCCAGCAAGCAGCCAGACGTAGATTCGCGTGAGAGATGTCGAAGCGAACAGAGCTACGTACTGCGAAGGGTGTGGCAGATCGCCGTCCGGCGGAGCTTTCTACGTCGGCGGCCCCATCTGGCCCCCCACTTATGACGGACCACGCAACGAATGAGGACATGATGGATATCGCTATGGATGCGCTTACAGTTCCGCTTCCGGAGTCGGAAGAAGACGAGCCGTCTGCCGTACCACCACCTCGTCGGCAATCCGGCAAAAGCAGAAGAGAAGACGATACGGCCCCTACCCGCGGGCGCAGCTCCCCGGCTGAGAAGCGATCGAAACGGACGCCTGCTGACGATGCTGACGGATTCACTCGCCCGAAGCGACGCCATACAGCGCGACGACGGGTGCTGTCCACCCACGAGCCGGCATCCATTGCCAACACTTTTGCTGCCCTTGAGGATGCCCCAGAGGAACCACCGCGCCCTTCCACGGCACCAAGGAAGGTTGCGCCACTTCCGCCGATCCTTCTGAAATACGAAGGGACCTTCCGGCAGCTGCAACAGCTTCTCAATAGCTGGATGACGGCAGTCTACAATGTGAAGGTCGCCGGACGAGACATGTACAAGATTACGCTGCGCTCAGCAGACGACTACCGACGCGTGACGCAGGAGGCTCACTCACGCCACCACACCGGACCGCGTCCTGAAGATTGTCATCCGGCATCTGCCCTTCAACATGGAGCCGGATCACATTCAAGAAGAACTCGAAGAGCTCGACTTCAGTGTCAGAACTGTGGTCAAGATGAAGCAGCCCAAATCACGTGACTACATGCCCCTGTTTCTCGTCATCGGAACCGATACAATCGAGAACAGGAAGCTCTACCAGCTCACCCGACTCGCCAACGTCTCGGCGACCACAGAAGACTTGCGCGCCAAGAGAGGCCCTGTTCAGTGCTACCGGTGCCAGGGCATCACCCATGTCGCGCGGCATTGCTCCATGCCTGAAAAATGTGTGAAGTGCGCCGGTGCACACCCAGCGAAGGACTGCCCCATCCCTCGGAAGCAGCAGCCAACGTGCGCTCTCTGTGGGGGCGCTCACGTTGCCAGCTACCGCGGCTGTGAAGCTTGGAGACGCGCCAGTGCTCGTCAGCGAGGCCAGCCGGTCGCCGCGAAACAGAAGAAGTCTACCAAGGCTGAACCTACAATCTCCCACGCCACGGTTGTCGCCAGAGGACTGGCGCCCCGCCGACCCAACAGCGATGACGCCGACCATGCAGGCCCACAGGCACGTCGCCGCAATGAAGACTCCCACACCCGCGATGTTTTAGAAGACGCAGGGGCACGACATCCACTACTAAACTGCGCCACTCCACCTGTGCAGAATTCGTCGGACCCGGAATCGGGCCCCTCCTCTGCTGCCCTACCCGTGACGTCTGGTGCACGCCCCCAACGCCGCGGCGGCCGGCGCAAGACGGGGGGTCGCACAACCAACGCCCCAGAAGAAGCCACATACAATGGCGAAGAGGTGGCCACTTCCATCGGCGCCAGAGAAGATACGGCTCCTGCCGCCTCCGCCACGGACATCGCCAGTCTGATTACTCAACTCACCGCCCTTGTGGTGAGCACAACAAAACTGCTTGATGTCCTCACGCAGCACCTGACCGCTGCACAGAAGATTGCCACTCCGGCAGCCACCAGACGCTCCTCCACTACTCATCATAGGAAGTGTTAGAGGACTCACGGTCGTCGCGTGGAACACCCTCTGTCTACGCACACAAGCTGGCGAATTTCGTCAATTTCTTCGTGATGAAGCCGTGGACATCTGTCTGCTCAGCGAAACCTGCCTTAAACCAGGCATTGCAGTCAAAGCGCCGAACTACTCCTGTTACCGTGCTGACAGGCCAACTCCCGGCGGAGGAATGGCCATCTACATACGGAATGGGATCCGTCACCACCAGATTCAACTGCCGCCGCTCGTGACTCTGGAGGCGATTGCAGTTGTCGCGCACACGTCAGCGGGAGCCATAACCTTCATTGACATCTACAAACCACCGTCGCATCCATGGGTAGATGCGGACTTAGAATCTCTTCTCTCCATCGGAGGCAAGCTGTTCATCGCTGGAGACTATAACTCCAAGCACGTCGCTTGGCGTTCACGACTCACCAACAGAGACGGACGCCGCGTCCTCCGAATCGTGGATCGCAATGACGCCGTCGTAGTGAGTCCCTATGATCCCACCATCTTCACCGCTAATGGACAACCGGACATCGTCGACTTCGCGGTCGTGAAAGGCATTCCGCACCGCATCCTCGCCTCGACACGGAATGTTCTCTCCTCTGACCATGTGCCAGTTGTTTTTGACGTCGACCTCGACCCACTGCAGTTACCCAGGCGTGGGGTGTCACTCTCTGGAGTCAACTGGGATCTCTTTCGCCACACCCTGACCGAGTCCCTAGCTGGGATGCCACCTGTCGACGACGCGGAAGCTGAAGATTCCCTCTCCACTTCACGGACGCCGCCCTCGCCGCAGTCAATGAAGCGGCTCCGCCCAGACGCGAGCGCCAGGACCACTCTCGACAGCTGCCCCCCGATCTCCTTGCACAAATTGCCGAGAAGAACAGAGTATACCGCGAATGGCAGCGTACACGGAACCCCGCCACCAAACGGCAACTCAACCGTATGCGGCGCGAAATCACGGTGGCTGTGGACAATCACCGCAACCGGGAGTGGGCCAGCCGTGTGGCGACTCTTCAGCTTGACGACGGGTCTGCCTGGAGGACCGCGAAACACTTCCTACAGCGAACGCAGCGTATGCCGCCTCTCCGAACTGCAACCGGAACTGTCTGTGAACCAAACGCGAAGGCTGATGCCCTCGCCGATGTTTTTGAAGAGAACTTCAAGCCTGTAGAGGATCCACTGGACGCAGAACATGAAGAGATGGTCGCTGCCCGGCTCCCTCGCTATCTGGAAACGGAGGGCGATGATGACATAGAGGCCACAACTCCTGAAGAAGTCTCGGCGGCTCTGAAGGCCCTCAATCCAAAGAGAGCTGCAGGCCCTGACGACGTCTTCACTGCCATGCTGAAACAACTGCCTGAGGACGCCTCTACTCACCTGGCTGCAATCTTCAACAAGATCTTTCGCACCGGTCACTTTCCCCTGCAGTGGAAGCATGCTGAGATTGTGGCTATTCCTAAGATGGGAAAAGATCTCCGGCAGCCGAAGAGCTATCGCCCGATTAGTCTGCTGCCTGCCATCTCGAAAGTTTTCGAGCGCATCTACCTGAAGAGGCTACAGCAACACATCACCGCCGAAGCTCTACTCCCAGATGCCCAGTTCGGCTTCCGTAAGGGCCACTCTACGGAGCACCAACTTCTCCGACTCGTGGAAGAAGCCTTCGATTCCCTGGAGAGGCGCGAATACTTCGGAGCAGTCTTCCTTGATGTCTCGCGCGCTTTTCACAGCGTCTGGCACGATGGGCTGCTCTTCAAACTTCTCGAAATGGGGGTCCCTGGATCCCACATCCGTCTGCTACGGTCCTTCCTCGACGGACGGACTTTTCACGTCCGTGCAGAAACTGGCCTGTCGACAGTCCGTCCCATCAGAGCAGGTGTGCCACAAGGGTCGGTCTTGGGGCCGATCCTGTACACGCTCTACACGGCTGATACGCCGACGGTCCCTCGTGTGAATCTAGCACTGTACGCTGACGACACTGCGCTCTACTCACGAAGTATGCGCGCGGACACACTTCGCCAGAGGTTGCAGCACGCTGTCGACACCCTAGCCGATTGGGCCGTCAAGTGGAAACTGCAGTTCAATGGCGCCAAGACGCAATTTTTCATAGCAACCCGTCGTGTCATCCCAGCCGCTCTGCCCCCACTCGTCGTAGGAGGCAGTCCTGTCAACTGGCGACCGACAGCGCAGTATCTTGGGGTCACCATAGATCGCCGCCTCACTTGGGGCCCACACGTGAAGGGCGTCGTAAACAAAGCAATGGGTCGACTTCTCCAGCTCTACCCCCTGCTCAACCCGACGTCGACTCTTCCTCCGCGACTGGGCGTCACGTTGTACAGGGCTCTAATCCGCCCTGTCTTCGATTACGCGGCTGTCGTCTGGGGGAATGCGGCAGACGACCACCTGAAGAAACTACAATCTCTGCAGAACAGGGCTCTCCGCCTCGCGCTGCACCTGCCGCGGGACTTCCCATCTGGACCACTGCACGACCTCGCTGAGGTCCGCAAAGTCAAGGACCACGTCCGTATGGTGGCCCGCCGCTTCTACGAACAGGCGCGGCAATCCGAGAACCGGTACATACGCTCTCTGGGGCAGAAGATACGGCGCAATGCCAACACACGCTGGCCCCAGCTCCTTACGGCATAGGCTGTAACTGAAGAAGAAGACAGAGTGGAAACAACCAGAAGCCAATCACTTCTAGAAGACGCACCACCAGTATAAATAGGAGGCAAAACATGTATATGTTGCGAACTCCGCTTTACTCGAAGACTGAAGTTTCTTCGCGAAGAAGCCACGCAGCTGCAAGCAGCCAGTCTCAGGGAACACCTGATGAAGACGTCAAGTAAGGACGTCGAAATATCGTGTTTGGAAGACGCTGATATCCGGCAGAAAACCCGATTTCCACGAGATGTCAAGTCATGAAATGTTAGCGTTTCCTGTCCCATGCGAGAGCCATATTCTGTTTTATCCGACGTCTCAATACAATCGTTAATTTAAAAATTAGTTTTTATATGTATTTTTGCGAGTACAGTTTGGCTTGTCAGTGGCTAAAAAAGAAAATGTTCTAACAACCGCCATTGTTCCAGGCAAAGGTGCCTAAATTTTGCAAAAGACAGAAACGATCCAGCCGTGCTGATTGGACAGAGGAGCAACTTAACGATGCCGTAAAAGCGGTGTAAAATGGAATGAGCCTGAATAAAGCCTCAAAGGAGTTTCACGTTCCATGGCCAACGCTGAAGAGACGATTAGCAAACGGGTGCTTCACGAAAAAAAGTTTGGGTGGGCCGCCTGTACTAACACAAGAATGTGGGAAAAAGTAGGTAAAACAGATAATAAAATTACAAAACTTCTAATCTGCACCAACAAGGACAGAAGTACTTACCAGGGCATATAAAGTAGCTGAGAAATATAACCAACACAACAAATTTAACCGAGAAAAGGAAATTGCTGGAATGGACTGGCTACATTTATTCTTAAAATGAAATCCGGAACTCTCAATCCGCAAATCGGAAGAAGTTTCACAAGCACGGTCAAGGGATTTGAGTACTAAAAGCGTTTCAAACTATTTTTGATTGCTGCAGAACATCTTGGTAGAGCATAACCTCCTTGATAAGCCGGAAAATATATTCAACGTAGACGAGTCCGGACTTCAGCTGAATAGTAGACCAGGTTACGTGTTGGCAGCAAAGGGGTCTAACAAGGAGACGGCACGATCGTGGGGTCAGGGATCTGTCCGCAATTTTGCGTGGTGAAAGAGGACACCTAACACCTCTCCTGGTTAAAACATTAGGACGCACTACTCGGAAAATCCCGTGAAAAATCGATCCAAAGTTCCTTTGGTGCCTTGTGAGTATAAAATGTTAGTCCATTGCCCAACCGCCGTCTGGCCTACGCGGTTAGCGCTCGCCCCTTTACGCCAGAGGTCTCGGGTACGATTCCTCCTTCGGCACATTTTTTTTCTTCTGTTGCTTGCAAAACTGCAGCGCATTGTTACAGGAGAATCGTGAAATTAATTCCCAGGAAGATTTTATAAAAAATTCATTCTATAATTCACCATCAATATTCCGAGACATGATTCAATATGCCTGGTTTGCCTCAAAATTATCAGAGACTTGAAACATTTTCGTAAATGTTAATGGGGCATGTTTTTGTACAGATTTATTGCAAACGCCCTGTGATGGTAAAAAATCCGCTTTTATATGTTGCGCAAGTAGTCGCAAAAATTATTGCTTCATTTGTTTTTACGATAATTACCACTGCGGTTCTTGTTTATTATTATTATATGTATAAAAACTGAATGTTTCCCAATCGACTTTGTTATTCTGATTAAAAAGGCAATGTTTCTCCTCATATACTTTACAATGAAAAATGGAAAACCCACTGCCATGAACTGTGTTGTTGGACCAAAAGAAAATAATTTTTATTCAATACTGTAACTAATTTGTTAAAGATAATGTAAATTTGGGAAACTTTCCGAATAATTGTTGGAATAACCAAAGAAAATGAAACAGAAGAAAAAAAAGGGCAGGAGCAGGAATCGAACCCGAGACCTCTGGCATAATAGTCCGAGCCCTAAACACCTAGGCCAGACGGCTGCCCGGCAGTAGACTAACATTTTACATTTATAAAGCACCTAAGAAACTCTGGATCGATTTTTCCGCGTAGTGTGTCCTAATATTTTAACCAGGTGAGGTGTTAGGGGTCCTCTTTCACCACGCAAAATTTCGGACAAATCCCCGACCCCACGGTCGTGCCGTCTCCTTGTAAGAGCGTTCCAGCGATAACATCCTGTGAAAAGGGTGAAGCCATACCTGTAAACGCTTGCTGCAATGAAGAGGGCATGTTTTTACCCCCAGCTTGTGTTTTGAAGGAAAAAAATGAAAAGGCCGAGTACAAGGACGGTATGTCGCCGGGTTCCGCGATTTTCATGTCACGAAAGTCGGCACGCGTAACAACTGGTATTTTTCTCCTGTGGATAAGGAACCATTTTGCACCGAGGAAGCCGGAGGGAACAGTCGTGCTTATTTTGGATGGACATAGCTCTCATTGCAGCAGCGTGGATGCATTAGAGTTTGCAGAAGAAAAAAACATAATTTTGCTCTGTCTACCCAGCCACACCACAGACTATCTGAAGCCGCTAGACAGAGCATTTTTTTAAAGCTCTGGAATCCTATTACTACAATGTTTACAATTCGTGCATTAAAATGAATCCAAATAGAAAAATTTCCAGACAAATGTCCGGAGGACTGCTTACAAAGGCATGGGTACAAGCAGCTACTACAGTGAATGCAACATCGTGGTTCAGAAGCACAGGAATCATTCTGTTTAATCCTGATGTAATCCCCGAATACGCGTTTTTAACGTCAGCTTCACATCAACATCAGGAAGACAACTAACGACATGAAAATAGACCTACTTCACCTCGACCAAGTTGTTCGCACCTAATCCCTTGGAAGAAGCAACTGCAGACGTAGATACGATCAGAGGCTTGACCACATACAAGCTTCACCACAACTGGGCTGTTCGCAATGGGCGGAAAATCCACAGGAAAACATGCAGTCTTCATCAGAAGCAGCAGATATGACCTTGGCAGTGGCAAGAGAAGAATCTCAAATAACTCCTGGCAAACTATTGGACCATATTTCGCCGATATCCCTCATAGATAAAGTTGCATCTGCAAGGAAGAAGTCCAGAGCTTTAACTGAGGTTTTGACTTCTCCAGACAGCAACGACAATCCGCGAAACACAAAACGAGAAAATGAGTCAGTGAAGAGTAGAGCAAATGCTAAAAAGAGGACCAAAGGAGAAACCGTAACCAAAGGAAAAACCGCAACCAAAGAGACTACCAAAGAAATTATCAAAAAGAAGAAGCCTAAGAAACTAAAAGCGTCTACCACTGACATCGAATCAGACTCGTCGCTGGACATCCAATTGCAAGACGATGATGACTACGCTGATGATGAAGAGACTTGTTGTGTAGGGTGCGGTGAACTGTAGAGTGGCACTGAAGAGGATGTGGATTGGATCAAATGTATTAGTTGTCAACGTTGGCTGCATGAAGATTGTTCAAACTATGAATCTATGTGTGCCGTATGTGGCAAAATGCAGGGGAAATAAGTTCACCATTTCACCCTAAGGGCATTCGCCATTTCACCCATATACATGGTTGAAATGGTGATTGATAAAAGTAAGTATTGTTTTTTTTTTCAACTTTTGTAGTTCCTTAAAGAGGATGTGGTACTGTTAATGTGTTACTTATGTATTTTGTTAGCCGGCCGAAGTGGCCGTGCGGTTAAAGGCGCTACAGTCTGGAACCGCGTGACCGCTACGGTTGCAGGTTCGAATCCTGCCTCGGGCATGGATGTTTGTGATGTCCTTAGGTTAGTTAGGTTTAATTAGTTCTAAGTTCTAGGGGACTAATGACCTCAGCAGTTGAGTCCCATAGTGCTTAGAGCCATTTGAACCATTTTTGTATTTTGTTAAAGGAGAGTGTTTTTATTTTGTTTAAATAAACAATTTCTTGTCTTCTACGAGGCCCAAATTCTTTGGTCGCCATATCGCCCAGATGTACCCTATACTCTAGCCACGTCTCCCTACGTATATTGTTCTTCACCTTCCTTGTTGTTCAGTTTTATAACATAGCTTTCCTTTCCACAGTAATATCCTTGCGTGCAACCCTAGATTTACCTCAGGATTTTGTAACCAGTAGAGGATAGTATTATTGGCCTGTATTGGAGTGAACCCCTCTCATTGTTCTTCTTGTAAATCTGAGTGTCGGTTGCAGTCCCTCATGCCTTAAAACCATTTATGGAGCTTGAGCGGTTTTCAGTAATAGACTGAAGCGCCAAAGAAACTGGTATAGGCATGCGTGTTCAAACACAGACATGCGTAAATAGGCAGAATACGGCGCTGCGGTCGGCAACACCTAAGAAGACAATAAGAATCTAGCACAATTATAAGATCGGTTTGTACTGCTACAACGGCAGGTTATCAAGTTTTAAGAGAGTTCGAACGTTGTGTTGCAGTCGACACACGAGCCATGGGACACAGCACATCCGAGGTAGCGATTTTCCCGTACGACCATTTCACTAGAGTACCGTGAATATCAGCAGTTCGAAAAAAAAAATCAAGTCCCCGACATCGGTGCGCCCGGAAAGGATCCTGCAAGAAATGGACCAACGACGACTGGAGAGAATCGTTCAACGTGACAGAAGTGCAACTATTCCGGAAATTGCTGAAGATTTCAATGCTGGGCCAACAACAAGTGTCAGTATGTCAACCATTCAAAGGAACATCATCGATATGGGCTTTCGGAGTCGAAGGCAAACTCGTGTATCCCTGATGACTGCACGACTCAAAGCTTTACGCCCCGACAGGGTTCGTTAACAGCAACATTGGACTGTTGATGACTGGAAACATGTTGCCTGGGCGGACAAGTCTCGTTTCAAATTGTATCGATCGGATGGATGTATACGGGTACGGAGACAACCTCATGACTCCGTGGACCCTGCATGACAACAGGGGTCTGTTAAAGCTGGTGGAGGCTCAATAATGATGAAGGGCGTGTGCAGTTGGAGTAATAAGGAACCCCTGATACGTCTAGATACGAGTCTGACAGGTGACGCGTACATAAGCATCCTGTGTGATCAGCTGCATCCATTCGTGTCTATTGTGCATTCCGACTGATTTCGGCAATTCCAACAGGACAGTGCTACACCTCACACGTCCAGAATTGCTACAGAGTGGCTCCAGGAACACTCTTCTGAGTTTAAACAGTTCTGCTGGACACCAAACTCCCCAGACATGAACATTATTGAACCTTGGAATGTGCTGTTCAGAAGAGGTCTCCACCCCCTCTTGATCTTACGGATTTATGGGCAACCCTGCAGGATTCATGCTGTCAGTTCCCTCCAGCACTACTTCAGACGTTAGTCGAACCCATGCCACGTCGTTTTGCGGCACTTCAGTGTGCTCGCGGGGGCCCTGCATGATATTAGGCAGGTGTACCACTTTCTTTGTCCCTTCAGTGTATTACCTGGCAGAGTGCCGGATTCTGCAGTGTTTACCATCTGAGATAGAAACTGCACATTCTTCCCTCTCACCCTGTCTGGCCGTTCCCTCCAGCTTATTTGTCATGGTAGTAATTATATTGACTTACATCAATGGGGTCCTCCTGTTTCTTCTCTCGTCTCTTCCGGCGGTTGCGAGGTTCTACAGGAAGCTCGCAATCGTGAGCAACAGACCGAGGAATATCTTCGGCCACATTTATCACCTTGAAGCGCCCAAATACACGAAGCTGTGGGAGTTTTATTTTTACCACCACTAATTCAGGCAAGACGCAAGGTATACAGCAGATATAAAGGTTTAGGTATCTGACCAGTAATAATTAAACATACTATATTATCAATAAGTAGCCCGTAATTGTAGTTTTTCAAGAATTTGAATACGGGTGCTGTTGATGTGTGCTGAAAGTTAGGGTATCGAATAAGGTAGAGAACTAAGAGGTACAAGAGTGAAAAGGCAAAGAAAGATGTTTATGGAGCACACTTAGCAAACTGTGTGTAGTCTGTTGCGACTAGTGCTAAGGCATCAACGAACAGTTAACCAAGCACTTCAAAGATGGAACTGTGAAAATATGCAAAACTTGAAGTACGACATGATCCAACCATGATGAATAACGAAAACAGTCAAGTAACTTATTATCTAAAAACGAGATGAATTGTCTATTGTCCGTTTCGGCTGTATTTTCGTGGTACTTTTGTCTTGTTTATTACTTACAAAACTACAGCAAATAAATTTGAAGTGCCAGTACGTAATAAAATACGCAGGGAATTGCGTGTGAGAGTGTTTACAAACGAAAATGTAAATTTATGTTTATAATTATCTTTGTTCTACACTACTTTCTCTTAGCTTATTCTTCCCATCGTCTTGTGAATTTATGTTTTGTGTTCCTTGACACCGCCTAATCAAGCTCGAATTCAGATGCTGGAAGATTACGGGGGAACTCCACGACAGCATTGTTATCTTTTGTTTAAGAATCCGCGCCCTAGTACCCTCTCTAACACCTCTGTGTAAACAGTGTACGATAGAATTACTGGATTGTAATATAATGCAGTTCTTATTTAGTCCTTCATGTACAAGTGTAAGAGTTATCCGGCAGAGTAACAGATTCTCCAAAGCATACAATTTGCTACTTTATTTGGTCATACTTCGCTGCTCTCGTTCTTACTCACCCTTTCTTCGTGTTTACTTCACGTGGTTGTACTGATATTGACTTACTTCTGCACAGCCGTCCTTCAGCGTGCAGTCCACACCGTTCTCTCCATTCTTGATGCGACTGGCTGACTCTGGGGTCCATTGGCAGGGAAATATCTCAAGGACAGAAGGCATTTGCACCACCCTCCTCTTTCTCAAACGTCCATACACCTGGAAGAGTGAGTTGCATATTTCTCATATTTCTAACAGATACGAATATTCTAGACACTTGACTCTCAATGCTGGAACAGATTTTATATAATGTAAGCAGCCGATAACTGTAGCGTTTAAAGGGTGTGAAGCATGGTGCTACGGATGGTGGTTATTAATTAAGACATAAAATAAGACAGAGAACCGAGAGCTACAAGAATGAAAACGTGAGGTAAGATTTTTATGGAAAACGGTGAACAAAATTGTGGCACGTTAATGTTGCTGAGGTATCATGTAATAGTTAACCTGGCACTTGAAAGGAGAAAAAATTTTGTGTGTACAGAGGGTTTAGAACATGTAATGTGAATAGATATATACAAAAACACGTAATGAAGTGTGAAGGCCAGAATATGCTGGACCCGGACTCGAGCACGAGACATTTGCCTTTCTGTGAAGTTTAGCATACGGGGAATGAGGTACTGGAGGAAGTACAGTTGTGAGGACGGGTCGTGTGTTGTGCTTGATTAGCATAGTGGACAGTTCACGTGCCCGCGAAGGGCAAATTCATTCTGCTGACATCGTCCCACTGTGTACTCTATGCTGCTGACGAGTGAAATGAATCTGAAGACTCGTTGAGAACATGAACGTTGCAAGCCACTCTTTGTTGCAGAAAGCCTGCTACACCAAATATCACTTAAGCAAAACACATCTGTGTACACTCAACGCATATCCTTATTGATGTCGTCATGAAAATAATGCTCTGTCATATAGCTCTGGTTAAGGCCGTGATGTCAGAAATGGGGAAGCACTTGACACTCCTCGCAGATGCACACTGGGAAGAGTGTTGATGACGTAAATAATTGTAGACGTTTTACAATCTTCTTTGCCCCTATTTTAATACCGCGTAATATGCGATTGTGTGACATGTCTGGGTTGCATCTACCAAGGGAAATGAACTTATCCATCAAAAGATATAAAGTTTTCCTAAATAACTGAGCCATTCGTCAATTGCTACTCCTAAATATTGTCAAAAGGAACGGTTCTTAATCATACCAGACATGTTTTTACGATTTCACCCATGTATCTGTAAAAATGTCGACTGAATGTAATTTTCGGTTGCCTTTATACGTAACCTGTTTTACTATTTACACTACTGACCATTAAAATTGCTACACCAAGAAGAAATGCAGATGATAAACGGGTATTCATAGGAAAAATGTGTTATACTGGAACTGACATGTGATTACATTTTCACGCAATTGGGTGCATAGATCCTGAGAAATCAGTACCCAGAACATCTACCTCTGGACGTAATAACGGCCTTGATACGCCTGCGCATTGAGTCAAACAGAGCTTGGATGGCGTGTACAGGTACAGCTGCCCATGCACCTTCAGCACGATACCACAGTTCATCAAGAGTAGTGACTGGCGTATTGTGACGAGCCAGTTGCGCGACCACCATTGACCAGACGTTTTCAATTGGTGAGAGATCTGAAGAATGTGCTGGCCGGGGCAGCAGTCGAACATTTTCTGTATCCAGAAAGGCCCGTGCAGGACCTGCAACATGCGGTCGTGCATTATCAGGCTGAAATGTAGGGTTTCGGGAATCGAATGAAGGGTAGAGCCACGGGTCGTAACACATCTGAAATGTAACGTCCACTGTTCAAAGTGCCGTCAATGCGAACAGTGACACAGATGACTGTGTCCAGACCATCGAGGAACTGATTCAAAGAAGTCGCAGTTTTCCGGCGATGAAGACATTCACATGGAGGTTCGGGAATGCCTCGGTGACCAACGAGCGGATTTCTATCAACGAGTAGTTGAAGGGTTGGTGGAAGGCTACGAGGGTTGTTTACGGAGATATGGTAACTTTGTTGCTAAATTGTCTCACATATCTGTTCCAGTCTGAAGGCAGGAGAGCATTCAACAAAAGTTACTTGGCCTGTCATGAGAATGGCTAACTTACTTTGTGAGGACTCCTCGTGCGTAAAATTTTCTCATTGCATCTTCAGATATTATAATAAACTAATATTTTGTGATACTTACACATCTATATATTTCAGTCTTCAGTTTGTAAATAAACGTCAGCAAATTAATCCGCGAAAATAAGTCATTACTAGGATGAAAAATGTGTGTGAGTATTGATACGCTATGTGTCCTAATATTTTGATGAATTACAAGAATTTTTGTATTTTATTATTTGAGTCTTATTTGGTACCAGAACAAAACGCGATCAACGGGCATAGCCGGGACACTACCCGACATATCTGTGCAAGGTTTCATCGGATTTTCTCTTTGGTTTACACTTCGAGGCCAAGCAGACCTTGAAAGTGGAATAACCAACGTATGAGAGGACTTCCAGTAATATACTGAGATTAACGTCGCCAAAAGAGGAAGAAACAGGTTTCGCGAATGCGGCCCACATCAAACTTGTTAATCAGCTACGACGTGTATCTTGAATGGGGACGAACAGGAAGAGCAGCTCACGCTGGCGGAGAGGTTAATGCACTGGAATTTCCTACGATTTGAGCTGCTCAGCGATCTCAGCTGAAATTTATTTCATTTCCGTAAGTCACTTCAGTCGGATGCCAGAATGGTACACCTGAGAATAGATGATCCTTATGGTGACACATCTTTGTCCGATCAGAAAGTCACCGAGATGTCAAAACCATGTTTTCGTTTCTGCTACATTGTGATTCACCGCAGCGGCTGAAGTTCCAATAAAGCTGTATGCTTTTAATCTGAATTTCAGGATCGTTAATCTATAGTCTGCCTGCTAGCAATCAAGATTGCATCTTCTTAATTCGTATCTGGAACTCACCAAAACCACTCTTTTAATTGGAAATGTAGACTGACGAAAATTAGAAACGCCCCGTACAATGTATGGTTCACAATTAACATCCATTTCTGCCCGTCTTTTTCGTGTTTACGATGTCTCCCTGAGTAGCTATTTTATTCTGTGCGTAGTGAAGAAACATTTGAGATTCGAAAAAGAGCTGCCTGGGGGGGGGGGGGGTCGCTTTAGCATAAGTCGTTGCGTTGACAACGTACACCTAAGCGCAAGATGAATGCAGTTGTAGCAGGACGACGAAATACGATGGCATTTCCAAACGTTTTTATGGTAGTGGATCTTTTAATATATGTGCACAAGAGACGTAGGGGTATTTAACTAATTATATTCCATATACTGAGTACGTGGCTGGCGACCACGGGGTCCCGAGCTGAGTCCTGGCATTGCTTCCACCTACTTATGCCAGGCTCCTCACTTTTATCTTTCCTATCTGGCCACCCTCGGCCAGCTCTTGTTCTTTTCCGACCCTGACGCTATTAGGTTTCGAGGGCTAGGGGTCTTCCATTTCCAACCTATACTTCTATTGAGCCGAATATCTCCCGGGATGAGGAGATTACCTTCTATCAAGTGCCAACGGCCTTCTAGGAGGGCGGATGAGCGGCTAGAAGTAAGGGCACTCTCTTGCCCTTGGGGTGGGAAACTGCTCCTAAAGGCGGAGGAGCCACAAGGTGGCCAACGGCATAGAATGGAGAAGGCAACGGGAAACCACTCCATTAAAGACCCGGGCGGGTATCCCAAATATCAACAGCTTATGATGAAAAGTTCTTTGGTTAAATTCTCCGGAGGTAAAATAGTCCCCCATTCGGATCTCCGGGCGGGGCAACTAAAGAGATACCAAAATCCAAAAGCATTAATGTAAGAAGGATAGCAACATGGAACGTCAACTCACTTCTTAAATATGGTAAACTGGAAAACTTGAAAATGGAAGTGAAACGAATGGATATTGATGTACTGGGAGTCTCAGAAATGAGATGGCCAAACGCTGGCGACTTTTGGTCAGGGGATTACAGAATCATACACACTGGAACAGCACAAGACAGTCCCGGGATTGCAGGAGTGGGAATTATCCTCAATAAAGAGATGGGGTTAAGAGTAAAAGGATTTGTTCAACATAGTGAGAGGATAATTTATGTCCGATTGGAAACTAAACCAAGAGACACAATCATAATCCAAGTATACATGCCACCTACGAGGCACGAGGATGATGAAATCGACATGATGTATGACCACCTTGAAGAAGTAAATGGCAGAATTAAAGGAGCTGAAAACCTTATCATCATGGGAGATATGAATGCCGTTGTTGGGGAAGGTAAAGAAGAGGATGTGGCAGAGAATTTTGGATTAGGATTAAGAAATGAAAGAGGGGATAAACTTGTAGAATTCTGCCAAAGAAATAAACTTTGCATTACAAATACCTTCTTTAATCATCATCCAAGAAGAAGATATACTTGGAAAATGCCTGGTGACATTAACAGATACCAAATTGACTTCATATTAGTGAAGCAAAGATTTAAAAACCAAGTTAAGGACAGCAGATAATATCCAGGCTGTGATGTGGAAAGTGACCACATACTCGTTATGATGACGACTGAACTAAGATTCAAGAACATTAAAAGAAGAAGTACATGTAAATGGGATTTGACAAACCTGAAAAACGAAAATATGCTGAAGCACTATCAACTAGAAACCGACAAGAAAACAAATACACAGGGCTGCAATGACATCAAAGCAGCTGGGAAAAAATAAAAACTGGTATTTTAGAAGCAGCAGAAAAAGTAATAGGAAAAGAAAGGACAGAGAAAAGGAAGGATTGGATCACTAATGACCTACTAAATATGATGGAAAAAAGAAGGAAATTAAAAAATTCTGTGAAGAAGGAAGACCAAGAGAAATACAAGAGTCTGAAAAACGGAATCAACAGAGAGGCAAAACAAGCAAGAGAAAAATACCTTGATGATCTTTGTATTTCAGTTGAGGACAACATGAGCAAGGGAAATATCGACAAGGCCTATAAATGTGTGAGACATTGCTTTGGAGACAGAAGAAACAAGTGTAGGGCTGTGATGGATGAAAATGGCAATATGTTGGATGACGATGATGAAGTTGCAAGAAGATGGAAACAATATATAGGAAAACTGTACAGCGGACCAGACCTGTCTGAAAACATCATGGAAGAAGAAACAGAAGTAGATGCACACAACATAGGTGAACCTATAATTAAGGTAGAGTTTGAACTAGCTCTGAAA
The DNA here is from genome assembly GCF_023864345.2 of Schistocerca serialis cubense. Classification (NCBI taxonomy): domain Eukaryota; kingdom Metazoa; phylum Arthropoda; class Insecta; order Orthoptera; family Acrididae; genus Schistocerca; species Schistocerca serialis. The sequence continues at coordinate 89,190,122 of NC_064639.1, read as the reverse complement.
AAATTGAAAAACAACAAATCGCCTGGAATAGACAATATCCCAGCCGAACTTCTGAAATCTGGAGGAGCAAAACTGAATCAGGAGTTCTATAATCTTGTTTTCAACATGTACGAGCAGGGTAAAATTCCTACAGACTTTGAGAAAAACATTATGATCCCCATTCCAAAGAAGGCAAATGCTACAAGATGTGAAAGTTATAGGACACTCAGCCTAGTTACTCACGCCTCTAAAATATTAACCTCAATTATCCTAAAACGCATAGAACAAAAAGTCGAAGCTACACTCTCCGAAGGCCAGTTTGGATTCCGAAAAGATAGAGGAACCAGAGATGCAATATTTGCTCTAAAACTAATAATAGAGAAACGACTAGATAAGAACCTGAAAACATACATAGCTTTCGTAGATGTAGAGAAAGCCTTTGATAATGTTAAATGGGATAAGATGTTTGAGGTACTCAAAAAAGTAGGAATAGACCATAAAGATAGAAAAATGATATGGAACCTGTACAAAAACGAGACAGCAGTTATCCGTGGACGGACAAAACAAGAAGAGGTGCAGATACGGAAAGGTGTCCGACAAGTTTGCGCACTATCCCCTGGTATCTTTAACGTATACATTGAAGAGGCGCAGAAAAGTAAGGGAAAATTCACAGACTGGTGTAGTAATTCATGTCCAACGAATAGATATGATAAGCTATGCCGATGATATAGCTGTCCTGGCTGAAAGTGAAGAAGATCTTGTAGTCCTACTGAATAGAATGGATAAAGTTATGGGTGAAGAATATAATATGAGAATTAATAAAGCAAAAACAAAAGTAATGGCATGCGACAAAGAAGATCAAGTGAAAGTCCAAGTTCATGTAGGCAATGAACTGCTTGAACAAGTTGATAAATTTACTTATCTGGGCAGTAATATTACCAGGGATGGAAGGAGCAAGGCAGAAGTGAGAAGTAGAATAGCTCAAGCAAAGGCTGCTTTTAACAAGAAGAAAAACATATTAACATCTAAGAGCATCAGCCTTGAAACCAGGAAAAGATTTTTGAAATCATATGTGTGGAGTGTGGCATGCTATGGGTGTGAAACATGGACTCTCGGGACAGAGGAACAGCAGAAGCTAAATTCTTTTGAAATGTGGTGCTATAGACGCATACTCAAAATAAAATGGATCGACAAGGTCACAAACGAAGTGGTCCTGGAAAGAGCAGGTGAGAAGAGAAGCTCCTGGAGTTTCATTGTTAAAAGAAGAGTGCAATTTACAGGCCATCTATTAAGACATAAAGGGCTCCTGAACACAATCATAGAGGGATATGTCGAGAGAAAAAGACCAAGAGGAAGACCACGACTGAGGTACATGGATCAAATCGTGAAAGATGTGGGATGTGACACCTATAAATAAATGAAGAGAAAAGCTGAAAGACGCACAGAATGGAGACAAGCTGCCATTGTAGCTGTTGCAAACCAATCCTTGGATTGACCACTACAAAGAGAAGATTCCATATAAAGCTCTTTTGTGACTGATAAGTCGTTGTGTCCGAATAAAATACTAAGGCTCGCGGTTTCAGGAACATGCAAATAAAATTTAAGAACCCTAAATTGTCTTCTTATTCATAATGTTTAGCTATAAAATTCTGTGACAGAATGTAAGAATATTTTGTATTGCCGATACGACATAGTGCTGACGTGCAAGGTATTGGACCTTGACTTTCGAACGGCTAAAAAGCATATGTAACACATTTTTCTGAGCATGTCAGCCTGTATAAAATATTCCTAAACACTTTCAGTAGACGACAATGCAACTGCTAAGCTTATCATAAGCGCCAATATGTGCGTAGTTACTGCGCAGTGCTTGAGTTCCGTCTCTACTATGTATGATTCTAAGCAGTGGGGACACAAAATCCTCATATTGTGAGGAAAGAGCGATAACGATTTAAAGCTTGGATACCTTTTTTCCATTCAATGGCAACTTCTTGTGGATTTAACACAAGTTATTTGTGGTAACCGGACATACAGGCTTTACTTAATGAAAAAAGAACTTAACTGGGATGCTCATTTTACTACTGCAGTGCTACATTCGCATTTCATGTGACTCCGGAATCTTTGGACCGCATTCAGACAGTCCTGGTTATCAAAAAGTTTAATTTGGTTGACACCGGATGTAACGATATCTTTTTGTCTTGCACATACGGCAAAGAACTTATCTGTGATGACGGTAGTTCGGAGAATTACTGATGAACCATTTCATCGAACGTAGACTCACTATGGTTGGGAGAAACAAGAACACACCAGAGACGGAGACATGAGATCTAAGATCTAGCAACTTCTATTCCCGATTACTGCATCTACTCTGTGGACTGGTGATACCAGTTTCACGTGAATTATTGCAAGCAGTATACGTTGCTCACATCGGCAGCTTTATGGACACCAAGAGGCCCATGCTGAGACTGCCTTAAGTGTTAATCTTTCGGAGAGCTATCGGTCCCTCGAAAATCCCCTTTAAATGATTGAAATCTTTTAGCCGGTCTTTCGCTTGACCATACTGGCATCGACATGGTTGATCATGAGTAGGAAACCGAAACAACGAATTCAACTTTCAGAAAATCTTCCACCACAGATGATCGCAAAAGAGTACGGTACCTCTTTTCAGTTATTGCACAAAGGACGAAGTGTTAGTTTCGAGACCATTTATCACGGAAAAGAAAATCAACTAAAATCGCTGATCAGTGGGAACACATCGGGACCGGATAAGATGCTCGAACATTCTATAGAGATTACTCTAACAACTTGTGACCCTTCAAGTAATGCTTTATCGTAGGTCGCCTGAGCAACTGAGGATGTGAACGTATTGGATAAGAATCGCAGGTCATTCCCGTTTTCTAGAAGGATCGTCGGATAGATGCACATAATTATTTCACTGTGTTGACAAGACAATCTGCTGGAGAATAGTGGTACGTTTTTTATATTCATGCATTACGAAGCTTTTGCAGGAAGAAGTTCAGAAAGAGTCTTCTGAAAACAAAGATCTTGATCAACTTAGTGGTTAACGTCGAAAGTTCCTTGAGGCTACACGGAAGTGAATCTATCGTGTATAGAATAGTTGAAACGTCAAAAGACTGTAAGCGAAATGGAGAAATTTCTGCGGCGAATCAATTAGTGGCACAGGAACCGGTAATACCGTAAAAATTCTTTTCATAATAACACAATGTATATAAACAGTTGAACATGTCCATTATTGTTCGATTATGGTACTGGCGATAAATCAGTGGAAACTGAAACAACGTTAAAATACCTGCCATTAACAGTCAGAAGCGGCGTGAAGTCGAATGATGATGGCTGAGTATAGACGGTTATTGGTCACTTACGTCCACTGGCTTCATGGTTTTCTAACTCTGATATCTGCCTGTCTTCAATAAATAACCCTGTTTCAGTGACGACTTAACCTCCTTCTAGCAAAGATATGCAGCTCACTTCCCTTTTCACCAGATTCTCTCTCTAAAATCACCGATACGCACGCGATTAGCTTCGGTTTACCAGGCAGACTAATGCTAGGCGACGCACGCCACACGTCCCGCGATGTTTAATTGTTGTGAGCCTCGCCTGGGAATAAGAGTTATCATCGCTTGTGACTCTTGAAAACTTTCTTGTCATACGCGATATGTTTGTAACTGTCGGGTTATCCATTACAACAACCCGAGCAAGACAAGAAGAAAAGATAATCAATTTATTTCTTCATCACCGAAAATCCGGAATCTAATTTAAAGTTTGCCCAGAAAAACAAAATAAATGGTTAATAGAGACATTCTCCAATTCCCACATTTTTCGCAGTTACTTTGTCTAGAACTGTTCCTTGGTTTATTTTATTGTGATCAGATGGAAAAATTTGAATAATGTGATATTCTGGCGAAAATGAGCACGAAATATGATTGCAGGAGGCATTCGCGTGAAATGTGTAAATTTATGCAATAAGTCAACCCGACAATCTCTAGTTCGTTTAATGTACTGAATTTTATTTATGATTTTGGAAAAACCAAACGACGCTGAAGGGCGTGAGCATCAAAATCGCCTGATCGTGAGGGGTAAATGTCGTGTTAAGAAGAGCGAACTGTGATGAAAAGTGACGATACCTCCAACGTGTTAACGAATTAACGAAGGAGTAATGCATACAGTTGTTGCTGTATGAAGCCGACTGGCACAGGTTGGGCGTATGAAGAACTAAATAGCGGAGCTCCCTGTGAAATACCCTCACTGTAAATAGCATGTACACATACGACTGAACGCTTTAAATGTGAAACGTGAGCTAACACAAAAGTGCTACAGAAGGCAGGTTTACGTGCCCCCTTCTAGAACAGTGCTGTGCATGAAAGGCACGGAAAAAATTAGAAAGAATGAAGGAAAGAAGACTAGGTTTAACGTCCCAGATAAAAACGGATTAACTGAATGAATAAGGACGTTTCATTGAAAGGAAAAGGGAATGTACCAGGGCGAAAGGTGCAGGTACGTTTTCATATCAGAAATTATACCTGTACCCAAAAGTTGACAGCAATCAAGAAATGACAAAACGCTTTTGACTGGATAAGTGAAGAGCTACACATAAAGTGTACTTAATCATGTGATGTTAATCTTACAAATATATCCAAAACATGTAACCAACCACCTTCATAATTCACAAATATGCATCTAAAAGAAAGAAGTACTTATAGGAAATTTCTCGCCTTAATAACGTTACAATTAATATGATACGTGGTTATCCTCCTCGACTCGACTTTTTAGTGGTGTGTCACATTTACAGTGAATACTTTTCATATTCAGAGACGTAGTTGTGATTTCAGTTTGTGAATATTACGTCCCGTCGCAGTTCGATGTAAGGACTTATTATCACCAATGAGAAGCAACTATGTAAAACCGCCCGCCAAGTATGGTCAACCCTACCAAGGAAAACTTGTGCTTGTGGTTGTAGCATCTCAAATCCGTCGGCAACTTTAGACATCAGCTTCTCTCAGTAGCTAATCAATAAAGATGTACAGCCACGGAGGATAATGCCTTAACATTCCCGGTCTCAATCACGAGCAGCCGTCTATCTTGACATCAACGTCGACAAAACGCAAATCTTTCACGGACATATAGTAGTAGTCTGCCAGAGAGGCATTAAAATTCTCAATGAAGTAGCAGCAGTTGGCCAAATGAAGTTTTCCGCTGTCATTACGACCAGCAAGAATATACTGCAGTGCAGTCTTAATCGCTATTGTGGGCTGCAGGTCGAGCGTTTGGGCTCATAGAGCCAGAAAAGTTAGGACAGCACAGGCTCTACGGCGAGCTCAGAGAAGTATGCTCCTGCACCTGACAGACCAGAACAGATCAACACCGTCTGAGGCGCTGCGGTGATAACAGGCTTGCTGTCTCTAGACCCGAGCTTAAGAAAGACAGGTCCACAGTTTTGCCAGAAAAATGGCGAACATGATAAGCTAAAGGAGATATTGCACGTAAGAGCCACATCGAATAATGAAATGATGGCATGCATTGATAGAGAATGTCTTGAAAACTGGGACAGGGCAGAAATACTTGTAGGGACATGGTCCCTACCTAACTGCTTACTGAGTACACTTGTTAATGTGGAGCAGTCGGCAACGTGGCCACGTCGTCTAAGAAATGTGCCATCAGCGTAGTTACAGACAACAAAAGGAACTTCTTTGGTAATACTACAGTAACAAAGAATGAGGAACTGTGGAATCAGCTGAATTCGCTTAAGGGTAAAACATCATTTTATGAAGTTCAAGCCTACACTGCAGAGAGGCAACGAAGACGACGCCACGCATCATGGAAACGACACACAACACGGCAAAATATCCACCTACGACAACCTTCCACAAGCAGTGAAGAGATGAGCCTCGAGCAGGACAAGGAAGGATCTCCTGAGACCCTAACAGCCACCTACAAATCTCCACACCTTTGGTGGCACAGTAGCACAGCCACTGTGAGTCCTGAATTGTACCTCAGTGCCGTATGGGATAACTATCCAGACAAACGAGAAATCTAGCTTGGTTCTAATAGAACGTACTACAGTGTAGTGTAGTATAGTGCTGTGTAGGGTAGTGTTGAGTAGTAGCGTAGTCCGAGAATTATAAATTACAAACTTGTGATCCAGGTACGCAGCTCAGTGTAGTAGACTAGTAGCATATGTCTTCTGGATTCCGGATGGACATATACCTGTATGCCGGATGACAGAAGGGTAGTGCTTAGAAATTTCCTCATGATTTGAAAACATCTTTTTATGGCTTTATGTAGATACTTTATCTAGATATACATATCGTGGGAAAGTGGCGTAAGATTTCTGCAAACTTTTAGCTTTTGGTGTTGGTGGCATAAATGTAGCATATTAACAGACAAGTAGCGACTAACATTATGCCCTAGCGCTTTACTCACGTGCAGATCTTCTGTGCAAGGCGTCGGACTTCGTTTCTTGCAGCAGGTGTTTCATCGTCTATTAAGGACCTGATTTACAAAAGGGAAAATAACGAAGCTACAGGCAATGAAAGCTATGGTCATCTGGAGAAACTTATATTCAATAATGAACACATTAATGAGAGGTAGTCCTGTCAGAAGCAAACATAAATTATCACTCAGGATGGAGCCGCTGGGCGATCAACAGACTTACTGCAGGACAGACTGAAAGTACACAAGTTCACACAGCAACACCACCTTTAGGGTACAGACCAGTTCCCGGGGAGTGCAGAGTATCGAACAGAAGATGTTAACTACGGGGTACACTTGCGATAACAGTAACAGAGGTCGGTCAGAACAGCTTACCACGCTACATGTCGATCTACAGCGCCAATATGTTGTAGCGCAGACGTAGCGGCTGTACAGCCGCAAGCATTATAATTGCGATGTGCTACGTAACTCTAAACGTCTCGAGTGGTTCACAAAGGACTAACTTAGGCTGTTCCCAAAGCAATGGGTAGCACTGCCACCAAATGTCGTTAACTGCAGTAGAGCGAACTCGACGATGTCGACATCTCTAGAAACTGCAACGGAATGGGCAGGAGAACTGCTCCCCTGATTATTTAAAGACTCAATCGATGAGCTACAGTGCACCTCTGCGGTACACGAAAAGGTCATTGTAACCAACCCAACAGAGTTGAGAGGTGGAACCGCTCCTGCTGTCCTAGCCTCCTGGAATGGCTGACTTCCGGCCCTCAACGTTGGTGACTTGAACTGGCGCTAATTCTCAGAACGCGGGAAAACTTTGTGTACTTCCGCGATCGCGTGGCTTCAATGGCCAGAAAAACGAGATAGATTTAGCCATATTAAGCATTTTCTATGTTAATTAAACGGGGTATGTTATATTTATGCTGCTCCCTCCAGCCTATGGTCCTCTATGTAGGCAATAGCTCGGTGTTGTCTGTCAACTTAGGAAAATTAATTTAGCAACATCAACTGACTAATCTAGTTTCATGAATTGTTAATTAATGAATCGACGCGCCTGGGTTAGGTATAAGTTTACTTGGAATTTATTAGGGGTTCTAATCTGATATCAGAATTGAGCAACTAACTTTATTGCTCTCTCTTCCTTTGAGATGAGGACTGATCTGGATAGATGCTGTCGCCTTGCCACGTTCGTTATGTGCTGGACAAAGTTACTGCGGTACAGTTGGGCCCTCAAGATTCAGATCTGGGAAATAGATGACCTCAAAGAAAACAGAGAGCCCTTCGACTCCATTACGTAAAAACATGAAGACACAGACGAACAACACAATTAAGACATTTTGTATGGAAAAAAATTTAATGATCAGTACCTAACAATTGCTTAGTCTACATAAAATTTGTTCTCAGTACTGTCTCCATTACTTTTTTATCAAACATTAATTTCATTGACAGAGGGAGGAGAGTGTGCGTGAAGAGGGACCCGTCGCATGTCAATGTCTATCAGCCCTGTAACTACTAACGCTACCCAGGTCACTATATTAATTTAAAGCGTTTGTTTCAGTGGACATATCACTGAACAAGTATTCTACTGACCCTTTAATCTTACACTAAACATTGGCATTACAACAGCTGGTCATGCAGACACAGGGAAGCACCCTGCTGTTACTCCGGCAGCGTCCATAGGAGGGGATACGTGAGCTCTTTAACTGGCCCAGGAGGCCGTCACCACCCACCGCGTCGCGGCTGCACTCACCTCGCGCCTTTTGTCTGGCTCTGAAACGCCACTCCAGCGCCTGAGCCCGTTGTTACCCACTGCCCTGCAGACTTAAGAGGCGTGCGCTAGCAGCCGTCTGTCAACACTTTGTAATAAGCCGTCCGGTTAATAGTTTAAACACGACGGTGATTTGGTTTTCGGTGTTCTCTGAGGGTGTAGCCGCTGACAGACTTGCTACGGTGGCCCAGTTGTGGAACGTGCTTTCATAGACTTGGGGCGTCACAGTTAAACGTCTTAGTTAACACGGAAGTATACATATTGTGTACATATTGATCACATCATTTTCCCATCTACTAAACATATCCAATCAGACTTGCGGTCTCGGAGACGTCACTTGAACTTTCCAGGCCCCAGAACTCGTAGGTGCCTTAAGGTAACATAATTTTTTTGTTAGACAGACAAACGCCTTGGGCTGACTGTTCTCTAGCGACAGCACTACATTAACTGTCTCACCCTTAATTTCCTTCTCAGTTACGTCTCTTCACTTAATATATAATTATTATAATTTTTCCTTTTACGCTACGTTTATTGTTTTGTTCTTCTCTCCAACGTTCTTTTATCTATTGAAATCAGTGTCCCTGGACAAGATTGCTAGATCGATACTAGCCTCAACACAAAGCAGCATTTTCCTCCACAGGTCGCTGTTTTCCATGCTTTCGATTTCCTGGGATTGGCGAACGAACTGTTCGTCGAGACAAACACAGTAATAATAATATCCTGATTGTTCATCTCCGACTATCACTTTCTTATTAACTGTTTTTCTTCCCCACATTAAATCTTAACCCTCTTACAGTGCGTTTTGCCTCATGCTAGTATGGTACGTCATCCCTTGAAATGAAAGCGAAATATAAGAATTTGGCCTTTAATGAGTCCATCATGGTATTTTCCTTGCGTACCGTTAGCATTATATAACTTTTAAGTTGTACCTGTGGTTTAGACATTAGTAGTAGGCTGGGACGTCCGCTCCAAACAAATACAACGACCTACAACGAACAAAATGAGATCGACAAAAAAAGGTAGCGTCTGTGATTAGTAATCAAAAACGTCTTCGGTCCCGGGTTCGAATACCTCCACTGCTTAAATTTTGATTAATAATCAGGTTTGGCGGCCAAAGACTTCCGGTATCAGAAGAAAGGCTACAGCAGAATATGGGCTTGGGACAAGGAATGAGAGAGGAGAAAGACTAAATGAGTTCTGTAATAAATTTCAACTAGTAATAGTGAATATTCTGTTCATGAATCACATGGGGAGGAGGCATACTTGGAAAAGCCCGGGTGATACAGCAAGATTTCAGGTAGATTACATCTTGGTCAGACGGAGATTCCGAAATCAGATACTTTACTGTGAGGCATTCTCAGGAGCAGATATATACTTAGATCACAATATCGTAGTGCTGAAGAGTAGGCTGAAGTTAAAGAGATTAGTCAGGAAGAATCAACACACAAAGAAGTAGAATACGGAAGTAGTAAGGAATGACGAGATACGATTGAAGTTCTCCAAGGCTATAAATACAGGGATAATAGCTCAGTAGGCAGTACAGTTGAAGAGGAATGGATATCTCGAAAAAGGATCATAACAGAAATAGGAAAGAAAAACATAGGTACAACGAGGTAATTGCTAAGGAACTATAGGTAACAGAAGAAATACTGCAGTTGATCGTTGAAAGGAGGAAGTAGAAAAATTTTTCGGAAAAATCTGGAATACAGAAATACAAGTCGCAGAGGAATGAAATAAGTAGTAAGTGCAGGGAAGCTAAGACGAAAGTTGTTGTTGTGGTCTTCACTCCTGAGACTGGTTTGATGCAGCTCTCCAAGCCACTCTATCCTGGGCAACCTTCTTCATCTCCCAGTACTTACTGCAACCTACATCCTTCTGAACCTGCTTAGTGTATTCATCTCTTGGTCTCCCTCTACGATTTTTACCCTCCACTCTGCCTTCCAATTCTAAATTTGTGATCCCTTGGCGCCTCAGAACATGTCCTACCAACCGATCCCTTCTTCTTGTCAAGTTGTGGAAAACTCCTCTTCTCCACAATTCTACTCAGTACCTCCTCATTAGTTATGTGATCTACCCATCTAATCTTCAGCATTCTTCTAGAGCACCACATTTCGAAAGCTTCTATTCTCTTCTTGTCCAAACTATTTATCGTCCATGTTTCACTTCCATACATGGCTACACTCCATATAAATACTTCAGAAACGACTTCCTGATACTTAAATCTATACTTGATGATAACAAATTTCTCTTCTTCAGAAACGCTTTCCTTGCCAATGCCAGTCTACATTTTATATCCTCTCTATTTCGACCATCATCAGTTATTTTGCTCCCCAAATAGCAAAACTCCTTTACTACTTTAAGTGTCTCATTTCCTAACCAAATACCCTCAGCATCACCCGACTTAATTCGACTACATTCCATTATCTTCGTTTTGCTTTTGTTGATGTTCATCTTGTATCCTCCTTTCAAGACACTGTCCATTCCGTTCAACTGCTCTTCCAAGTCATGTGCTATCTCTGATAGAATTACAATGTCATCGGCGGACCTCAAAGCTTTTATTTCTTCTCCCTCGTTTTTAATACCTACTCCAAATTTTTCTTTTGTTCCCTTTACTGCTTGCTCAATATACAGATTGAATAACATCTGGGAGAGGCTACAACCCCGTCTCACACCCTTCATAACCACTGCTTCCCTTTCATGCCCCTCGATTCTTATAACTGCAATCCAGTTTCTGTACAAATTGTAAATAGCCTTCCGCTCCCTGTATTTTACTCCTGCCACCTTTAGAATTTGAAAGACAGTATTTCACTCAACATGTCAAAAGCTTTCACCAAGTCTACAGATGCTAGAAACATAGGTTTGCCTTTCCTTAATCTTTCTTCTAAGATAAGTCGTAAGGTCAGTATTGCCTCAAGTGTTCCAATATTTCTACGGAATCCAAAATGATCTTCCCCGAGGTCGGCTTCTACCAATTTTTTCATTCATCTGTAAAGAATTTGCGTTAGTATTCTGCAGCTGTGACTTATTAAACTGATAGTTCGGTAATTTTCACATCTCACAACACCTCCTTTCTTTGGGATTGGAATTATTATATTCTTCTTGAAGTCTGAGGGTATTTCACCTGTCTCATACATCTTGCTCACCAGATGGTAGAATTTTGTCAGGACTGGCTCTCCCAAGGCTGTCAGTAGTTCTAATGGAATGTTGTCTACTCCAGGGGCCTTGGTTCGACTCAGGTCTTTCAGTGCTCTGTCAAACTCTTCACACAGTATCGTATCTCCCATTTCATCTTCATCTACATCCTCTTCCATTTCCATAATATTGTCCTCAAGTTCATCGCCCTTGTATAGACCCTCTATATATTCCTTCCACCTTTCTGCTTTCCCTTCTTTGCGTAGAACTGGGTTTCCATGTGAGCTCTTGATATGCATACAAGTGTTCTCTTTTCTCCAAAGGTCTCTTTAATTTTTCTGTAGGCAGTATTACATTACCCCTACTGATATGCAACTCTACATCCTTACATATGTCGTCTAGCCATCCCTGCTTAGCAGTTCTGCACTTCCTGTCGATCTCATTTTTGATACATTTGTATTCCTTTATGCCTGCTTCATTTACTGCATTTTTGTATTTTCTCCTTTCATCAATTATGTTCAATATTTCTTATGTTACCCAAGGATTTCTACTAGCCCTCGTCTTTTTACCTACTTGATCCCCTGCTGCCTTCACTACTTCATCCCTCAGACCTACCCATTCTTCTTCAACTGTATTTCGTTCCCCAATTCCTCTCAATTGTTCCCTTATGCTCACCCTGAAATTCTGTACAACCTCTGGTTCTTTCAGTTTATCCAGTTCCCATATCCTTAAATTCCCACCTTTTTGCAGTTTCTTCAGTTTTAATCTGCAGTTCATAACCAATAGATTGTGGTCAGAGTCCACATCTGCCCCTGGAAATGTCTTACAATTCAAAACCTGGTTCCTAAATCTCTGTCTTACCATTATATAATCTATCTGATACCTTCTAGTATCTCCAGGATTCCTCCATGTATACAAACTTCTTTTATCATTCTTGAACCAAGTGTTAACTATGACTAAGTTATGCTCTGTGCAAAATGCTACCAGACGGCTTCCTCTTTCATTTCTTACCCCCATTCCATATTCACCTACTATGTTTCCTTCTCTCCCTTTCCAGTCACCCATGACTATTAAATTTTCGTCTCCCTTCACTACGTGAATAATTTCTTTTATCTCGTCATACATTTCATCAATTTCTTCATTATCTGCAGAGCTAGTTGGCGTATGAACTTGTACTACTGTAGTAGGCGTGAGCTTCGTGTCTAGCTTGGCCACAATAATGGGTTCACTATGCTGTTTGTTGTAGCTTACCCGCACTCTTATCTTTTTATTCATTATTAAACCTAGTCCTGCATTATCCCTATTTGATTTTGTATTTATATCCCTGTATTCACCTGACCAAAAGTCTTGTTCCTCCTGCCACCGAACTTCACTAATTCCCCCTATATCTAACTTTAACCTATCCGTTTCCATTTTTACATTTTCTAACCTACCTACCCGATTAAGGGATCTGACATTCCACGCTCCGATCCGTAGAACGCCAGTTTTCTTTCTCATGATAACGACGTCCTCTTGAGTAGTCCCCGCCCGGAGATCCGAATGGGGGACTACTGTACCTCCGGAATATTTTACCCAAGAGGACGCCATCATCATTTAACCGTACAGTAAAGCTGCATGCCCTCGGGAAAAATTACGGCTGTAGTTTCCCCTTGCTTTCAGCCGTTCGCAGTACCAGCACAACAAGGCTGTTTTGGTTAGTGTTACAAGGCCAGATCAGTCAATCATCCAGACTGTTACTCCTGCAACTACTGAAAAGGCTGCTGTCTCTCTCAACAGATAACCCTCCGTTGTGGTTGCACCTACAGTACGGCCACCTGTATCGCTGAGGCACTCAAGCCTCCCCACCAACAGCAAGGTCCATGGTTCATGGGGGGAAGACGAAAGGGCTGCATGAAAATTGCGAAGATACTAAAAAAGGAAACGATTGTCGGAAGGACAGACTCAGCACACAGGCAAGTCAAAACAACCTTCGGTGAAGTTAAAAGCAAGGGCGGTACCATTAAGAGTACAACGGGAATTCCACTCTTAAATGCAGAGGCGACAGCGGATGGGTGGAAAGAGTACATTGAAGGCCTCTATGAGGGGAAAGATTTTTCTAATGTGATAGAAGAAGAAACAGTAGTCGATTTAGAAAGGATAGGGGATCCAGTATTGGAATCAGAATTTAAAAGAGCTTTGGAGGACTTACGATCAAATGAGGGAGAAAGGATGGATAACATCCCATCAGAGTTTCTAAGATCACTGGGGGAAGTTGGAACAAAACGGCTATTCACATTGATGTGTAGAAGTGTGAGTCTGGCGACGTACCATCTGACTTTCGGAAAAATATCAGCCATACAATTCCGAAGACTGCAGGAGCTGACAAGTGGAGAAGCATCCCAGTTGCTGGCAAGAATAATATACAGAGGAATGGAAAAGAAAATTGAGGGTGTGTTAGATGACCATCAGTTTGGGCTTAGGAAAGGTAAAGACACGGGAGAGGCAATTCTGACGTTGCGGTTGATAATGCAAGCAAGACTTAAAAAAAATTGACACACGTTCATAGAATTTGTCGATCTGATAAAAGCGTTCGACAGTGTAAAATGGTGCAAGGTATTCGAAATTCTGACAAAAATGGGGGTAAGCTATAGGGAGGGACGGGTAATATACAGTGCGTACGAGAGCGAAGATGGAATAAGAAGAGTGGACGATCAAGAACGAAGTGCTCGTATTAAAACGGGTGTAAGACAGGGATGTAACCTTTCGCCCCTCCTGTTCAATCTGTACAACCGAGAATCAATGATGGGAATAAAAGAAAGGTTCAGGAGTGGAATTAAAAATTCAAGGCGAAAGGATATAAAGGATATGATTTGCTGATGACATTGCTTTGCTGAGTGAAAGTGAAGAAGAATAACACGATCTGCTGATTGGAATGAATAATCTAATGAGTAAAGAATATGGACTGAGAGTAAATCGAAGAAAGATGAAAGCAATGATGAGTAGAAGAAATGAGAACAGCGAGAAACTAAACAGCAGGATTGATGGTCACGAAGCAGATGAAGCTAAGGAATTCTGCTTCTTAGGCAGTAAAATAACCAATGACTGACGGAGCAATAAGGGCATCAAAAGCAGACTGGCAAATAGGTCATTCCTGACCAAGAGATGTCTGCTAGTATCAAACATAAGCCTCAATTTGAGGAAGAAATTTCAGAGAATGTACGTCTGGAGTACAGCATTGTATGGTAGTGAAAGCTGGACTGTGGGAAAACCGGAACAGAAGAGAATCGAAGCATTTGAGATGTGGTGCTACAAAAAGAGTTGAAAATTAGGTGGACTCGTAAAGTAAGGAACGTGGAGGTTCTGCACAGAATCGAAGAGGAAAGGAATGTGTGGAAAACACTCGTAAGGAGAAGGGACTGGATGACAGGACATCTATTAAGATCTGAGGGAATGACTTCCATGGTACTAGACGGAACTGTAGAGGGCAAAACCTGTAGAGGAAGACAGAGATTGGAAAACATCCAGCAAATAACTGCGGATATAGGTTTCAAGTGCTACTCTGAGATGAAGAGGTTGGCACATGAGAGGAATTTGTGGCGGGCTGCATCAAACCAGTCAGAAGACTGATGACCAAAAAGAAAGAAAAGGTTTTCATTCTAGACGGTGGTCTCAGTGACAGTGGTATATCTCCCCCCCCCCCCCCCCCCTCTCTGTATCTGTGTGTGTGTGTGTGTGTGTGTGTGTGTGTGTGTGTGTGTGTGTGTGTGTGGAAACGGGGGGGGGGGGGGGGGGGGGAAGGTGTTTCAGTTCGACTACCCGACACTCCTGTGAAGTCCTTGGCGTTACGGGTAGATTCTCAAACCTTATCTGCCTGCGGTAAATATTAGTGGTGGATGGGTTCGTGACTGTGCATGTCACGCCTGTCACGCATGGCAGTCACTTTGCCAGTGTCACCTGCCTAAATGGGAACTAACACCACTTTGTTGCTACACTTGTCACCTATCCATACTGCGAAACATTTGCTCTGTACTTCCGGTTTCCACTCTTTCACTCATCCCAAACCTTTGCCAATGGTATAAGCCATTTGTGCTTAGTGAACTCCGTAAGTTTTTCCTCTGTTTCCTTCTTAGTACTTGCTAACCGCCACATAGTTCCGCAAATCGCAACTTATAACTAGGAGCACATTACCCCAGAAACACACAACATAAAGAATAATTGTCACAACCTCATCCCTTATCACTAAGCAAATGAAAGTTATGTGAACTACACTATCATCAAGAAACGACACTCGAGAATGCTAAAGTGGAGTTTTAATTTAATCCATGGGCGTGGAGGGATGATGAACAGCTTCTTATTTGCAGTGTTTGTTTGCCTTACACGGCACCGGTTTCTGGGTCGCCAAGTAGGTAGCGGTGGTCGTCAGAAGTCATAAGACTCCGCAGGGACCGTCATACAGCGGACAGATCTTGACAACTTTCTTTTCTGAGAGATCATATGGGTGATGGTTTCGGACTAGAATCAAATCGCCTTCCTTAACCGTAGAATGCATGACTGTGTGATCATGTTGCCCCTTCTGGTGAGCTTCCTTCCTCCTCATTCTTGTTAGAGTGTTTGACAATTTTGTTTGCAATACCTCTTCTTGGGAAGGAGGTAATTGCACCAGAGCACTGACAGGCGTAATTACTGGTCTCTGAAGCGTAAGTTCGGTAGGGGAATACCTCGTAGAATCGTGGATTACACTATTAAATGATTTCTTGGAACTGCGCGATATACTGCACCCATTTGGTATGTTGAGCTGAACAGTGGATCCGTGTCAGTTTACCCACTTCGACGGAACGCCGTTCATCTGTGTCTGCGGCTGCATAGTAAAGGATTTTCCGGCGCATGGTGACTCCTCACTGTTGCATTTCGACAATCCAGGGACGAGATGTAAACTGTGTGCCACCTTTGGGGTTGCCGAGCCTGTATCTCTAATGCCTCCCCAAACAACCCAACCCCCAACCCCAACATCCTTCCCGCTTGTTTTCAAACTTAGTTCAACCTGTTCCCGTGAGTGGCGCCGTCACAGCATGTCTTCAAGATGGCTGCTACACTTGACGTTCGTCAGAAGCAACGTGCTGTCATAGAATTCCTGTGCTGCGAAAACGAGACAGTGGGAAACATCCACAAGAGGTTGAAAAAGGTGTGTGGAGATGCTGCTGTCGATTGCAGTACAGTTAGTCGGTGGGCAAGCAGGTTACGTCATGCAAGTGGGCACGGCAATGTTGAGGATTGTCCTCGCCGAGATAAGTGCACGTGTGTCAACGAATTTCTTTCATGTGGATCCAGATCAAATGCAAGCTATGCGTGGATTTTTATGCGCCTGTTCTGATAAGAGAAATTCATCCCGTATTAAGTTTTCCAAAGTACTCTACTGGCAGTTCAGTCCCCAACGCAAATCATTACACCAAGCCAGCGTGAGTAGCTTGACCGCGCACATTAGCTTTCCTAAGCAACGTCTGCAACGGAAACAGCTGCTATTGGTTGTGCAGCATCATTATCGTTCTGAGACGGCACATAGTGCCAAGTTCTGTTGCGTTCCATTCTTACTGAATTAAAACGCTGAAGGGCAGAAAGAATCAAGTCATGTTCGTGTCAACGCTACGACTCAATCAAGAGCGGCCAACAACAATAACTGGACTGAGAGTTTGAAACTCGCAACCAGGGCAAACACAAAATATGATGGTTGAGATATCTAGTCGATCCTGTCACGGTCGCCACGTCTATAGCCTCAGGTGTTTGTGGATGTAACTGTAGCAGATTAGTAAAGAACCACAGACTAACACTGTTCTGTAGCAGATCCCTAACCAATCGATCGTCTGTTCCAGGTGTTCGACTTCATTTCTTACAGCAGATGTTCCGTTGCCCAGTAAAGAACTGATTTACAAAAGGAGCATTAGGGAAGCTACAGATTATGAAATTCGAGATAATTTGGAGAAACATATACTCAAAAATGAACACGTAAATGAGAGGAAGCTCTGTTGAAGTTTCCATAAGTTACCACATACAGAATGCAGCCACTGGGCGAGCAATGCACTTCTAAAAGACAAGTTGAAAGTATACAACTTTACAATGAGAAGCACTAACCGCCAAATGTCGGAAAGTATCGTACACTGAACCTTGGGATGGTGCAGCTCTACAATTTGCAACGGAATGGACTGGAGAGCTGCACCTCTAATTACTTAATGACTCGGTTAATGAGCTACAGTACACCTCCGCGGTGCACGAGTGAGTCCCTGTAGCAAACCAGACAGGTGTAAGAGGTGGAACCGTTCCTGCTGTCCTGGCCACCTGGAGTGACCGAGTTCTGGTCCTCAAGTTGGGTGACCTGAACTGGAGTGAATCCTCAGAACGTAGGAGAACTGTGTGTGCCTCCGTCAACAACAACTCGATAACAACGACTGATATAATGGCCAGACAATCAAGCTATATTTCGCCACGTTGGGCGATTTCTATTGCGATCAAATGTGTAATGTTAAATGTGTCCTGCGTCTCCAACTGATGGCACTGTACGAGGGTCATTCCAAAAGAAATGCACACTATTTTTCTTTAATCCATCATTTATTCCACATGTCTGAAAGTTTTACAGAGTGTAGATACATACCTTAGGCCAACATTTTCATTTCTCCACATAATTTCCATCCCTCTCAACTGCCTTACGCCAGCGCCTGTATACCCGCACGGTAAAATTCTGGACCAACCTGTTGGAGCCACTGTTTGGCAGCGTGCACAAGGGAGTCATCATCTTCAAACCTTGTTCCACGAAGAGAGTCTTTCAGTTTCCCAAAGAGATGATGGTCACATGGAGCCAGGTCAGGACTGTAAGACGGGTGTTTCAGTGTTATCCATGCGAGTTTTGTGATCGCTTCCATGGTTTTTTGACTGACATGTGGCCGTGCATTGTCGTGCAACAGCAAAACATCCTGCTTTTGCCGATGTGGTCGAGCACGACTCAGTCGAGCTTGAAGTTTCTTCAGTGTTGTCACATATGCATCAGAATTTATGGTGGTTCCACTTGGCATGATGTCCACAAGCAAGAGTCCTTTGGAGAATTTGTATGACGCCACTTCATTTATTGCCTCTTCGTCTCTGGTGAAAAATGGTGGAGACATGTTTCATCACCTGTCACATTTCTTCCAAGAAATTCATCTCCACCATTCTCGTACTATTCCAAAAGTTCACTGCATACCGTTTTTCTTGTTTCTTTATGAGTCACTGTCAACATCCTGGGAACCCACCTGGCACAAACCTTTTTTTAACGCCAACACTTTCAGTATTCTGCAAACACTTCCTTCCCTTATCCCAACGTAGCGCGACAATTCGTTCATTGTGATGCGCCTGTCAGCAGTCACCAATTCGTTAACTCTCTGCACATTGTCTGGAGTGTGTGCAGTATGAGGCCTGAGGCCTGTCGCTGCGAGGACAATCCTCAACATTACCGTGCCCGCTTGCATGATGTAACCTGCTTGCCCACCGACTAACTGTACTGCAATCGACAGCAGCATCTCCACACACCTTTTTCAACCTCTTGTGGATGTTTCCCACTGTCTCGTTTTCACAGCACAGGAATTCTATGACAGCACGTTGCTTCTGACGAACGTCAAGTCTAGCAGCCATCTTGAAGACATGCTGTGTTGGCGCCACTCACGGGAACAGGTTGAACTAAGTTTGAAAACAAGCGGGAAGGATGTTGGGGTTGGGGGTTGGGTTGTTTGGGGAAGGAGACCAGACAGCCAGGTCATCGGTCTAATCGGATTAGGGAAGGAAGTCGGCCGTGCCCTTTCAAAGGAACCATCCTGGCATTTGCCTGGAGCGATTTAGGGAAATCACAGAAAACCTAAATCAGGATGGCCGAACGCGGGATTGAACCATCGTCCTCCCGAATGCGAGTCCAGTGGGGAAGGATGTATCTACACACTGTAAAACTTTCACACATGCAGAATAAAAACTGTATTTTTACAAAAATAGTGTGCATTTCTTGTGGAGTGACCCTCGTATGTACATAATACCTCGATAGTGTCTGTGGATTCGACAAAATTAATTTAGTAGTGTCTGTTCAGTAAAAAAGTTTGATGAATTGTGAAGTAATTGATCGACTTGCCTCAGCTAAGTATCAATTCATTCATTAGAATCTTTCTCTTTTTTCTGAGCTAGAATCTGTGATATGAATTAAATGATTAATTTTATTACTCTCTCTTCCTTTGTGGTGAAGAATGGTCTGGACAGATGCTGTGGCTTCGATACGTACGTTTGTGCTTGACAAAACCACTGTACTACAAAATGTAACGAGATTCTCAATTTTTTTCAT
Organism: Schistocerca serialis cubense; assembly: GCF_023864345.2. NCBI lineage: Eukaryota > Metazoa > Arthropoda > Insecta > Orthoptera > Acrididae > Schistocerca > Schistocerca serialis. The sequence goes on along the minus strand of NC_064639.1, from coordinate 89,170,473 downwards.
TCACGTGGTGTCTTTTCTCACAAGCCCGCCTCTGAAACACCAAGAAGCAGACGCACATTGGGGGCCGTCTGGTGTGAAATACACAACTCTAGTGGACATGCATCTCATCATATTTAAGCTCTCCAGAAAGCTGTCTTGAGGACATTCTTTGGCTTCTATTTGGCGTTAATCCTAGATATTGCTCCTGTTGTGGCCTTGATGGTATCGGTCGAACTTATCGTATACCTTGTGCCTCGCAACGGTCACCAAACCTCTCAAATCACACTTGGTGGTACCTTCTGCTTCGCTGAGACTGATGTTGCTGTCTCATTCGTAGTGAAGCTGCCAAGAATTTTATAAGACAGAGGAAAGGACATTAACTGACGGGTCCAGCACACGAATTCTCAATACATTCACCTGACAGTCTTATTCTTGTTATATTTCTCTTAATTCGCAGCCAGCTTCTCGCCTCTAGCGTACTAGATAGGTGGATTGCTGACACAGGCTTCCAACGTTTTGGATAACGAAATCCAGCAATTGTTCACAGTATACAGTCGTACCGGTATACTCCACTGTAATACGGAAATGACCATTAGATGTCACAAGAGGCCGACCTGTCGGTATAAAACGAGGTAAGGAGAACTAGATTGTTAGCAGAAAAGGTAGTAACTGTAGACTTAGTCTGTTAGGAGAACTCAGCAACTTTGAACGCGAAGTAGTCAACTGAGTACAAAGGAAATGGTGGTACGGTATGAGGGTGCTTTTTATAGTTAGGTGTGGTCCTGTTACTACGTAAAACCTCAAGGATACGAGCTCTTCTTACAGTAATGAGCAGTACATACAATAGAGGGTCATTTTGGAGACGATGATTCTTCATTCTACTATGACAATACACCCTATCATAAAACAGCATATTTAAGCCAATCGTCTACGGACTATAACATTCCTGAGTTAGTGTACTGACTTCAAGCTTACCACCTTCTCTGGAAGGTAATGTTCAAGTTCATCTAGCTCCTACTCAGAAGACTAAACAACTACGAAACAATTTTCAGTATTTGAGGGAGGAATATGAAAGGAATAAAACAGTCTTGTTAGAAAACGTCAGAGGGTATCTGGCCGGGAAGTGGTAAAACAAATTCTAGAGCAATTTTCGAGTCATGCTGCATTACTACAGTTCAGAAAAAAATTCTGAAGAACTGGATCCATTATGGTGAGCGGATTGTCAACGATTAAAGAAGAAGCGACACAAACAGCCAATAAGGCAGATGGTGGTGTTTTGTACAGTTGTGACGAATTATCTGCTGTTGATTAGAATCATTTCGTATCCATCAAAAAGATTTATGTACACAGAATTTCAGTTTGCACCGGCCGTGGTGGCCGAGCGGTTCTAGGCGCTTCAGTCCGGATCCGCGCGACTGTTGCGGTCGCAGGTTCGAATCCTGCCTCGGGCATGGATGTGTGTGATGTCCTTAGGTTAGTTACGTTTAAGTAGTTCTAAGTTCTAGGGGACTGATGACCTCAGATGTTAAGTCCCATGGTGCTCAGAGCCATTTGCATCATTTTTTCATTGATTGGCGACTCCACGGAGTGCTGTGTGCACAACGACCATATATGTTAAATTAAAAGGAAGGTCAGCGTTGGCCGTAATATTGATGGTTAATTGATAGCAAAATATATTTTCAATCACATAGTGATCATCTTCAGTGCTGAAAGTTAAAAATTTCACATAGCGATCAGTGAATAAAAACAAAAAACCACAAATACACTTGAGTATAAACCAACAGTTAGAAAGAGCATACCTGTGGTGTACAAATTAAACTCAGAGACACTGGTATCTAGTTATCAGTAACCAAAGCTGAGAAGCGATCACAATAACTGAAGCAGCTGTCTACATTCACCCATACAACAGACCTCGGCGTGACAGGGTCTTGGAACGCCCTCTGTGTGGCGTGTGTCACGTGAAGACTTAACAATTCTTTATTTGCCAAGAGATTACCACAAAAATACCAAAGTGCACTAGCAAATCATTAACTGAATATTTCAATTTTAAAATTGTACATTAAAAAACGCATAGCAAAAAATACAGGGAGGAAATGCACATCTTGCCAACATACCCTGGCATGTTATTTTCAAACAACTTAAAAAACATGTCCGAATAAAAATCAACAGGTGAAGCTATATGGTGTCAGATTACAGGACTAGAAAAGAAGAAAAATATACAAATAACATGACATCAAATAAAACAGAATTTGTTATAACACAGTAACCGCCATCTAGCGTAGGGAGTCAGAGATATAAAGTTCTTAATTTACGTAAAATATTACATTGAAACCAAGAAGTCAAATACATAAATAGTGGTAATTATAGGATGTGTGTCACAATAAAGCAGGTCAAAATGCCATGAAACTCACGACGTATTATTAAAAAAATTTTAATGGTGAAGACTGACAATTTTTATCGTATTTAACGACGAGATGAAACACACATCTCATTCATCCCGTTGGGACATGTAAACACTTTATATAAATTAAAAAAATCATTGTATTGTCAAAGCAGATTGTTTTAAAAACACATTGTGGATGCAGAGATCGTTTAGCGCATTTGTGAGTAAAATCTACTGTTACAAATTGCAATGAATGAATTATATGTTGGATAGAGACAAGTGTACGAAATGCGCTAGCTTAGTAGATACCTCCACTGTCACACTTATTATTTATAGAAAAATTTATCATATGATACAAACAGAAATTGGGTATAAGGAAACAGTATTTTCTTTAAAGAATAAAAGCTGTGTACCAAACAAATACATCGCACTCAAGTTAAACCCTTTTGCACAGGTACTGGATCAGATCCCATAATACCTTTACAGTTGATAAAACAGAAATGAAAACTGTCAAATAAACGGTTTTGGATACTCATATAAAGGAGATAATTTTATTACATGTCTTATAGCAGTAGTGGGACCCCTTATAACATAAAAGCTGATTTTGAAAATACTATATATCGAAAGTAGGCCATAACAATTAATCTAAAATGCAAGTTGTGGATAAATGGTAATATACATCTTATATCCAGAAAAAACGTTATAAGGTAGGAAAGGTAACATTACAAATTGGCCGGCCGAAGTGGCCGTGCGGTCAAAGGCACTGCAGTCTGGAACCGCAAGACCGCTACGGTCACAGGTTCGAATCCTGCCTCGGGCATGGATGTTTGTGATGTCCTTAGGTTAGTTAGGTTTAACTAGTTCTACGTTCTAGGGGACTAATGACCTCAGCAGTTGAGTCCCATAGTGCTCAGAGCCATTTGAACCATTACAAATTATTGCCAAAATATGAGTGGCACTGTAGGCAAATTAGAGCCAGATTACGCACATTTTTCCGCTATTACTTACTAAAGCAATTGAAATGTAATGACAAACTAACAACGTTAATAATTACATTTTAGCACCGGTTTTGTTATAACCAATGTTAACTGGTGGTCAGGTTACATAACCGACAGTCGTAACAGGTCTCTAACAAAATCCAAGCACACTACACATTAAGCGTTCGGTTATGACAATTTATATGGTTTCCCAATAGACAAGGGATCAAACCCTCATCGCTTTTATGTAATTATTTATGTTATTAGTTTGTCACTACATTTTAATTGCCACATAGAGGGCGTTACAAGACCCTGTCATTCCGAGGCCTGCTGTATAGGTGAATGTAAACAGCGGCTTCAGTTATTGTGATCGCTTCTCAGCTTTGGTTACTGATAACTAGATACCAGTGTTTATGAGTTTAGTTTATACACCACAGGTATGTTCATTCTAACTGTTGGTTTATAATCAGGTGTATTTGTGGTTTTGTTTTTATTCACTGATCGCTCTGTGAAATTTTTAACTTCCAGCACTGAAGATGATCACTTTGTGATTGAAAATCGACTTTGGTATCAATAAACCATCAATATTACGGCCAACGCTGACTTTCCTTCTAGTTTAACCATTTTTTCATGTTTGTTTGGTGCAGTTAGATTTTCCACACCCATCACCTCGGTCTGTCAATCCAAAGATTGAAATTGTGTGTGGTTATTCAGTGGTTAACTGCGAATAATATGAAGAATTTCGATGTTTCTTTTCTACATAATGGTCTCAGGAAGCACTAGGGTAAAGCATGGTACACTAATGATGTAAAACAGAATCTGTTCTAAAATCCAGCTTGGTTCTTTGAGAGTGTAGGGTCAGGAAGTCAGTTTTTGTACAAATCCAACAGTCCTTGTGAACTATCTTGCATCTGAATTATGAAATTTCACTGACAACTCCGCAGAATCCAGTCTCACAACTTGCTGAAAGAGGAAACTGGGAAGAGTGACACGGGGCGTAATGTTCAGTCACTGTTCACAATAAAATATGCTGTACTATATAAACTGGAGACCAAAACATTACGGCCACTGTCTCAACAGCGTGTTGGCCCACACTGGAACGCAGTACAACCGCTGCTCTAATGGCACCGATTCGACAGTCCTCCAAGCGTACGTGGTATGAAATGTCCATGCACAGGTCACAGAATTCCTATAAATTATGGCCCAGGTTTGAGTGTGTGGAATTCACATCAAACAAATTTGCTGACCAATACATCAATGTGAGTGGATGCTCCTAAAGAAACTGTAACAAAAATATAGGTTTTGACACAGACAGATATCCTGCTGAAAGATGCCATCGCTATCGGAAAGACATAACATTCAGGTAGTCCACAGCTGCCATGGTGCTTTTCATTACTAGCATAAATCTCATGAGATCTCAGATGAATGTCCTCTCGGAGGATAGGCCTCCCCAGTGGCCTACATCCCTGGGGCAGTGCTTGTTTCTAGCATCCACTGACTTGGATGACGGCGTATCCAGACATGACCATCGACGGAGTGTAACAACAAAAGCAACAAACGTGATTCATCTAAGAAAGTGACACGATTCCACTAACCGTGAGGATAAACTTAATGCTCTCATGCCCATTCCAAATGGAATTGATGATATAATTTGATCAACATGGGAAAACGTAAGGGTCATGTCTTGCAGAGGTCCATGTGCGATGAAAGTTATGCTCCTAAACGTGCCTGCACCAACAGTGTCTAAGGCTTTCCCACAGACATCTGCCTGTATTGCTTTGCAGAGCAGGAAAGCCCCTGTACTCTACATTCTGTGACGATGCCTACTCGTGGCTACACCTTGCGTCAAGGGGACCTGCTCTTAAAAAAGACCAAAAAAAGAAAGATCTTGTTCTGTAGAAAAGAGCGCTTCTTCCTATATTACAAAAATGTATAATTTATCGACATTTTAATTTTCCGTTTGGTTGTAAATATAGTTTGAACGTAGTGTTGCACAGGTGGTACACTCATTTGTCATTTTAAAGTCCGATAGAATATGCGATGTAGCCTTCGTTTACGTTTTCTGACTTGTAGACACAGGTCGTAAACATAGATGTGTTCTAGAAGGCTCTGACTACCGGAACGAAAGTACAGGTCGATCTAGAAGCTTGTGGCTTAGTTGCGACTAAAGATCTAGAAACAATTGTTTGCTTCTTCCTATCGGAGTTTGAAACACGTGTACTTCGCAGTTACTGCCGTGTTGTTCTACTTCAGTATATGGTTTCCCGTGATAGAAATGCCGAGACTAAAACAATTTAACTCTTAACAGAGGTTTTGAGGCAATCAGTTCAAAGCAACACCGAACAATGAGCTCCACATCATTTGGGATCAATTGTTACTTGCAGAACTAGGGTGTACAGGCATGTAATACCGTCACAAGTATTCCATCCTGTTATGGAGGCAATTAAATAAAAAGATCAGACCAATACAAACTTCCTTATAAGATATCCCCATGGTCTTTCACATAATGGAAATGAAAGTATCAACAACTGCTTAGGGGAACGAATACCGAAAACAGTATTTTGCAGGCTGACATTGTCGACAATAGATTTAATGGGTGCAGTAATAACTTTTGAATAATCTTACAGTTTCTAGGATTCATATTATGAAAAGAATTAGGTATCCAGGCTGGAAGGAATATGGTTTAAGATATAACTGTTATTGATCAGCCCCAAATAATCGAAGTGGAGAGGATAGCAGAAGGTGTTACCTAGCAGGCTAGCATAAATCAAAGAATGAAGGGAAAGAGTATGCAACATAAAGAAGGAAGTGGCCGACAGGAAGATGTATCTTCAGAGTTCTAAAACTGCATGGTGATAAGCTAATAAGTTAATAAATCGGCTTTCGTGATTTATTGGAAACATGAAGTTTTAACATTCAAATTCACTTTTCCCCTAAATGACTGAAATTAAATTCATCAATATTCGCACGTACAATTAAAATTACCTTCTCTAAATCCCTCGCCTATTATTTTCAGATATGATACATGTGATTACTAATTTACATTTTTAAATATATTTCCTGTAGTGAAATAAAATTTAATGTTTTCCATAGCTTGACTGATTTTTAAGCTGTGCAGCCAGAGATACCAAAGAAAGCGGTCCCTCAGTTAAACAGTGTTCTGGTGTTTTAGCCGTTTATAAATATTGTTGTCAACATCACAATATAGTAGTTATCTAACTGATTTTCCCAGAAATGCTGTGGCTAGTAACGTTAATAGCAAGTACAAACACTGCTGCTTCTGCTTTATAAATCCGTACTATTGTGAGGGGGAAGGGAGCGTTAAAACCACAGCCCGTTCAGAGATGGGTCCCTTCAATCTATCTCTGTTGATGCAGACGCCAGTAGCACGCGAACAATCGACCAGCTTCGCCGATTCCGAGATGCTCGTTCCCAGGCACCTGGCCATAGCCATCACCGAATTCGTAAATGACTGTCGATTTCCCATTTCTGGCCCGTATTGTCGGTAAAATGACTTTCACTCTTTCTCTACTCCAATTTTCTTAGGGCGTCACGTGCTCGTAACGCCGCCAGGAGGCATCCAGTTCGTGGTGGACAGTGCTCATTGTGATTTGCCTCATCAGTGCATCAGCATATTGGAAATTAAGTACTGACATATAAAGATTCCAAATAGCATAAATAAAACAAGATCAACTCCAAGCAGATCCATCACTAACAAAGACAACTCTCCAGCAGCGGGATAGACATTTTGAAGCCACCTGTACGGTGATATAGACTTAAGTCTATCGCGATTCAGCTTGGTAGGCCGTAGTTTAGAAGTAATCGACCAAAAAAGTTCCGAAATTTCGCTTGATGCTTTATGACTTTACAGACAATTATGAATTACAAGACTGGTTGTTTAGCGTAATGGTTAACATTCCTCCTTCGTATGGATAAGGTTGTGGGTTCATATTTTGCTAGGAGCATTGAGTATTTTTTGTTCAATTATTTGATTTACAAGCAATTTTTATATTTTTATTCCTCTGTCACGTCATTTTAATCAATGTATTAACTTCTTCAATAGTTCATTTTTATTCCAGTTGGAATATTTGGGCTTTTGCATTTAATTATTTTCATTTTCCCACCATACTCTTTAACATTTGAAAATATCGGTATGTCGGTAAAAAAAAAAAAAAAAAAAAAAAAAAAAAAAAAAAAAAAAAAAAAAAAAAGACGAAATAAGAGATTTATACTGACAGTGCACTGGTGTCTAGAACATATTTTTTGTTACAAGACGCACATTTTTTTCAATGGCAGTCGTCATAAAAATGATTAAAACATTAATTATTATTGCACTATGATGATATGAACGAAAGCAGGGATTAGAAGTAAAACGAAATTTACAAAATGAGAAATAGAAGTAATGAATGCAGTAACACTGACGAACATATAAGATGACAAAATGGAAGACATGAAATCGAAGTTAATACATAACAATAATCAGAATCAAAGGAATAAGGATTCCAAGTGGAAAGAGACTTGAAAACTTTGTGTTTGTGGCGATCCACAGCCTCCAGATGCTTAGTAAATGTAAACATGGTCAGGAGTAGGCTGTAATGCGATGTTTATTTAATCGTGCGACTAGCTAATTTCGACTAAGTGTCATTGTCAAGCATATTTGTAACATCTGTATGTCATGTCATTTTCAAATCAATCTTATGGCTAGTTTTTACTTTTAATTTAGAGTGATTTGAAAATGACATGAAATACAAGTGTTACAAACGTGCTTGACAATGATGCTTGGTCGAAAATGGCTAATTAAGATTAAAGAAACGTCGCATTAGAGCCTACTGCGGACCATGTTTACGTTTACTATGGAAAAAGGCTGATAGGAAGAGAAATTAAATCAAATACAACGTGACACAGGTATAGAAAAAATTACATTTGAACCAATTATCGAATAAGAGTATGATCAAAGTCGTTTCGATGGAGATTTAAAGACAAAAGAGTGTTCAAAGCACCTCGCAAGATTCAAACCCACAACCTTTTGCATCTGAGGTCAGACCTTAACAATTACACAATGGAGCCAGTCTGTACTAAATTACTATTTTTAAAGCCATGCACCATCATGCGAAAATCCGAAATATTTCTTCGTTGGTTACTCGCAGGCGAAGGTATGCCACTGTAAATGGCTGCAGGCCGCGATTACTTAGACGTTAACCTCCAGCATTATAGAATGTTTCAAAAAGTTTTACTCCACCACCGGGGACCTCTCTATGTAACTAAAAATAACGTAAAAATGGGAAGACAGCAGGGTGGTAAAATTTAGTACGTTTATCAGGGCGAAAAGAGGAGGGTGTATTGTATTCCAAGAAAAAGTGTCATTGCCTCTAACATCGGAAACATATAAACTGATGCGCCAAATGTCCGAGTAAGAATATAAAACGTAACAGATCACTTCTTGTCTCAATCAAACGTATACATGGTGGAGAAAAATTGTGTCACGGAATCTTAACTGTGGATAGCTGATCCCAGCAGGAACAAATTAATTGTGTTATGTAGGTCGACAACGCACAACTTTTAAACTGCAGAAACTTGGCGCCACACGCTCCGATTGGCCGCTGGATTGCCCTGTTGTCGGATGCTCTGGACACTGCATGACCGCGAATGCTTTGCCTGCCGGAGATAGCGATGCATCCAAGGCGACTCGCACGCTCGATGGTATCGCGCCAGCCTTCCTCTCTGGGGGCCTGGGGGCGAACATGTACCAGGAACAAACCCGTCAACAGTTCTCGTACAGAAAGTCTTTTACAAATTGTGTCGGCCCTGAAAAGGGCATTTTTGTAGATAGGACATTGTTTACTTAAAGCAGGTGCTCGAACGGACGACCCTGTGACGCGAAACAAGCTTGGTAACGTCGAACGGTGTTTTGCCAAACTCTTTCGAAGATTCCTGGCATTGCCCTGATGTGATTGGCGGTACGTTGAATGCGATCCATTATTTCCACTTCGTTTCTAGGTGGTTCGTGTCTGAGTGGGTGAACTATAGTCTTGAAGAATCACCACAGGATAAAGTCCGGTGGCGTGAGGTCTGGCCATGCCCTACCAGCACCTCTGCCAATTACCCGGCCCTCGAAGAGTTCATTTCAATATACACGCACAGCACGACTGTTATGTGCGGGCGCCCCATAGTGCTGCAACCACATGCGAAGCCGTACTCCCAGGGGAATATGTTCAAGCAGGCTGGGTAGAGTTTCTTGCAAAAAGTGAAAGTAACTCGGCCCAGTAAGTCGAGCTGGTAGACGGACCAGCTCAGTCAGATGGTCACCTACAATGCCTGCCCAAATGTTGAGCGAAAATCGCTCCTAGTGTCAGTGGACGTACGTGACGTGAGGAGTTCCCCTTCCCTAGTAATGAATGTTTTGAGTGTTGTAAAGGTCATCCCGATGAAAGGTGCATTTGACGATAAACAACACAATGGCGGGGAAGTCGGGATCTCGTGCAACACGTCATAGAAACCACCAGCAGAACCCTTGCCTGTGTTCATAGTCCGTCACAGGATTTAGGTCTTGGACGGGGTGGAAACTAAATGGATGCTGACCGTCATCTCTCAAAACCTCCAAGACTAACCGATGGGTGACCCCATGTCATGCTCAACCACTCGAGTACTTGTCGTAGATGCTCCCTCGAAGCGCTCGAGAACAGTTTCTTCAAATGCAGCACCGTGTTCGAGGTCTTACAGCATCACCATGATATGCTAACGAGCCTGTTTCGCCAAGACGACGGTGAATTGCTGTAAACGTTTGCGGGTGTGGGTGGAATCTTGATGGGTACCGTTCCTCATACAACCTTCGTGCTTCATGCGCTTTACCATCGGCTAGTCCATAAACAAAAGCCATATCTCGTTGTTCTTCAAACGAATACTGTGCTGCCATGCTAACTGTATGACTAAATTGCACGTGACATGTGTGTGCTCTGCAGCGAAGCTTACATGTGAATGCCTCTGACGTGACGTGGAGACAAACAGCAAGACCTATTCGACACGTGTGCATATCACGTTGGGGCAGTGACGGGGCGAGGGACATTTGTATGTGTGAACCGACAACCATAGCGTTGCTCGTCAACCGACGAACAGCAACAGGGCAATCCCACGGACAATCGGAGCGCGTGGCGCCAAGTTTCCGCAGTTTAAAAAGTGGTGTGTTGTCGACCTACACAACATTATTAACTTTGGTCCCTACTGGCATCAGCTACCCAGAGTTAAAATTTCGTGACACAATTTTTCTCCACCCTGTGTAGATTGCATCATGTGTCTCCTCAGTGTAGCTGTCCAATTATCTAATTTTGACTGTGGCCCGTTATCAGTGCGATGATATTGTCAATGCGACCTACTTGCTCCAGGAAATCTTTGCGCAGTGCCTTCTATAAAGTCAGTCCTGTATCTCAGTGCAGTGGTGACAGGTTAACAAACTTTGACATGAGTTTTGCTAACACATAGCAGAAACCATGGTGTGTTAATGGCAGAAGACCCATCAAGTCAGCGGCTACAAGATTTCGCAGTTTCTAAGACACAATCTGGTAGAGATTAACCTGCACTACCTGAATTGATCATTTGGTCTTTTGACGTGCCTTTCGAACGGAAAGGACCTTTTTTATCCTGTGCTTCATATTGTTGAAATGACATGAAGTTTCTAGTTTTAAGAAACAATTCCGTGGTCCAAAATGCGCGAAGCTCAAGTGGGTGTAGCACATAACCTTGTTTATTAATTCCTCTGGTATCCAGACTGCCCACATTCATTTCACTGTTTTTTTGGGATAAATTAAATGTTCCTCCCCTGAATCACGAGCACGTGACTCACGAGCACCTATCACTTTATCCTACTCCATGATGCTACCAGTTTTACTTTTATACTGTACTACTTCAACTCGTGTTTTACATCTCATTCACATTCAAAACTGGATAGCTACTACCATGAGAAACGCAGCTATTAGAATCTCATTACAACTAATATCTACTCTCAGCATAAACTGTCACAAATTCCATCAAAACAATACATAACCCTTCCAAAATTTTACAAATAAGTATTACAATGTTGATAAACAATCAGACATGGAACAAATAGCGAGAGTCATTAAACGTGGTGCTAAAAGTAAAATTACAGATATTATTTATTCGCACCACAAAGTGCTATAAACTGTCGTTGTTCTACGTGTCTACCCATGCCAAGTCACTTATAGTAAACACGATAGACGTTACCAGATAAATTCACAGATCCCCTATGTTGGGACAGTCCAGGCAGGGTCTGCCAATTTATGAAAAATTCTATGTGTGTTTCACATGTTTACCCTGACCAAGAAAATCAATTAAGATCCAGATACACCTTTAAGACAGAAGCTGAATTACTGTGCGTGAAACAGATTAACAACGCAAAGAATTTATGTCCCTATCTGTGAAGTCTAATGTGCCAGAAATGCGTAATATTAAAAGCTATTACCCAAAACATGTTTTAAGTGAACACATTAATTTATTCAATTAAAAAAGATACATGCAATAAATACATCTGACCGTCTAAAACATCAGTTAATATTGCAAAGGTAGACTGTATGCATTAACCAAGTGAAGTTGCTGGTTCTCAGAGTTACTTGAAAGCCTTGAGAACGCGCCCTTTTAACACACCTGGCGTTCAAAAATGACCTGTGAGCTTGTAACTGAATGACAGTGGTATGGCTAAGCTGTCACCAGCACACAGGTCGGCAAAGAGGTTGTGAGAAGATCGATAGTAGGCACAAGAAGGCGCCTATCAGGGACTCGCAAGCAACGCGCAGCCAACGCCCTCTCGACCGCCACAGACAAGAGGGGCCAGTCAGGCACAGACAGTCATCTAGCCCAGTCGTGGACAGAGTTGAGTCATCAGTCACAATCAGAGTTTCAGAATCAGTCAGTGCCTAGCGGCCAGACCAGCGTGCATAGTCCCTTCATCAGCAGTGAGACTAGCGTGGATTATCACTGAAGAGCTTGTACCACAACAACTTGCTTAAAGAAAAGTAACTTCTTGTTCTCGTTATTAAAGAACCCTGTTAATATTTGTGTGCAGTTTGTGTTGTAGAAGAGGATACGGGCACCAAACAATATCCTCCCCTTGCTTCCCATGGTACAAGACTCTACAGTGGCAACGAGACGACACAAAGGATACAGTGGCTGTCGGTCCTGCAGTTCTAGTGAGAAGTGCATGCATCCGTCTAAAACACTGCTGAACTTGAGAGAGATAACTGCATTGATGTGACTAAACTCTGACCAAGGGTTGATCTAAGTTGCGAGAGCTGGTAATAATGCTCACTGTAAATAATCAGTACGAGGCATGCAGAGCATGGTCGTCGTGACTGTCTCTCTAAGGTACAGGGGGAGGGATGTGGTTCTGCTGATATGAACTCTGTAGCTCGGATGAACTCCTGGGCCCACCATCGTGTTTGTATTTGGACGAACTCTTCGTTTCCTAGTTGGCTAATACAGCCTGCTCTTTCCTTCCTGCCAATCCGTACATGACCGCCAATACGCCAATTACTGTCTCCCAGCCCGCCAGTGGCGTGATTGCTCCTTCCATAAAAATTATGCCGAGGAAAACGCGTCTCATTAAAACTCTAATGGATTATAGATCCACCCGTCTTTTCCAAAAAAAAACTTTTTCTATGATCCATAAAAAAAAAAAAAACAACGGCAGAGTGTCGGTCTCCTACTGATAAAAGTTCCTGCCATCGGCACTGCTCTTCCGCTAGGCCGGAGACCAACCACACAATAACAGTAACACTGACGTCCCGGGCTCGCCCTGCGATGCAACCTTAATGCAGTCAACACCTCACGCTAGCTGTCCTGTGTGAATGGCAAAGTCCCTGCTCGCTTCTGCAGCCTGCCTTTTCGATATCTTGGTCACTGCCGTGTCTGTTGCAAATATAGCATGCAACATGTTACCAAGCACTGACAGAAAGCAAAGAAGAAAATGACGTGCACTTTGTTAAATGTAGTTAGAATGTGAAGTTAGTTAGAGGTCAAAGTGTACAATCACTGCAATCCAGTTCGCTATTACGAACCATTGTAGTAATAGTCTGCTTCCTCACTATTCTCTTAGTAGAGTGTAGTTCTCATAGTAAATGAAAAGGGACTTTTCAAATGGGTTGCCACTTTTCAGTAATAAATCCTTCCTTTTTAAAATTATACGTCTTGTGAACAGTCTGTAGTCGGATATTATTTCTTTAGAGTTATGATATCCCTGTCTGGCCTTAATCTACCATCACATCATATCTACTTCCTTGTGATCCTGGAGACAACATGAAATTGCCGGCCACGGTTGCCGAGCGCTTCTAGGCGCTTCAGTCCGGAACCGCACGACTGCTACGGTCGCAGGTTCGAATCCTGCCTCGGGCATGGATGTGTGTGATGTCCTTAGGTTAGTTAGGTTTAAGTAGTTCTAAGTTCTAGGGGACTGATGACCTCAGTTGTTAAGTCCCATAGTGCTCAGAGCCATTTTTGAACAACATGAAATTATCCCTGTAATAGGCAAGGAATCTGATGCTTCAGTCACCACCAGGGCTGGAAATAGGGTATGAGGTGCTCATTCTGAAGCCATACAGTTTTGGGTGCGATCCCCCTTTTTTGCAAGATAGCTACTACGAGTATCAAATGGTGCATACCGACGACTTTGGAGAACAGCGAGAATCGCCGGGCAAGCGTGGGTCTATGGTATTTAATGATACACTTGCACCAATGTGCAGGCTCACGTGACATACATGTGACGGCACCGTCTTCATGGGAGCAAGCTGTAGTTGTGCTACAGAACCCAAGTATATTTGACCATTACAATATATCGAAACTCAGGGTTGGTGGGCAACCCAAATTGTCACAATAAACCACGCCCCACAATTAATTGGAATGGAGGACCGGAAATGACCTGACATTTCCCGTTTTTCTCAAGTACTGGAAGCTCTGCTAAAGACTGTGCGACATTTCCTCAACATGACTGGCAGGGCAGGAAATGTGCTCCGTTCGTGGCACTGTCAGCCAGCTGACGGGTTTCTGTGGTGCCGCTTGGTCCTGCATGCCAGTCATGGTTCAGTTGAGGAAAACAGTTCACCCTCCACAAGCTTCTCTGTTTGGGAATGTTGATGCCTCTGGTTTCGGCAAAAGATGAAACTGGCTAAGGGGTAGAAGTGGTTCCAACACTGTTGGTGCCTGAAACGAATGCAGAGGCTGTAGCAGTGGAAGGCAGGGTGTTGGGTACGCTTCTAACTGACATTATTGCGTCAGTCATGTGCCCTATGTTCCTGTGTCCAGTGTGAACTCGCACATTTTCCAACCCCTATTGCAAATGGTGACACTGTAGTTCCACTCCCCCCCCCATTCTCCCCCCCCCCCCAATGGTTCTGGTTGAATCGGTCAATGGGTGCCCAGACACTGAAAAGGTTAGGTGCATGATGTTGTAGCATCACATATCGATAACCATCCGACTGGCTTCAAAGTTGGGAACGGGATTGCAAGTTTCAGACGCCGACAGCGGTTACGCAGGATCTGATGGCCCAATGGCACACGCCCACTGAGCCATGCCTCCAGCAGGTTGGGACTGTGAGCATCCTTTGCTGCCGCAATATATGATGGCCGGCAACAGCCTCTCAGGCCCCTCGCACTTGAAGCACCTTCACTACGTAGTGCTACTCAGGCGCCACCCAGTCCCAGCTCCATACCGCCGTTCATGCTTTAGTTCAGAGAGCCTCATCCTCACTGACGCTGGGAGCTGGACTTTATTTCTTTGCTGCATTATTTGTAATGAGTCTTCGTATGCTTGGAGAAATATAAGTAATATTTTTTTGTTTGCAATGTTACTTCGTTCGCTAATCCTTTCTGCTCCAGTCCAGCTTTCCTATGATGACAGTTGCAGCACCACTCTCCAGCCCACCTGTACTTACTTTTGTGAAAGAAGTCGTGCGCAACAAATGTTTCTACCGAAATGTCTCTCTTCATGGTTTTACTCTTGAACACCCTCGTTTTCTAAGTGGTTAGGCGAATGTATGATTATACAAGTTTGGAAACTAACTGGTGCAGACATGTCACAATTCCACACTGAGTGCTTTGTCGATAATAGTGTAAAAAGAGACGGAGATTTAACTTCACATCAACTTCCAGATCATTAGAGACTGCTGGAGTCATTTCAAGTAGGAACAGTCTTTTTTGAAAGAAACGTCGTGTAACTCGTATGATATTTAGTGGAACAATGGAAGGCCAATTAGAGATTCGTGAGCAGAGACTGGCAACGCACGTCCGCCAAATATGAATCCAGTGTTAGTAAAGACTACCTCTGGTCGATCTGTGATGAAATCAGAGTGACTGGAAATAGATTTATTAGACATTCAGTAGCGTGTGCCACACATTCTCTTTTCAGTACATTCCATCTCCCATCCTCTAGACAGCATCGGATGTTTAAAATCCAGAGTGTGGCCCAAGAAATTGCCAGCAGAAAATATTTGGAAGGAGGTTACCTTTTAGAACATTTCATTTGCTTCACATCCAAGGGAGACCTCTCGATATCCTTAACTGCCACGGTGGGATGAGACTTAGCTCTAATTTGTTTCTGGGACTGCACCACCCAGACAAATCTATGTGTTACTAGAGAGGGTCAGTGCGTATTTGTGACGTGGGCTAAGGAGATTTCTACCTCTGAAGTACGAATAACCTCTTACGAGAGGGTGAGAGATATACGTAAATTCGAACATTCTGAACACGTCTCACACCATGATAGCAGCTTTGTATGATTTAACAACAATGAGGCCGATCCGGCACGAATGGAGGTGACAGAGTTATGGTGGGGTGCCTTGCTGACTGTAGTGCTGGAATTAGATGAGCTGTTTAAGCCTCTAGTTAATACACCATTCGTCATAAAATGAGCCACACCGAGAAGGAAAGCGCGGACTGTGTTCATTGTTAGAAGTCAGGCAGATGGTACCACGCATAAGAAATGATTACACTCTCAACTCTGAAGGGCCAACATTCATTGTGCTACATGGCCACAAAACATCTTTGTATGGATGGCACTGGGCCCCTTTGGTTGTGGATACAAGCCACTACACACCGCAGCCAGGACTGCACAAGTCTAGGATGTAGTCCTGTGACACTCATCCCATGTCGCTTGCGCCTGAGTGTGCAGTTCCTGCAAACTGATTGATGCAGGTTGAGTCCTGATGATAGACCCCGTGGTATCACAAACAATCTCCATCCAGGAGAGATAGCGTGAGATGGCTGGTCATGGCAGAGTATCCACTGCAGTAAGTAATGCTCAGGAGGTGGCAATGATATGAAGATAAGCGTTGTCCTGTTGAAATGGGCGTGGGCGTGGGTGTACACAAACGGCAGAGCCACCGGTTGCAGGACCTCCTCCAAGTAACATAAATCGGTCATGGAGCCGGTTAGCAACACTGGAAGTGAATAGGAAATTGCTGCAACACACCACCACATCAGGCAAGCAGGATGCCTGACGGGAGACCACAATCAGCTCTTCATAGCGCATTGCACTGTGCCTCCAGACATAGAACTGATGGACGTCGTCTCCACTGCAGAAATGGGAATCGTCACTAAAGACGACCGACTGCCAGTCTGCAGGGTCTTTACAACACCAGGTGAGTCACGCATGATGCTTCATAGGTGTGAGTGGCAGGCATCATAACGGTCAGCCTGCAGTGAGCCCTGCATCACACAACCACCTGCTAGTGGTACTGGCGCATATGGGATGTTGCATAGTAGCCAGGACAGCCTACTGAGTTTCCACCATGTTTCTTGTTGGATTTGTTAGAGCGTGGTACACAATCTGTTGATCATCACTTCTTGTGGTTCATGTCACGTGTCCAGATAATATGTGTCGCCTTTTTATGTCTTTCTCTATCCTTCCCCACTAAAAATGGGCAATTACAGTGTGTGTATAACTGTTGTGGTGCACAGGATCAAACAGATTTCTGCGGCCCCAGGGCGTGCCCCCTCCAGAACTCAACCATCTGGGCTGTTCACTGGTAAATATGTCGCCTGGGCAGAGCACACGTTCAGGTGATGCTCTTGTGATGATACCTGCTATTGTACTGTCTCGTAAGGCTGCCTCTTATATAAACCAGTGCACAAGACATCATGTCCTGCCCACATTTCCTGAGTATGTGGCCAATCCTGCAAAAGTAATGGTTTGTGTAGCTAGTAACGTGCACTATACCCAGCCAGATTGCGATGGATCGATTAGTTCCTTCCAGATGCAGATTTTCTTATGATGGCGAATGTAACACCGGTAAAGAGATGGTTTGGCGCTTCTGAGTTGTGTTTCCCTTCCAAAGTCAGCCAGATTTCTCCTGTCTGGGCAGCCAACCTCCGCTCACAGTGGGCCACCTGCCGTCCACTCCCCTCCCTTCTCCCCCCCCCCCCCTCCCCTAATGCATCCTCCACGCCTATAGATCAATTCGCTCAAACTCAGATTAGTAGTGTTTGCAATTTGCTAATGTTTCTCCTCTTTCTACCTCTTAAAACTTGTCTCTTTCCTCCACTTTACAACAGATATTCATTTATAGTACAGTGACTGGCTCAGATAGTGGAAATACCAGGTTAACGCTTCTGAAAGCGTAATACGTCAGTTTCCTGATACATCGTATTCGCACAATGTAGGAAGATTAATCTAGCGCCATAGACGACGCTAATACCACACGTTGAACATAGTTAAATATTTTTTTTGTGATAAGTGACTACTTTTTACAGGTTTAATAATTTTTACTGTTTTACAGTATATTGGAGCCATTTGGTGCTGTTGCTAGCAAAATTGGAGTTCACAAAATAAGAAAAACCGACACTACATTGAGCCAACAAAAGTTCTTTTGTTCATTTTTTTGCGACAGGAAATTTAGTTTCAATGGGTGTCGCTTCTAAACACAACTATTCAAAATTTCTTTTCCTTGAATCAGCATCCCATTTCATGAAGTTTTCGCTAATATTGCGGGACAGTTATGATGAGCCCAGTAGAATTCAATTTTAAATAATAACTAGCCATTTGACAATACTGTCGTACCTTATAACTAGCAGAAAATGTTCAAATGCGTGTGAATTCCTAAGGGTCCAAACTGCTTAGCTTATCGGTCCCTAGACTTACGCACTACTTAAACTAACTTATGCTAAGAACAACACACACACCCATGCCCGAGGGTAGGACTTGAACCTCCGACGGGAGGGGTCGCGCAGTCCGTGACATAAGGCCTCAAACCGCGCGGCCAGTCCGCGCGGCTTGTAACTAGTACTTGAACATTTTAAGATAACGCTAAACAGAGACTATGGGATATAATTTCGGTTTGTATTCTGGGATCTGACCGTTTGTTCATGGCGAAACGCCTTTTACACTGGAGAATAAAATCCAGTTTCGAATAACGTATTTTTGATAGTACGCACCATCAGTACTATTAATTCTGGAGCCATTTGGTGCTGTTGCTAGCAAAATTGCAGCTCACAATGCTTCTTAGATAGGATTAGTTTATTATACATTCATGTTCAGAAAAGAACAGAGAACCGGAACGACTAGAGACAGGACGTTCACATTCACAGGACATGTCCGCTAGTATGTTCTGCAGAAATGATTAGCATTTGAACCATGTCAGCATATGCGTTCAAGGTAAACATCAACATCTGGTCACAACACCACCTATCGATAACATGTGCGTCCAGCTCTCGTTGTCGCTATAAATCGAAGGTAATGGATCAGTGTGACTTGAGCTGATGTGCAGTATGCCTCGCAAACGTAAGCACGAACCGTACCACCAAATCAGTAGGTTAGAAAGAGGGTACTTTACTGGCGTCGGAGAATGTGATTCATCCATACGAGAAACTGCTGCCTGTGTAGGAATAAGTGTTTCAGCAGTGCAACGAGTTCGTGGTCGAATGGTTCACGGAAGACCGTATAACAAAACGACATGGGTTGGGTCGCACCGCCCAGATCCCCCGCCCATCAGCCCCCTTTGAGAAGGTCGACACTTCATCTGAATGGCATTCCAGGACAGATCTGCGTTCTCCTCGGCTCTGGCGCGACAGTTGAAGGGTAAACACATCGTACACTATCGAGGGTGACAGTCTGTTGCCGTTTTTGCGATATGAGTTATGTGCAAGTCGTTCACTTCTTCGCCTAGATTCGACTCATGTAAGGAAGCTTGCTACATGGCAATGGTATATGGAATGACGAGACTGGAGTCAAGAATGGCATCAGATAGTCTTTTCGGACGAATCCAGGTTCCGTTTGTTTCAAAATGATGGCCGTATTTTGGTTCACCGCAGACAGGGGGAACGGCGTAACAGTGACTGTATTCGCACAGGACATACAGCATCAACTCAAGCCCTTATCGTATGGGGTGCTATTGGGTACAACCACAAATCACAGCTGGTGCTTGTCCAGGGCACTGTGAGCAGTGTAACGTAGTGAATGACTTCCGAAACCTGTAGCCATACCCTTTATGCACGACACCCCAGCAAGACAATGCGCGACCACGTGTTGCTGCGCGAACACGTGCCTTCTTGGCGTCACAGTATGTCAGCGTTTTTCCCTGGCCTGCCAGCTCACCAGACTTGTCACCAATTGAAAATGTGTAGGATATGGCGAACGGCGAAAGGACGGCTGCAGCACTGTGACCAAATGCTAACCACCACAGAAGAACTCTGGGAGCAGGTCAATGCGTCATTGATGGCCTTACCACAAGACGCTATCCGCGCCTTATGAGCGTCGATGCCATCACGCATGGAATATGTTATCAGGGTCCATGGCGGACCCTGTGCTTACTGGACATATGCTGAACCGAGGCGACCGAAGTTATAATCATTTCTGCAGTGCATACAATTGTACATGTCCTGTGAATGCGAAAGTCATATCTCCAGTCGTTGAAGGAGTTCTGTTTTTTTTCTGATCATGAGTGTACTATGAGACTAAATCCATATTTAGACGTACATGAGAGTTTGCTTCAAGGGCCACTGCAGTTGGAGCCATTCGGGGGAAACCCATTTGGTTTCAAACAGCAAAACTTTCATCTACATTTGTCGACAGATTGCTCAAATAGTTAACTGTGTCCTGTAAAAAAGTAATATTTGTACTACCGTATTTGACATAATACGTCGAACTGGTTACGGCACGTTATTCACATGAAAATTATTTAAATTTAACTGGTACTTTCTACATCCGGTTCTTCGACTCTGTTGCTCATTTGTTGGCCAGAGAAAGGCTTCCCACTGCCCGCATGATGGCATCTCCTTGCTTCGACTAGGTTTAATTTTATTTTTAATTCCTATGTCGTCTACTGTGTCACCTGCGCATGCACAGTTGCTGGCAAATCTTTTACAATATTTTTCTGTTTAATATAAGTTCTCATTTTGACTCAAGTATCAAGCATTTCTTTGCTTCTCAAATTATTTTATTTTCTCTCCGAGTATTTCAGCCATATAAAAACTACAGCTTCGTGTAGAATTTGGTCTCTTTTAGGGCGTCTTTAATTTTTCGCTGCGCGAGTGACGGCGCCGGTATATTTAGCTAGATCATCATCGTGAAGTTTGCAATAACTAGATATCAACAGTCCCATCACATTATACCAGTCTTGCAGTACACCCAGAGCAGCTACGCAATACGACACACCTGTTGTCAAAACGGATGTCGAAATGTCTATTTATTTCTAAAATTTTGAAGTATTACTCGTTCATATTTCCTAGTAAACAAAGAGCAAACTGCCCTCGCTTATTCCCTTTCACACTACGCTGATGTGTGTTAGTTCCCGCTGTGTTGCTGTCCTCAGCTATTCTCTTGCATCGTCACAGCTGTGAAGACTGCCACGTGCTGCTGGCATTACTGGAAGTGAGGCACGTACGGTACAAGCCACACACATTCTCCCCACTGTAGTCCGTCAGACGGCCACAGGCAGAATTCATCAGATCACGACGAATTCCACGAGTTAGGATAGCTAGTGCGCGCCCACAGCACCGGCTGGTCCCCCTAACTTCGCTCAGATCAGCGTCCCAGCGGGTGTAACCAACTGCACGGCAGGGAGCTAAGTACTAACCCGGCTAATCCACAAGCGAGTCGTAAAGGGGAGGCCAAAACGAGATTACAGCTCAGCGGTCCGGTGGGCTGCAACCCTCTGTCCGGGGCCCCGTGTCTCTCTGTATCCCGACACGGAATTCAAACGTCTCCACTCAGTGGAGCAAACGTGATTGGTTCGCTGACTTTAACGTGAATAACATGTAACTGGCAGTCATGGCAGCCGCATTTGATTTTAAAATTCAGGAGAGAAATTAAAATTACTTGACAGTTAACACTTCACGCATTGGAACTTGTTTCCTCCAATAAGAGCGCTCAACGTCGGGCCAGAACCGTTTGCCATTACCAAACTGTCGCAACAATTGGTCAGTTCTCTTCCATTTCCTTGTCCGGCATTCTTTCTTGATGTGTTTTGATCCCGAAGTATGAGTCTGGCGCTTTTATTTCGTAGTTCATCGTACAAGATAACCACAGGACAAACGACAGACAAAACGAAGCCGATGAAATACGTACCTTTCATACATAACGCTAACTAAACAATACTGGATGCTTCCACACAAGACGCCTTTCAGCGTCACATACGCCATTATCGTATTCACACAGATCGGCTTACCCTCTTTTAAATATCGCACTATATTGCGTGAAACCAAGTTTTCGAAGTCTCTATTTCTTCGTTGCGACTGGGTGATCATAATCAAAAATAAAACAAAATTATCTAGTGTTTGCAATCTTAGCCTTCCATACATCACTGTTAAAATTCCCTGTCTCTCCACAAGTTTTGAAAGCTTCGTGAGACATAAGATATACAAAAGAAAAACATTTTACCTATCTTCATTTTCTCTTGTTGTTGGTTCCAGTTCTTGCGTCTAGGGGTACATTCTTGCGGCCGAAACTTTTGATGACTTAATGACTGATGAAGATCTTCCGGTATATTACTTGAATTCTATACTTTGTCACACTTTTCAATATCACATCGTCCTTACAATTTCCACTTAATATTCCAAATTACATTGTTGGTGTCGATCATAAAAAAAACTACATCTGTCTCCACCAGAGGCATGCCCAGAGTACTAACTAAATGGTTTCTTTTTACATATTTTAGCCGAAAAAAAAACACATCGTATACAAAATCATATGAAGTTCATTCAGTTAAACAGCTGATATATTGTTCACCTATACACGAATCGATAGCTTTCATGGTATGGATTATACCTATAAAAAAGGTGGTGCTAGAGGAGGGTGTCCCATTGCATGTTATACTTTAGCACAATGCTTAGCGTATTCACCAGTCCTGATGAAGGAAAAAATACTTTTAACAAGCATCCGTTGGGCATTAGGTCCTTATTGATGGATGTTTCACCTGAGTCAGAATGGGATTATTGCCTGTATGCGCACAAAACGGGACTGTGGAACAGATGGCAGACAATAATTATCCCACCTCCACACTGGGGGGCCTCTGCTCCGCCCCCCCCCCCCTTCCCCCTTTCTCCACCGCGCTCAGCAACCTCTGGGAATTTGTTCAGAACGTTGCGACGCTTCTATTGCGGCCCTTTCTAAAAATACAGAAGATGTCATTAAACACTGATGTTAATTTCACATTTTCACACCTTCCTTTAATCTACACACAAAACTCTGTGATTTAAATACAGTTTACAAACTAAAAGCGCTCACCAAATAGTAGGGAGCCACCTCACGGCCTATGTGGGACGATAAATAAAAAGCAAACATTTGCTGTTCAATTAGAAAGATTTTAAAGTTTGTTTTATTTGTGCAGCTTTTGAACACCAGGACAAAGGGCCTGGTATAAACAGACAGAAAGCGATGGTGAATATGTTGCCCATAATTTCCAGTCTGCTAGTCCGCAACTCAGCTCGCTGAAACTGAAAAAATATATTCTAACTCTTAATAGAATCTTGGCGAGATAACAGTCATATCACATTCACTGTCGCATTACACATCTCGTGTCGGTTTACACACATGGGCTCCTTGCTTCCCCCTTGCCCTCTGCCCCAGGGAACCACTGAGTATTGATCAAGGTCACCCAGGGGAACCATCCAGGCACTTGCGCTACTTACATCCAAAATCATGTGACGTAAGAATGGTGTGAGCCCCCTCCCCTCCCGTATGGTCCAACGAGGGCCGTGCACGCCATCCACGTCTTGGTCTTTTATAACGGGAACGCTTGTGTGGAAGGGTGACTCAGGAGCTGGACAGTTTAGGGAGAGCACGTGTCTATTTATCAATAACGAATGACATTAATTCATGTCATTTGATTTCTATTTGTTAATGCCAATATTACGTGATACCAGCAGGAGCCATATGTCGACAGATATAAAGTACCCTCTGTTTTACATATTTTTCAAAATTTTTTGTAGTTTCCCCATTTTTACATATTTTCCACAGTTTCATAACTGGGGGCACTATGGAGCATAGTCAGACATTGTGTCTGTATGTTTCTAACAGTATTATATTAAATCACACCACTTCAGCTCCATTTGTTAATACCAGTATTATGCGACACCAACAGAGACTACAATCATACAGATATGTAAGTACCCTCACTTTTACGAATTTTTCCATTTTTTTCCAATTTTACATTTTCCTGTTCATTACTGAAGGCACTCTGGAGTGTAGGGAGAGGTTCTGTCTGTATGTTTATAACACATTATTTCAGTCTAGTTCTATTTTTTAATAACGATACTATATGACACCAACATAGACCACAAGAGACACATATGAAAATATTCTCATTTTTACGTATTTTTCTTGAGTCACAGAATTTTACGTATTTTTCACACATTTACCTATTTTATAACTGGAGGAATTCTGGAGCTGAAGAGCACAAAGAGAGGTTGCTTCTATTTGTTTGTTACAAATTACGTCACTCTAGGTCTATTTCTTAATAACTATATTATGTGTCACCAGCAGAAACCTCACTTGGGCAGATACCCAAATACTCTCAGTTTTACTTATTTCCACATATTTTCTTCAATTTTACGTACTTTTACCGGGTTTTTCACAATTTAAAGTACATTTTCCAATAAAGTAGGACTGTTCTCGACGTCCCGTCGACGTCATGAACACCTTCCTTGTATTCACTCTATGATACCGATATGATATAGAACGTTTCGTACGATAGTGGCCACCTGGTCGCCAACAGGACATATCCACATGTTTGTCCAACACTACGGCAAAACATCTCCCCCAGAAATGGCAGAGAAAATTGTAAAATGTGTATTTAATTATCTCCGACCAAGTAGCTGAGGCCCAATCTTCCACGAAGAGGATGTCTCAGCACAGCAAAAACCTGTTGTAATTTTTCGACGCCTCTGCAGATAAACATTGCTAACAGTTTAAGCGCCAAGTGCTCCCCCTACCGACTCCTCCATAAATTCTGGAGAGACCAGTCTTTACTCGTAGACTCTTACAGGCTTTGCGGATAACCGCTGCTAACAGTTTAAGCACCAATAACATCTCTCGCCACCACCCTTTCTCTGTGGGCCAACCGCAAACATACTCCCATCCTCCATCCTCCAACTCATGCTTTTGAAACTGGCGTGGGTGACTCCATTTTTCAGCTAGGCGGTCTTCCAGGCGGAATGAAGACGCGTACCAAAATAAAGCCTGGAAGTATATGCGATAATATTATAAGTCGTGGATATTAACCACAAGAAAGTCCGAGTATGGTTGCAATTTCGACTGATCCATGCATTCCAAAGACACGCGCTAGAAAGTCATCACATTGCTGTATCTTCTACGAAAAGTTATATGTGCATTAACAATGAGTATTCCTAAAACCTGAGCAGGACTAGTGCGACACAACTCCCGCTACACGTGGTTTAAACATGGTACATCGGAGAAAAATTCTGGCGACCAAACACAATTCTAGGACCACGTCGACGATTGGTTACATCTGTCAGACATGTAACTCCAGCAGTATTACGTCACTGTGAGCCTCGCAAATAGATGCGGAAATAATCACATACGACATCGCCATGGACAAACGAGACAGAGAATTGGCCAGAGTGCAGCAGAAACAATGAACTCTTGCTACATAGAAAGTCAGAGACTCGCAGACGTCACGATACTAGAAAATGCGACGTTAGAGACTGAGCACCGTATACTGACAAACCAATTCTCAAATGTACTAATGAGAGTGAATACCTAAGGGACCAAACCGCTTAGGTCATCGGTCCCTAGACTTACGCACTACTAACTTTAACTAATGCTAAGGACAACACACACACCGATGCCCGAGGGAGGACTCGAACCTCCGGCGGGAGGGGCCGCACAGCCAGTGACTTGACGCCTCGAACAGCGCGTCCTCTCCGCGCGGCAAACCAATTCTCCAAAGACTAATTACTAACGTGATTAAAAAATACGAACAACATACGCACAACGAAAAAAACGTGTCGCACATACCTGATAGCAGTGCAATCAGCGTCGGATTTGTGACGAGAAAATATGTCTGTGAGCTGCTGCATAGTCTTCTTAGCAAAAAAGGCGTTACTTAGTAGCAAAAGGTTTCCACACTCGTGCTGGCTACGATAATATCAGCAAATGTTGGACGTTAAGATTCAGCCACGAGTATACCTCTCATATATCGTTACGGCTCCGACAACACAAAATCGCCGATGACGACCCCTTGACGAGGTAATGGCGGCACGTAATACTTCTATGATGCACAGCAGCAGAAGAGCGACACTAGGAAAGAATGTTCTGAGACAAAAATGTAATAACTTGTGCCACGTCTGCCATCATGATGGGAATCATTAAAAGAAAAATACAATCAGACAACGCACATAGTGTTACATTACGATCGATGCATCACAAAACAGGCTCACAAGCTGTTTCCCACGAAGAATAAAAAAGAGCACTATGCCCGCAATCATCAGAGTCCGTGTTTACACACCCTCACATCGGAGTCTGAGGGGGGGTGAGGGGGTGGGGTGATCTACCCTCTAGCCGACGACATAATTTTCGCTGGTGTTGTCGCAGATACTGGACGACTCTTTCTAGAGGTGCACTGCAAATACAGTATCATTGGTGGAAGGTAGTAATGTATTGCGGTATTTCTTACGCAACATATTTGGCTTGTAGAATTGTCCATGACTTCACTATCTCTACTAACATGTACGATTCTATCACTATACCGTCAAACTCTAGTAATGGGCTATGGCTTAGCAATGATACATAAATCGGGATTATGCTAAGAGCATCATGACTAGACACGACTCGATATTAACACATGACTCGTGTATTTCCGTACAATGCGAGAATTTGAGGAAGATATGTAAAACTGAGAGTAATTACCTGTTATCTGTCTGGGTGTGGCGTCTCCTGGTGCCTCGAAATATTAGTCAAACAGACCTCAAGTGACGAGACTTGTTAGTAACAAATAGACTCGGCCTATACCTATGCTACCCAGCTCCAGTGCGTCCGCGTCATAAAAGATGGAGGTTGGGAGGTGTGTCTCAGTATCAGTGGTATCTGACTCTCCATTACGACTGTCTGAGAAAACATACTGACGTCGGCGGGAATCGTCGAGAACAGTCTTACTTTATTGGAGAAAGTCCGTAAAATTCCGAAAAACTCGGTAAACATTGATAAAACTGAGAAAAATGCGTAAAACTGAGAGTAATTACATGTCTGCCTAGGTGTCGTCCCTGCTGGTGGAACATAATACTGTTGTTAACAAATAGGCATAGCGTGATGAAATTTGTTATGAACAAATAGACACAATCTCTACGTGCGTTACACAGCTCCAGTGTACCTTTAGTTATAAAATAGTAAATTGGGTGAAAAATACGTAAAATTGGGGAAACTATGAAAAATATGGGAAAAAATGTAAAAATGAGAGCACTTCTACACTGAAGAACCAAAGAAACTGGTATACCTGCTAACATAATGTAGGGCCACCGCGAGCATGCAGAAGTGCCTCAACACGACGTGGCTTGGACTCGACTAATGTCTGAAGTAGTGCTGGAGGGAATTAAACCACGAATCCTGCAAGGCTGTCCACAAGTCCGTAAGAGTACGAGAGGGTGGAGATCTGTTCTGAACAGCACGTTGCAAGGCATCCCAGATATGCTGAATAATGTTCATGTCTGGGAAGTTTGGTGGCCAGCGCAAGTGTTTTACCTCATAAGTGTGTTCCTGGAAACAGTCGGTACCAATTCTGGATGTATGGGGTGTCGTATTGTCCTGCTGAATCCACAATAGACATGGACGGATGCAAGTGATCAGACAGGATGCTTACGTCCGTGTCGCCTGCAAGAGTAGTTTCTAGACGCATCAAGGGTCCCATATCGCTCCAAATGTACATGTCCACAACCATTACAGAGCCTCCACAATTTTGAACAGCCCCTGCTGACATGAAGCGTCCATTGATTCATGAGGTTGTCTCCACACCTGTACACATCCATCCGCTCTATACAATTTGAAACGAGACTCGTCCGATCGGGCAACATGTTTCCAGTCATCAACAGTCCAATGTTGCTGTTGACGTGTAAAGGCAAGGCGTAAAGCTTTGTGCCGTGTAGTCATCAAGGTTACACGAGTGGGCCTTCGGCTCCGAAAGCCCATATCGATGATGTTTCGTTGAATGGTTCGCACGCTGACACTTTCTGATGGCCCAATATTGAAATCTACAGCAATTTGCGGAAGGATTGCACTTTTGACACTTTCAACAATTCTCTTTAGTCACGTTGGTCCCTTTCTTGCAGGATGTTTTCCCACCCGCAGCGATGTCGGAGATTTGATGTTTTACCGGATTCTTGATATTCGCGCCGCAGTCGTGAAATGGTCGTACGGGAAAATCCCCACTTCGTTGCTACCTCAGACATGCTGTGTCCCATAGCTCGTGCGCCGAATATTAACACCACGTTCAAACTCACTCAAATCTTGATAAACTGACGTAGTAGCAGCAGTAACCGATCTAATAACTGCACCTGACACTTGATGTCGTATATAGGCGTTGCCGACGGCAGCGCTGTATGCTGCCTGTTTACATATCTGTCTGTTTGAATACGAGTGCATACACCAGTTTCGTTGGCGCTTCAGTGTAGATCTATCTGGGAGTGATCTATGCTGGTGTCACATAGTATTGTTATTAACATATAGACACGACCTCTCCCCATCCACAGAGCGTAATAAAATAGGAAAATTTGTGAAAAATTCGTAAAAGTGCGAAAAATTTTGAAAAATTTATTTTGTTTGCAGATGATACAAACATTGCAATACGTAGCAAGACAAGTACATTATTAGATATAGCTGATAATCAAATTTTCAGGGGCAGCATCATTAAAAAATGGAAAAAGTGTTCATCATCCACACTTGTGAATGAGTGTGAGTGGCTTGTGGTACTTTGTGGTCAATATGGAACTCCCCACGAGTTCCCGTTTGGATGCGGTACATTTGGTGCACTCCGCTCCCCCCCCCCCCCCCCCCCCCCCCCGCCCCCTTGTGCGCTCTGACGTGTCCTAGACACTGAGACACTGACGAACTGCAGATTGTATGCGGAACGACGCATGAAATATGAAAAGTGGTTAGGAAGCTCTTGACATCCCTCCAACACACGCCACCGCACAGTATCGCACTTTGTAGTCTATTATTCCCAGAAGATGTCCTTTAGCCTTATGTGAAGAGAAACGCCGTCAATTGGCTTAAAGGAGACGCAGAAAATTACATTCTCTCCAATACGGAACGTAGTACGAGGGACTTCTGGACACACTTGAAGAAACAGCACCTTCGACTTCAACGAACTGCTCATTCAAGGACAACATACGCACACTTTCTCATTAAAGAAATTATGGATCTCCCTGAGAACTGGAGAACGTAAAGTTACGGAAGACGACTGAGGAAAAAATAGGAAGGAGGACGTCAGTGCCGGCTGGAGTGGCCGAGCGGTTCTAGGCGCTACAGTATGGAACCGCGCGACCGCTACGGTCGCAGGTTCGAATCCTGCCTCGGGAATGGATGTGTGTGATGTCCTTAGGTTAGTTAGGTTTAAGTAGTTCTAAGTTCTATGGGACTGATGACCTCAGACGTTAAGTCCCATAGTGCTCAGAGCCATTTTTGAGGACGTCAGTACGACTGAAATATACAATGGTGAAGACAAGACAGCCTGAGTAGACGAACTTTTATTGTAATGTTTCACAGCTGTAACCACAGTGTCTGTTCCTTCAGACATGCATGCAAGCCTGACACTGTATTCTGAAGATACAGGCACTGTATTAAGACAGACATTGTAGTCATCAATGATGATAAATAGGAATCTGAAATCGGATTTAAAGCTAATTCACAGTCATTAAACTCTGAGAAGACCCACTATATGCAGTTCTGAAACTGTAAGAGATTTCCTTCCAGCATTTGTATAACATATGAAGACATGCAGCTCGAAGAGGTTGACAGTGTTAAATTTCTGGGATTACAACTCGATAATAAATTCAGTTGGGATGAGCATACCACAGAATTGCTGAAGTGCATAAACAAGTCTGTATTTGCCCTGAGAATGATGTCAGTTGTAGGACATATAAATATAAAAAACCTTGCATACTTTGCTTACGTTAATTTTATTATGTGATATGGGGTCATACTCTGGGGAAACTCATCAAACCGAGCAAAAGTTTTTAAGCTGCCAAAGCGTGTGATAAGAATCATTTGTGGTGTAAATTCGAGGCATGATGTAGAAACCCGTTCAAGGAAATCTGTATTCTAACCGCTGCTTCTCAGTACATTTATTCCTTAATGAGATTTGTTGCGAGTAATACATCTCTGTTTCCAACCAACAGCTTAATATATGGTATCAATACTAAGAGTAAGAACAATCTACATAAAGACCTAAAATCACTTACCTTGGCCCCAAAAAGGGGTCCAATATTCAGGAACACACATTTTCAATAATTTGCCAGCAACCATTAAAAACTTCGTTTCCGATAAAGCATGGTTTAACCAGAGTTTGAAAGACGTTTTTGGACAGGAAACTCCTTCTACTCCATAGATGAATCTGTTAATAGAGACTGTTAATCCAGCTTAAGTAAAAATATCTGTTAGATTTCTATTTTGAGACCACTTGGTCACAACAGTCAAAATTAGGTATTCTGTGTATGATAAATTTATTAATAGTGCATAACAGTGTTTCATTCTAGCAGCGTGTTAATTCTGTAAATATTAGCTGTTCCAGTTTACCGCATTGTATTTATCTATGTAGACAATCTCCTGACAAATGATGGGGGTAGTAAGTATTTTATTCGGATGTTTTATGTTTTTATGTTATATTTTCTGACATGTTCCACACCCACGAAAATCATCTCATTTTTTGGATCTATGGAATGAAAAATGAATCCAATATAATCTATTTAGCTCAGCTTTAATAACCCGTTGTTGTAGTAGCAGTCGCCCGTCTACTGCATGTAGTTTAGTGACGAACTTCTTGCAGCTACCTGTTCACTCCTTTATCACTTGGTGTATGGAAAGTTGTTCGCTTCGGACACTGTCTCGAAGTCGTACTCAAATCCGGCACCCTTCTAATTTTATATGTGTCAGCAGAATGACTGCGTCAGAAGTGTTGCTATATGGATATATGTAATAGAGCTTAGAGGCTCAAGGCATTCAGTTGTGCTGCCATTCTGCTGATTAACTCGTCTTGTTGCGGCATGATGCGCGCCAGGCCAGAGGCGTGGCAGCTGGGTACTTGGCGAACTTGACCGATGCGGGAAGCTGGTGTGCAGTCAGACTTCATACTATGAGCGACTTCGGCTGATGGCCTGCAAGCTGTCTACATTCCATCTATACTTCATCGGCCCGGAATTGTCTAGGTTGTTGCAGTTCTATTCACATCCTCCTAACTGCTGTAGTGTCAGACACTGGCAATTTCAACATTTCCTGCTTCTCCCACTTGCCCCAGCTGGACTGCTCTTCATACATTGAGATCGCTCTACATCTGCTGACATATAGAAGGGAGATGTCGTTGGAGTCTTTGTAAACTTGTCCGTTTTTACGCCTTGTTACCCAGTATTGTGCCGTACGTGCATGGAACTGAATTGATTTGCGCTGGAAGCACTTCGAACAGAAGTTCAAAGATCCTTATGGTCCTGCCCCGAAACCCACCCTTTCGGCTGTTACCTCCCACACGTTTCACTCACAGTGTTTGATTTTATATCGCCCTCCCGTCAAGGCTATAATTATTTCACAACTTCTGTGGTCATCATCTTCACATGCATTCATTCAGAAGGATATTCTATCGTGTAGACACAGGCGCTGCATCAACACATACATTGAAATCATCAATGACGTATCCGTGCCTTAACACACTAAAATGATGATGTATTATTGGTCTTTCTCTATGGGGGAATAACTTAGTGTAGAGCATAAAGTTTATGACCACGTGGAGTAGGAAAGTTAGGATCAGGCCTGGAGGAGTGTACGGAGAGCCATTATCATTTAAAACTAATACTTTCTAGTCTGTACTGCATTGTTACACGATTTCTCCATCAGTAACTTTCGTTAATGACCTACAGCAACTTGCGACACTCGTGTCCTATATTTCCTGCTGTTGATGCCTGCTGTTCGCTGTGACGCTGCACCTGCTGGATCCTTTGTCTGTGGTCCGGCTCTTTCTTCTTTCCTGCAGCAGTTGTTCCGTTCTTTCCAAATGTTTGAAAACTGTCCTGGCCTACTCTTCCTGTGATCGAACAGATCGGTACTGACATCGATCGACTAATGTATTTTGGCGTCTTATTTTTCTCCGGACGCCGGCATCCGAAGATTTAAATAGTTCGGTGTTGTCATGTATTGCTATATGTAAGCCACCCCTACCATTTCGTTGCTTTTATGAATGGATATAGGTGATTAATAAATGATATAGTCTGGCTGGTTTTAAAATTTGGGCATCGCACATTAATAAGAAGCCAGATATAAAGGGCGAAGATACTCCCAAGGTACATGAGCCAGTAATTAACGATCAGACTTTGAACCCAAGACGCAAGTCCTATCTGAACCCCTGCCCTGTTCCATGATTCTACCCTTCGAAAATATTTTTATTTATATTGAACTTCTAGTAATATGCGAACAGTTTTGTACGACACAGGTATTTTATTCCAATTTAAATTCATATAACACGTCCTTACTGGTTCTGACAGCACTCACTGCAAATACACTCAGCCATTTATCAGGAGCCTGTATTACTTTACCATTGCCAGTTCATCACTGTTCAATCGCCTTTTCATTACGTAACAATTGACTCGATACAAAGTCCAGATCTGAGCTTCAAAGTGTCGCACCGCTCACACACATACACCTGCTGCTAGCGTTTTAACTCTTTCCTCATAACACTTCACTTGCACACGCGATGTGCGATGCGCGGGTTCCAGAGACATGCCCTGCACGCTTTCTCAGGTTAGACTTATCGTCGAAAGATCTCCAGGTGACACTCCCTCCCTTGTTGAACGATGGGGCATACCCGTCGGCGGTGCTGCTGCGCTGCAGAGAAACAGAGCAATAATACACTCCTGGAAATTGAAATAAGAACACCGTGAATTCATTGTCCCAGGAAGGGGATACTTTATTGACACATTCCTGGGGTCAGATACATCACATGATCACACTGACAGAACCACAGGCACATAGACACAGGCAACAGAGCATGCACAATGTCGGCACTAGTACAGTGTATATCCACCTTTCGCAGCAATGCAGGCTGCTATTCTCCCATGGAGACGATCGTAGAGATGCTGGATGTAGTCCTGTGGAACGGCTTGCCATGCCATTTCCACCTAGCGCCTCAGTTGGACCAGCGTTCGTGCTGGACGTGCAGACCGCGTGAGACGACGCTTCATCCAGTCCCAAACATGCTCAATGGGGGACAGATCCGGAGATCTTGCTGGCCAGGGTAGTTGACTTACACCTTCTAGAGCACGTTGGGTGGCACGGGATACATGCGGACGTGCATTGTCCTGTTGGAACAGCAAGTTCCCTTGTCGGTCTAGGAATGGTAGAACAATGGGTTCGATGACGGTTTGGATGTACCGTGCACTATTCAGTGTCCCCTCGACGATCACCAGTGGTGTACGGCCAGTGTAGGAGATCGCTCTCCACACCATGATGCCGGGTGTTGGCCCTGTGTGCCTCGGTCGTATGCAGTCCAGATTGTGGCGCTCACCTGCACGGCGCCAAACACGCATACGACCATCATTGGCACCAAGGCAGAAGCGACTCTCATCACTGAAGACGACACGTCTCCATTCGTCCCTCCATTCACGCCTGTCGCGACACCACTGGAGGCGGGCTGCACGATGTTGGGGCGTGAGCGGAAGACGGCCTAACGGT
Source organism: Schistocerca serialis cubense (assembly GCF_023864345.2). Lineage (NCBI taxonomy): Eukaryota > Metazoa > Arthropoda > Insecta > Orthoptera > Acrididae > Schistocerca > Schistocerca serialis. The sequence goes on along the minus strand of NC_064639.1, from coordinate 89,136,761 downwards.
GTGCGGGACCGTAGCCCAGCTTCATGGAGACGGTTGCGAATGGTCCTCGCCGATACCCCAGGAGCAACAGTGTCCCTAATTTGCTGGGAAGTGGCGGTGCGGTCCCCTACGGCACTGCGTAGGATCCTACGGTCTTGGCGTGCATCCGTGCGTCGCTGCGGTCCGGTCCCAGGTCGACGGGCACGTGCACCTTCCGCCGACCACTGGCGACAACATCGATGTACTGTGGAGACCTCACGCCCCACGTGTTGAGCAATTCGCCGGTACGTCCACCCGCCCTCCCGCATGCCCACTATACGCCCTCGCTCAAAGTCCGTCAACTGCACATACGGTTCACGTCCACGCTGTCGCGGCATGCTACCAGTGTTAAAGACTGCGATGGAGCTCCGTATGCCACGGCAAACTGGCTGACACTGACGGCGGCGGTGCACAAATGCTGCGCAGCTAGCGCCATTCGACGGCCAACACCGCGGTTCCTGGTGTGTCCGCTGTGCCGTGCGTGTGATCATTGCTTGTACAGCCCTCTGGCAGTGTCCGGAGCAAGTATGGTGGGTCTGACACACCGGTGTCAATGTGTTCTTTTTTCCATTTCCAGGAGTGTAGATTTGATCCTTCAAGTATAGGATATATAGTGTAGACTTAGTATCATGGAAAGCATTTGTGAAGAAGAGAAATTGGTTAATATCGAATATAGATTCAAGTGTTAGGAAGTATTTTCTGAAGGTATTTGCCTGGAGTTTAGCCGTGTATGGAAGTGAAACGTGGATGATAAACAGTTTAGACAAGAAGAAAATAGAAACTTGCGAATGTCGTGCTACGGAAGAATATTGAACAATAGATGGGTAGATCCTGTGACTAATGAGGAAGTACTGAACAGAATTGGGGAGACAAGAAATTTGTGACACAACCTGACCAAAAGAAGCGATAGATTTGTAGGACACATTCCGAGACATCAAGAAATTACCAGTTTAGGGATAGAGGGAACTGTGAGAGATAAAAATCGTAGAGGGAGACCAGGAGATGAATACAGCGAACAGATTCAGAAGTATGTAAGTTGCAATAGCTTTTCAGAGATAGGCTCGCACGGGATAGAATGGCATGGAGAGCTGCATCAGACCAGTTTTCGGCCTGAACACCACAACAAGAACAACAGCATGTCAAATGGCGCTAATACCAAATCAGAAGTAATTGGAAGATCTTTAGCTACGCTACTGGGCACACTGTAATTTATAGGAAGTTTGTATGCATTCAGTAATTATATATACTGACTTCTACAACAGGTGCGGTTTTCCCACAGATAATGATATTGGTACTCCTCTTTATGCAGTTTACTAAGGTGGTAACAGAGAGCACAGTACTCTTATATGCACAAAAAATGGGTTCACATATTGAAAAATTTAAACGTATTATTTGTTGCCTGGTCACAGCATTCCCTGAATGTGTTATCTCGAATGTGAATACTGGCATAAAAATACAGAATGCATGGACAGCTGTAAGACGCCAGCTGTCAAAAGCATAGCCAAAATGTCTAGCATAATGTTCTGTCAAATAAATATGGATCATACACTGAAGAATTAGAATCATTTATGACGCTTCTAGTGCAACTTCCGTCCTGCATGTATGACGGAAACGATGAAAAAATGCAAGGCATAGTGATGTTCCCGATGTGATTGCATTATATCCAAGATCGATGCATGTCAAAAACGCTCCGATCATGTTGTGCTATAGTTCATTGGTTCTCAGTGTTTTCGTCACATTGCCTTGATCCAGAAGCTTTTCCTTGCGCTTCTGTTCGGGAGTTTGATGTTAATGGGTGAAAATATCGAAACCAACAGGCCATATATAAACAGGAACCACGAGTTTAGCTTAAGTCGGCTTTTTAATTCTGTTCGTACATCTGTAGGCAACAGGAGCAACCAGTATTACATAAATGAATAGAGCTTTAAGTCATACACTGCAATGAGAGTGTATTCGTCTGAGTGCAGAAGTCGCTGGCTTCACGTCAGGGTATCTCTGCAGTTTCTAACCTCCAAGAGCATGAAACTCACCAACATGGTTGCCATCAATGCTGCCACCAAAACTTACTAAAAGGAAAGTATAGTTCCGTCCCAGGGCGCGTGTGAGCCTTCCCTATTGCTTACTCCGCTATTCCGGCCAGCTACAGCTGAGACAACTTTTGTAGCAGTGGCTTCGTGCATCTTTCGCTTGGTGTTATCCAAATCGTACGTTATAATTAGAGTATGTCTTTTAATACAGTCTACAAGATTCAGTGCAGCATAGTAAAACAAAGTGCCCCAGATACTGCTGGCACGGGAATCATGTTTACAATACTTTGGCATGAACACACAGAGACTGAAGATATGTGAAAACAAAATTTACTACGACAGCGCCAAAATAAAAATTAAACATGCTGTGCTCGTTATGAATTGTAAATGATTTCATTTGGGTAGGGAAGAACCAATTTTAAATCATGGCAACGTATTTTTATCGACGTTTGAATTGATTAACATTAATCAGAACATTGTCAAATAGGGAACACTAGTTACCTAAATCGAACTGTTTTTACTCTGCTGCTTTTACTAAAATGCAGCAATTGTTTGACAATGATTTTTCTACAAAAGTGTCGAAAAGTAAGTCAGGTAGCGCATATAGTTCATGAAAGCTATCCCCGAGAAAATGCATCGTGTTACTGAAAATAAGAGGTGGTTCTGACGTTCAATAAAAGGTAATGGAGTCAGGCATAATTTAGAAAACAAAAACCGAAATCGGAATCGTAAATCACACGACGAGCGCTTATTGAATACACGTAATTAAAATGGCTGGCATGAATGGGACGAAGAATTTAAAGCGCTTTCATGCTATGACCGTAAGTGCCTGTTATGTTAAATCTTCTTTTACATGAGAATTTAGGTTATGATGTAAAAGATGTTTCCGTCTTAAGTAATCTATTAGACTTAGAGCCAGAGCTGTCAGTCAGTATTAGATTAATGAAATAAGTACAGAATTCAACAGGTGTCACTCAAAATTTGCAAGATAATACGAACTACTTATTAATTTATTCATTCTAAAGTTTCTATATATATTAGCTAAAGATCTTCACAATTACAATATTCACGTCCCTTGCCACAAGTGAACAAATCATAATCCGAAGAAAAGTAGAGATTTTGCCAATAATACGAGACCTGTTGCACCTTCTAAGTGTTCTGCTGATGAATCACAGTCTTTTGTTTGCTCTACCCACAACATTGTCTATGTGATCGTTCCAATTTAAGTTACTTGTAATTGTAATCCCTAAGTATTTAGTTGAATTTACAGTCTTCAGATTTGTGTTGCTTACTGCGTGATCGAAATTTAGTGGATTTATTTTAGCACTCATGTGAATAATTTCACACTTTTCTTTATTCAGGGTCAATTGCCCCTTTCGCACCATACAGATATCTTATCTAAATCATTTAGCAATTCGTTTTGATCATCTGCCGACTTTACAAAACGGTAAATGACGGTATCACCTGCAAACAATCTAAGACGGCTACTCAGATTGTCTCCTGTGTCGTTAATATAGATTAGGAAGAGTAGAGAGCCTATAATACTTCCTTGGGGAACGCCAGATGTTATTCTGTTTTGCTCGATGACTTTCCATCTAATACTACGAACTGTGAACTTTCTGACAGTAAATCACGAATCCAGACGCACAACTGAGGCGATATCCCATAGGCACGCAGTATGGCTACAAGACACTTGTGAGGAACGGTGTCGAAAGCCTTCTGCACAGCTAAAAATATGGAACAATTTGACATCCACTGCCGATAGCAGTTATTACTTCATTCTGCTTGTTGCAGTACGCTGTGTCGATCAGGCAGCCTGGCACAGACGTAGAACACACGCTGCGTGGCCAGGGGGAACTGTCATTCGTCAGCGACATTTACCATGGCAACGGTGCATTCGCGGTCTCATGTTCGTAAGACCTTTTTGCTCCATTTTGCTTGTCGGTTTTTTAACATACACTTAATTAAAAGAAAGACACAGTGTGTAACGTTGTAACAGCCGTAGTTTCGAGCGTCATGTTAGATAACAACGTTGTCAGACCAGAACAACGCAACGGCACAAACACACTTTATTCAGCTGATCTCACCGAACCCTTGGCATTTTCTCTCCGCAGTAACATCGGAAAGCAGAATGCAAATGCGCGGTACTGCCGGCGTGCCTGCGAAGTATGAATACTTCATCAGAACAAATTCATTTCACGGCTGGCGAAGCGAAAATTCCAGTCTGCTCGCAGTCGCGTGGGATTTGCATACTCGGGAGTGCGCAGCCAGCGGCGCGGCGCGGGGTGGGGGCGGCTGCCTCGCGGCGCGTTACCAAAACACGGACATCTTCCGCACGTTGAACTTCAGAGCAGCGCCGAAGGAGGTGGGAAAATATTCCTCCAGTTACGCTGTTTGCGCAAAGTATTTCTACCAATAATCCGTGTACGGGTGTTTTGCTAATGGCTGGAGTCTGGAAGTCGTTGCAATATCTACACGACAGCAATTTCATTTACACACATTTTTTGTGCGGAAAATTTCGTTTGTCATTGGTGTGATCAAACGGGCGACTTCTCACAGTTGTAGTGGTATCTATACCGAGAGTATTCACAGAGTGTATCCTGTCTCTGTATATCTGTCCCAAAATTTCACAAATCACGCTCTGCTTCAGTTACTACTGTCGAGGCAAGCTACTACATTCTCTTTTTGAAAGGATTGCGATTTAAGCATTCGCTGATCGTGTCTCGTATATTGTACCATGAAGGAAAACCTCCTGGGGCCGGTGTCTTGAGTCAGAATGGTGAAACCTCCCTTTTCAGCCGAGGACAATGAAGTAAAACCCACACGGAAAATAGTCGTTGCCTACATTACAGTACATCTGGAACAGATTTTTGTTATAGGTTGGTCTACACAATATTCATGTTACTCACTTTCTTTGAATAAATATTTGATTTATGTCAGATGCTTGTCCTCAGACGGAAACATGGTAAAACAACTAGAAGTAAATGCATTCAAAGTAATGCATCGTCCTTACCTTCAAGTGAACACAATGAGATGTACAAAAACTTCACTTTCGCTGAGGCCCAAGTGAGTGATAATTAATAAATACCCAACAAAGCCCACCAAAAAATATCTGTGTTCCGTAGAAGGGCGATTTTTCAAATGTATTGCTAGTACCTTGACAATTAGGATAATTATCGCACCTTAGTGACATTTTTTAAATCCATTTACAAGTTTTATTTTTGAAACTAGTGGTTGTCTGCTTTTACTGAACTTTGTTGTTGCGGAGAAAATGAACTCACAGTTCTGAAGAAATATATTTTACACATTACCCATGTATACCTCTAGCTCCGAAAACTTTGTTATTGCGTTATTGCTTAGGGTTTTGGTGTAAACATTGTGTTTATAGCCAAACCAAACTGTTGCAAATTGTTAACTATTTAAATGTGGCGATTAGGGTCAGACAGACTGGACGTGAAAACCAATTTTCATTTGTTGTGGTACTACCCTCTTTAATCCTTGTTGGATAATTTACTGTGGGAATAGTCCACGGGTGGCTAGCGACATTTCTTAGTAATACAAAATTGTTAAGGCTTTCGTGGCCACTTGTTGACAAGCTGCCTATTGGCTTCTGTCTCGGGTTCTTCGGCTGACGTTCATCTAATGATTTTTCTGACGTTCCGCCAGCACGAGTGGCTGGCATTGTCAAAGCTTCATCCTCCATTGCCGGTGGTGAACTGGAGCCGAAATCGCGGGCGCAGACTATATGTACCTGGCGCGTCAACGTCCGAGGGCTTCTCCACGGTCATTTCCGGTGCGGTTCTCCTCTTGCTACCTGCGACGGTCGTTCGCTGCAGTACGGGAAGCCAGAATCCGTTGACCTTAAGGCTTTCCTCTTTCTTGTTCAAACTGTTCGCGTGTTTTTTGTATTTCTACAGCTTCTCTGAACAAGCGCGTGTGATAGTGCTTCTCTACAGCCAGAACTTCCGTGTCGGCGAATTTTATTACGTGGTCGGTCTCATTCAGTGCGTGCTCTGCCACGGCCGATTTCTCCACCTGCTCCAACTTGCAATGTCGCTTATGCTCTTTGATCCTGGTGTTGATGGATCGTCCAGTCATTCCGACATAAACTTTTCCGCATGTGCATGGTATACGGTATATTCCCGACATTGCAAGTGGTCTCTTTTCTCCTTCGCCGGTCTAAGACACTCTTTGATCTTCCTTGTCGGTTTGAAAATCGTCTTTACGCCATGTTTGCGCAATATACGGCCTATTCTGTCCGTCACTCTGGGAATGTATGGCAGAAAGGCCGTACCCGACATTTCTTTTCTGGTTCCTTACATCGCCAAGTGTTTGGCTCTGTTACACTTGTAATATAATTTTTGGAGTACCCATTGCTCCTCAGGACAGTTTCCAGGTGTTGCATTTCTCGTTTGAGGTGTTGCGGCTCACATATTCGTCCTGCTCTCGTTACGAGCGTACTAATCATGCCTCTTTTCTGGCTCGGGTGGTGGTTTGACAGTTTGTGCAGGTATCGGTCCGTGTGTGTCGGTATTTCGATACACGCTGTGTCCCAGGTTTTCGCCGTCCCTTGTGACCAGCAAATCTAGAAATGGCAGTTTCTTGTCCTTTTCTACTTCCAAGGTAAATGTTATGTTGGCATGGAGGCTGTTCAAGTGTCTTAGGAAGTCACCGAGCTGTTCTTCACCATGGCTCCACACCACGAAAGTATCATCGACGTACCTGTACCACACCTTAGGTTTGCAAGTCGCCGAGTCCAGTGCCTGTGCTTCGAATTGTTCCATGAAGATGTTGGCCACCACTGGACTGAGAGGACTACCCATGGCGACGCCTTCCAGCTGCTCGTAGAAATTTCCATTCCACGTGAAATAGATCGTGGTGAGACATACATGGAAGAGCTTTCTGATGTCTTGCGGGAAAATGGAACCGATGTGCTCCAGAGCGTCACTGAGTGGCACTTTCGTAAATAACGAAACAACATCAAAGCTGACCAAGATGTCGTTTGGTGCAAGTTTCAGTTTCTTCAGCTTCTCAATGAAATGTCCTGAGCCCTTAATGTATGTGTCGGTCTTCCCCACGTGTGGCTGGAGCAGAGAGGCCAAGTGTTTTGCCAGTTTATACGTTGGTGAGCCAGGAGCGCTAACGATCGGTCTCAGTGGAACGTTGTTCTTATGGATCTTGGGTAATCCATACAGCCGAGGTGGTAGGGCTTCTGTGTTGCGCAGGTTTCTCTGTATGTCCGCCGGCAGAGAAGATGCCTTGATTAATCGATTCGTATTTCGTGTGATACGCTGCGTCAGATCTGCGCTTAGTTTTCGGTACGTCGTCGGATCTAATAGGTCTCGGATCTTTTGCTCATAATCTTCGGTCTTCATTACGACGGTCACATTCCCCTTATCGGCAGGCAGTACCAACATACTCTTGTCGGCGTTGAGATTCTTAATGGCTTGTACCTCTTCTCTCTTCAGGTTGCAAGCTGGTGGTTTTGCTCGGCGCAGTATCCGGGCTGTTTCCGTGCGTATTTCCTCTGCCCTTTCACAAGGAAGGGTCCGAATGGCTGCTTCGGTGTTGGCAATGATATCCTCCATAAGTATAGTTGACCAAAGAGGAAGTGTCGGTTCTTCAAAAAGGAGGGAATTTCGCTATCATCCCGAGAACTATACCTATGGAGGATATCATTGCCAACACCGAAGCAGCCATTCCGACCCTTCCTTGTGAAAGGGCAGAGGAAATACGCACGGAAACAGCCAGGATACTGCGCCGAACAAAACCACCAGCTTGCAACCTGAAGAGAGAAGAGGTACAAGCCATTAAGAATCTCAGCGCCGACAAGAGTATGTTGGTACTGCCTGCCGATAAGGGGAATGCGACCGTCGTAATGAAGACCGAAGGTTATGAGCAAAAGATCCGAGACCTATTAGATCCAACGACGTACCGTAAACTAAGCGCAGATCTGACGCAGCGTATCACACGAAATACGATCGATTAATCAAGGCATCTTCTCTGCCGGCGGACATACAGAGAAACCTGCGCAACACAGAAGCCCTACCACCTCGGCTGTATGGATTACCCAAGATCCATAAGAACAACGTTCCACTGAGACCGATCGTTAGCGCTCCTGGCTCACCAACGTATAAACTGGCAAAACACTTGGCCTCTCTGCTCCAGCCACACGTGGGGAAGACCGACACATACATTAAGGGCTCAGGACATTTCATTGAGAAGCTGAAGAAACTGAAACTTGCACCAAACGACATCTTGGTCAGCTTTGATGTTGTTTCGTTATTTACGAAAGTGCCACTCAGTGACGCTCTGGAGCACATCGGTTCCATTTTCCCGCAAGACGTCAGAAAGCTCTTCCATGTATGTCTCACCACGATCTATTTCACGTGGAATGGAAATTTCTACGAGCAGCTGGAAGGCGTCGCCATGGGTAGTCCTCTCAGTCCAGTGGTGGCCAACTTCTTCATGGAACAATTCGAAGCACAGGCACTGGACTCGGCGACTTGCAAACCTAAGGTGTGGTACAGGTACGTCGATGATACTTTCGTGGTGTGGAGCCATGGTGAAGAACAGCTCGGTGACTTCCTAAGACACTAGAACAGCCTCCATGCCAACATAACATTTACCTTGGAAGTAGAAAAGGACAAGAAACTGCCATTTCTAGATTTGCTGGTCACAAGGGACGGCGAAAACCTGGGACACAGCGTGTATCGAAATACCGACACACACGGACCGATACCTGCACAAACTGTCAAACCACCACCCGAGCCAGAAAAGAGGCATGATTAGTACGCTCGTAACGAGAGCAGGACGAATATGTGAGCCGCAACACCTCAAACTAGAAATGCAACACCTGGAAACTGTCCTGAGGAGCAATGGGCACTCCAAAAATTATATTACAAGTGTAACAGAGCCAAACACTCGGTGAAGTAAGGAACCAGAAAAAGAAATGTCGGGTACGGCCTTTCTGCCATACATTCCCAGAGTGACGGACAGAATAGGCTGTATATTGCGCAAACATGGCGTAAAGACGATTTTCAAACCGACAAGGAAGATCAAAGAGTGTCTTAGACCGGCGAAGGAGAAAAGAGACCCACTTGCAATGTCGGGAATATACCGTATACCATGCACATGCGGAAAAGTTTATGTCGGAATGACTGGACGATCCATCAACACCAGGATCAAGGAGCACAAGCGACATTGCAGGTTGGGGCAGGTGGAGAAATCGGCCGTGGCAGAGCACGCACTGAATGAGACCGACCACGTAATAAAATTCGCCGACACGGAAGTTCTGGCTGTAGAGAAGCACTATCACACGCGCTTGTTCAGAGAAGCTGTAGAAATACAAAAAACACGCGAACAGTTTGAACAAGAAAGAGGAAAGCCTTAAGGTCAACGGATTCTGGCTTCCCGTACTGCAGCGAACGACCGTCGCAGGTAGCAAGAGGAGAACCGCACCGGAAATGACCGTGGAGAAGCCCTCGGACGTTGACGCGCCAGGTACATATAGTCTGCGCCCGCGAGCTCGGCTCCAGTTCACCACCGGCAATGGAGGATGAAGCTTTGACAATGCCAGCCACTCGTGCTGGCGGAACGTCAGAAAAATCATTAGATGAACGTCGGCCGAAGAACCCGAGACAGAAGCCAATAGGCAGCTTGTCATTTCTTAGTATCGTCAGTCACTGTTCCATACTGAGATCTACATTCAATTTCTGCAAGAGTAAAGATACTCCCGTTAACTAAAACTGGCATTATGATTAACTAACTCAGACAGACACACACACACACACACACACATATATATATATATATATATATATATATATATATATATATATATATATATATATATATACGCGCGCACGCATTACGGCGTGCTGAAATTAAGAGTGAAGACTCTTTAAACGGTGATAAGACGAATCAAAAGCGTGCGATAGACATTCTCTCGCACTTGTCCGAAAGAACAGACACCACACACGTAATCAGGGTGAGACTGGACAGGTATCCCCTCGGTGCAGATGCGCGCTACGCTCGAACTCATACGACGATCGGCGAACCGCCGACAGTAGTGAGGATATAGGGTAGGGGCGCAGCGTCAGTTCTGTGCGGGTCGACGCCCGCGAGAAAGGCAGGCCGCGGCGCGTACGTCACGAAGGTGGGCCTGAACTCGTTCATCTCGGCAGATAATACGTGTTTCTAAACATGTTAACTCGCAGCTGGGCGTGTACGTTCTAACGAGAATTGGATCTTCTACTGGAATCTGCTATTACGAAGTCTTTCTGATTAACAGAACTCCAACAAAAATTAATTTAAGATCAGTAGCCGACGCAAATGGTGTAACGGCTTGTTTATAGCGTTTAGTCTATTTTGCTTAGCAGTCCTCATTTCATACTAGAAATGGTGCCTTACACAACTGATAACCATTTTGTCCTCATTTTAATTTTATTGTACTTCAGTACAGGCGTAAGTAATTATAACTAGGCCTATGAACTTCCGATCATTGTAGGGATAATAAAAGTAAGAATCCATAATAGCGGATTCGAGTAAAATACGCAGTTCTCATTTGTAGGTTCACACCTAGTTTCTACTTAACATGTGTAGAAACGTGGTTTGTCTGTAGAGTTGAGCGAAAGAGCAAGCGCAGACCTATCTTCGTGACGTAGGTGCCGCGGCATTTCTTTCTCGTATGCATTGTGTGTGGATAAGTTGAGAATTTGGCTCTGAGGGCAGGCGTCCTGGGGTAGTCTGTGCAGCTGCGATGACCACTGTGTGCGAATGGGAGATGTTCTCCCTACTCACCCGTACGACTCCTCACGAGGTACCTACTGAACAGCTCCTCTTTCCGGACAAGGGATACTTGCCGTTGTCGAAGACCAACTCTCTGAAGTGGATTTGTAGACACGCAACTCCCTACTTGTTTCCTTATGGCGAGAAAAGTGTCCTTGATGGTAGTTCCTTGGTGAACGACATTGTGCAGTTGTCCGCAGGGCAAAATACAGATAGTTTTACTCCAGTTTCGTTCGCAGTGTCTTCCGTAACCCTCCTCCCCTCCCCCCAAACCCTAGAGCTGGGGTATTCCTGTCATGAAGAGTTGATCCTGCTTCTTCCACACTTAGAACCGATATATTCTCTGGTCATCTGAATGTTCGCCGAAAAACTATTCCTCTATTCCTCTGACGTCTCGCAGTGCCCTAGTCATCGCGAAGATGGGTTCCTGCTGTTCTCGCTGGTATTAATGGTGGAAAAAAGGCGGGAATAAATAAATAAATTATGTTTATTGTTTGCAGAATGAGATTTTCACTCTGCAGTGGAGTGTGCGCTGATATGAAACGTCCTAACAGATTAAAATTGTGTGCTTGACCTAGACTCGAGCTCGGGACCTGTTCATTGTTGTACCTCTCCTCTACGTTCCCTACCCTTTCCTTGTATCCCGGAGGGTGGGAACGGGACATGGTGGCCAGGCCTCGGGTTGCGACCCCTGACCACTTTGCCCCCACCTGTTCCTTTCTACATCTACATGGTTACTCTGCAATTGACACTCAAGTGCCTATCAGAGGGTTCATCAAACCATTTTCATACCACTTCTCTACCATTCCACTCTCGAATTGCTCTTGGGAAAAGGGAACACCTAAATCTTTCCGTTCGAGCTCTGATTTCTCTTATTTTACTATGATGATCATTTCTCGCTACGTAGGTGGGTATCAACAAAATATATACGTATTCGGAAGAGAAAGCTTGTCATTGGAATTTCGTAAATAGATCCCGCCGCAAAGCAAAACGCCTTTGATTCAGTGACTACCATCCCAACTCGCGTATCATATCAGTGACACTCTCACCCCTACTGCGCAATAACATGAAATAAGCTGCCCTTCTTTGCACTTTTTCGATGTCCTCCAACAATCATACCTGGTAAGGAACCCACACCACCAGCAATATTCCAACAGAGGACGGACAAGTGTAATGTAGGCTGTCTCTTTAGTGGGTTTCTCGCATCTTCTAAGTGTTCTGCCAACAAAGCGCAGCCTTTGTTTCGCCTTCCCCACAACATTGTCTATGTGATCTTTCCAATTTAAGTTGCTCGTAATTGTAATTCCTAGGTATTTAGTCGAATTGACAGCCCTTAGATTTGTGCGATTGATCGTATACCCAAAATTTATCGGATTTCTTTTAGTGCCCGTGTGGACAACCTCGCACTTTTCTTTGTTTACTGCCAATTACTGCTTTTCGCACCATACAGATATTCTCTCTAGATCATTTTCTAATTGGAATTGATCGTCTGATGATTTTACTAGACGGTAAATTACAGCGTCATTTGCAAACAATCTAAGGGGGTTGCTCAGATTATCACCTAGATCATTTGTGTAAATCAGGAACAGCAGAGGGCCTGTGACACTACCTTGAGAAACGCCAGATATCACTTTTGTTCTAATCGATGATTTACCGTCTATCACTACGAACTGCGACCTCTCTGAGAGGAAATCACGAATCCAATCACACACTGAGACGATACTCCATATCGTAATTTTCTGGAATGTTATTTTGTTTCATCGTCATAGATTGGCAAACTGAAAAATTATTATTTAGTTATGTTTTGGTTGTGTGTTTGGGGAGATGCAGAGTGTGAATTGAGGACATATGTACAGTGAGAATGTGATATTTTATTAGAACTGTGTAAATGCAGGCGGGAGAAAGTTGTGTAATAGGTGAATTTGTGATGTATGTGCGAGAGAGACTGCTTTTGCGAAGGGCGGCCAGAAGGGGCGCTGAGTATTACATTTATTAGTGATTTATTTTGTGGAAAGGAATTGTATTTTGTTTTCATTAAATTTTATCTAGTTTCGGAATTACTACTTTACTAGCCTAAATTTTTTATGATAATCTGACTGATTGACATTAGAAATACTGCTGGTATAGAAGTGCTCAGGATAACCTGATTGGCTGCTTAACATACTAGTCAGAAGCGTTTCCTGCGCGTTTGAGTAGGACTTTGTGCATGAGATCTATGAGTCCATGCCGGACGCTGTGGCTGATCGGTTTCAGGCGCTTCAGTCCGGAACCACGAGGCTGCTACGGTCGCAGGTTCGAATCCTGCATCGAACATGGATGTGTGTGATGTCCTTAGGTTGGTTAGGTTTAAGTAGTTCTAAGTATAGGGGACTGAAGACCTCAGATGTTAAGTCCCATAGTGCTTAGAGTCATTTGAATTTATGAGTCCATATAGTCGCTCGGGAACTGTCCTCAGGTAAACACCTATTTTAAATTGCGCTGATCGAATTTGTACTAAAACGAAGAAATACGTGCCTTTGATGGTTTCTCATGTAGTTTATGAAAAGCGACTACAGTGTGAGTATTGGGAGAAAGTGTGAGCTTTGTGAGTGATTTATTTTAGGAGATTCGTCTGTGAACCTTTCAAGTCGTACATAAACTTCGCGTGCCATGTTTCATGCAAATAACGAGACATTATGGCGAGCACTTTTGTACAAGAAGACTGCTGAACGACTGAATGTGATAACTCGCAAACAGTCATGGTTCAGTGACTGTTTAGGATGTTTAAAATATCGGGTAGGACTAAATATCTCGTGGTTGCGTTTGTCGTGTGAACTTGTTACAGAGACAGTCAGTAGCATCGCATAGTTAGTGCAGGGATATTAAATAAGGACTTGATAGCCATTTTATGTGTTTTAACGATAATAAACCCGCTTACAGAAAGTTTTAGTCATTTTTAAAAGGAGTCATGCAAGAATCCCGAACACTCAATAGTTTCATTAACTTTCAGATGCTGCCCGTGGACTGGAGTTATCTAGGCCTTTGGGTGGTAGGTATTCAGCTGATTTTTCTTCAACGCTGCTTTTATCGTTTAAACCACTATCTACTATCGTAGAGTGAAGGGGCAGACACTCTGAAGCCTATCCAGGTAGGTGGACAGATGGTTTAAAGGACAGTGAGAGAGCGACACACCCTGCCGCATATGGTGCATGGGACGGGATAAGTAAATTTCAGTGTTTAATAAACTTTAAAAATCAGCTGTGTATGTTATTTCCACAGAAGATATTGATTTCGACAGACGTGAGATAGTGTGGGATTTATTGGAAGAAGCAGATCCTGAAACCGTTGGAGAATCATCAGGACAACCGATAACAGAGATTGTAGTTTTTGGTGAAAAAGTTCCGTGGTTACTTGATAGTGGTCCAGATGTGTGTGCAGTATAAAAAAATTTCGTAAATGCTATTCCCAATTGGAAAGAAATAATTATTATGCCCGTCTCCAAAATAAACATTATAGTAACCATAGGTAAAAGTAAGAAAGTAGTAACTCATGAGGTCATGTGACCTGTAAGGATTCACGGTGAGCAACTGTACCAGGATTTCCTAATAATTTTCGGGTTATGTTTGAAGACGTTGGTTGGGGCAGTGTTTTGCAAAAATGCAAAGGAAAGGTCCATTTTGGCAATAACGAAACCATCATTACTGTAGTTGGGAGGCACCTGACAATTCCATTTGCAGGAAGAAAGCGATATCCGGCAGGTGAGCAATGTGTCATACCTGTACGTTGCCACAGGAAAAAAAGAGGATATCGTGGGGTACAATGAATATGGAGAAAATATGCAGAAAGATGATGGGGACAGTAGTAACTAAATGGCCACAGGAGACGCGCATTCTTTGTGACGTCAAGTGATTGATGAACACCAGGTATCCCGAGTTGTTGGCAATGTTATTTGCTTTTCGTTTTCATATTGTCAACCAAACGCTTCTTCGTTCCAAACTTTTGCTATCGTCTGTTTTTTCTTCACTATCTTGCGTATATAGTGAACATAGTGTTTTGTAGAAGATAAGAGTTAATGACAAAAGAATTTTGAACAAATTTCGGTACTAAAAACTGTACTAACATACTAAATAGTGGGTGAGGAATGAGTGAGGAGAACATGTAAAATGTAACTATGATGAAATGTGGTTCTACCTGTTTATGTAAAAGTTTCAAATCAGAGGCAGTACTGGTTATGATTATCAAAGTGCAAAGCCAAGAGATTTTGTACAGAAATGAAGGTGAACATATGTATTTTGTGACAATGACCAAATGAGGCACTTATAATCATTTTTATCTGTTTTCTGTCTTCGAGGCACTTATTGTAAATGTTCAGTAATTTTTCATTCATTTTGTATTTGTATATATTATGTTTTCCTTATGGAACAGCAGGTGTTAGCCTCTATATGTAAAGATTTTCTAAAATTTATGAAATGTGTTTATTAGTATTTGAGAGTAAAGTTGGAAAAATTTATGATCAGAAGCCAAGATATGCATAGTAAAGAGAGAATGTTTTTCAGCAGTAACTTGCTTGAGTGAATTTGAGTCTGCAATGCCTCTTAATTAAATATTGCTGTTTTGGAATTTGAGTTGGATTAGGATAGGGACAGTAAGATTACAATTTACTTTTGATTAGTAAAGATTAGTTCATGTATACTGGAAATAAAATTCCGAAGAAGAATTTATACTGAATAATACTTTGGTGGAGTATTGTTATTACTGGATATGTAAAGTCAACGACATCCAGAAAAAAGTCTTTGTAAAATACAAGAAACAAATTGTGTACATAATTGGAAGAAACATGCCAAACATTCTTCTTTGCAGGAAGTAAACTAATGATTGTTTGCGTTAGACATCATATGTTTTGCAGGTACGCCCATTATGGAAACTGGATACAAGACTCACTTACACCTGATAGACGAGTGGACCTTGATGTTTATAAAATACTCAGGTGTGGAATTGGTGTAAGAATCGGCCATTAAAGATCTGATACTAGCGATGCGTGAAAGGAATTGGGTGCGTACACTTACTCGCCGTCGTATTGCTATGCAGCCCTTGGAATCATCAGCCCAAAGTGCCTTCAGATACAACTCCTCTCAGGTCCAAATTTCATTCAGTTAAGGTTCAAATCAATGATCTTGTTTCAGCTCTACAGTACATGAAACAATAAAACACTACCTTTAGCGAACTAAATCACAAAATAAGCAAATAGAAGCATCTACATCCTTCTGAATCAGCTTAGTGTATTCATCTCTTGGTCTCCCTTCACAATTTTTACCCTCCACGCTGTCCTCCAGTACTAAATTGGTAATCCCTTGATGCCTCAGAACATGTTCTACCAACCGATCCCTCCTTCTAATACGTTGTGCCACAAATTTCTCTTCTCTCCTCCTCATTAGTTATGTGATCTACCCATGTCATCTTCAGCATTCTTCTGTAGTACTATTTATCGTTCAAGTTTCACTTCCATACATGGCTATCCTCCATACAAATATTTTCAGAAACGACTTCCTGACACTTAACACTGTACTCGACGTTAACAAATTTCTCTTCCTTAGAAACGGTTTCCTTGCCATTGCCACTCTACGTTTTATATCCTCTCTACTTCGTCAATCATCAGTTATTTTGCTCCACAAATAGTAAAACTCATCTACTACTTTAATTGTCTTATTTCCTAATCTAATTCCCTCAGCATCACTCTATTTATTTCGACTACATTCCATTATCCTCGTCTTGCTTTTGTTGATGTTTATCTTATATCCTCCTTTTAAGACACTGTCCATTCCGTTCAGCTGCTCTTCCAAGTCCTTTGCTGTCTCTGACAGAATTACGACGTCGTCGGTGAACCTCAAAGATTTTATTTCTTCTCCGTGGATTTTAATTCCTACTCCGATTTTTTCTTTTGTTTGCTTTACTGCTTGCTCAATATACAGATTGAATAACAACGTGGATAGGCTACAACCTGTATTATTATTGGGCTTTCCGTCGTATGAAAGCTGTGAGTACCCTTGGAAAGGCATTCACCTAGCTGTGTATTAAATGATCAAATTATAAGATCAGACCTATTCTTTGAAAGACATTTGTTTTACATAATTTACGTAACTGTAAAGATGCGCATCTAGCGCGAACGCTAATACATCGATTGCACAGTCAAAGAAACATTTCAACAGAAGCTGAACTGGGCGTTCCGCTTCAATCTAAATAAAAAATATGACGATAAAAAAACCTTTGTAGATCTTCAGATTTTGTAATGTGAAAGCGTAAAGAAGGTCGTCTTTAAGCCATAAAAGTTAGCGGTCTTGCCAGCGTGCAGACAACAGTTATTGATTAATAAAATTCAAGTAATTTATGTTCGATACTGAAAATCGCCAAGTTATTGATATTAAGGTGTTGAAGGGTGCAAGAATTGTCTCGAAGGAAGGAGGAAAGTAATGACTGTAATTTGTGACAAAAACGTGAACCAAGAAGTTAGCACAGGACAGGCTGAAATCTGATTGCACCATACGGTCAGAAAATTACTTATGTAAGGTACACTGTTTATAAATAATCCCTAATTGCTTGTGAGAATTATTTGTATACATTTAGCGTTTACCAGATTTCTTATTCTATTCTTTTCCTTTATTTTTTTTACCTCCATATCATATTACTTTTATAAATGTCTAACAGCCTTTACTACAGCATACAATATTGCGGCATCCTGGTCGTAGACAAAAGGTCGCTTCTTGTCTTCTATACAACTCATAGCTCCCCCATTTATTAATGATTTCATTAGCAAACGCAATTTTTTTAGTGTTCATTGTTAAAGTACCCTTAGGTAATTAAAAAATTCATACTGATTACGTAAAGAAATCCGGGTTTTTCTTTTCCAAATAATAAAAGCCTTTGCGTAATCAAAACCAAGCCTCCTTCTGACAACGATTAGGAGCCGACCAGAAGACGGACGTCTTCGACCGCTTCCGTGTTTCCTGTGGCAAAGCTGTGCCAAACTGGGAACACGACATTCTAGTATGAAACACAGTATATATATAATTCTCAGATTAAAACTGAAGAAATTGAAATACATTAATTTTTTTCTTTTATCATACTAGAAACCTGTCTCACTCCCTTCCCAACCACTGCTTCCCTTTCATGCCCGTCGACCCCATCTGGTTTCGTACAAATTGTAAATAGCCTTTCGCTCCCTGTATTTGTCCCCTGCCACCTTCAGAATTTGAAAGAGAGTATTCCAGTCGACATTGTCAAAAGCTTTCTCTAAGTCTACAGAAGCTAGAAACGTAGATTTGCCTTTCCTTAATCTGTCTTCTAAGATAAGTCATAAAGTCAGTATTGTCTCACGTGTTCCAAAATTTCTATGCAATCCAAACTGATCTTCGCCGATGTCTGCTTCTACCAGTTTTTCCTTAGCACACTGGACTCGCATTCGGGAGGACGACGGTTCAATCCCGTCTCCGGCCATCCTGATTTAGGTTTTCCGTGATTTCCCTAAATCGCTACAGGCAAATGCCGGGATGGTTCCTTTGAAAGGGCACGGCCGATTTCCTTCCCCATCCTTCCCTCACCCGAGCTTGCGCTCCGTCTCTAATGACCTCGTTGTCGACGGGACGTTAAACACCAATATCCTCCTCCTCCAGTTTTTCCATTCGTCTGTAAAGAATTCGTGTTAGTATTTTGCAGCCGTGACTTAATAAACTGATAGTTCGGTAATTTTCACATCTGTCAACACCTGCTTTCTTTGGGATTGGAATTATTATATTCTTCTTGAAGTCTGAGGGTATTTGGCCTGTCTCATACATCCTGCTCACCATAGGGCAGAGTTTTGTCAGGGCTGGCTCTCCCAAGGCTATCAGGAGTTCTAATGGAATGTAGTTTCCACTTAGGTCTTTCAGTGCTGTGTCAAACTCTTTACACAAGAACATATCTTCCATTTCACCTTTATCTACGTCCTCTTCCATTTCCATAACATTGTCCTCAAGTGCATCGCACTTGTATAGACTCTCTATATACTCCTTCCATCTTTCTGCTTTCCCTTCTTTGCTTAGAACTGGGTTTCGATCTGAGCTCTTTATATTCATACAAGTGGTTCCCTTTCTCTTTAGGTCTCTTTAATTTTCCTGTAGGCAGTATCTATCTTACCCCTAGTGAGATATGCCTCTATATCCTTACATTTGTCCTTTGCCATCCCTGCTTCGCCATTTTTCACTTCCTGTCGATCTCATTTTTGAGACGTTTGTATTTCTTTTTGCCTGCTTCATTTTCTGCGTGTTTATATTTTCTCATTTCGTCAATTAAATTCAATTACTCTTCTGTTACCCAAGGATTTCTATTAGCCCTCATTTTTTAGTTACTTGATCCTCTGCTACCTTCACTATTTTATCTCTCAGCGATACCCATTTTTCTTCTAATGTACTTCTTTCCCCCGTTCTTGTCAAGCGTTTCCTAATGCTCTGTCTGGAATTCTCTATAAACTCTGTTTCTTTCAGTTTATCCACGTCCCATCTCCTTAAATTCCCACCTTTTTGCAGTTTCTTCAGTTTTAATCTACAGTTCATAAGCAATAGATTGTGGTCAGAGTCCACATCTCCCACTGGAAATGTCTTACAATTTAAAACCTGGTTCCTAAATCTCTGTCTTTCCATTATAAAATCAGTAACCTTCCAGTGTCCCCAGGCCTCTATCATGTATACAACATTCTTTCATGATTCTTGAAGCAAGTGTTAGCTATGGTTAAGTTATGCTCTGTGCAAAAACCAGGCGACTTCCTCTTTCATTCCTTACCCTAATTCCATATTCACCTGCTACTTTTCCCTCTATTCCTTTTCCTACTATCGAGTTCCTGTCACTCATGACTCTTAATTTTCGTCTCCTATCACTATCTGAATAATGTCTTTGATATCATCATACGTTTCTTCAATCTCTTCGTCATCTGCGGAGCTAGTTGGCATATAAATTTGTACTACTGTGGTAGCCGTGGGCTTTGTGTCTATCTTTGCTACAATAATGGGTTCACTATGCTGTTTGTAGTAGCTTACCCGCGCACCTATTTATTTATTCATTATTAAACCTACTCCTGCAGTACCCCTATTTTGTATTTATAACCCTGTATTCACCTGACCAGAAGTCGTGTTTCTCCTGCCACCGAACTTCACTAATTGCCACTACATGTAACTTTAACCTATCCGTTTCCCATTTTCTAACCTGCCTGCCTGATTAAGTGATCTGACATTCCATGAAAGTTTTCTCCTGATTAATTCCCGACCAGAGATACGAATGGGGGACTATTTTACCTCCGGAATAATTTCCCCAAGAGGACGCCATCATCATTTGACCATACAGTAAAACTGCATGCCCTGGGGAAAAATTATGGCTGTAGTTTCCCCTTGCTTTCAGCCGTTCGCAGTACCAACATAGCAAGGCCGTTTTGACTAGTGTTACAAGGCCAGATCAGTCAATCATCCAGACCGTTGCCCCTGCAACTACTGAAAAGGCTGATGTCCCTCTTCAGGAATCACACGTGTGTGTGACTCTCAACAGATAGCCCTCCGTTGTGGTTGCACCTACGGTACGGCTATCTGTATCGCTGAGGCACGCAAGCCTCCCCACCAACGGCAGAGTCCATGGTTCGTGGGGGGAGTATATTGGTTCTATGATGTTCCTATTTCACACATATCCTGTCACGGTCGCCAGACTGAATTATCTCTTAGTGTGTCACCTGTTATTATGAATATTAGATTTAATTTCTAATCCAGTCTATAATGCTCCTCAGAATCTCCAGCTGCGTCAGTGAAATCTGTAAACAAAGACTAATTTATAATCGGAGGGGCTCCACAATGTGCATTGATAGAATCGACTGCGTGATTAATGGAATGAGTAGATGATGTTATTGAATTGGAGCCTCCCATCGATCTCGTGACGAGGACTTTGCTCTTTCTCTTTACAATTCAGTATCGAACACATTCCAGACATGTGCGCAGTCCAATTCAACAATCATGTAGTAGCCCATGTGCACAGAATTTTTAGCATATTTACAATGTGGTATCTATAGCTACGATGCCACAACGTAGTTCCGGTCTTCTACGTTAGTACTACGAGAGAAACCGTCGGCAGCACCCTCTATCCGGTGCTGTCGAGGTCTATGAGCTCCGCGACTGCTTCATCCCATTTCATCAGGTGCAGACAGCCAGGACACTTCGCTTCAACTTCGCATCACCTTGCAATTTATGTAATATGTTTGCATATGTTATCCGCTAGTAAAGGTGATTTAACTGTGTCTGCAGTACCGAGATATTAGTACGTTTTCCTTTTCCTGTTCCTACCCACGCGCTGCCTCCCAGACGGGATACAAAATACAATAGATAGACAAACGTAGGTTGTCTACTATCGGCCAATACACGTAATTACCGGTACCGCAATTAACAAATCCTGTCACACACGCTGAGTGGTCATTTCCGATAGCAAATACCTGTTTGGCATGTATAGAATTTTGCCAGAATGGTGCTGCGTATCCTGCCACAGAGAAAGAAAATGCTGTGGCAGATGCACGGAGCACATTTGGCTGTGAGCCTCAGGTGGTACCAGGCAGATGCTGTTAGCTTTGTTTCTTGGCTATGATCTTCATACATAACACTATGATCCAAGTTTACTCCTGGGTATTTTGGAGTATCGTGTAGTGCGGCAGCTGTTGCCCTCCCCACATAATATTTAACTTTCTCCCGGCTTACCGGTTTCTCACTTGCTTTTCTCCATGGTTGGACTACAGGAGCTTATCATCGTAATACTTGCCGAGATCTTCGAGGGCGGCTTCATTTCATCTTCCTCAAAGGTTTTTGCCTTCATCTACAGTTGGTGTTTCATCTGCATAAATAAATGTTCCTGCTCCAGGGTTGATTATTAGATCATTACGACAGATGTTGTGAAGCAGAGGTGCCAATACACTACTCGGAGGTAGACGATTCTTCAAAGGCCTCCATCAACACTTATTATTATGCAGAGTGACAAAAAGCCTCCAGTTTTGCAGGAAACGCCAGATAAAGTATGTTGAGCGGCAGTCTTTTGTAACTGAGTATACCGTCCTAACGAACTTCTTGTGGTTGATGTCATATGCTGCTGATGGATGTATGAATGCCGCTCCTTATGGTATTCATCTTCTATGTACTGTGTCAAATAAGGATTTGACCATAGTATGACTTCCTTGGACAATCTAGGGTTACATCACTGTGTTATGAGATCCGATTAAAGATCAGCCTTTCCAAGACTTTATATAGTTTCCAAAAAAGAAAAACTGGTGGGAAGTATTGAGGATGCGTTGGATCTTTTCCAGGCTTCAGATGTGCTACGATCCTGGCTTTGCCCCAGATCTTTGTCTTCTCTAAGGTAGATGCTGCTGAAGATAAGCATGTGGCATATACTATAAGGAGTGATAAAAATATTTCCGTTTGAGGACGTTGCTACAGCGTATATGCAACGTAGCGCGCTTCCAACGCGGTAATAAGCAGGTCGTTCAGTAAGTAATGACCCACATTTTTTTCAAAAATACATTAATACACATAGACAAAGGTCCTTGTTGGTTCTTCACATTTGATGTTTGTTCTATGCGCCGGTGAAGTTTCGAACCGTTCTGGCAGATTCCAGAGCCTTAACACAGCGTCAAAATGGCGTCTACATACAAGTTACAAGCAGCGTGCTATTATTGAATTCTTGTGTGCAGAAAAAGAAACCGTGGTAAACATCCACAAACGTTTGTGTGTAGTGTATGTCGATGCTGCAGTCGATAGCACTATAGCTGCGGGATTGGTGAAGAAAGTTACAGCCTCAGGAAATGCAGAAACAGAGCTCCATGATCAGCCATGGTGGAGTACGTTCTGTCATAGCCACTGCTCCAGACTTATTGAATCGGTACAGTTGTCGGTCAGTATTGGAAGTGCGCCTGGAGTAATGGAGACTGTCGCATATTTAAAAAGGTGCTCGCGACGGGTTCCACGAATGCCCACAGCGGCCACAAGATTTAAACAAAGGCCATTTCTTCTGAATTTTTGGAGCGTTTTGAGACCGATGGAGAGGCTTTTGTCACGGATCGTTACGGGGGACGAAAGCTGGGTGCACTACTTTGCACCCGAATTAAAAAGGTAGTCCATGGAGTGGCATCATCCTCATTCACCACAAAAGAAGAAATTCAAGACAACCCCCTGTGCCGGAAAAGTCACGGTGACAGTCTTCTGGAATTGTGATGGCGTCATTCTCGTGGATGTGATGCCAAAAGGGTCAACCATCAATTCAGAGCCAAACGTGAAGCCGCTGAATAAACTCGAGAATCGTTTCCGACATGTTCTATCGGACAAGAATCCAGAAGAAATCATGCTCAACCACGATAATGGAAATAGCGTACAATATGAAACGTCCCCTTAGAAACATTATACAAGACTGTGCTTAAACTGACACACAATACTTTTTAGCACAACGCAATCTGACTTTCAATAATCCCTACAAAAGAATGGCCCTGACTAACATTAACCTATACTTTTCACAAATCACTTACCTCACAAAAATCTTCGTTACTCGAACTACTGCAATACAGTGAGCGCCACTACTGCCAGCTAAATAAAAGATTCTAACTACTGAAGGCACTAACTACTGATAGGTATAGTTAGCAAATGAAAGATTTTGATAAAGAACAAACAATGTATTTACCTCAATAGTGTTCAGAAGTCATAATATATATATCAGTTCATGGCATCCAGTCTTACAAATTTACTGTCTCTGTCCAAAACTCCGGCATCTCACTCACCACATCCACCACTGCTGGCGGCTCACCTCCAACTGCGCAACGCTACGCGCTGTTAACAGCCAACTGCCCAACACTACAATGGCAGACAACAATGCAAACTAGCCACAGACTGCACACAGCACAGCAGAAAAAATAGTACACTAAAGACAACAACGCAGATAAGGGAAATGTATATTAACATCTTAATGTCTATGTAATTAAAGTGGTGCACCACAACAACTTATTGTAAAAAAATATTACCATGTACTTGAAAAGAAAATTATGTATGCAGTTACTGTTACTAGTCCCTTCTTATTGTTCTTTCCTTTCCAAGTGCTCCTTTTTTGAAGAATGTGGATCACAAAATTATTATGTAATAGATCTTAATAGTGTTAAAAAGTCATAATATATACATCAGTTCATGGGATCCAGTCTTATAAATTTACTGTCTCTGTCCAAAACTCCGGCATCTCACTCACCACATCCACCACTGCTGGCGGCTCACCTCCAACTGCGCAACGCTACGCGCTGTTAACAGCCAATTGCCCAACACTACAATGGCAGACAACAATGCAAACTAGCCACAGACTGCACACAGCACAGCCAGTGATTTTCATACAGAGCGCTACGTAACGATGCCAATAAGAAAACATAAACAGCCTACTTACAAATACATTGGTTCGACCAGTCTTGGAATATTGTTCGTCTATGTGGGACCCTTCCCAGTTGGTTCTGATTCAAGAGATTGAGGAGGTCCAAAGAAGAGTGGGAAGATTCGTGACTGGTATATTTAGCCACCGTGAGAGCGTTACAAATCTCATAGAAAGTTTGCAGATAGACGGCGCGCTAAACAGAAGGGGCTGCTCACTAAATTCCGAAATCCGATCTTCACCGAGGATGTAGAGCATATATTATTACCACCAGCTTCCAAATCGCGCAATTATCACCATTCAAAGATAAGAGAAATAAGAGCTCGTACTGAGGCGTTCAGACAGTCGTTTTTCCCTCGCGCGATCCGCGAGTGGAATAGAGGGCGGGAAATATGACTTTGGCGCGAATTGTGCCCTCCGCCACACACCGCTTGGTGGCTAGCGGAGTATATATGTAGATGTAGATGTAGATAATGCACTTCCTCATACAAGTCTGAGCACCCAGGAACACATCGCCAAATTGGGTTGGCGATCATTTCCTCATCCACCCTACAGTCCAGACCTGTCACCCTCGGACTTGCATCTCTTTGGGCTGCTTAAAGATTCTCTACTGGGAACACACTTTGAAGGTGAGAATGTCAGTCATGCAGTGGAAACATGACTACGCCCGCAGACAAAGAGCTTTCAGCAGCAGGGAATACATGCTCTTCCACAACATTGGCGTACGGCCCTAGAACGTGATGGAGACTATTTAGAGAAATATGACATGGACAAAACATGTTGGTGTATATTGTCACCAAATTCTGACTCTTAACAATAAATATGTTCTGAGAAAAAAATTACAATGGGGCATTACTTATTGAACGACCCTCGTATAAGCACCGTTGTTTAAGGCAATGTTTAGGTGTTGTATTTATGCCTTTCCGAAGTGCATTCGGTAAGTGAGGATGCATGAACTATGGCGACGTTATTACCAAATGCGTCCAAACAAACAGGATCAACGTGGTCTTACTGGTTTCTTGATTGCTGAAGGACAAACATAGGTAGTTATCCGTCAGAGTGTGAAGAATGTGTATGAGTAGCATTCCTGTCGAGAACCATCGTCGGGGAAACTGTGATGGTGGTTCTTCTGCTTAAAGATAACGCACGTCGCCATATCGAATATGTCGTAACACCGAAGTTACGTTAACTGAAGTGGGAGACGTTAGAGCATTCACCCTATTGTTCTGATCTTTCCCAAGATATTATCACGCTTTCGGATCCTTTAAAAAGACCCAGAAGCGACGATTTCTATCGGACGACGATGTGCAGCAGGCAGTTACGGACTTCTTCACGCAACTGGACGGTGTTTTACCAAATAGACATCTTCTACCAGGTGCGTCGGTGAGATGATTGCCTCAATGGTCACGGCGATTTTGCCTGATTTGCATACCGATTCATCACTGTACGGCCTTGTTTCATCGACCCTTATGATTTGGAAATGGTTGGTTGAAGGCCCTCAACTGGCCTTATTGTATCCAATGTACGGCCATCATTGACATTGTGGCAGAACCAGCTTTCATCGGAAACACAACAGACCATCACCCGGCCCTCGATTAAGCTCTCGCTTGACACCAGTCGCAAATGGCAGTGATTTAGGATGAGCGGAATGCACGCTGCAGATCATTGGGCACGGAGTTGTCCTTGAAGTAATCCATTTGTAACAGTACGTTGTTTCACTGTGGTGCCAACAGCTGCTTAAATTCGTGCTGTAGATGCAATGTGATGCAGCAGAGCCATACGTCGAGTACGTTGGTCTTCGCTCTCAGTAGAGCCACTTGGTCTCCGGAGCCCAGTCTACTTGCGACCGCCGCCAAAATGGAATACCAACTCATCACGTCCAGTCTCAAAGGAAACTAAACCTCACGACAGTTACAGCGTGTATTTAAAAAAAACCTGTCTTGCATCTTCATAGTGGCGCTACTATCGTCACTCTCATGTGACCAGCGTGAAATCTGAATAGACACCACCTTTCAGATGTGTAAACACGTGTATCAACACTAGTTTAAATCACACAACTCCTTCTTAGTGACGCAATATATATATTTATATAATGAAAGTGATCTCTCTCCCTATATATATAAAATGTCGTGTGACTCGGGCCTCCCATCGGGTAGACCGTTCGCCGGGTGCAAGTCTTTCGATTTGACGCCACTTCGGCGACTTGCGCGGCGACCTATATATATATATATATATATATATATATATATATATATATATAAAGCACTTCCATCCCATGGAACAATAGTCTGATCAGTTTACAAAGGCGCCACCAAAGTTTTCGTAACATCGTCTGTGTTGCAACGAAACGCACTAGGACCGCTAATGCTTCCACATTCCTACATAAATGATTTATCAAATAGTATTTCCAATAGTAATGTGAGGTAGTTCGCTGATGATGGGGTGGGGGCAGAACTATATCTGGCTACAAGTGGCGAACGCCCTGGGTATGTCATCTGGTGTAAGTATAGGGGGTTGAAAAATATGTAGAAATACGACAGATACAATACGTTACCATGCCTAATGCGGCGTAGGAAAACCGTGGCACTCAAAGCACCTTCCAGTCGTTTTGTAATTAATAAATATAACTCCTGTACGGTTCTCAGAGGAAATGTATACTATTATTCTTGAAAAATAGCGGCATGTTCAGGTAACGGTTGTGGAGGTGACAGCGACCACGCACCCTTCTCTCGAAATTAGGTCTCTGAGTCTCAATATAATTGAGACTGAGATGGCAAGGACAGATGCAATAATTCATACTCGTCGTCACAAAGCCAGTCCTGGTGGACGTGAGCTGTGTGTACAGGGGCAATGTCGCCTTTTAACAGAACATCACCATTGGCGAACAATCATTCTACCATGGGGTGACTAACGGTCACGTAATCCTTACCAGTAATGAAGTCTCGCAGGGTAACCGTGGAGCCCATGGAACACCACGATATGAGTGAACAAATCTTCACCGAACCTCTTTGGACGTAAACTCGGCGACATGCGACGTGCAACAAGACACGTCCGACAAAATGACATTCTTCCATTGATTCACGGTCCAGTTTCTGTTGTATCAGCGTCACGTTTCCCAATTTGCATGATTGACTGGTTTTGGAACCGCTCACCCCGAGATTCTCTGCTTATGGAGCTCCCTTCGTGTTGTTTTTGCGCTGGCAGGCACCGCGAGTGCGACATTCGGGTCTGCAGTGACTCTTGCTTCTGTTGTCCTCTTATTTTCGCCACAGTCCTCTTCAATGTCCGTCTGTCGCGAACGCTTAACACAGAATATCATCCGCGTTGTGACATAGCGGATGACATTTCTCCGCTTTCCGCGTACGCGGCGTAAATCTTCGATACGGTGCCTCTTGAAACACCAAACATTTCAGCTGTCTTTGGTTATGGGAAGCAACTACCATACGAACACAGACAGTTTGCCCCCGTTCGAATTCCTCACCTCAGACTTAATGCACTCAAAGCTACCCGGAACACATTTTTTACAACGACTGAGAGTTGTAATGTGTAGAGGACATTGCGCAGGTGCTGTTGCTGGTCAATTACACACATCAAAAAAAGTTTAGCGTCACCTCAGTTCCGAAAGTTCCGGATCAATACAGAAAATTGGAATAGAGATCAACATAAACATCACTTCCGCCATTTCTATTGCTCATGAAAACCACACATTACATGTTGTACCACCATACAGCGAGACCTTCAGAGATGATGGTCAGATTGCTGTACACACCGGTACCTCTAATACCCAGTAGCACATCCTTTTGCACTGATGCATGCCTATATTCGTCGTGGCATACTATCCACAAGTTCATAAAGGCAGTGTTGACTGAGATTGTCCCATTCCTCAACTGCGATTCAGCGTAGATCCCTCAGAGTGGTTGGTGGGTCACTTCGTCCATAATTTTCAATCAATCCCAAGCATGTCTGGAGTACATGCTGGCCACGAGCGATGTCGTTATCCTGAAGGAAGTCATTCGCAATAAGTACACGATAAGGGCGCGGATTGTCGTCCATGAAGACGAATGCCTCACCAATATGCCGCCGATATGGTTGCCCTATCGGTCGGAGGATGGCATTCACGTACCGTACAGCCGTTACGGCGCCTTCCATGACCACCAGCGGCGTACGTCGGCCCCGCATAATGCTACATCAAAACAGTAGGGAACCTCCACCTTGCTGCACTCGCTGGACAGTGTGTCTAAGGCGTTCATCCTGACCGGGTTGCCTCCGAACACTTCTCTGACGATTGTCTGGTTGAAGGCACATTCGGCACTCATCGTGATGCCAATCCTGAGGGGTTCATACGGCATGTTGTTGGATCCATCTGTACCGCACTGCGTCGTATCGTGGTTGCAAAGGTGGACCTCGCCATGGACGTCGGGAGTGAAGTTGCGCATCATGCCGCCTACTGTGTGCAGTTCGAGTCGTAACACGACGTCCTGTGGCTACATGAAAAGCATTATTCAACACGGTGGAGCTGCTGTCAGGGTCCTCCAAGACGTAGGCAGCGGTCGTCCACTGCAGTAATAGCTCTTGGGCGGTCTCAGAGAGGCATGTCATCAACAGTTTCGGTCTCTGTGTATCTCCTCCATGTGTGAACAACATCGCTTTGGTTCACTCCGAGACGTCTGGATATTTCCCTTGTTGAAAGCCCTTCCTGGCACAAAGTAACAATGCGGACGCGATCGGACCGCGGTACTGACAATCTAGGCATGGTTGAACTGCAGGCAAGACGAACAGTGTACCTCCTTCCAGGTGGAATGACTGGAACTGATCGTCTGGCGGAGCCGCTAATAGGTGCTGCTTATGCGTGGTTGTTTACATCTTTCGGCGGGTTTAGTGACATCTCCCAACAGTTAAAGGAATTGTGTCTGTGATACAATATCCACAGTCAACGTCTGTCTTCAGGAGTTCTGGGAACCAGTGTGATGCAAAACTTGTTTTGATGTGTGTATAATAGCACCGTTACAGGCTTGGCTGGGATCTGCATTTATGTTGAAGCATGAATTTCTCGCTGAATTTCTCGCTGTGTTTCCATATTTTTGTTCAACCCCTGTATTTAGGAGCAGTACTCGGAAGCGATATAGATTTAGACGCCCATGAAAGGTGTAGGCGTGACAATAAACGAAAGAATTCAGACTCGCTAATAGGGTTGCAGTAGTGTGCGATAGCGCAACAGAGACGCTCGTGGAACTTAGATGCGAATCCTTGGATGAAAGACGACATGATTTTCACAAAACCTTGTTGGGTGAATCTAGAGAACCGGTATTCGAAGACGGCTATGGCACCACTACGCTGCGATAAGCCTTTATACGTCGCGTAGGTATCGTGAGAATAAGGAACGAGAGAATAGTACGCTTGCCTAGGTGTACAAGCACTAATACCTCCCTCGTCCAGTACACGAAAGGAGGAGGAAAGGAAATTATCGATACCGGTCCAAAATATCTTCCTCACACTGACTTTCGGAGTCTTTATCAAGTTGCAAGTCATTTTATGAAACTATCAACGGGCTAAACGTACCCTGTCTCTGCGTCGTAGGACTTCTGAAGTCGCCATGAACTTAGACAGCAATAAATTTACTCTAAAATACTGGGAGGAATATACTTAAGGGGTAAAAAGAAAGGAGTAAAGAAAGTGCCATATGTAACAGAAAATGTCATATAGCTGAAATACAGGATTATTCAAAATGAATATCAAGGTTCTAAGGCTTTGTAGCGTTTATTACATTCGACTTGGAATTGTAAATAATAAATCAAACGACACAGCAAATCAAACATTTTGTTTGCATCCATGACGCATAGAGAAGAGTATGGAACGACCAAGAGTTACTAAATAACTTGTTGAACTAGCATAGCCCCAAGGATTCAACTCGGACGGCTAATCTTAACCCATGATCAAGGGATAGAATTTTGAAAGTGGCAGGGAAGTTAGAAAAGGCTCTCTCTAGACGTAGTTGGTGTCAGTGAAGACGACAAGGATTTCTGGTCATATGAGTAGAGTGTAATGTTAACAACAACAAAAAATGGTACAACGAGAGCAGGATTCTTCACGAATAGCAAGGTAGGGCAAATTGTGGGCTACTGTGAACAGTTCAGTGACAGGATGGTTGTAATCAGAATCGCCAGCAAACCAACACCAGCAACGATAGTTCAGGTAAACACCTCGACGTGACAAGCCGAAGATGAAGAGAGAAAGAAAGTACATGAGGATATTGAACGGGTAATTCACTACCTAATCGGACATAAAAATCTACTAGTCGTGGGGGACTGCAATGTGGTTGCAGGGAAAGGAGTTCAATAAAGGGTTGCTGGATAATACGGGCTCGATACTAGGAATTAGAGAGATGAAAGATTAACTTAGTATTGCAATAAATTTGAGCTATTAACAGCGTTTACTTGGAGGTATACTTCGAAAAGGCAGGGGATACAGGGAGATTTCAGTTAGATTACATTATGGTCAGGCAAAGATTCCGAAATCAGATACTGGATGGTAAGCCGTACCCAGGAGCAGATCTACAAGTAGATTCAGATCACAATATAGTAGTGATGAAGAGTAGGCAAATACGGAAGAATCAATGCGCAACGAAGTGGAATACAAAAGTTCTAAGGAATGAAAAGGTACACTTGGGAATGAAATGAACAGGAAGTGCCGTGAAGCAAAGGCGAAATGGCTGCATGAAAAATATGAAAAAATCGAAAAAGAAATGAACTTATAGCAAGGGCGGTAACATTAAAAGTGCAATGGGAATTCCACTGTTAATTGCAGAGGAGAGAGCGAATAGGTGGAAGAAGTACATGGAAGGCCTCTATGAGGGGGACTACCGAACTAATGACGCGACAGAAGAAGAAACAGACAGAAGAAGAAACAGGAGTCATCTTCAACTTTTGTGGTCCTGTCATCCTCAGTTGCGCGTAACAGGAGTCAGTTAGAAGAGATGGGGGATCCAGTATCAGAATCAGAATTTGAAAGAGCTTTGGAGGATCAGCATGGCTTTAGACCTCTGAGGTCAAGTGTTGACCTCATATTTACAAAGAGGCATCACCAGGACCACCACTATGAATTTGGGGAAGACCTTGTCATGGCCTTCCCCTGTATAGATGAGGTCTTTGATAGTGTCTGTAGGAAAAAGGTCTGGAAAGCACTAGAAAATTAGAGAGTTGAAAAGGCAACAAGCAGAGTGGGGGAGACGTACAGTGGAATTCTGAATTACGTGAAAGTGTTGAATGAGAGGTTTGATTGGTTGAAGCAAACAAATGGTGTAAAATAAGGTGCTGCATTGTCAGCTTTCCTCTCCTTTGTGGTCTTGGATGACACAGCGACGAAGGTGGCAGAAAAAACCGGAGAAGGCAAGATGAAATCAGTGGCGTTCGCGGATGACTTGATGATATGGCCAAACAGAGAGGATGAGATTCAGGAACAGCAGGATGCTTGGGAAGAAACTGTGAGACAGTATAGCATGAAATTTAATGTAAACAAGTGTGAGATACTGGTCGCAACCACAAAGAAACATAGACCAACAAGCGGAATAAGGATTGGAGGTGAACAAGTGCAAAAGGTGGAAAGTGTCAAGTACGTGGGAAGTGCGATAGAACGAAATGGAAGAAATGACAAGGAGATCAGTGAACGTGGCAGACAGGCGGAGGCATTCCTGCGAAATGTTAGAAGTATAATTTCGAACAACGACGTTCCACAAAAAAGTAAAGAAGTAATGCATAGAAGTTACTGCATCTCAGTACTGAACCGTGTATCTGAAACACGTGTGATAAGGAAAATATATGTGGGGCGATTACAGGCATGTGAAATGAAGTTCCTCAAAAGTAAGATAGGAGTAACAAGGAGAGACAGTACGAGGAATGAAATGGCAAAGGAAATAGTGAAAGACAAGCCCTTGCAGAGCAAGTTCAAACAGAGCAAGTTAAAACCATCAAGGCTAAGATGCTAGTGCCACTTAAAAAAAATGGAAAACAAAGACGATTAATAAGAAAATATACGAAATGGAGAAGCGGAGGAAACGATCAAGACGAAGAGATAGATAGCTGAAAGGATTGGAGGGGTGTGTGGAAAACAGAAGCGACGCCTTGACCAGAGTGAACACTGAAAGATGATAGGAAAACAGGACTAGATGGCTAGGCGCAATCTGGGTCTGGAAACTGCTGAAGATGGTGATGATAAGATAAAAAAATTGTCAAATTTATTTTAAGAATGATCTTTTGCCAGTAACCGATGTAGTATATTGCTAATATCTTAATGTAATTACACTGTCTCTTCAGGCCGTCATATTATTTCAAAATACAGAAATATCTGCATTCTTAATGAAAACTTATAATTATCCGCCATCACTGCTCCGTATCTTGCCATATGCCTCGTTTTTCAGTAGCAGTGACAAAACTGAGTCTCTCTAATTGCCCGCTAGGCACGCGGTGATGCTGCGATCCGTTTTCAGCGATACAAAAAATGCCACCACTTGGTCTGTGAGCGTTCGCCGTGTATCACGTGCTGATGTCATTTGCGCAAAAGTGTTGCGCGGACCTGGGTAGGGTCTCCGACGGCCGTAATGCGTCTGTCTGCACCTATCTGCAGCCGTACATTTGTTCTGCACCGCGAAGTTTTCATCTGGCGGATTGCCCCGCTGTTCGTGTTATTTCAGAAATACAAACAGCGCCTGCTCGGCACGCTAGAAATTAATTTGCATCTTAAAGTGGCAATTTGTCTGTCCAGCTGCGCCGCGCCTTGTAATACATATGCAGCCCGAGTCCCGTTCCGACTGTTCCGTGAAAAATGAGTTGGTAGCACGTACTGTCTCCATGTAACTGAGTCTCTCTCTCTGCAAAAAGAACGATTGCTTCCGAGAGGCACTGGAGAATAATATTCCCCTCATGTTATTGACAGTAATTACTGTGTCTCAAAACTACGTGCTGTTTCAGTTGCTGTACTCTGTTCTCAAGGCAAGGAAACCATGACATCTGTCTTCCACAGTTTTCATGCGTTGCTGAAATAGGCAGAAATGTTACGAAAGTGGGGGAACTCGCTGTAGAACTGAGTGGTCGCTGACTTCCCGTGGCCAGATTTCAGTTTTCTTTAGAAAAAACGTTTGCAGTCACTTGAGATCCTCACTTCATTCCCTCCTTTTCATTTATAGAACACTTTTACATTTTTACGTTTGCACCAGTAATCATTCATTTATTCAACATTTTATTTCCAGTCCTCTACAGTTCGTTGTCTGCGTTGATTTGCGACTTTGCTAGTGTGTGCTGCTACCTTTCTAGACGAAAAAAAAAAAAAAAACGAATTGTGATATACAAGTGAGATTACACACACACACACACACACACACACACACACACACACACACACACACGCACGCACGCAAGCACGCGCGCAAACACGCAAACACACACAGTTGGGCAAATACACGACTGTGTTCGGGAAGAACCACTCGATATCGTCGTAGGGTCAAATCGGGAATAGCCTGATTTTATGCCCAGCAGGTAACTCGCTGCAAAATTGCATCAACTGGTGATCTTCAGTTTAAATTATCTAATCATCTTCAAGTAACGTGAATAAAATAGAAATCGAAATAATAAATTTCTTAGAGGCAACATATGTCTTTAAATATAATATAATGTAACCACAATAATAATCAATTTCAATAAAGATTATGTGTTCTCGTAGTTTTGTTGCAGCTTCCTCCGCGGTTGCTAATTAAAAATCCCTAGTTTACGAAAACCATTGTCCAATACCGACACTTTATTCATAAAACAACCGCCGTCACACAAGTAAGGAATGTTAAAACTAGCGATTAGAACATCAAAACTCACGTAATATTGAGTAGATTCCAGCAGTCTAGCCGCTACTAACACAGAACTACAGCGGAAGTAAACGAAGTTCTAAACCGACCATCGCGTAAACATAGAGTACGAATCGGGTCACAGATTCTAAGTTCCATTCGGCTGGGAGTTCCTCTAACGTGTAATCATAGACGAATGTTAAAGTTTTCGCACGATCACTTTGTGCAAAAAATCTGACACACTAACAGCTCACCAACACAAGTTACCTCAATGACCGTCCGGCGCAGAATGACTAGAAGTGGTAGTTCATGTGCGCTTATCAACCCCCGCTTACTCCGCCAACCCTTACAATGAAGAGAAAATACATGAAATGAACCACGATTTAAAATATACATAACTCACAAATACAACATATATGTTAAAAGGAGCGTCTTTATCTGTCTTTTCCACGGAGACCATTTACACAATCTTGTTGGTTGGCTTAAAAGGGAGGGAAAAGGACCAAACTGCTTGGTCATCGGTCTCCACAATCTTTTATCTTAAGATTTATACAGAATTAAATAAAACATAAACTTTGTGAACACGTGCTTAGTATAAGAGACAAATTGATGTTAATAAATGATAAACAATAAACATCGCCTACGACTCTTTGCACTCTGTTTAACGGTGATTTTTGATTCTATGTAGATCTATATCTACATCGGCATCTACATGGATACTCTACAAATCCCATTTAAGTGCCTGGCAGTGGAGTCATCGAACCACCTTCACAATTCTCTATTATTCCAATCTCGTATAGCACGCGGAAAGAATGAACACCTATATTTTTCCGTACGAGCTCTGATTACCCTTATTTTATCGTGGTGATCGTTCCTCCCTATGTAGCTCGGTGCCAACAAAATATTTTGGCATTTGAAGGAGAAAGTTGGTGATTGGAATTTCGTGAGAAGATTCCGTCGCAACGAAAAACGCCTTTGTTTTGATGATGTCCAGCTCACTTCCTGTATCATTTCTGTGACACTCTCTCCCATATTTCGCGATAATACAAAACGTGCTGCCTTTCTTTAAACCTTTTCCATGTACTCCGTCAGTCCTATCTGGTAAGGATGCCACACCGTGCAGCAGTATTCTAAAAGAGGACGGACAAGCGTAGTGTAGGCAGTCTCCTTAGTAGGTCCTACCAATAAAACACAGTGTTTGGGTAGCCTTCTCCACAACATTTTCTATGCGTTCCTTCCAATTAAAGTTGTTCGTAATTGTAATACCTAGGTATTTAGTTGAATTTACGGCTTTTAGATTAGAGTGATTTATTGTGTAACCGACGTTTAACGAGTTCCTTTTAGCACTCATATGGATGACCTCACACTTTTCGTTATTTAGGGTCAACTGCCGCTTTTCGCACCATTCAGATATCTTTTCTAAATCCTTTTCCAATTTGTTTTGAACTTCTGATGACTTTATTAGTCGATAAACGACAGCGTTATCTGCAAACAACCGAAGACGGCTGCTCTGATTGTCGCCCAAATCTTTTATATAGATAAGGAACAGCAAATACGACCTTGGGGAACGCCAGAAATCACTTTTATTTTACTCGATGAATTTCCGTCAATTACTACGAACTGTGACTTCTCTGACAGGAAATCACAAATCCAGTCACATAACAGTGACGATATTCCATCAGCATGCACTTTCACTACGAGCCGCTCGTGTTGTACAGTGTCAAAAGCCTTCCGAAAATCAAGAAATACGGAATCGATCTGAAATCCCTTGTCAGTAGCACTCAACACTTCATCTGAATAAAGAGCTAGTTGTGTTTCACAGGAACGATGTGTGGTGTCACCGCCAGACACCACACTTGCTAGGTGGTAGCCTTTAAATCGGCCGCGGTCCGTTAGTATACGTCGGACCTCTTGTCGCCACTATCAGTGATTGCAGACCGAGCGCCGCCACACGGCAGGTCTAGAGAGACTTCCTAGCACTCGGCCCAGTTGTATAACCGACTTTGCTAGCGATGGTTCACTGTGTAAATACGCTCTCATTTGCTGAGACGACAGTTTAGCATAGCCTTCAGCTACGTCATTTGCTACGACCTAGCAAGGCGCCATATTCAGTTACTATTCTGAACAGAAAATATTGTGAATCATGTACCGTCAAGAGCGACGTTCATCATTAATGGATTAAAGTTAAGTATTCCACCAGCTATGTCTGCTTTCCAAATTCTATTTCCTTGCATTGTTCCATACCTCACGTCCGTACAGTCCTTTCCTCCTTACGCCAGCCTGCGTGAGCTAAAACGCGTGCATTTCGGTCTCCTCTAGTAACACGGTGTTGGCTCTTCTGCCAACACAACACGATGTTTTCTAAACCCATGCTGACTGTGTGTCAATAGAACGTTTTCTTCGAGGTAATTCATAATGTTCGAACACAATATATGTTCCAAAATCCTGCTCCATATAGACGTTAACGATATGGGCCTGTAGTTTAGTGGATTACTCCTATTTTCTTTCTTGAATACTGGTGTAACCTGTGCAACTTTCCAGTTTTTGGGTGGCCGAGCGGTTCTGGGCGCTACAGTCTGGAACCGCGCGACCGCTACGGTCGCAGGTTCGAATACTGCTTCGGGCATGGATGTGTGTGCTGTACTTGGGTTAGTTAGGTTTAAATAGTTCTAAGTTATAGGGGAGTGCTGACCTCAGAAGTTAAGTCCTATAGTGCTCAGAGCCATTTGAAGCAGTCTTTGGGTATGGATCTTTCGTCGAGCGAACTGTTGTATATGATTGTTAAGTATGGAGATAATGCATCAGCATACTTGTAAAGGAACGTAATTAGTATACAGTCTGGACCAGAAGACTTGCTTTCATTAAGTGATTTAAGGTGCTTCACTACTCCGAGGATATTTACTTCTACGTTCCTCATGTTGGCAGCTGTTCTCGATTCGAATTCTGGCATATTTACTTCGTCTTCTTTCGGGAAGGCATTTCGGAAGGATGTGTTTAGTAACTCTGCTTTGGCAGCACTGTCTTCGATAGTATTTCCATTGCTATCGCGCAGAGAAGGCATTGATTGTTTCTTGCCGCTAACATACTTCAAAAATACGACCAGAATCTCTTTGGATTTTCTGCCAGGTTTGGAGACAAAGATTCGTTCTGGAAACTGTTATAAGCATCTCACATTGAAGTCCGATCTAAATTTCGAGCGTCTGTAAAAGATCGCCAATCTAGGTGATTTTGTGTCTGTTTAAATTTTGCATGTTTGTTTCGTAGATATCACCATTCGAAAATGGAGAGTATTATTACACACGGAATTAACATTTAATGAATTAAAAAAAAAAGCATAACAAATTTTTCACTGTCTGGTGAAGTGTGCACTGATATCAAACTCCACGATAGATCGAAACTGTGTGCCGGATCGAGAACCGAACTCTGGAACTTGGCCTTTCGCGGGCAGGCGTTCTACCAACTGACGTTTATTCTCTCTGTGTCTTTCATGTCTCTAGTACTCATCAGTATAAAAAAGAGGAAAAAGACATGCTACTGCCCTGGTAGAATGCAGAAGCTGGCCAAAGAGAGCGGCAGGGCAGTGCGCACGAAGGTATTGCAACAGACGCTGTATAACGGTATCGACACTTCAGCGACTGTGCAGCGTCTTATGGATTAATTTGCCAAAAAAAAGTCGAAGTTACTAGCCACACAGGGTGTCTCCGGAGGAATTGTCAAGAGTCGTACCTTAAGAGCTATGAGCACTTCTTCATCTTCGAGACTGTGAAACAAATCTCTTGTACTGCAAGCTCTTTGATTTTCATTTTTTGAGAGGTGCTAGTATGACTAAAACAAGGAAAAACGCCCATTAAAAATAGGCTAACTAGCGTAAATAGTACTGAGCAAAGTGGGACTTAATATCTGAGGTCGTCAGTCCCCTAAAACTTAGAACTAATTACACCTAACTGACCTAAGGACATCACACACATCCATGCCAGAGGCAGGATTCGAACCTACGACCGTAGCGGTCGGGCGATTCCAGATTGAAGCGCCAAGAATCGCTCGGCCACAGCGCTAACTTGCATACCTTACGAGTTATGAGCACTTGCTTTAGTGGAAGAGATGTCTTTCACAGTAGCGAAAATCAAGAAATGCTCCATATTTATGGAACATTTTTTTTGTTTTCGTCGATACTACCACTTATCAAAATATGAAAAGCAAAGAGCTTCTAGTATAAGAGATTTGTTTCACAGTATCGAAGACAATGAAGTGCCCTAGCTTTAAAGGTATGCATCTTAGAGCCTTGTTTACTAGATCTTTTTCCTTCGAACCTGTTACATCCCTGAATACTGATCATTTCTCCTGTGGCACCCTGTATATCTACAACTAATGTAGCTATTAAAAGGGACTATACATAATTTAGTGAGAAAGGTTTCAGAGTTCATTTGGACTCAATTAGAATTACCACATCTTAAAAGGTTCAGGAAATATCTGAGTTGAGCAGCTAAGTCGAAACCCCCTATATGTTACTGTCACTGCTCATAGAGGAGAGTATCAAGTGCTTCCCCGCTACAGTTGGGGTAACTTCATTAATGACTGTAACTGCTGGTCATTAAGGATTGAATGTTAGTTGATTGGCACATCGTCTATAAGTATCCCAGCCGTTTGAGCGCATTGATGTTCAGTTTTCTTCAGTGTCGTCGTCCCCATAATAATCCATCTGTTTGGACGTAGCTCTCAAGTCTTACCATCACTGTTTTTTTTCGCAAAGTTTTTTATACCAGCAGTATTCATTCCCGCGTTCATTTTGTTTCCTGGGCACTACATTAATTCACATTTGCACACAGCAGCCACACATTCGACTACATAGAAATTTAATAGTTCATACTCTGAAAGTACCTACGACATTTTGACTGGAACTTCTATTAATCTGAAGAGAGAGCGAGCACCACGCAGCTCTACTATCAGGAAACGTGTCCGAAAAGTAGGAGAATGATAAAATTCTCTCTAGATTCCAGGCGCATCAAGTGGTACTCCTCGGCCGTTATCAAAAGTTAACTATTTTGTTTGCTGTTACCGTCCATATATAGCCGCGCTGCCTTCTGTGATATCACTGGTGATCGCTCCACTTCAACCTTCCGATGGCCCGGTGCCACGCCGTACTTAACTAAACGCCACCGTCTTTATTGAGGGTGCTGTCACACATATTTATCTCGATCTCTTCTTTAATTACGCTATCCCAGAAACCACGAATCCATGTAACAACTGATGTCTCTCCGAATTCACGAATTCTCAGGATACCGAAGATGAAAGCATCTTTCGTGTTCTCCCTAGTGCTGTTCAATAATACGCAAAGTCTGTCCAACATAAAACTGTTCATATCCATACGGTGTTTTATATACTCCTAGCGTTTGAGGCCTACATCATCTTTCACAGGCCTTATGAGTTCGAGCGATTTTATGCCTTTTCAGAATCCGCCTAACCTTTCCTTTTCCTGAGCCACAGAACGTCAAAAACTCGAGCTTCTTCAAGTGCTCCTCGGGGGTCTTTCCGTTTCGGTGTTTTGGAAAAGATGGCTTGCGAAATCTATCGGATGTTGGAGCCGTTTTCCTTGAATACTTTCCGAAAGTTGCTCAGTGCTTTCGCCAGGTTTTCGGCGTCTGAGACGGCTTTCGCTCAATACACCAATGTCCTCTGAAAAAAAAAAAGTTCTACGATGGTTAGTGATAGCTGTTAGCGTGCAGATATCGGTCCATGTTGGTGAGTTTCCGGTAAACAGCGTGGCAGAGACACTCATTTGCATTACGGAGGATAATGACGCAAGGAACGGCAAGGCACCGTCGGTTTCTACCTCTATCGTGAAGTTGATGTTGTCATAGATACTGTTGATGTGGTCCAAGAATTCTCTGAGACCAGACCACGAATGTGTCGTCGATGTAACGATAAAAGTACCTGGGATTTGCAGGAGTCGTTTACAGGGCGATGTCGTCAAGATGCCCCATAAACATGTTGACTCTAACTGGAGCTAAAGGAGTTCCCATCTCGTCTCCATCCGTTTAGAGAATCATCATACAAAAAAAAAGATGACTTCAGAGTGTGGTTAAATAAATCCACAACAGTGTCGCCAAATAACTGGCATACCAGATCAATCGAACCCCGGATGGCAATGCGAGTGAGTAATGACACCACATCAAAGCTGACCGTAACATCTCCCTCTACAAGACGAAGGCATTTAATTCGACTGATGAAGTCGGTTCTGGTCTCGATGCGGTGTACACAGTGACCAAAGTGGGGAGGAGGAGGCAGGCCAGATGCTTCGCCAGTCGGTAAGTCAGCGATCCAATGGTGTTCCTTATGAATTGTAGAGGTGTGGTCTTCTTGTGAACCTTTGGAAGGCCATACATTGTAGGTGGTTGAGGTGCCTCAGGGGGAACATTTTTAATGACAGTCTCTTCCAGTGAAGATCTCTTGAGAAGCTCCGACGTCTTCGTCATTATTCCGATGTTGGCTCCCTTGATAATTGTTGATGTGTCTCGTCCTCCAGCATCAACGGAATCTTCGCGTCATAGGATGCTGGTTCGGTAATAGTCCTCATCAGCTGGCAGGGCTACGAGGAGAGGTTCGTT
Organism: Schistocerca serialis cubense; assembly: GCF_023864345.2. Classification (NCBI taxonomy): domain Eukaryota; kingdom Metazoa; phylum Arthropoda; class Insecta; order Orthoptera; family Acrididae; genus Schistocerca; species Schistocerca serialis. The sequence continues at coordinate 89,096,070 of NC_064639.1, read as the reverse complement.
GTGGAGTTCTTTAAGACAGTTACGGTCAGTTCTTATCGTGTTCGTGGATGGTAACTAGGATTTTGTAAGAATGTGGCTTGTTTTTCAATGAATTTCTTCTGTAGTTTCGGTGCGTATCTTGCGAACTGCTTGATCCACACCATTTACTGTGTCAGCGAAAGGGATACACTGCAGCGACGATGCAAAATTAAGTCCCTCTTTAAGAGCCTCTTCGATATTTCTAGTCGTAATGCTGATAACGGCGCTTTCTGTTGTTTTCAGTTCGGCTCCATGCTGTTGCTGTGAATGCCGACTGATTTTCGCTTTCTGCCTTTCCACGATTGCCCTCTCTGATGGCATTTGTTGTGTTACTGTGGCTGCATTAATCGATTACCAGTCCAAAGCTGAGAGCTACTCCGTCAGCCGCAAGTGGACGTTCATTATCTTGTGGCCATTTGTATCCTACTGCCTTCTGCTGTGATGCATCGTCTCTCGCAGCACGGTGAAGCTGGCACATCCAAATAGTCTTTTAGTCGCAGCATTGTTGATATGGTGAGTTACGAAGATAAAATGTGGAATAGTCTTCTCTTCAAGGCATTGTAGTAAGGAGGCTAGACAAAGAGAGCTGGGTGCCTTCCACCAGTCCCCCCACGCCCAAGACCCTGCCTCTATCATGCTGCTCCGTGTTGCGCAATCACGCAGTCGAGGCGCGCGGAGTTACTCGAGTCCCTTAGGGACCTTCCCAGAGTTCTCCAGAAAGCTGCAACCTCAAGAAGAATCGCACGTCGGCTTTTAGCAGGATCAGTTAGATTTTTTAAATCCTGGGTTGAACGTCTTATCAGAATCGTAATAAGTTCTGCCAAAATCGTTATTGGCTTCCTCACCAAAATATGTGTGATAAGCAGTCACAATCACATTATTGGGTATCAAAACTCTACATCCGTTTAGAGGTAGCAGCCGTACTACCAGTTCTTACAACGCCGGTATCATTACGGAACGAGCCGACTATTACGCGAAGATTAGGTTGATGCTGCAGGAGGAGACACATCAACAACTATCAAGGGACCCAACATGCAGGATAATGAGAAAGACGTCGGAGCTTCTCAAGAGGTCTTCACTGGAAGAGACTTTTATTAAAAATATGCTCTCTGAAGCACCTCAACCACCTACGTTGTATGGCCTTCCAAAGTTTCACAAGATCATCACACCTCTACAACTTATAGCGAGCACCAATGAATCGCCGTTTTACGGACTCGCGAAACGTCTGGTCTGCCTCCTTCTTCGCAAGTTTGTCTCTGTGCGCAGCACATCGAGAATGGAACCGACTTCGTCGAATTAAATGCCTGCGCCTTGGAGGAGACATTATGGTCAGCTTTGATGTGGTGTCATTGTTCACGGGTGTTCCCATCCAGGAGTCGATTGAGTTGGTCTGCTAGTTATTTGACGACACTGTTGTGGATTTATTTAAGCACTCTCTGACGTCGTCGTGTTTCTTGTATGATGGCGAATGATTAGTCAAACGGATTCCTTTAACTCCAGTTATAACCAGCCTGTTTAGGAACACTATGACGACTATCGTCCTGGACACGTCTCCTGCAGAGCTCAGTTGGTTTTATCATTATGTCGACGACCCGTTCGTTCTGTGGTCCCATGGACTTGAAAAACTGTAAGAATTCTTGGACCACATCAATAACATCCACGAACACAACAGTTTCACGATGTAGGTAGGTACTGACGGTGTCTTCCTGTTCCTTAAAGTCCTTATCCGCTGTGAAGCAAATGAGTGTCAGACACAGTTTTTGCGGGAAACCCATTTACAGGGATCAATGTCTGCAAGCCAACAGCTATCACCATCCATAGCAGAAATGTTCTGTTCCTAGGACCTTCGTGCATCGAGCGGAAACCTTCTGAAACGCTGCCGAAAGAAATGAGCCACTTACGCTAAGTACTGAAGGAAAACGGCTACAACAGCCTGCAGAATTCTCATGCCGTTTTTCCGAAAACACGAAAGCAGAAGGACCCCGAGAAGCACTCAAAGAAGCTCGCGTTTTTGCCGTTCTTTGGCTCAGTATCAGGAATGATGAAACGGCTCCGAAAGAGGAATAAAAACTATTCGGTCTTGAGGGCTCCAATAAAAATTGGACGACTCATGAGGTCCGGGAAAGATGACTTAGGCCTCAGAACGGAGAAGTATATAGAACAGCTTGTGGATGTGGGCAGTTTTATGTCGGACAGACTATGCGTACTATTGAACGGTGGTTAGCCGGCCGAAGTGGCCGTGCGGTTAAAGGCGCTGCAGTCTGGAACCGCAAGACCGCTACGGTCGCAGGTTCGAATCCTGCCTCGGGCATGGATGTTTGTGATGTCCTTAGGTTAGTTAGGTTTAACTAGTTCTAAGTTCTAGGGGACTAATGACCTCAGCAGTTGAGTCCCATAGTGCTCAGAGCCATTTTTGAACGGTGGTTAGTTGAGAGATGCTCTTGCCACAAGACCCTGAGAAATCAGCGGTAGCGGGCATGCTCTAGAAAACGGACATCATGTTGCATTCGAAGAAATGTTCGCCTCGATAGCTAAGTGGTCAGCGCGGCGGAATGCCATGCAAAGGGGCTCGGGTTCGATTTCCGGTTAGGCTGTTGTGTTGTTTTAATCATCATCTCATCACCATGGACACACAAGTCGCCGATGAGGCGTCAACTAAAAAGACTTGCACCAGGCGACCAGTCTACCCGACTGGATGCCCTAGCCTCACGACATTTCATTTCATTCGGAGTAATGTCGGTTATTACACGGTCTAGAGGCTTCAGGGAAAGCATGATTAAAGAATCGATAAAATAAAAATTTGTGACAACACCCTCAATAAAGACGGGACCCGGACATTGGAAGGTTGAAGTGGGCCAGGGGGTGCGCAACGACAACATAAACATATCTGGCGCTGGGGCGAGCACCAGTGGCGTCACAGAGGTCAGCGCAGTTGTACATGGACGGTAGCAGCAACCAGAAGACAGTCACCACATGACAGAGCCCGAGGAGTACTCGAACCAAAGCTCGTGGATTTTAGATCACCTGACGCTGCTGGAAGCTTGAGAGATTTTTATTAGTACAAATCGCTGCGAAACCATTCATTCATTTGCAATTTAAGGTATTATCAGGTGAGACGCCGCTCTACGAACAAAAATTGTAAGTCACACGCAGAAGACACCCTCCCAGCTACGGCATAACAGGATGACGAGACAAATAATATTTCGGTGAGACTATGAGTGTTCTGCTGATATCCCTGCACGTGTAGACTGCTCGTACAGATAAGACAAAACGCTCCATTCTCATGCCGTCTAGTGGTATCGTGAAAGAGCTCTCAGTATCAATGGATGGTGTGATCCCTTCTGCCAAAACCGTTACCGTGTCACATTTCGCCAGGTACTTACACGTAGCTCTGCTTATCATTCCCTTTCCTGTTTCATTCGAAAATGGAGCGAGGGGGAAGCCCTAATGTGCCTTGTGTTTGTGATCCTTGCAAGAGTAGGATCGTTCTGCAGCCTGTTGCAAATGCGATTCTCTAAGCTTTCTCAGTAGCTTTTCGAGAAAAAGATGCTTCTTTCCCCCAGATATCCCTTTTGAGTTCATGGAGCATTTCCGTAATACTTGTGTGCGGATCGAATCTGCTGTTAACAAATCTAGCAGCACGCTGCTGAAGTGCTCCAACGTCTTTCTTATGTTTAAACTATGAGCAGTTGAAAAGCAACAACAGGTATCCATCCAGCGACTTCTCAAAATACAGTGACCTGCAGTATTTAGTTCGTGGAATTGCAACATGAAATTCAACACAATTGTTTGAACTACTCATGAGAACATTTATTGCATTGAACCACAGCATTAGTCACATAAGAAATGATCCAAGACCGGTTTCGGCCCTTATAACTGTCTGAAGTGTTCAATACTCATCAGAGGGAGGCTTTATATAGGTGGAAGTGAAGCAGTGTCTGTACATTGCGGCTGATAAAGGGTAGTGTTGTTCAGTAGTGATCCGTGGATGAATTTGGTGCTATTGCTGCTGTCGTACAACAGAAATATTACTGGTTGTTGCGTGTGCCCTGCGTCCAAAAAAATTGTCAAAATCGCGAAAAAGTCTTTTGCTGTGGATGACATATCGATCGTGAGAGAACGCGGCAGCTGTGTTGATGTTTTTCCGTCTGAGCTGCACTTATTTTTCCACCTGACCAGTTTCCATCGCATGTGATCTGTGCAATTGCGAAACCAAGTAGCTGAGCCATACAGAAACTACATATCAGGGTACTGTACTGTAATGTGTAGTTTCTGCACGGCATGACGGGTTCCTTATTCAATTACATATACCTGAAGATGATTACATGCGATACAAACTCGTCAAATTGTTAAAAAGAAAGGTACAGCTAAAACGAAAAAATAAAGGTTGTACAATTTACTTTAAATAAAAGTCTTTATTTGCCTTACGAGTGTTATCAGACGTAGGTGACGCGAAAATAAAAAGCTAACTCGGCTTATTTTATTCCATAATGTCATTTGATATAAAATTTGAGATAACTCATCAATCCAAAAACGACTACAAATAGCACCTCACCCACCTGAGCTTCCTATTTTAGATGCATCGTATGAGATTGGCAAACCATGGTCGGTTCCGATCACTCAATCTAACAATCTAATAGAACTATAATGTTGCAGGTGATTTCAGCCTTTCTGTTCTTTCAGCTACGGCTGCGTCGGGTCCCAGTGAAGGGAAAGTTTATACGTCAAGTACGACTGCCCCCTCCCCTGCCCCCGTCCCCGCCACCCACACCATTCCCACCGCCCCGTAACAACCCTCCCCCCTCCCCCCCGCACCACAGTGCGTTTAGTTAGGCAGAGACGCAGGCAGCCCTGGGGCCACTCTACGGGAAGTCCCGCGGACAATAGGGGTAAAGCTAAGTATTGCGTGTAGGTGGCCGGGCACCGCTTTAGGTCCCCGTGGAAAGGTCCCAGTGCCAGAGAGGCCTCCGTTGCTGATCTAATGGTGGGTTCGTAACGGGCAGAGCGACGAAGCGGAGTCGAACAAATATATCTCCTCATTATATATTCGGACACAGCTCGAGTTACCTTGTGGAAGGAGAAGAGTTCTTTGTCGGTTTCCGATGCTAGCCTATCAACAGAATATTTTCTAAAAGAGTAAAATTCCTCGCCAACTAGGCGTTAGAGAGTTGGTAAAGTAAACACGTTCTGTCTCACTTGCATTGTATCTATATCTCGCTCTAGCCTTACGTTGTAGTTTTCTACTTGAGTTTGGAAGGAGAGGAGGTCACATTTTCAGCTTCTGTGAATCCCATTCACTCTCTTCTGAAGATGGACGTACAGCCCTTCTTTTGTCTGGAGAAACCGTTGTTCTGGGTACATGATTCGCTAGAAAACTATTGTAGCGTTTCTCTTCTACAGATCTGAGTTCGGGGAGGAGGTGGAGGTAATCACTGCTGTGTTGGTGTCGTTCGCAGAGGGAACCCAGCGAGATGTGTGCCTGTAGTCTATTCCCAAGGAGGCAGACGCAGACTTGAGATGTGGCATCGGTTCTTCAGAGGGAAAGCGGGGCTTGCCGAAGCGAAATTACAGCCTCAGTAAAATAATATTCACTCTGAGATATTAGTCTTTTTGTTTGGGTTTTATTCAGTTTAGTTTCAGATAATTCACTAAATTCCTTAGCCTGAGTTAGGTAATGGTCCACAGATTAGTTAATAGCACCCATATGCTTATTCCGAAAGAACTCCTCGTGGAGCGCCGACTGGGTGCTGTTGGTTTCGTTTTTGCATGCATGATTTACCCTCCTTTTGTAATCTTAATACGATGGTAATTGATGCAGTTGGGGTTTGAAAGTGCCAAAATGTACAAGATTTATCACTCCACTTATCAAAGGTGGTGACTTTAAATTCGTTTCCTTTACTCGTTTCACCTTCTGGCACCCACACTGAAGTATGATGATGTCTTCTGTCAGTAATTCCATAAGGATTCTGGGTTAGTCACTGTGTCGCTCCTCATTCATATATTCATATGACAATCCAGTGTGATCTACAGTTCAGTTGTTCAACATCTAGAACGGATAAATAGTGAAAATTCATATCAGTAGTTTCCCTCTACACAATGGGTAGTATAGTGCCACAATTTAGCTGCTGACTTCAACGTTACCAACATTAGAAATTGAAGGTATTTCACCCAAATCAGGTAATTCAGAACTCATAAGTGAAGTTATAAATGGCAAAAGGTTCCAGGATTGTTTCTCTCTCTTTCTTGTGTATAGCTCCCCAATGAGTAGAACGGTTACAGTGTGATTCATGACTGCCGCATGCGGTCCACATCATCAACTGATTTACCGCCACGTAGAAACTATTGGTCTATAGCTCGTAGCAACCGCTAGGAGGACGTAAGAGAAAAGTGTGCGCTGCCCTTTTGTAGACAATTGGAACAGCTCGTTCCAGCTACACAGCAAGCAACGATCTCCATATGGGAAGCCTTTCTTTAGAAAATGTCTTCCATATCCGTTGGTTTACTCATACTGACTGAGAGTCAGTCTTGTGGCGCCCTAGTAGGCAGGACGTGCGATCTTATGGATCCAATGTTGTGATTTGTGTACATAGTAATTTTAATTTTTACTTTTGACTTGCCGACATGTCATTCATGTAATATGTTGTCCATCTGGAGATTTAATGCAAAGATTTTGTGTACGTCTGGCACAAGACGTTTATAACAATCTGTACAAAGATTTGACGATCGTAACATGCACTATGTGATCAAAAGTATCCGGACACCCCAAAAACATATGTTTTTCGTATTAGGTGCATCGTGCAGCCACCTACTGCCAGGTACTCCACATCAGCGACCTCACTAGTCATTAGACATCGTGAGAGAGCGGAAGAGAGAGCTCCGCGGAACTCACGGACCTCGAACGTGGGGAGGTGATTGGGTGTCACTTGTGTCATACGTGTGTAAGTGAGATTTCCACACTCCTAAACGTCCCTAGGTCCTCTGTTTCCGATGTGATAGTGAAGTGGAAACGTGAAGGGACACGTACTGCACAAAAGCGTACAGGCAAACCTGGTCTGTCGACTGAGACAGACCGCTGACAGTTGAAGAGGGTCTTAATGTGTATAGGCAGACATCTACCCATACCATCACACAGGGATTCCAAACTGCATCAGGATTCACTGTAGATAATATGACAGGCGGGAGGTGAGAAAACTTGGATTTCATGGTCGAGCGGCTGCTCATAAGCCACACACCACTCCGGTAAATGTCACACGACACCTTGGTTGGTATAAGGAGCGTACATTCGACTTTTTAACAGTGCAAAAACGTTGTGTGGAGAGACGAAGGACGGTACACAAGCCGGCCGCGGTGGCCGTGCGGTTCTAGGCGCTCCAGTCCGGAACCACGCGACTGCTACGGTCGCAGGTTTGAATCCTGCCTCCGGCATGGATATGTGTGATGTCCTTAGGTTAGTTAGGTTTAAGTAGTTCTAAGTTCTAGGGGACTGATGACCTCAGATGTTAAGTCCCATAGTGCTCAGAGCCATTTGAACCATTTGAACGGTACACAATGTGGCGATCCTATTGCAGGGTGTGGGTATGGCGAATGTCCGGTGGACGTGATCTGCCAGCGTGTGTAGTGACAACAGTAAAATTCAGAAGCGGTGGTGTTATGGTGTGGTCGTGTTGTCCATGGAGAGGCTTGCACCCCTTGTTTGCTTTGCGTGACACTATCACTGGACAGGTCTACATTGATGCCTTAACCACCTTCTTCCTTCCGACAGTTGACAGCATCTTTCAACACGATCGATCGCCTGTTCATAACGCACGGCCTGTGGCGGAGTGGTTACATGACAATAACATCCCTGTAAGGGACTGGCCTGCACAGAGTCCTGACCTGAACCCTGTATAACACCTCTGGGATGTTTTGGAACGTCGACTTCGTGCCAGGCCTCACCGAGCGACATCGATACCTCTCCTCAGTGCAGCACTCCGTGAAGAAAGGGTTGCCATTCTCCAAGGAACCTTCCAGCAACTGATTGAACGTATTCCTACTAGAGTGGAAGCTGTCATCAAGGCTAAGAGTGGACCAACACCATACTGAATTCCAGCATTACCGATGGAGAGCACCACGAACTTGTAAGTCATTTTCAGGCCAGGTGTCCGGATATTGTACTTTATCGAAACCGATCACCCACCGTACAGTGTTTTATTGCGATATTGGATAAGAAGTTTTTCTTCTTCTAGGAAAGTCTTCCATATTGTTCATCCTTAGGTGAGTTATAAGTCGCTGTTGAGGTGGAAACACCCTTTAAGCACGGTTCTCGTATGCTAGAAGTGCCAAGGCTTTTAGCTGCATTCTGCAGGCATCTTGGGAGGTGGTTATCTGAAAAATCAGTCGTACTTGAGGTGCTGAGGCCTAAACTAGCTTGCACATGTGGATTTTGTTAGGAAGCACTTGCGCTCCTGGGACATATGAAGCTAAGTGCATAGCGTGGGCGTTGCGTGCACTTTCTTAGTTCCAACTCTAAAACTTTGTCTAATTTTTCATGTGGTTGTCGTTGTGGTCTTCAGTCCAGAGACTGGTTTGATGCAGCTCTCCATGCCAGCCTATCCTGTGCAAGCTTCTTCATCTCCCAGTACTTACTGCAACCTACATCCTTCTGAATCTGCTTAGTGTATTCATCTCTTGGTCTCCCTCTACGATTTTTACCCTCCACGCTGCCCTCCAATGCTAAATTTGCGATCCCTTGATGCCTCAGAACATGTCCTACTAACCGGTCCCTTCTTTTTGTCAAGTTGTGCCACAAACTCCTCTTCTCCCCAATTCTATTCAATACTTCATCATTAGTTATGTGATCTACCCATCTAATCTTCAGCATTCTTCTGTAGCACCACATTTCGAAAGCTTCTATTCTCTTCTTGTCCAAACTATTTATCGTCCGTGTTTCACTGCCATACATGGCTACACTCCATACAAATACTTTCAGAAACGACTTCCTGACACTTAAATCTATACTCGGTGTTAACAAATTACTCTTCATCAGAAACGCTTTCCTTGCCATTGCCAGTCTACATTTTATATCTTCTCTACTTCGACAATCATCAGTTATTTTGCTCCCCAAATAGCAAAACTCCTTTACTACTTTAAGTGTCTCATTTCCTAAACTTATTTCCTCAGCATCAGCCGACATTATTAGACTACATTCCACTATCCTCGTTTTGCTTTTGTTGATGTTCATCTTATGTCCTCCTTTCAAGACACTGTCCATTCCGTTCAACTGCTCTTCCAAGTCCTTTGCTGTCTCTGATAGAATTACAATGTCATCGGCGAACCTCAAAGTTTTTATTTCTTCTCCATGGATTTTAATACCTACTCCGAATTTTTCTTTTGTTTCCTTTACTGCTTGCTGAATATACAGATTGAATAACATCGGGGAGAGGCTACAACCCTGTCTCACCCCCTTCCCAACCACTGCTTCCCTTTCATGTCCCTCGACTCCTATAACTGCCATCTGGTTTCTGTACAAATTGTAAATAGCCTTTCGCTCCCTGTATTTTACCCCTGCCACCTTTATAATTTGAAAGAGAGTATTCGTCAACATTGTCAAAAGCTTTCTCTAAGTCTACAAATGCTAGAAACGTAGGTTTGCCTTTCCTTAATTTTTCTTCTAAGATAAGTCGTAAGGTCAGTATTGTCTCACGTTTTCCAATATTTCTACGGAATCCAAACTGATCTTCCCCGAGGTCGGCTTCTACCAGTTTTTCCATTCGTCTGTAAAGAATTCGTGTTAGTATTTTGCAGCTGTGACTTATTAAACTGATAGTTCGGTAATTTTCACATCTGTCAGCACCTGCTTTCTTTGGGATTGGGATTATTATACTCTTCTTGAAGTCTGAGAGTATTTCGCCTGTCTCATACATCTTGCTCACCAGATGGTAGAGTTTTGTCAGGTCTGGCTCTCCTAAGGCCGTCAGTAGTTCTAATGGAATGTTGTCTACTAATGGGGCCTTGTTTCGATTTAGGTCTTTCAGTGCTCTGTCAAACTCTTCACGCAATATTGTATCTCCCATTTCATCTTCATCTAAATCCTCTTCCCTTTCCATAAAATTGTCCTCAAGTACATCTCCCATGTATAGACCCTCTATATACTCCTTCCACCCTTCTGCTTTCCCTTCTTTGCTTAGAACTGGGTTTCCATCTGAGCTCTTTATATTCATATAAGTGGTTCTATTTTCTTCAAAGGTCTCTTTAATTTTCCTGTAGGCAGTATCTATCTTACCCCTAGTGAGATAAGCCTCTACATCCTTACATTTGTCCTCTAGCCATCCCTGCTTAGCCATTTTGCACTTCCTGTCGATCTCATTTTTGAGACGTTTGTATTCGTTTTTGCTGCTTCATTTACTGCATTTTTATATTTTCTCCTTTCATCAATTAAATTCAATATTTCTTCTGTTACCCAAGGACTTCTATTAGCCCTCGTCTTTTTACCTACTTGATCCTCTGCTGCCTTCACTACTTCATCCCTCAGAGCTATCCATTCTTCTTCTACTGTACTTCTTCCCCCATTCCTGTCAATTGTTCCCTTATGCTCTCCCTGAAACTCTGTACAACCTCTGGTTTAGTCAGTTTATCCAGGTCCCATCTCCTTAAATTCCCACCTTTTTGCAGTTTCTTCAGTTTTAATCTACAGTTCATAACCAATAGATTGTGGTCTGAGTCCACATCTGCCCCTGGAAATGTCTTACAATTTAAAACCTGGTTCCTAAATCTTTGTCTTACCAGTATATAACCTTCTAGTATCTTCCATGTATACAACCTTCTTTTATGATTCTTGAACCAAGTGTTATCTATGATTAAGTTATGCTCTGTGCAAAACTCTAACAGGCGGCTTCCTCTTTCATTTCTTAGCCCCAATCCATTTTCACTTACTATTTTTCCTTCTCTCCCTTTTCCTACTCTCGAATTCCAGTCACCCATGACTATTAAATTTTCGTCTCCCTTCACTACCTGAATAATTTCTTTTATCTCATCATACATTTCATCAATTTTTTCATCATCTGCAGAGCTAGTTGGCATATGAACTTGTACTACTGTAGTAGGCGTGGCCACAATAATGCGTTCACTATGCTGTTTGTAGTAGCTTACCCGCACTCCTATTTTTTTACTGATCATTAAACCTTCTCCTGCATTACCCCTTATTGATTTTGTATTTATGACCCTGTATTCACCTCACCCAAAGTCTTGTTCCTCCTGCCACCGAACTTCACTAATTCCCACTATATCTAACTTTAACCTATCCATTTCCCTTTTTAAATTTTCTAACCTACCTGCCTGATTAAGGGATCTGACATTCTACGCTCCGATCCGTAGAATCCCAGTTTTCTTTTCTCTGATAATGACGTCCTCTTGAGTAGTCCCCACCCGGAGATCCGATTGGGGGACTATTTTACATTTGGAATATTTTACCCAAGAGGACGCCATCATCATTTAACCATACAGTAAAGCTGCATGCCCTCGGGAAAAATTACGGCCGTAGTTTCCCCTTGCTTTCAGCCGTTCGTGGTACCCCAACAGCAAGGCCGTTTTGGCTAGTGGTACAAGTCCAGATCAGTCTATCATCCAGACTGTTGCCCCTGTAACTACTGAAAAGGCTGCTGCCCCTCTTCAGGAACCACACGTTTGTCTGGCCTCTCAACAGATATCCCACCGTTGAAGTTGCACCTACGGTACGGCCATCTGTATCGCTGAGGCACGCAAGCCTCCGCACCAACGGCAAGGTCCATGGTTCATCTCAGTAGGAATTTCTGCGCTGCAGCCTACACGAATTGGTGGCGAGAACATTGGCTGCTAGCCTTCTGTGGCGTAATATTGTACGAGGGCTGTTTTTTTTTTTTTTTGAACCTCTGATTGGCTGTAAATAAAAGAAAAATGTACAGAAAATAATAATTTTATTACCAAAAGTACAGTAAAGTCTTAACTTATTTTTCTACATAATCTTCAAAACAGTTGAGGCACTTGTCATACCGTGACAGAAGCTTTTCGATGCCATCCTCGAAGAATGTTGCCACGAGTGAGGACAGGTAAGTCTTGGCGGCGTCCCGAAGTTATTTGTTAGTAGCGAAGCGCTGGCCACCTAACCAGGACTTCAGTTCTCGGAACAGGCGATAATCACTTGGTGCTAGGTCCGGGCTGTATGGTGCATGTTCAAAAACTTCCCATTTAAACTTTTTGAGGAGGTCTTTTGTCATGTTGGCACTGTGTGGTCGGGCGTTGTCATGGATCAAAACAACACCAGACGAAAGCATTCCTCTGCGTTTGTTTTGAATGACTCTGCAGAGATGACCTAAAGTTTCACAATAAACTTCCTTGGTTATCGTCGTAGCTTGTTCCATAAAGTCCACCAGCAGCACTCCTTTATGGTCCCAAAACACAGTGGCCATTGTTTTTGTGGTGTCACCGCCAGACACCACACTTGCTAGATGGTAGCTTTAAATCGGCCGCGGTTCATTAGTACATGTCGGACCCGCGTGTCGCCACTTTCAGTGATCGCAGACCGAGAGCCACCACACGGCAGGTCTAGAGAGACGTACTAGCACTCGCTCCAATTGTACGGACGACGTAGCTAGCGGTGCTCAATGACGAAGCCTCGCTCATTTGCAGAGCAGATAGTTAGAATAGCCTTCAGCTAAGTCAATGGCTACGACCTAGCAAGGCGCCATTAGCAGTATATTGTCTGAAACTATAGTCTCACTTGTATCGTATGAAGCATGTCTCATCAAGAACGATGTATACAAAGGATGGATTAAAGTTAAGTATCCCGGAAGCTACGTACTTTTCTTTATAGCATTCATTACGTATCCTGTTTCAGACCTCACGCCATCCTGCTTTAGCTAAGCGCGTGCCTTTCGGCTTCCTCTCATTGTTTCTAGGCTGTCTTGTCTAGACACAACAGTTTTTCTTTTCGTCAGTGAATGATTAAACTTTTTTGTCTTGCTTGGGGAAGCTGTGTGCATCCACTGCTTTGATTGTTCCTTTGTTTCAGGATTGTCATAGAGGACCCACGTTTCATCACCAGTAACAATCGACTTCAAAAAAACGTTTCCCTCATTGGCATAACATGTGAGAAACGATAATGCTGGCGCCATCCTTTACGTTTTGTGGTCGGTACTCAGCATTTTTGGGATCCAACGTGCAAACAATTTCCGATAGCCTAGGTCTTGAGTCACAATTGTGTACAAAGCAGATCTTGAAATGTCTGGAAATTCATCAGACAGTTCGCTAATTGTAAACCTTCGTTTGCATCTCACCGCCTGATCAACACGCTCAACGAGGCCTACAGTGGCGACAGACTTGCGACCTTGTCCACCTTCATCCTGGACGTCTGTTCGTCCTTCTTTAAATTTTCGACACCATTCCCGAACGCTACCATCACTCGTAACGTTGTTACCATACACGTTGCTCATTCTGCGATGTATTTCCGCTCCACTTCATCCTTCTGCTTGCAGAAAACGGATTGCACTTCGTAACTCACATTTGGCGGGAGCATCGAGCGTAGTGGCAATGTTTACAAGGACGTAGCTCGGCTACAACTGACAAACTGCAGCTGAAAATGGCAGAGGTTGTGGTGGGGGAGCTGCGCAATCGCATGACGCGCAGGTACGGCCCCTTCCTTCCTCTTACTTGCTTAGATGGACGATCCGAGGTTGAAAAAAAACAGCCCTCGTACTTGTTTTTCTGCTTTGTTTGTGACCAAAATTAAAGTCATGTTGAAGGATCAATATCGGTCTGTCGTAACTTATGCGCGAATTTAGGTCATAAATCATGTTATTATCCCACTTATTATTACCTGGATTATAAATTATATGCGATTTGTTTGGTTCTGATTTTGATGTTAGATGATCATTGTATTCCAAGTGTGCTGATGGAGGTCATTGTAATTTCTTTGATCAGCTATCGTACGGTTTTTCTGGAATGGTTACTAAACGTTATCCCAATTTCTCTTCAATTATTTCTCATGCCAAAACCAATCGTAATTCATAGCGTTTTCTTGGTCAGCTCACAGGCCTTTTTTAGATCTTTCTCTTAAATTATAGTTGATGCAAGCACACTTAATTAAATGTGTTCTGCCTTCAGTGGAATCATTGTTTATTCAGTCTGTCAAAGGTAGACTGCCGGCCGGAGTGGCCGAGCGGTTCTAGGCGCTACAGTCTGGAACCGCGCGACCTCTACGGTCGCAGGTTCGAATCCTGCCTCGGGCATGGATGTGTGTGATGTCCTTAGGTTAGTTAGGTTTAAGTAGTTCTAAGTTCTAGGGGACTGATGACCTCAGACGTTAAATTCCATAGTGCTCAGAGCCATTTTTTGAAAGGTAGATTACACTGTTATTTCATTGCATCCATAATGCAACAATGAAGGTAGGTCAGAGCTACAGAGAATTTGGAGACAAGAGCTGATGGTGAAGTTGAGAACGGCTATTGTGGTTAATGCTTTTTGCTAATACATGGTTATTTATGCAACGTTTAGTGTATATCTCGTGTTTCCTACAAGGGAGGACACAATTCAGTTTCCTGTCTGGCTAATAAGCTTTCAATACATTGGACGTAATTTTACATAGTCTATAACATGCAGTCAGAAACTCATATCTTTAGCGTTGCGAAGTATGTTTTCCAAACCTCCGAATATAAAGCGAAACCATATCGCGATAGTAATAATTTATGCATCAAATTGTTGTATACAATGGCAATGCGTTCAGGACACTACTACACTGATACTTAAGTGATAACAGTTACGTATTTAGATACAATTAGAAAGTAGTAGGAGGTTTCCAGTACGATCAATGTAGCCCTAAGAGTGCATTACGAACCACGTCACAAAACCTCCTGACTGTGGTGTGCGACCAAGGTGGGCAAGAGAACACCAGGAGTTGAATTACGACGAGTGACGTCAGGATTCTTTCACTGACGACTGCAGGATTTCTGTGAGGACGATGATCACTGTAGAACAATTTGGAGGCGGCTACGTGGCAGACGCACAGTCCCACGGGTCCTGCAGGGAACACGGTTTGTCATGTTCTGGACCACCATGAAGCCTGCTGTCAGACGTCTCTCGACGGGCAATATCTTCCAACGTATTCTCCAGCCCAGTCAATGTTTGGGCTGTGGGTTCGTTTCCAAAGACGGTAATGTACGGACACACCCGTCGCACCTCGTGTCTTCTTCCAGACGGCAGAAATCAGTCAAATGGCATGGCCTGCGGTATGAAATATTGTGAGACCGACTAATCCTGCTTCGGACCAGCTGAAACTTTGGACGAAGGGACCTCACACTGCGGGTGACCGCAGAAGAGCAGGCAGGTGTGAGCACCTCGTGGACGGCGTGTCGAGCAGGCCTGTTGACGACCAGCACCAGGTTTTCGTCTCACAGGCGTGCACGTTCCAGCACGTGGCCTTCACTTTAATTACTGTTTTGATTTTATTTCACAGTAAATTGTTTTTATGAGGCATTTCATTTTGTTTCCTGCTCTCCAGGAATCTAAGTCCACACAAGTCCACAAATATGCAGGTAGTTCATTCTTTTTTTTAAAAAGAAAAATTAGCTGGTTTTCGGTTGTCAATTGGCGTTAGGACGTATGGGAACATAAACAGAATCTGCAGACTTTTACAGATGAGTCATCAGTTCCTGTATGATAATTATTCTGACAACAAAAGATGTCTTTTCTTATCATTCTGAATATCTGATAATCAAATATTAACTGATTAGTGTAACGTGGCTCTAGGAACAGATGTTATCGTGTAAAAAGATGACGAGCAAGAAGGCAGTCGCCCGTGTGAGTGCTATAACAAGGGACTGCTGGTCTAGTGGTACAGCGCGGGTGGAAACGATCGTGCTACACGTGTGGCCCCTGCTGCCAGCTAGTCCTGTAGCAAACTGCGGTGCGCGCCATCCATCAACGTCTGCGCCAGCCGCTAAAACTGAAGCTGAAGCTAATCCTGAAAGAGCTGCAGCCAGTCGTACCACACGTCACGCGCCCATCAAACTCCCCTGCGTCTCGCCAAGTAAAGGATTTGTGACGAAGCGAGCCTTTGTTTAAAACTTATTTATTTGTTGCCGGAACGCAGCGTTTGCAGAAAAGCAGCGGAATCAAATTTTTACAAGTAACATAGTCAACCGAATTATAATGTAGAGGATATATACAGAAACTCGTTCGTGTACCTATAATGAGTTTCGCGATTTTCGCAGCTATATTTCATTTTCATTATACTTACATAGAAATTTATAACAGCGAAATTATACAACATTCAAAAGCAGTTGTAGCCCAAAACATTATAATGTAGACGATAAATGTAGAGCAGGGGTGGGCAAGGGACCTTCTCGGCCGTGCCCTGTCACGGGTACCATAGAACTCACTCTGATCAACACACTTCCCCAACCGCCACAACACACTGTCTCATTATCAGGAGAGGGAAACTGCGAACGTGTCGTTCTTCACTGGCAATGCAGCCGCTTTGCAGACGACTTTGTTTTATACGATCTTCGACCACAAAGTAAGTTCCGTTTCAATTTCTATCCGCGACAGCGCTACTATCGCAGTTCCGAGCATGCGCCGCAGTTACTCTGACTCAAAGAGAAGACATGTATGCCATTTTCAGATCGCTGCTGCCGACGTGTGTTCTGTAGTGCTTCTTTATAGAGTGAGCCGTAACAGAAAATGCCACCGCGTGTGAAATCAGATCTGTGATTCGTTTTATAAATGCAAAGAAAGTTAAACCAAAGGAAATTCAATGCAAATCTGCGAGGTTTACGACCAAAACGCTATGAGTGATTCAGTGGTTATAAGATGGGGCAGACTGTCCAACGAAGGACGTGATCAAGTGCACGATGAAGAACGAAGTGGAACACCCGTCTGTGGTTACTGACGGGACGCGTTTGATCATCCTCTGTACAGGCCGGAGCTCGCTCATAGCGACTTCATCTCTTCTTACTCCTAAAATCTGTCCTTGGTGGTCAACACAAACGATGATGACGAGCTGAAAGAACATGTTACCACACGGTTGAATACACAGGCGGCAAACTTCTATGAAGGAGGCATACAAAAAGTTGTGCCACGCTATGACTAGTGCCTATAAATTTACAGAAGCTATGAAAAAAAGAAGTTTAACAGTTGCAGATTTTTAGATAATAAATATTTTTTTGTATCTGCACACGTTTATTTTACATAGCCAAACGGAACTTACTTTGTGGGCATACGTCGTATTTCACGTTTCTAAACAACATCGATCAAAAACAAAACAAATTTTCAGTATTATTGAGTTATTGGGAACAAACAGTCGGCATACGGATAGACGCAAACAATTTCACTCGCACTCAGGTTGTCAAGTAATTGTGACTTATTTTAATTTCGTAACGCCAACGGCCTTGCTGCAGTGGTACCTATCAGATGACCGAAGTTAAGCTCTGTCGGGCTGGGTTAGCACTTGGATGGGTGACCATCCGGTCTGCCAAGCACTGTTACCAAGCGGGGTGCACCCAGCCCTCGTAGGCAAACTGAGGAGCTACTTGACTGAGAAGTAGTGGCTCCGGTCTCGTAAACTGACATACGGCCGGGAGAGCGGTGTGTTTATCACATGCCCATCCGCATCCTGTGGCGTCTGTGAGCTGAGGATGACACGGCGGCCGGTCGGTTCCGTTGGGCCTTTCAAGGCCTGTTCGCAGGGAGTTAATTTCGTAATCGAAGAAAGTAACTTTCACATACATATGATGGTCGAAATATTGTATCACTTTTGCAGCTTCATTGTGGAGACGCGCAAGCTACCTGACGAAAGCAACGAAAATACCTCGCAGTGTCTTACTGTGCTCAGCGTGCAGTCAAGTCTACTTGAAATGTGAAGTCTGCAATCCATTCCGGAAGTTCTGATTTTCGTTCCCGCATTGATTTGTCGCACCATAAGTCCAACAACAGCCAGTTTTAAATCGAAAAATTATTCCAGGCATGCCCCTTGACTTATACATGGTACTTTGTGAGCCGCGTGTAGGCTTTCCACGGCTCGTTTCCTGAGCGTCGTGTGGAGCCAATATTTTGGGGTAGTCGATGGTGTTTGAGCGCGATCGGGCTCTAACATCTCGTTGCTGTCTTTTATTGCTTCGATTCTATTTCGTTTTTCCGCGGTTGTTCAGGGTTGGTCTTTTATGAAGCTCTTCCGTTTGAACTCCCGCCGTAGTGTACCCACTGTCGATTGCGAGTTCTGTCTTTGTTGTACTTAGAAACCGTAGGTTGGTAACACGACCGACTCACGTGTTTACTGCAGCAGACTCTTTGGCCTGTACTATTAATAGTCGAGCGCGGTCACGCCGGAGGAGGTTGTCGCGCAGTGGCCTTCGTGTCTGCTCTGGTGACGTCCACATCCTGCCTTCCGCGTACGGGTGTTATCGAACCCGCACTTCTACATGTGGAGGAACGTCGGTCTGGTTGAGGCCCCTCTGTCCGCTCTTCACTGATTGTCCGCGGGAGGCGGATGGCAGTCTAATCATCGCCTGCGTCGACGAAGGCAAACAAACAGTAATCATCATGTGGCGGTGGAGCCGCCGTTCGGCGAGGGTTTGAGTCCGGGAGCAGTTCGGCTGGGTCGGTGTCTGGCGGGACGACTGGGGACGGCTCAGAATTGTGCACAACAGTCCCGGACAAACGACGAAGTGCGCCGAGGGAAAGGAGAAAGGAGTTTAGTGTGAACGTTTCAAGTTGATCGTTCTTTGGGATTGAGTTCGTCCACTCATCTTTCCCGCCTTGTGACCACCGCTGTGGCAATCCTCTGCTGTTCTGTTCACTGGTGCAATTCTGACAGTGCAGATTCCTCCACGCATCGTTGCTAACCGGTGTAGTGGTGTATTTTGTAGTTATTTGTGTACGTTTGCACTTCTATGTTCTGGTAGTTCATCCTCCCGCCCTGTGATTGCAGAATTTCAGGTGGGGAGTTAGTTCCTTGTCTGCCAAGATCCAGTGCTGTATTATTAAGGTTACTTCTAGTTCAGTCTAGTCTCCTGTTAATCCCTGGGTATATGTGTGCGCCATACTATTGGCGCTGTATTTATTCTAAGTGAGTTGCACTGACTGTAATTGGGGGTTCCAGTCCTATCACGGAGCTGATAAGGGGTCACATTGGTTTCGGGTTTCAGTTGGAGGGTGTTGCCTTAGAGGTTTGTTAACACTGGCATGTCAGCGTTGTCTAGCGCTACCGGGACCTAACGAAGAACATTGTGCTGATTAGGGAATGTTGTTACACGTTCTTGTTTTCATTTCGATATCTGCATTTGTGAAGGCAACCGCATGAAGTAAGATCTGTTCTGAAGCTATGCTGGATCTTGCGCTCTTGGTATTTTTGGTTTTGTTTTGATCCCGACTATTTGGATGTCAGGAATATGGAACTGTGTTATTAATGTTTGGCTTGAACAGCGGACACCCGGCTAGTTTAGTACGTGTGTAGTGGCATGGCGTCCTCCTGAAGGCATGCCCGCTAGATTGCTATTGCGACTCCTCAAAGTGTAATTTCCACCTCACTAAAACCCCGTTGTTAAAAGGGAGGAAAAAAACTTTAGGAATACCTTCTACTTGCATTAACTATCTTACCTGTCGCTTAAGTAAGTATCTGCTCAGTGATTAAGCTAATGGCAGCACCTATCTATCCTAAAAGCAACTAGCACACCTCTGTTATGGTGGCCCTCGTGCCTATTTTGGTCCGAAAGATTGTACAAACAGGCTTACATGCTCCGTATCGAACTTCTGATCTTCTTTTTTTTGAGTGATTGTGGATTATTAAAATTCATTATAGTGCAAACGTTTGTATTTTACCGACCGTGTTTATAAGTTATTAATGTGATTGGATGGAATGTAATACGAAAGTTTTATGACCGTAGGTTGTCCAGGTAGAAATTTGAAGCCATGCTGTGTTGTGAATTCATGTATTTATGTTTTATATTGCCATGAGAATTTAAATGTGGTAAACCCACGCTTTGTGATTAATAATTAAAGATTTAAGAGTGTGTTCACTTAGCACGTACTTATGTGTTGTATTATTATTATTATTTTAAAAAATTATATTAGGCGTTTCAATTTATTAAATTAAAGCCTTTCCAATTCGAAAGTAGTGGTCCTCCCATTTTGGGCAATTGTAAGCATCGAAGCAGGATTTACGTAGTTGGTGTTATGTATTGTATGCTGTGAGTAAATTATTTATGTGTTAAATCACGTCTGATATGTCAATTTCTTGGCCCCGTCCACACCTTGGTCGTAGTCTTTTAATATTAAATAATCGGAGCACCGTTCCACTTTGCAGTATTGTATAAAGTCTCCATACTATTGGTGCATTTCCATTGAAAAGCGTTGCAACTCACGTCATGTGACAACTTTAGAACTTATCCAATTCTTACCACCAGTTTTTTCGTATACTCCATGCCTGAGAATTTAGTACATAGTGCTTTTATAGGCAGAACAACCAGTCCAGTCTGCTGATCATTGTAAGTTTTTGCTCTTTCATTGCTAACTGCACATACGGAATTGATTCTGCATGGTTTGTAACTAGTGGGGTGGAGAGCACAAACACATTTCTTTTTGGAGGTTGCATACATTCAGTGGCAGTCATACGTTCAGGGGCGAACATGATTGGTATATGACACCCTCGCCCTCACCTTAACTTATTGTTATGCTAATTGATTTGTGAGCTCTGGGGGTTGATTTATGAGCCCTGTGGATAATCCACACTTCCGAGAAACCGCCACCCTATCCCCTCCCTCTCACCAATACAAGCACACGTTTAATTCCAAGTTAAATCGCTAATTAATTAAATTGATCAATTAATAACACCTCCACTGCAGGAAAATCCCCTAGCCCTCTCCTCCCCTACCCCACTTCCCTTCCCACCCAGGAAAGAAAATTGGTGCAGAGCTGTTGGTGTGGAAGGTCCAAATACTACACTGTTCGGCAACTACATGTCCTAACTATGTAATTATACCGTTACGGATTTGAGGTGTTGTCTTGTTGCAAACTTTTCACATCTGTGCTCACGTTGACATGTGGAGATCAACTGAGCTAGTGCACAGTGGCATCACCAGAGCATGTCCTCCCATAGCCCCTCTCTTCCCACCCCTCCCAGAAAAACTGGTGAGAAACATCGCTGAGCTATTGGAATGGAAGGATCCTACAATATTGCAGAGGCTATACTAATATATTACTTATTTACAAAAATCAATTTGCAGAGTTTGGATCTCTCTTTTTCCTTGGTGGGAAAAGCTTGATCATTTTCTGCTGTTTTGGAAGATGCAGGTTTTCTAAAATACATTGCAAATTGGTAATTAATTCGGGAAACGCTCTGTCTGTGCTGAGCTGTTGGACTGGAGGGTGCAAGTATTATCTTCTCCAGAAACTAAATGTCCTAATTACTTATCTACACCGCTGCAGATTGGATGCGTTTTCTTACTGAAAGTTTTTTTGTGTGTGTGTGTGGACCTTGATGTGTAGGGACTGACTGAGCTAGTGGACAATACCAACACCAGAGTACCAGAGGACGGTCCACCACTCCCACCCCTCGCACCCTCCATCCCCACACTTCCCAGAAAAAAACTGAGTGAAAAAAAGCTCAAACTCTGCTGTAGAGGAAGGATATCAGGAAACGAAATTCAAGTCAATGTCAACAATATATGGGCGTATATTCTTTATTTAACCAGCTTTCGGCAGATATAATTCCCCCAGTTGGGTAGACCTCACGTCTGCAGCCCCCCCCCCTCCCCCGCCAGCCCTGCATTCCATGATGTTACAACTGTAAGCAGCAGGGAATGGAATGAAGTGTAGTAGCCACCGTTTGGGGTCTCTGGTGTTTGCGACTGCCTAAAGTGCCCAATATCCTAATTACCAATCATTATACTAAATACCGACCACAATCTTGATTTGGGCTTCCTTTGATATTGCAGCCCAAAAAAAAAAAGCGTGAAATGGCAAAATTTTGTATGGCTAAAGACCTTGAGCAAATCTCTAGATAGCTTCTCTCTAAACATCTCATAACTCTTCGTCTGTCTTTAAGCGACCATCCCTGCATTACTATCTCCCATATAATTTGGAACTGACCAAAAGTTGGAAGCTGCTATACCCGACACATTCAGCATCTTGTGAAGTAACAGAACGAGCTGAGTTTTAAGTAATCAATGCACTTCGATATTTTGTTTTCACAAAGAGTATAACATGCATTACAAATCTGTACTAACCGACGCTAGTCATTAGACTGGTATTCTTATTCCAGTACTGTAACTACCATTCAGCAAAGACTATTGCGCACTTACAGCATGTGTTTCAAACCGGTACTGGTCGACACTAATGATATATGCCAGTAATCTTATTCCAATACCGTCATTCCGCAAAGACTGTTGCATACCAATCTTACTCACATCACCCATCCAGTTGCACACAGTCTCTTTAGGTGGTTGCACGCAGTGGTGTTTAGCACTCCTCATGGGTGTATAGTAGATACAAGTCTGACGCATTTGCAAGTATTGTGGTGATGTAACAGACGATTATGATTTCTGCATAACGAATCTGGAGATGGAAGGCGTTTGAAGGATTTGTGTATATCACTTATGCTATCAAATCTGTAGAACTGATGTAGTGTTTGGATTCCATGCCAACAAGGTACTGGGAAGAGGGACATGGTTGTAGAACATAAACACATACTCTTAAGGCTACACAATTCTGCACTTAAGCATGCTATAACGTTAAAACAGTGTGGTTTCTGCTATATTAGTTGTGTGAAATGAAACGCGCTTAATAGTCCAATGCAGGAAATAAATTTCCAACACATGACATACTTTCACCCTCACCATGGTGAGAAACTCTAAGATGATAATATACTATGTTCTACAGTTAAGGGAAAAGAACATGGATTCTCTGTGATCCATGCACAATATAGCTTTCCATAGGTATATAGCACCAACTGTTCACATCTCATTAAGGTCCCATGAGTCCTATAAAATGATCGCCAGTAACGGAAAATGGACAAAAAAACGACATCAGATGCGGCAATCGACAGCATGTGATACTCAAACGTTGAAACTATATTTTATTATGAAGAAAAATCACTGTAATGCGGTGCTGAGTGTTTTAAGCAATGTAACTGACTCCTGTAAAACTGCTAAATAATGAATTTGGTAGGATAGTTGCAAAATGACTATTGTTGATATGGAAATTATGTCAGATCTCCCTTAGTTCCTAGCATTAGCGAATAAGGACACACTATTCTGAGAAGGTATGAAACCCTCCATCTGTGTGTTTGGTTCAGACACACAAAGGGGGAACAGCCTCTTGAGAGATATAAAATGACAAGTGGTCAGGAGTCGTGGTTTAGAATTCGAGTAATTGAGTAATATGTGTTTAAATTAGGGAAAACCTGCTAAATTACGAAAATCGATGAAAAATGCCTAAAACTAAGGTAAATAGGACCAAATGTTGATTATAGAGGGAACTACGCACCAATATGCTTGTATGAACTGTACACTGATGGTAAATACTATCTGTGCTCAGTAGCTCAAGTTCTGCAGAATATCACCTTGTTCCATATGCGGTCATGGATTGTAAGCCAAAAAAATGAAATATGCAGTGTCCAAAGATTTGGCAGTCATCGTGACCGCCACCTAGGACAGTGATCATTTAACTGGGTGTGTTATTCTCTGCCAATATGAGAAATCAGTGCTCTTGGTGTTTTCAAAAATGGAACACCGAGACATCTGTTACCCCACCACTGTGGAATATGAGTTTAAATGTGGAGGGCTACACCATCAGAGAGGTGTTTGATGACACTCCACAATGCCGCAAAGTCTTCTGGTTTCCGTATGTTGTGACATCATCCAATTATTTTAATCATTCTGTGTGATGTGGTAACAGCTTGGCTTATACCACGGGATGTCCAGCTTTCTGTAAGACGTGACGGATCTAAATGTTTTAACGAATGATTACCACTCAACACAGACTTCAAAGTCATGGTGGAAAGACAAAATGTGTGACGGTGTACAAACCTATACCCATAAACTGCTTGGATATGCTACAGCAGAAAAACCATGTATCAGACTGCTCATGAAAGAACAACAAAGGAAAACTATATTCCACAGACTATCAATCACAATATATGGGCGTATATTCTTTATTTAACCAGCTTTCGGCAGATAGAGTTCCCCCAATTGGGTAGACCTCACGTCTGCAGCCCCCCCCCCCCTCCCCCGCCAACTATTGTGATTGATAGTCTGTGGAATATAGTTTTCCTACAGTATGGGCGAGAAAACTCTACACAGGTCTCTGCAAGCGTTTTCGGTAACTGTCCACCTGCTCCAGTGGACCAATAGATGTACATATGGCCGATGAAAACATGCAGATGGTATTTATTTTCAATATATCGGAAGAGAGGGAATCGGTAATGTCTTATTGAGTTTTCTACCAAGTGATGTTAGTTAAGTTTTGTAGCTCGTAGTGTTACTCCATTGGATGAGGAGAGAGAGGGGAGGGGGAGACTGTGCTGTCAGCATAGTCTGTGACACCATTACACTGTCGTATTTCTAGTGTAGTAACCATAGGAATACGACAAAGGAGCTCAGGGCACATAGAGAGTCATATTTACAGACCCTTATTTGATATCAATGTATTATAAATATTCTGATTCCTAAGTTCTTTGTGCAGTTTCGCCGGCCGGGGTGGCCGAGCTGTTCTAGGCGCTACAGTCTGGAACCGCGCGACCTCTATAGTCGCAGGTTCGAATCCTGCCTCGGGAATGGATGTGTGTGATGTCCTTAGGTTAGTTAGGTTTAAGTATTTCTAAGTTCTAGGGGACTCATGACCTCAGTCCCATAGTGCTCAGAGCCATTTGAATCATTTGAACCATTTTGTGCAGTTTACATATACTCTGCATGGTTGTAAATTTACTCCTGTACCTTAGTGTCTATTTTTCTCTTTGTGACAGCCTTCAAACAAATCAGCGACAGGTGGAGGACTAGACAGCCTTCTAAACAGTGAAACAATGTTGTCAGAACGTCATAGGATTTTGAGAGAATTATCAGGGGTCTGTGATTTGGCGGGGGAACTGTCTTACACGTGGGAATCATGTGGATTCAAAAAAATGTACATTCAATACTGGAAGATTCGTGAGGATACAGCAGGTAATTGGTACTTCAGCGAAAGGGGAGTTGAGAGGCGAGCTCTATACCACTTCGTCGAAGTGTTGTGGGCAAACATAACCTCTCACGTTCGTCTCATGAAGTGACTGCAATGAGATATGAAGAACTTTAAAGAGAGAATCAGCAGCAGATGTTCCATCTTCGATAAAACTCTCGATAAATAGGAGACCACATTCTTCCATCAGTTTTGTGTGCCTGTAAGTGGATGGAGTGACATGATAACAAGTAGATTAACTGACAATTACATCTATATGCTTACTTCGCTAGCCATCATATGGTGTTTGGGGTGGGTACACTGTACCACAACTAGTCATTCTCTTTCTTCTCCACTCACAAATAGAGCGAGCGCTTATTAGAGCTAATTTCTTGTATGTCACCTTTGTTGTCCTTGTGCGAAACATTTATTGGCGGTGGGAGAGTCCTCCTGCAGTCAGCTTCAAATGCCGGTCCTCAAAAGTTTTCCGTGAAAAGAACATTTTCTTCCCTCAAGGGATTCTAATTTGAGCTACCTGGCAAATGTAATGTGTCTGCTGGAAAAAAAAAAAAAAATTACTAGCCATGGAAAGTGAATCTCACCATCAGTTTAATTATCTAAGCTATCAACTTGATATCAGTGATGTACCGCTGGGCAGGTGGAAGCAAAGGCTAGAGTACAAGGGATATGATTCGGAAATTTGAGCAGTTATCTTTTAACGAAATTTCAGTCTCCCATCTACACAGGGAGAGATGACCATAGTAATAAAATCAGATATATTACCGTATTTGTAAAGCGATATTTAAGTACAAACAAGATGTTTACAATTTCTGTGTTCTGTTATCTTAAGAGGCTTTGTGTGTGATGAAACATTTTGTTGCTTCAAGAAAGTTCGAAAGTGAGGAAACATATTGTCACAGAGGTGAGAGCTTAGCACTCCCTCATGAGCCAAAAATGACTTTAATATTCTAGTGCTGTGAAAAAGGATGCAACAGATACTAAGCTGAACAGAACAGATTTATTTTTACTTCATGACAGAATACGTAGAGGAAATATAGCCTGCATCATGCTGTTACAGGATTTTCACAATAAGTAAC
The DNA here is from genome assembly GCF_023864345.2 of Schistocerca serialis cubense. Taxonomy (NCBI): domain Eukaryota; kingdom Metazoa; phylum Arthropoda; class Insecta; order Orthoptera; family Acrididae; genus Schistocerca; species Schistocerca serialis. Next base: position 89,069,803 of record NC_064639.1, on the reverse strand, counting down.
TTCAGCGAGATGAAAACGCGTGTTTGCCCCGATAACTCGTAAGAAAGGGAGGAATCTACATATAGCATGAGAAATTCGAGGTGTATGATCAACAACACCCCTGTCTCAGATTGGGTAAAGTGGGTTTTTTGAAGCGATCAGAGTGTATGTCGGGGTGGAATTGCAATTAGAGCTATACATCCAAGCCGCACCTCGTTAGCTCGCAGTGTGCTGCGGCTGGTGGCACGAGTAGCCATGAGACTTCTTTCACCCGGAAGTTGCAGACTAGCTTAGCTCCGACCTATTCGCTCGTTTCTGTGATTACGGGGACAAATCCAGAGCGCAGTGCTCTCTGGATAACTGACTAGCAAAGTGACCAGTATGCTGGATGAGTGGCGACAGAAGTGGGTGTGTGTGTTGCGTGAGAAGATTCAATACGATGGAAGTTTTGCGGTGGATGATTATTCCCTCTCATGTTGACTGCTTGATGACTGTCTCTCCGACCTCTGAATGTTCGGTAGGCCAGGACGTGAATGCCAGGGGATTGACGTGCAGCACCCAATGCGTGTGCAGGTCTCTCCCGACCGGCATCCACGTGACAATGCGATTTACTGGCCGGGTTGGTTGGTTAAAATGGCTCTGAGCACTATGGGACTTAACATCTGTGGTCATTAGTCCCCTAGAACTACTTAAACCTAACTAACCTAAGGACATCACACACATCCATGCCCGAGACAGGATTCGAACCTGCGACCGTAGCGGTCACGCGGTTTCAGACTGAAGCGCCTAGAACCGCACGGCAACACCGGCCGGCTACTGGCCGGGGGTGCGGTGCAGCACTCAGCAGTCGGCGGACAGCACACACTTCGTGAACGCGAGTGCTTGTGATTTGTAGGATTTTTTCACCAGATATGTTTAGTGGAAACGTTTGCTAGATGAGCGTACTTCTGTTCTGAAGCGTCGGTGGGTACAAGGGCCAGATACATTTAGCACTATGATCTATTGGTGGCGGAAATTTAATTACATGATTTTCATAATGTTAGTGTGTGACACTCAAACGTAGAAAATATGTTTTATTATGAAGAAGGATCACCGTAATGTGTTGCTGAGTGTTTTATGCTATGTAATTGACTACTTTAAACTATTAAATAGTTAATTTGGTAGAGTACAGTACTTGCAGATTGACTGTTTCCCTCTATTGTTTGCCGGCCGGAATGGCCGAGCGGTTCTAGGCGCTACAGTCTGGAACCACGTGACGGCTACGGTCGCAGGTTCGAATCCTGCCTCGAGAATGGATGTGTGTGATGTCCTTAGGTTGAAACTTCCTGGCAGATTAGAACTGTGTGCCCGACCGAGACTCGAACTCGGGACCTTTGCCTTTCGCGGGCAAGTGCTCTACCATCTGAGCTACCGAAGCACGACTCACGCCCGGTACTCACAGCTTTACTTCTGCCAGTATCTCGTCTCCTACCTTCCAAACTTTACAGAAGCTCTCCTGCGAACCTTGCAGAACTAGTCCTGAGTTCGAGTCTCGGTCGAGCACACAGTTTTAATCTGCCAGGAAGTTTCATATCAGCGCACACTCCGCTGCAGAGTGAAAATATCATTCTGGAAACATCCCCCTGGCTCTGGCTAAGCCATGTCGCCGCAATATCCTTTCTTTCAGGAGTGCTAGTTCTGCAAGGTTCGCAGGAGGGCTTCTGTAAAGTTTGGAAGGTAGGAGACGAGATACTGGCAGAAGTAAAGCTGTGAGTACCGGACGTGAGTCGTGCTTCGAAAGCTCAGATGGCAGAGGACACTCCCGCGAAATGCAAAGGTCCCGAGTTCGAGTCTCGGTCGGCCACACAGTGTTAATCTGCCAGGAAGTTTCATATCAGCGCACACTCCGCTGCAGAGTGAAAATCTCATTCTGTCCTTAGGTTAGTTAGGTTTAAGTAGTTCTAATTTCTAGGTGACTGATGACCTCAGATGTTAAGTCCCATAGTGCTCAGAGCCATTTGAACCATTTGAACCTCTATTGTTGATAGAGAAACTGCGTCAGCTCTCCTTTTGTTCCCAGCATTAGCCATATTCACACAGTATTGTGTGGAGATACGAAAACCTTTGTCGGCATATTTGGAGGCGTTGGTTCACACACACGCAAAGAAAGAATAATCTCTTGAGGGAGACTGGGACAGGAAGTGAGTCTTGAATTTCCCGATAAACAAACAGCCAACACTTTCTGCTTTGTTTGGGGCTGTCAGATCGAAAGAAGGTGATATCCGATCCGTGGTCGGTGGTATTTCGTGTCATGATCTGTAATTAGGACACTGAGCAGTATAGACCTCTGTGGCAACGCACGAACGACAGTCACACGCTTAGGAGATCTCAAAAGACGGCTACTATACGTCACATCATTAAATTCTTTGGAGCTTACAGTTATTACATCACCCCAACTAGGGGAACCCTGTCTCTCGCAAACTGATTAAATAAGGAATATGCATCAATATATTACTGACATTTATTTGAATTTCGTTTCGTGACAGCCTTCCTCTCCAGCACAGGCTGAAAGTTTTTCTTGCCATTTTTTGTGGGAGGTGCGGGGAGTGAGAGAGCGAGGAGTGGAGGAGAGAAGTTGTCAGTTCTTCTGGTGGTGGCATTGTGCACTAGCTCAGTAAATCCCTGCACGTCAAGGCGAGCACACAAACGAAAATTTTCCAACAAGACAATGCAACCAGTCTGCAGGGATGTAATTATGTAATTAGGACATTTAGTTCGTGGAGAAGATAATATTTTCACCTTCCAGTACAACAGCTCAGCAAAGACTGGGGGTTTCCCTATTTAATAACTTATTTGATATTGATCCTTGATTTATTTCCAAACAATATTCGTAAGAATTTATTTTATTTACTAGCGATTCATTAAGAACATTAACACATTTAATCACACTATGTTAGCATGGAAGTAGTTGCCATGGAGTAACTGATGAAATCATAACCAAATTCCTTTTAACAAATGGGAATTTTATTCACTTTAATAGTGTCTAAAAGAATTTTTTAGAAGAAAAAGATTTAAAATTGTAATCAGAAAGCACCCTCTAAACATCAAAGTTACAATTTATTCAGAGGCAGAATGAAACAAGTTTTAACTGTATGAGCTTTCGGGCAGAGAACCTTGCCGCTCACTTTTGACACGGCGGTAGTTACGACCGCTCACAACATCCTCTGAAACACTACACTGGTGCAAATCTGCAACACACCAGATAGCTTTAAACTTAGAGTTTTAACAATTTACACAAGCACGCAAACTATGCACGCCCCCGTAGGGGGGATGGAAATGGTACAAAACACTAACAATTAAAATATTATCTTTGCCACCGAAGGTGCAACTTGATTTTAACTTCTAAGAAAGGTCTTACGGTGAAAGGGTGGCAACTTTACATACTAAACTGATCATTTAAATAAAACCCCATGAAATGCAATCTTATATAAAATTCTACAAGATTGGCCAAACAATAGTTAAGATGCTGTACAGTACAGAGATACTGCTTCTCAAGATCATAGGCAATAATATCAAAGTTTCTAAAGATCAAAACATATTTCAGGTCTTAGGCTGTTACACTCAAAGCCATAAATTCGTTAACACACCAAGTCCGACAAACATGACAGAGGCAGCTACTAACGAACGGTAGATTGATACGGAGTTTACCGAACAACCCGAACCGCAGGTTTCTCTAACCGACCCCTACTTCACAAGGGAAAAACGGACCACCCAATTTATAATCAACCACCTTCCCGCGGGTGGGCAAACGGAGAAGAATGGTGGGATGACCCCAAAGCAAAACGGCTGGTGAACTCACCAAGAAAACAAGTAGAATTTAACAAGAGTAAATCAAACAACATATCACCAATCACTTAACTTCTAATAAACTGCAATTTCTCGAGGAGACCTGGCGCAGCACCCCCAAATCGCTCTCCCGAACCGTTCGCTGCCAGCCGCTTCAACGGACGCAGGAAGGCGCGCCGATCTCCCGTCTCACGGCGTCGCAGCTCGCACAGGCCAGACTGATGTCGTGGGTTGACTCCTGTTGATCTCATGTCGACCGTGAACTCGCTACGTCTCTCTATACGCCGCGGCCCACTGGACTCACCTGGTGACCTCACATGCGCCGACGCTCAAGACGGAAAAATCATCTTGTGTCTCAGTGCGCTACCAACCAACCGTTCCATCCAACCTCCAATGACCATTGCCTGAGCAAACTCGAAAAGACTGTCGGCCTAACGCGCAGACTCAGATGCAGGAACTAAGCCCCGACCGGGCGATCACTCGCTGAGTTCTCTTACTGTCGGAGTGAAAAAACTCTCATTTTGACGGCTTTAAAGGTTGATCCGAACGACAAACATACTAGCACTCCGAACGACCGATAGACATTAACTACCTAACAAATGCGGACGAGGGACAGACTAGCAAGCTGGGGACGAGAGACTGACCAGACTGACCGCCTGGCGAGATCATAGCGCCCCTTAAATGCACGTGAACAGGCAACCTTTTCCCTTTCCCACCAGAGGGAGACACCAAAGCTGCGATTGACACAGCGGCGCAACCGCCAGAAACGGAGGGCGACTTCTTCACACTACGCGCTGCGGCGCGCTCTTCAAAACAGCTATTCTTACCACGGCTCAGATATGTATTTTACAAGACCTGCCCCTCCCAAAACAAAAGAAAAGGATGAGGTTATTCCTGCAAAATAAAAAAGGGGACCAACCGTTGTAAACTGAATTTTACGAGTAAACAAAATATTATTATAGCCTCTGGAATGTAGTTGAATTTCCTGTTGTGGGATCCTTCCAGTCCACCAGACCAGCGATTTTTCCCACCAGCTTTTTCTGGAAGGGGTGGAGAGGGAGGGGGCGATGGATGGGAGATAGCAAATTAGGAGTACTCTTCCCATTTGCGAGTGCGTAATATATGTCCAGAATTCCCAACCATCTGTTCTGGTATTCCTATTTACTTTTTAAAGCCTTGCGATGATGATTAGCTGCACTTACCCCTTTTGTGCAAACAGCAACTGGATCTATGTCTATTGTATCGGAAACAAATAGAGAAGGTTAATGACACCACGACAATACCGAACTGAAGAGAGCTGTTCCGACTGAAACATGTCACAAGGCAGTGCTAAATGAAATGTTGCTCTGTACTGAGTACTTCTAGAAGGAACATGCAAAGCCAAGACATGGTGTGCCTTGGCCCACTCGTGGCCCACACCTAGTGCACGCATGACATTTGGCATGCCAAGGGCGTCCATGATGTAGAGTCTTTCACATTTACCTGTGAAGATTTCGACAGTTAGATAACTATATTTTTGTCGTGCTCTAACACAGACTGGAATTGTGGAATTTTCAGAATGAATCAACTTACAGACTTAAGCATTATAACACAGGTTTAATAATTAGACCCTTTTTCATGTATCTGTAAAGAGTTTCACAGTTAACATTTCTATATTTCATTTTCTATACTTCTTCTGGGTTGTTTTGTCAACTTTTTCATGCGCAATTTAAAAGCAGTTACTTAACTAGAGCTGAAATTTGTCTTACTTCATAAAGCCTTTGAGCGTTTCGGCGTTGTAGTACACCGCTTTGTAAACATTAGCTTTGGGTTGTACTTGTAGCCAGGTTTCTACTTGGAAATGGTCATTCCTCCACTGCACATGCCCTGCTGTCTTTACATGCATCACCCATTTCTTTGCTTCAATATCAGTTACAAGGTCATCTATCTGATCAACTGTTTTACCATCTCGTGACTCCAAGATTGATGTATATCCTCCAGTTGGAAATTTGTGAGAGGGAAGGATATCCCTCTCGATGCTGCAAATGTTATAAACCTGATGCCAATGGCGTTCCTGAGTTCATGCAAACTGGATCTTACCAACTGTTCAAAGGAATATACCTTTTCTATCCGCTTTAGCGATCATATGACCCAGTAGGACTTCACAGTTGCAATTTGAAATCCCTGTCCAGCCAGCCACATTTAGGTTTCCCGTGATTCCCATAAATTGCTCCAAACAAATTCCTGGATGGTTCCTTTGAAATGGCATGGCCTATTTCCTTTCCCGTCCTTCTGTGCTCCATCTCTAATGACCGCGCTGTCGACGGGACGTTAATATATCTTCCCTCCTTACTTCTAAATGAAATCCACCACCACCACCACTTTCGCACAAAATTAGTCGTTTGCTTGGAATGTGCTTTCTTTTTGTTTGTCTTCGTGTCTATTGTTAGTACTGCGGGCAATCTGTCTCTCTGAATGACGAAGCGGCTGAATTCCTTATACAAGAGTTCAATTTTCAACAGCGAAGATTTTTGATTCCGGGTATCTGGGACGCCATTAACACCTGCTTCTTACTCTCCGATTCAAGGAGCGCTCTAGAATCTGTATCCCATGCTCATTGCAGCATACATATTGTAAATACATGCACTCTGTCATGATTGTCATTAACATTAACTTAAAAGTACTTCACATGACGGAGAAATGCCGAGAGTGCACTCATGTTCAGAAGAAACAGAACACCTAGAACCATTAGAGACAGATGTTCCTATCCATAGGAGATGTACATTATTATGTTCTGCAGAAATGATTAGCATTTCGGACACCTCGGTTCAGCATGTGTCCCATTGCTTAGAAGGCACAGGGTCCGCCATGGCCCCTGATAATATGTTCTATGTGTGATGGCATCGACGCCCATAAGCCGTTCGTGCTGCTATATGTGGTCGTGCATTGTGTTGGTGAAAAATGGCGTTGAAGGGTTGTGCAGAAAGGGTGTGGTTACGGGTCACAGGATGTCATTCACATACGTCACACTGGTCAGAGTGCCTTAGACACCCAACAACTCTGATTTGTGGCTGTACCCAATAGCACCCTACGCCATAAGGCCTTGACCTGGCGCTATACATGTTGCGTGAGTGCAGTCACTGTGATGCCGCTCCCCCTGTGTGCTGCCAACCAAAATGCGACATATTCAATCAAACAGAACCTGGATTCATCCAAAACCACTGTATGATTCCATTCCTATCCCCCCTCAGACGTCCTTCCATACACCACTCCCTTCTAGCAAGTGTCCGCACATTGGGGAGAAGTGGACGACGCAGTCATTATCCATTCCGTAATAAATGGCGACGGACTGCCACCCCTGATGGTGTATGATGTGTTCCACTGTTGCACTGTTGCACTAGAGCCGAGGAGGAAGTGTCGGATGTTGATCTTCTCGGGAGGAGTCTGGGTGGTGCGAGCTGACTCATCTCATCGTTTTCTACGGCCTTCCGTGAAGTATTCTACACACACCCGTTGCACTGCCAAAACACTTCTTCCGACAAGAGTAACAATTTCTTGGCTGTGTGCATCTGATGCGAGTAATGTGGCCTCTTTCTAACTCACCGATTTGACAATAAGGATCGCACACACATCTGCGAGGCATCCCGCACGTCTGCTCATGTCGCACTGATTCATTACCTTCCATTTAGAGCGACAACGAGAGTCGCAGGCACATTTTACAGGTATGTGGTATCGCGCCGCAACATCGGTGTTGACCTCAAACTCGTGGGCCGACATGGTTCAAATGCTAATCATTTCTGCAGAACATATTATTGTACGTTTCCTGTGAATACGAACCCCCAGGCTCTAGTCGTTCAAGGTGTTCAGTTTTTTTCTGAACATGTATGTTTAATGCAAGGACTCGTAATACAACCCACGTAATGACCAGCCCAAGTGGTGAGTTAATAAACTATATGTACTCGAAGAAACAAGAAATATTGGTTCTATACACATCAAAAAAGTGTTGCATCATCCCTGTTTCCAGAACTCCTGAAGGTAGGCGTTGACTATGGATATTGTATCACAGACACAGTCCCTTTGGCTGTTCAGAGATGTCACCAAACCCAGCCAAAGATGTAAACAACGACGCATGAGCAGTGCCTATTAGACGGAGGGTGTCCGATATCCGTCATTCCACCAGGAAGGAGGTACGCGGCTCGTGATATCTGTAGTTCAACCATGCCTAGACTATCAATACGGCGGTTCCATCGATTCCGCATTGTTACTTTGTGCCAGGAAGAGCTCTCAACAAGGGAAGTGTCCAGGCATCTCGGATTGAATGAAAGCGATCTTTTTCGGACGTCCAGGAGTTACAGAGAGACAGGAACTGTCGATGACATGCCTCGCTCAGGCCGCCTAAGGGCTACTACTGCGGTGGATGACGGGTACCTACGGATTGTGGTTCGGAGGAACCATAACAGCAAAATCACCATGTTGAATAAAGCTTTTCGTGCAGCAACAGGACGTCGTGTTACGACTCAAGCTGTGAGCAATAGGCTGCATTATCCGCAACTTCATTACCGACGTCCATGGCGAGGTCCATCTTTGCAAGCACGACACTATGCGGCGCGGTACAGATGGACCCAACAACAAGCCAAATGGATCACTCAAGATTGACATCACGTCCTCCTCATGGCCAGCTAAGGTTCCTGTTGAGCACGGTGGCCTGGACCACAGGCGAAGAGCGTGGGCTAACGTTTCCCTCTGAGGCTAGAACCATAGCTGGCGGCCCTAGCAGTGGGGGATAAACCAGTGTTCCCTGGGGATACGAGCTTAGCGGGACATGACGAAGTTTGGTGTAGAGGCTGGCGCCATGGTTTTTACGTCAACATGTGCAGAATGACATCGGCACGGAGTGCTATTAATTGCTCTCTGCTGAGGAAACAATGTACCTCAGCTTTCATAGATAGTGTTACGACGTTAAGTCAAGTACCAGCACGCCAGTCGGGATCAATAAAGCAGAGAAGGCTGTGAGAAGAGATCAGCCAATCGCTCGCTATCTGGACCTCCCTCCAGGACGACAATGAGACACAGCAGCCCCTATGTGAAGAGAACATAAGGGCCGCGACCGACTGGTGACGGCCCAGTAGAGTTGCAGCTTCAGGATTAGCGACTTAGGTAGCAGCGCCAACTCTAGTCCCTCCACCTGTACTCTCTATGTTGCACAGACTTGGAATTGTTAATACTGAAGAAGGCTGATTACTTTGTTCGTCCCTCTTTGCTTGCGAAACATCTGTGTAATTGCAAATGTTAAGTATTGTAACTTTCTTATTGTAATAAAATTTATTAATACGACTCGTTTGGTTGTTTGTCTAGCGAACCGAGTATGAAGGGTTCCTAGGCACTACAGATAGTCCTGACAATGCATTTTTCCAAGAGCCTTCCAGAGAACGTCATTTCATCGTGTGAAAGAAAGTCTTTTCGCTTCGGTCACCATAATGGGTCTTGACGTCTGCCACTCAGGCATTCCAATAACCCCTCCATTTTTTTTTTGTTTTTTTTTTGTTTTAGGCACGCACTGCCGCCCACGTCGGTGTTCCCGCACAAATAGAGACGCATGTTTTGATTAGCGAACCGTCTGTGACGTCGAGGCACGTACCAATTGGCACATGTTCAATGTCGTGATAGAGAGTGGATTGGTGTAAGAGGATCTGCCCAAGGGAGGCAGTACTGGATGTTAAAAAATACGTAATTGGTGGAAAAGACCATTCAGGGTCCACCATTGGTAGACTGTTTTTTACAGCAGCTCCACACGGTGGCATCTAACAAAGGAGACCAGAGGGGTGCCGTTTCTGCAAGTTGTAGGGAGAAGATGGAGATAAACGATTTGGAGGTTGCAACGACAAGACAAGTGTTGCGATTAGACTATTGGGGAGGAGTCGTAATCAGAATGCCTCAAGTATTGTGTGGCACCCACACACCTGGGGTTAGGTGCAAGGCAATTCAAGTAGATTTTAGGTTTGTTGCTGCGAGGCAAATGTGAGCGAATTTTCCGAGCGAAAGCCTTGCCTCACAGAGCATTACACTTTCGTATCTGGTTTGGAGATGCAACTCTGCGCCCGTAATAGAGTAACAGAGACTGGAATATATAGGACGAATCAGCGTTTTGGCGTGCTGTTCACCACGCTGTAGGCTCCTGACAGTACATGGTAAGCATTACAGTGATCTGGTTCGATAGAAATCCTGCAGGTGAATTGCTCACTGCGCATGGTGTTCGCACCTGCAAACTGCAAATGTCGTAGCACGACATACGAATGGCTCATTAGCATTTAAATACCGCTCACAATCTCTGTTACTGTAGCAAATTACAGTTAGACTGCATTATACACATTCCTAGTAGGAAGTAAGGTGTAGAGCTCCACCCATTTCTGACTTCGTCAACTGCACTGCAGTAATTTTCATGTCATTTCTAAATGTTTTGTATTATGAGTAGGGGGACAAAGCTGGCTCAGTACAATTTGTTAGTGCAGGCTGCCTACGTTCAGCAGCATGCATACATTCAGGAACATACATATACTCTTTTGACTGACATGTCCTTAACCTATGGTTCTGCTACGAGGAATATGATTATGACTCCTTGGGATACACCATCCTTAACCTCTCGTTCAGTCAAGTGGTTTTCCATGTCACTCCCACCCCTTCCCCTACCTCTCAGAAAGCCAATGCCACTTCTGATATAAAATTAATTAACTAATTAATTAAACTGATTGAAAAAATTAGTAGGAAATAGCTCTATTGTCCCACTTTTGGTATTCATGAGCTACTTCATTTATTCAAATACCACCCCATACCACAGTATCAGACTGATGGAATAATTAATTAACTAATTAAATCGATATCCTTCAGTTTTCCCTGCCTTTCCCCCTTCTGGATATATTAATTGATCCATTGTAGTGTATGGAATATTGTTCAAACAATTTATACTATGTGTGGAATACTGTTTATTTGAAGAATTTGAAGGATACAAGGTGGTGTATCTATAGTTTACTAAAAGAATTAGTCAGGAATTGGATTGTAATATGTGGTATATTTAAACAATTGTGGCGCTTTTTTATTTCTAATCGCGTAAGGAAACACATAATTACACCGTCAACATGTCTGAAAAACATTCTTGCATCCCACCAACCAAGCAGGATGCGCAAGCCCTGAGGCCCAGGGCTGTCGGCTGCCATACCATCAAGTCCTGTGCAGTAGTGCACTCTGGCTTATGCGCTGGAGCGTCTAGTAAGAGGAGGGTAGATTTGAGTGGTGAACTCTGATTTCAACGTAGTGAGGAGTATATCCGAACGTAAGGAGTGATAGATTCTTTTTGCAAACAATTGCACGATACATCAACTGGATCTCCTATAGTGCACAAACAGACGGACAATACGACTGTAACAAATCGGATATACAGAAAGTCCGCCTCACCATATCGGTAATGTCTCTCCAGATCCTTCGTCCATGGGGGCCCTGTTGATTATCAGATAGTGTCGGACGCCTGTGTTTACAACTTTTGTTTGAGAAAGTCTGGACAGAGTGCAGCATTTTCGGAAGCGCTGACTGGAAGACTTAAGCGTCCAATAATCTCCTAGAATTGAGGAGTTTCGACTCACCTAGCCGGCGCGAGTGTGGGCACACCATAATTATGTCGGGTGCTGTACACACATAAACGATAAGTGCACTGCTTGTCTGAAACGTGTATATGTTGCGGTGGAAAGTTACTGTGACGTTGGGCCATCTTTGGGGCCTTCTGTGTTGCGAGTATACAATGTGGAAGTTTGAGAAGATTCAATATGACGAGTGTTGGCCTTGGGCGAGGACCCTCCACTACTGGCTGGCCTCTCTCTGGCTGACACGCACTTTGGCAGCTGCAGCAACAGGCCGAGTTGGTGGCGGTAGTTGTTTCCAGTCTGCAAGTGTTGGCGCTGTACCGTCCCACCCGTCCGCTGCGTGTGGACGTCCGAAAGGCAACCATGTGGGGCGTAAGAGAGTTTTAAGCGATCTCAGGCATCTAGTCGTGGATAAATGGTTTTTCTCAATACATCGGAGTCGTATTTGTTGTTGTTACTATGCTATCACGCTGTAAACCCTTTCCTCCCTCCTTGTTCATTCTGCTGCAGCTGAGAGTACCAGTCAACTTCAGGAATTCTATGGTAATTTTAGAAAAGAGAATACACTCAGCAGACCTGTAGTGGTTGAGGACTCCACAAGTGTGATGGTGTAAGTTAAGATTGAAATCTGAAATTCCAACTATCATTTCATACATCACCGCTTCCAATTACGACGTCAAATAATAATAGATTTGGAATATTAATGACATTCCTCGTTAGAAAACAAAAAAAAACTATTTCTTATGGACGTAGACTACTGTGCAGTGCCAGTATTTTTTATTTCGAGTAGTTTTAAACTGTTTACGTTTGAAGAAAACTGCTTAAACGTCTAAATATCCTGTGGCACATCTTCTGAAGAAGCATTTGTGACACCTACAAGATATGATATTCCGCACCAGATTAAGTAAGTCCTGTAGCGTAATGCAAGAAAAGTGCGATAGGAAGGCTGGGGCAATTTAGAGTCGGTGGCGGAATGAGAGCTCTAATGCTAGTTTCTATGTCATCTTCAATACAAACTACAGCTCTCCCTCTCTCTCTCTCTCTCTCTCTCTCTCTCTCTCTCTCTCTCTCTGTCTCTATTTGTATGCAACGATCATTTTTAAGTGTATTTCGAGTCAGTCTGCTGCTAGTTTTGTGACATCATCAATTTGTGTGTGTGATGTGGCTACTGCGCCCACCGTATGTCTCCTGCATCCCTCGCGATCATCGGAAATTAATTATTTACTAACTTCAGTTGTATTACTGGATCGGTTACCTGTCAGGTATTTGCTTTGGAAGGAAGTATTTGAGATGGCGCTGGACGACGACGGGGAATATAGTTTTGTTCAGCAAGGGCATATCTCACTTCTACTTGTAGCAGCGGCTCCAAATGCTTTAGCGCATAAGCTAGAGTGCAACATTGCTCAGGGCTGCATGGTATGCCAGCCGACAGCAGTTGGCGGCCCTGGGGCTCAGGGATTGTGCATCCTGCTTGGGTGGCGGGACACAAGAATGTTTTTCAGAGATGTTGACAGTGTAATTATGTGTTTCCTTACGCGATCGGAATGAAAAAAGCGCCACAATTGCTTAAATATACCACACACTGCAATCGAATTCCTGACTAATACTTTAAATAAATTATTTTCCATACAGCACCCTGTATCATGCAATTTCCTGAAATAAACGATATTCCACACATAGTCTAACTTGTTTAAGCAATATTCCATACTCTGCAATCGATGAATCATTATTTCAAGAAGGGGGAGGGAGAAGTAAAACTGAAGGATACCGATTTAATTAATGAATTAATTATTCTGTCAATTTGGTACAGTGATAGGGGATGATATTTGAATAACTGAATCAGCTCATCAACACCGAATGTTGTACAATAGTGTTATTTCCTGCCAATTTTTTCAATCATTTTCATAAATTAGTCAATTAATTTTATATCGGAAGTGGTGTTGGCTTCCCGAGAGATTTGGGATGGGTTGGGCTGACATGGAAAACCACTTAACTGAATGATAGTTTAAGGATGGATTAATCTCAGGGGGTCATAGTCTTCTTAACCTAACGATAGGTTAACAACGTATCAATCAAAAGAGAACAATAGGTTTGTTCCAGAATATATACGTGCCTCTGAAAGTAGGCCACGTGCATTAAAAAGTTGTGCTGATGGCCCACTTTGTCCTCCAACTATTGCGCTCATTGTATTTCATTTTCGTGTCTTTATACTAATATATCTTTGTAATACCTCTCAGCATCTTTAATTTCAGTAGAAAGCAAATCCTACAACACTATTTAAGGTCGTTTGAGTGGAAGATAACTTGAAGTAGTGAAGAATATATTAGATTACATCCACTTCAGCTTCACCACAAGGCCCAAGATATTAATTAGTAAAAGTCAGATCTCCACTGTGTGAAGTTTAATGGCGGTGTTGCTGTCTTCTGTCATATTGAAATAATGAGTGGTATCCCACTTTACCAAACCCATCTCACACCGTAGAAGTTTTGTATACTTAAGACATAGCTATCGACATAGTTAAGTAGTCTTTATCAGATGGTTCGTTTCACATGAGTTGTGGCACATATTAATTCACTCAAAATATGCAAATCATTGAGAATCATGGTATGCTGGGGTCTGTGACAGAGGGAGTATTGGAACCGATAAGTAATAAAAAAACGTTCAAATATGTGTGAAATCTTATGGGACTTAACTGCTAAGGTCATCAGTCCCTAAGCTTACACACTACTTAACCTAAATTATCCTAAGGACAAACACACACACCCGTGGGAGGACTCGAACCTCCGCGGAGAACAGCCACACAATCCATGACCGCAGCGCCTTAGACCGCTCGGCTAATGATAGGTAATATCCAGTTTGATATGCACATGTCTGTAACATCGCCGTTGTCACATTTAAAAATGGACACGAATAGTCACAACCGCAAGAAATTTCTTTTTTATGAGATTGCCGGTATCAATCTGTTTCAGACTATCTTCAGACTTCACACCATGATGGTAGACGGTGGCTGTGAACAGAGCAGGTGCTACAACTCCACGAATGCTAACTGCTCTGCGTTTGTGGAGTAGTAGCATCTGCTCTGTTCACTGCCACCGTCTGCCATCATGGTGTGAAGTCTGAAGATGGTCTGAAACAGGCCTAAACTGGTAACATAATAAAAAAGACGTTTCTTACCATTGTGACTGTCCATGTTAAGTTTTGAGTGATACAAAAACCGCTCTTCTCCAAGAGAAACTCTCTCAGAGATTACTAGATGTCACATTTGACAGAAAAAGCCCCATTTTCAAAGTGAGATCATTGATTTACACTGTGTTTGCTATTGAAATACACTGTGACAGACATGTGTCCGATGCTACGAACATGTGACAGCTGTACAGGAGGTAGCTTTATAGTTTATATAATTGTGCCGTGTGAGCTGTGTACAGATCAGGTTAGATGAATGTTAAATGTACGTTTCACTAACGTTATGAAAAGTACGACACAAGGCCAGCAATTTACTGTGGGTTCACTTTATGTACCTATGGGGTGCAGTGCATGCGCATGTCGACTTCTGAAAGGTATTTTGTCAGATTTCGACGTAAATTTTCTTGACCGATACAACTGTTAAAATGTGTGTGACGCTGTAGGTGTTAACCACTCCTACCAAGACGTTTTTATTTTACTGTGGTTATGCGTTGGTATGTACACACAGTTTTCTGGGCATTACTGTTATGACTACTATTTACATTAATACAGTAGTACACTTCCGTCTTTCCTTGTGATATGTTTTCTGTTTTGTAGTCGATTTCAAGGTGGTCTTGCTAGAGAAACTCTTGGGCAATAAAGCATTATTCGCTGAAAGAAACTTATACTGGCACCCTCGATTTATTCAAACTATGATCAATGGGTGACATGAGGCCAAATCACAGTATTCTTTCGATAAAAACGCACTCTGGTGGCGAAGAGAATGAAGGAGTTCAAGAACTCCGAGAGAAATTAGCGTATCTTGACGAGTACCCTTCTTTTGTGCAACTCTTCCTTTGGTAAACGTTATTGCTTACGATCTTCTTCTTATTTGTTTCTGCCAGCAGCAACGATTAATATTATATGTCAAGAATGTGCTGTGTTAGCCTGTTTGGATCCACTGTGAGAATATGTCCGTTCAGCCGCATTCTATGAATACACTGACCAGCCAGATTTTTAAAGACCAGCGACCTACTATCCATATAAAACCGTCCCACGATAGCACCGTCACCTGGTGGGGAAATGACTACTAGTCAGGCACAAGCATGGAGCATGTAGTCTTCTGATCATAGTACGAAAGCTTTCACGACCGGATGACATATCTTGTGGTAAACCTTCCGGGATGTAAGGTCGTGGTCCATGAAACTCTTCAGCTCCTAACGTTTCGTCCAGAGCTGCGCTGGACATCTTCAGAGGGATGTTTCTCCTCCAGTCGGCAAGACTCACCGGAGGAGAAACACCCCTCTGAAGATGTCCATCGCAGCTCTGGACGAAACGTTAGGAGCTGAAGAGTTTCATGGACCATGACCTTACATCCCGGAAGGTTTACCACAAGATGGAGCATGTAGTTTCAGTGAACGTGCTGCCCTTATGTAGAATGAGGAAGGTACGCGATCTGTCTGAGTTTGACCGAAGGCACAATGTGATCGTCTGGAGGAAACTGGACAATTTTTTGGGTGTTCGAGGAGTGCTGTTGTGACTGTCTGCAACATGTGGTGAAACCAAGGTCAAACCACATTCAGACGTCGTGGGGTAGGGCGGCCACCTTCCATTACAGATATCGGACGGCGTAGGTTGGACAGAGTACAAGTATGTCAGAATGCGCTGTGCACCGAACACCCCTAACTATGGGCCTCAGTAGCAGACGATCTATGCATGTTCCTATTTTAACATCATGACGTCGGCAACTGCGACTGAAAGTGGCACGTGACCATCGGCACTGGACGTTAGCATAGTGGCAGAGCGTTGCATCGTCTGATGAATACCGAAAACTTCTTCATCATGACTTTGGGAGGGGGTGAACCGACGACTTCTAGGGGAACAGCTCCGTGACACCTGAACTGCAGGACTGAGACAAGCTGACGGCGGCTCCATTATGCGCTGGTGAACATTCACGTTGGCACCAATGGTCTGGTACCGCGCGCCGCGGAATTTGAATCCACGCCAGACGTCATCGACGTCGAAGACCCGTAGAGGTCTCTGCACCGTAAGCTGTGGCGGCGCGCGCCTCCTGGCCCGCTTTTAGCGTGAGGGCTCCACAGTGGAACACGTGGTTCCAGCTGCCAATAGCGGCGCCCCCGATAGAGTACTTAAGCGCCTGCCTCTCGCTTAGCCAGTTAAGAATCGCAAACTGTGTTATTTAACTTTTTGGTGACTTTTCTAACTGTCCCCCATGAACGTCTCCATGTCAGTCTCCCTTTACTCTGTTTTATGTTCCCCTTTTTTACCGCCTTATGTATGCAACATTTTATTCTTATTTTAGTTGTCATGTCACTCGGCTGAAGAGCGACGGATTGTGCCACTGACAAAAAAAAAAAAAAAAAAAAAAAGAAAATGCTCAGCCAGTCTAACATCGCGTTGTGCCTCAGTACATATCGTCCCAGACAGCGTATTGACTTCGTGTTTCTATTCCAGTGGACGTGGTTGTGTTGTTTTGGTTCGTACTCTGTTGTCCATTCTTGTTGTGTCTTAAGGTCCTCCGTTGGTCATGACCGTCTTTTCCCGTTGTGGTGTTGTTCGCGGGCCGCTCCGTGAGTCCCGCCGCGTTTCCCTCACTACTATCCCGCGACCGTTCGGGTCGCCATTACAACACATGGGTCCAGTGGTGCTTGTGCAAGGCACCATGACGGCCAAGGAGTATTGCACACTGATTGCGGACCAGGTACAGTCCTTCATCACAATCATGTTTCCCGACGACAGTGGTACTTTTAAGCAAAAAAATGCACGTCACAAGGCTGGATGGAGTGTGATGGAGTGTTTCGAGGAACACAGTGTCGAGTTCCCATCGATCTTCTGGCCCCCCAGTTTTAGCCAGACCTCAGCCTGATTGAATACATCTGGTACGTGATTGACTGTGGCGTCAGAGTTCATCGCTCCCCTCCTCGGAATTTATGGGAATTGTGACTTGTGTGTGCAGATGCCGTTCCAACTCCCACCAGCAACCTACCAAAGATCATTGCTTCCATGCCACGATTCATCGCCTGTTATCTGTGCCAAGGGTCGACATACTGGATACTAGGTATTGTGGTCATAATGTTCTGGCTAACCAATGTACATATTGTAATAGTGATTTTATCTGCCTGTAGCTTCCTGCAGTGAGTTTAAGTACATCATTCACTTTTGTTTTTGGCACTAAGGCACTATGATTTTTTCTAATAACCTTAGGTTCTTTTACTTCTAATACCTGTTCCAGTCGCACGTATCTAAGTCTGGAGCACTTCTGATTTTATCTCTGTTAAATAAATTCTGTTGTACAGTTTCAAGAAAGATGGTTTTATAAATATTTTTGTTCACTATAATTATTAGTTTTTGTTGTGTACATAATTCCGCGTAGTCAGCGCGTACACAACTTTCCCAATAGAGCGCGCCCCGCTAAGCACAACAGCGCAGGCGCAGCGCTCGTCCGTCTCTGCACTACGAGATGGCGCTGTCTTAGAGACGGACCAAATTCTGCTTCCACCAATCCGCGTATTAATATGTAACGCAGCCAATGAGATTGCTGATAACGTAGAACCTTTTCTCCTCGCGGATGACACTTGCACAGTGATACCTGAACGTTCGAGGTATTATGACGAGTGTACAGACCTCCGATCAGTCAGTCCGCATCAGTCTGCATTAGTCTGCATTTGTCTACATTAGTCTGTGCCAGTCTATAGTCAAGTTTCAGTCTGCGCATCGTAAGATTATCATATTCCTGTACATAGCCATGAAGAGAAATGTATAGACACTTTGTCAAGTATCAGAGATATGTGAGAATAAGATTAACGTACCAAGACCAAAGGAGCTTCAGATTGTCAATTGTAAACAGCATCCAGAATCAAGTTACGTAATATCTATGCCTTTTTCTTATTTTAATAAATGTGTGTGAAAATTAATCAAGCTCTGCTTAAAGTTGGTCACCGTCAATCTGCTACTCTAAGCGTGCAAGTGGCATTTCTATCGTCTGACCTAATGGCAGAAGATAAACACGCCACAATAAGACCACGAGACTTCGTTAGAGCGACAAGTCAAATAATCTGATGGTGTGTGTACCGAAGGTCTTACAGTATGCACACCACAGTTTTCTAAAGTTTTCGATCGATGGCCTTCTTTTCCTTATAATTTTCAGTGAGCCATTCACCTAGGCATATAAATTTTTCAACGTGAGATTCCGTACACATTCCTTGACAGAGTGCCGCCTTGTACATAGCATTAAGTGCCCTACTAGAGCGAACTGTCTTTATAGGCAGTGGATGACACCCTGTTCTAAGGAATGTGATCCACACTTCTCTGGAAAGGGGAAGAAACGTACAAGATGGAAGCCAGTCAAGGAATACTCAGGGAATTGGTTTAAAAAAAAAATATTTCAAAGGCCCCAATCAAGTCTTTACAAGTTTTTTTTCCGAGATTAGCTTTGGCTGTACCTACATGAAACAAGCCGCATGCCTTTCACAACCGAGGCAGTTCTGCGCAGTTGAAGGTGCTAGCAAGTGATGCCTTCAGCCCTGTGCCTCTGCGCTCCGTGATCGGCCACTTCTCGTTGACCACTTTCTTTAGTTTGTCCGACGTCCTAGACTGGCCTACATCTGGTAACTTCCTATCCCAGACACGCCCCACACACCACGCACACTGAAATATATTCTCTTTATTTGAACTAATTTTATGCTGTTTCATTTAACGACAGTCCTGAACGCCCACGCAGTTCAATCATCCGTACACAGTTATAGTTGTCAAATTTAAAGCACTGGGTACAGTTAATAACTAGCAAAGTCTTCGAAATATGAACTGAGAACGAAAATGTCTCTCCGAGACTGTTATGCTATTCGACTCAGTTCAGGCACGTTTTTTTTTTTTCGTTGTGTGAATGTAAGGCTTTTATAGAAAGCGTCCAGTAGGTTACAATACTGTATTTATTCTATAGAGTTGTGTTTCAGGGTAAGGGTAACAGGCTGTACGACCAACAGGCTGTGATGCAAGGAGTTTGCTTGCCGAGGGGTTGTGCGACGTCTCACTTTGACAAGGAGGAGACTACAGTCCTTTGCACAGACCATTAACGACGCCAGATCTTGCAAACGTCGAAACTCTTGATAGCGTAAGAGGCGACGCTGGTCCACGATCATACTGATTCTCATGCTTTGTGTAGCCATCATCTTTCATCAAAGAAAGAATATTCTTGATGAAAGTTGTCGGAAGTAAGGCGTTAAGCAGTCGGCACCCGGACCGTGCATCCGAACGTTGAGCGTTGAGCGTGCCCAGTTTCTGACGTCATAGCGTGGAATAGCACGTTCGGGAGTCTTTCCGAACGTGCAGAGCAATATCTAGCATGTCAGATATTCTGAGCGTGCGTCTGAGCGTTGACCAATCAGATGGCACAAAGCCACCTACGTCACACGCACGCCATCTCCATTCAGCACAAAGTTGTGAGGCGCCATATTGGCATTCATTTCAAGCCTATACGTACATATGCCGGTTCTGAGCACCAGAAAATTGAGAATCACTGGAAAACCTGTTGTTAACTGTGTGATCCGTTGCAATAAAATAATGAGAAACATCATATTCGGGGCAAAAGAATTACTATAACCTGCGTGTTATGAGAGTATGTTATTTGAAGGCAGCAATACACTGAGGATGCACCCAAAACGCATTGTTATTGGTACAATTTGTTATAATTAAATTTCAGTTAGTAACATAGCTACGATTAAAACTTTCAGCAAGTGCTAAGATTGCTAATATCCCAGAAATGGCACTTAATTCCATGATGTTGGGTTAGTGTGGCGAGTAGCTTCACTGATAAGTGAATATTTTATTTTTGTGTGATGGTTCGCGACTCGCCAGTACATAATTTTTTTCCTGACATTTGCGTCTTAATATAAGTCTATACTATAATTTTTGATGTTATGTAAATATAAGTTCACCTTTCTTTGGGTGTTCGATTGACTTGACATACAGGACACCTTGCGCTATTTGTGTAAAGCTATTTTGCTCCTTTTTCTTTTACGCTTCGCAATTCACGTGTTGCGAAGATTCTGTTGCTGGGTAGGAACAGTGATCAAGTAAGACTAACCTTGGGGTTTTACTAAAATGTGGGAATGATGAAATAATGTTTATCTTATGTGAAGAAGTATTGCAAATTCGTATCGCACTGTTTGTAATGGAACTTTTATGAGCCTGTGTCGTTATTGATTGGACATGATACTTTCATTTTCGTGGACAATGGAGGAAATGTGCGTTTTAATAGAGCTAACGTGGGAATTTTACGCGCGCACATTTAGTAAACAGTATAGTTTACGAAGTAGAAACTTCCCGCAACAGCCGCCGGAGTGCGTTGCGAACTCGTGTACTTCGTTGGGGCCCACGTACCGTATGCAAAAGTCGCATCGTTTCTGAGCGTTCAGCAGCACGTTGAACTTGGCACGCTCAACGTTGACGTACGACAGCACGGTCCGTGTGCCGACGGCTTTAGAGTCCGTAAGGATTAACAACTTCTCTACTTACAGTACTGTAAGATAAAAAGACTTACAACACACTTCTTCTTATTCCTCTTTCATTAAGTCCTTCCAGGGACCAAATTTTAAATTCAATTCGTAATAATTCGTTGTTCTTTCCTTTTCACCCGGTATTACTTCATTATTTCACTGTTTCTTTCTCTGCCTTCAGACCGAGTAATGCAAGTATTTTTCTCCTCTGCCTTAGAGTCGATGAGGGACACGTAGAAGAAGGAGTGGAATGTGCGTCCCTTAGTATACGCGTGATCGGCGTGTATGATGACGCCGAAGTATGCCTTCAGTGGAAGGAGATCGGGATAACGAGAAAACAGTAGAGGTGGTAATATGCGAGAAAACGAGGCATTTGGGATTGACAGAGATAGGAGAACAACTACGTGGGTTTCACGGAAGGTGCCAAACCGTTTTTTTCAGATTCGGCTGGGTCCTTACGTAATTTCAAATGGAAAGCTCAAAGCAGGAGACGTAAAAGACAATTAACCTTTGAAATAGGAGATAAAGTTCTCGTTAAAGCTCATAGTTTGTCCAAAAGACACCGGTTCATTGGCAGCACAGTTTCCGATGTCTGTTCTGGACCCTTTCGGATGAGGCGTGTCGCTTATCAGAACACATTTGAAATAGAAAAGATCAGGTCTCGTAGGCCTAGGGGTTTGCATCACATAACTGATATTAAGAAATGAATGGAGTAAGAATTAGCGGCAGAAGTGCCATCTAAACAGGGGAAATGATTAGCTTTGTATAAAAATAGTACTCTACAACATAATGTGTAAAGGGATTTGGTACTCTTTACTGTCTTTGCCTGGTAATCTATTAGGTATGAATTGTAATAACGAGTGTAGAAGGAAGATATTCGTACGTTATGGTCGTGATTTGCTCTGGAGGAGCGTTTATGTGTAGTAATGGCTCGGGCCGAAGGAGCGACGGGACCTGTTGTCGGTTGCTAAGGGCACCGAATTTTGCGAGTTGTATTTGTGTTATAGTGGTGTGCAGAGACACAGCGCTATGAAGTGTTACTGACTTAGGCAGTGATGACTTTGAGAGACACCGAGGTAGAGCTGAACTCTATAAAGAGTGTATGACAGACTCTAGCGAGGAAAATCAGAAGGAGGAAGGTTAAGGATCCTGGAGATAAAACATCCAAAGGAATGAAGGCAGGACTAACTAAAGAGGAAGCCCGTGGAGGTAACAGAAAGGAGTACTGGTTAAGTTATGAATGACGTTTATTTAATGGAAGATGATACTTGTATACGAAGATGTATAGCGAACCCTTAGTTTTAAACTAGATGTATGTGATGAGCGGTATCTGTGCTTGATTTTTTTTGTTCACAGGCACTCAAGAGAACGAGATGCTGATGACCATAGATTGAGATGAATCGCGAATAACAAAAATTGGTGTAATAACTAAAGTGGAAAGATCATGTTTTTACGTGCTTTTAAGTGAGCAACGCCGTAGTGGTTTCCTTAACGAACTAAACTAGAGAGAACGAAGAGCCAGCCGCAGTGGCCGAGCGGTTCTAGGCGCTTCAGTCTGGAACCGCGAGGCCGTTATGGTCGCAGGTTCGAATTCTGCTTCGGGCATGGATGTGTGTGATGTCCCTAGGTTAGTTAGGTTTAAATAGTTCTAAGTTCTAGGGAACTGATGACCTCAGATGTTAAGTCCCTTAGTGCTCAGAGCCATTTGAACCATTTGAAGGGAACCAAGAGCAAAATGTCCGATTTGGATCATGTAAGAGGATGATCCAAGTGGTAACAACTCCAGGTGGTATTGTCCCAATTAGTTTTGATTATATATATATATATATATATATATATATATATATATATATATATATACTTCTTGTACTGTGTCATTGTCTACTTGTCTTTCGATGGTGCGTTATTCTGGTCATACCCTAATGGATGAGCAGATGAGCAGATACGTCACCTGTTTTGATTGTTGTGTGTAATATAAGAACAGTACTGAAACATTCAACCTCTTTAGGAAGTAGATTAGAGTAAAGGGTGATAGTAAGACCGTATTGTGATTTGTAAAAGTTTTGAATAATGATAAGTATGTAACTTAGACCCAGAGAATCCGAGATGTGAGCATACAGATAGTAGAACATGGAGATGTAGATAGTGGTGGTGATGTAGTGAATTGCATACCGATTCTCACAACCCAAGATTCTTGTCCTACTTTCTTCCATAATAAGAAATAGGCTAGTTATTGTAGGACGTCTCCAATATTGTAAAGACTTATAGAGACGTATTTTCTTCTTCAATCGTTATTCAGAAATCAAAAGACCTCGTAGTGTTGCTTAAAGTGCCTCACAGATGAGAATGGACATTTTAGATGCCTGTTATCGTTTAATGCTTTATTTTCCCTTTTCTGCGCCTTGGCTTGCTGCTTCATGAACTGAAGAATGCTTGCTGGAAGCGGGTTCTCCATGTGCATGCTTCCCGCGCTCGCCAAGACTGTTGGAAGCGGTTCTTCCGCAGCTTCGTTTCTCGCCCCCTCGTCATTGCTGGCGGTCTCCAAGTTCGTCCCTACGCGTCTTACCTCATGTTCTGTTAGGGTCGCGCCGGGTCTACCTATTTGTTCGCCACCCATGGTCAGATGACCTTGTGGGTTCACTGCCACGCTTTTGGACTCAGTTGCACCCAGCAATGCTGACCCGCTCTCCACACTGCCGTTTCCAACACTCAGTGCGTCCATATCTACTATACTTTTAGTGTGCGCCCTGGTAATCATTGGCCTCATTACTTATCTGTACCGTTATAGACACTGTTTCCTAGCCCTTACGCAGTATGCAAGCACAAAACACAAGTGAAAAATTGTAATTACCTAAGTTCAAGTTCCAAAAAAAAAAAAAAAAATCCCATCAATTTCGCAATTGAACACAACACACAAAACGACAGAATAGAACACAAATGACGAAAGCACTGTATTCAACACAAGCAGAATTGTGCTAAGCTGTACAAGGAAAAATAATCATTAGTACACAGAAATTTTGATATAATTAGTACTTCCTATATACTGATCAGATGGACCTGTGAGTCGAAATCCTGGTGGGGTCGCCACGTGCAACGTAACCTTCCAGTACTGGTGGTGGTAAAACTCTACCAAAGTAGGAAGATTACTGTTACTTTGTCATGTTGTACCACTCCTGCAAGCTACTGTCTATAGTAAATGGTTCCTTAAATTTGTTTAGTCTATGAAATTACTGACCCCTGCAAGTTATTGCTGGGTATCAATAATTTCTAGCGGAAGGTTTTACTCAACCGGTAAAAATTTGAACACAACAGATAACACAATTTTTTTTTTAACCACTACAGAAGGCACCTATACAGGGCTTAATAGGCAGTATATAGCTTTTATTTACTTTCATGATCCAGAATTCGACTGACTTTCGCCTATTTTTTTATGATGGAGGGAGCAAATAATCAGTAGAGGGTAAAGATTAATTGATATTTATTCAGTACCAGTGGTATTTCATCAACAACTCGTGATTCTACTGTAATATACATCGTCACAACTGGTCTCTCCAGTTAACATGATTCAGTTTCGCCACGTATTTATGGAATGGGACAGGGGAGTGCAGACCTGGCTTCAATGTAATTTCAAACAGACACACAATTATACCTAAACACATGCTTATTATATTCAATCGCTATCCGTGACTCAGAAAAAGCTCAGAAAAGACACTACTAACAAACCAGGTCAGGGTCGAAGTCTTTATCAAATCAATGGGCATTAAAATCTGATACTTCTCCTAGTGGCACGAGTTTAAACCATGTATTTTACTTAACGCAAAACATCGTCAACAAATCAAGTAATTATGGGGGAGCACAAGAAACATCAATACTTCAATGCTATTCAACATGCCAAAAAAAAAAAAAAAAAAAAAAAAAAACGGACACACAAGATTATTCCTTCCCTATTTTACACTTTCCCAGTATAGTATGATTATTCATCGTGTACAATACATTTTCAGACCGAAACTACAATTTATCAATGTAGTGGTTGCTCCAACCGACCACGTGGCGCGAAAGGAAGTTCACAAAGAAATATATTCAGCGATCACAAAGAAAACATATGGAAAATAAATAAAAATTCCCGATAATATTACTGTAAATGAAAGAATAGATTAAAATACATTGAATGAGTGAATTTCCGTTAAGCACAGAGCAATAATATGACCATGACTTTAAGTCCCATGGTGCGTGGCCTGACCAAGGCACAAACGCAGAGTTCTACTGAAATTCGAATAAATTATGAAAAGAAATTCCCTTATGGGTTTTAGTGGTAATTTCGCACGTGACTTCAACATCTGGAGTTCATTACCATACAAATTTTAAACAGTCTAATACCTTTGTTAACATTACCAAAACGAGAGCTGCGTCTCCATGTCTGCCCAGCGCCGCGACCCAGGAACAAGTAGTCGACTGGACACCTCACCTAACCGTTCTTCGTTCAAAAGGTGATGGAGGGGATGGTTCGCCAACATAACAGAGTCAATCCTCGGGCCTTTGCGATCTCTCTCACCTGACTCACCCGCCATCTTTGCTAAACTTGTTCACGTTTAGGGGGTTGGTACTATCCTACCACACAACGACTCTACACATGCAATGCCACGACCTCTGACCAGAGCTTTCTGCTACATCTCATACTATCTCCTTTATACAATCCGAGGTCGTATACGGGAGAGGATACCAGGAAACGTGGCGTACATTAAACAAATAAACACCGCTTGGTCCATTCTCTTCTGTTTGTTATACACGAAATTCAGTTCCGCAGAGTCAAAACACTCTGGGTATAGTTCTCCTGTACCGGAATTTATTTGAAAAAATATGGAGCGGGACAACAAGTTCCGTTTCAATCTTTGCTGGAAGTTGCGGTGCACCGAGCCACGGCAAGACGTATTGGAATGTGTGGTGGCCTCTCAAGTATTCAGCTCTGGCACCCACTTACTGCCGCCACTCGCGAGCATAGCAGTCCTCCCAGGTGCAAGTGGAACAGAAATGCATCGCGTAAAAATAAATGAACGCAAATACACTCGAAAATAGATCGTGCGGGTATATTGTTTATACAGTAAATTGAAACAAAAATAAATGGGCGCAAATACACCACGTCTAAACTCTCAAGATGATCATACATCATGTAGAGGTATTGGCTAAAAGCAATAGCACAGTAGTTTGCTACTGAAGACACTGTCATAGCAGGGGACCTGCGAAGTGACATGTCCGTCAGTGGACGCAGGTTGTCACAGAGTGAACTGGAGACTGGAAGCGGGCTCTCCAGCCACATGGACTAGAGCATCCAGCACAAGGAACGGATCAGTGGAACAAGTAGATATTTCCAAAGCGAGTCCAGAACCTGCACATAAAAGTGCATGAATCTGTGGCCGGTAGACCAGCACCAACTTGTCCTCTGTGCTCAGACCAACATTTATGAGCAGATGGGGAGGAATGCTGGACTCCTGCTGGCTGCCTTCATGAAAGGGATGGAGAGGGTAGAGGTTATATAAATCCTTGTATTGGTGCAGTTGCTCTCCTTCTCCCATCGTCAGTTCGCCTGGGTAGTTGCTTGTATGTTCGAGTCAATTTTTTTTTTTTTCAGGAAACAAAATGAAGTTTCCAGCGACACCATCATTGGCGGTAGCAGCAGCAAACGCCTTTCCCAGGACAGCCTACCATGTAAGTTAATTGTTCTATTTACTCAATGTACCTGGGTGCTCCGTAATTTTAAAATCCCTCATGGCAATTGTTTAGGTCGTAGTCGGTACAGGTATACCTCCATACTAGCAAGCTTTTGAGCTGTTTGCTGTTGTAATTTTAACGTGTGACAAATTTTTATTCCGTAACGGTTATTACAGTCCTTTTTCTTTGTTTCTTGTCGTTGCGGCATCTTCGAGTGCTGGCTCAGCCAGACCACTAACTGTAGGCACAAAGAGCGCTGCAGCAGATGCCTCCAGCAATAACATTCCATCTAGATAAGCATGAAAGTAAGTGTATTTATTTATTTTCTTTCATAACGTGTAGATGTTAGAGTAAATATTTGTTTTCACATAATGTCCTGTGGTTCTAATGATGAGGATTGTCTGAGACATATTGTTTGCTTTGCTGGGCGTTTCTGTGGACGAGGAGACGTAGGAGTACGTGTCGAGGCAAAGAGCCAGGAACCACCAGTTCAGTCTTGTCACTAGCCGAATACGATTTTAAAATTCAGTGTGTGTGTGTGTGTGTGTGTGTGTGTGTGTGTGTGTGTGTGTGTGTGTGTAGGAGAGTCTTTGTTTGCATGTTCCATATTTCATTAAATTTCAGTGAGCTAAGGAATACAATTTTCTGATTGTACTTCAGTGAGCTAAAGAACACGATTTTCGGTATAATTTTCTGTGAGTATGTATTTAACATTTCGAAGAAATAATTAAGGTCAATATGTTATTTATATTGTTGTAGGCAGCGTCAGTGAGCGCTTCAAGACAAGGGTGAAATACCTGATTGGGTGCACGAGATGGCGGCTGCTGAGGAAATTGAAAGGCAGTGTTATCGCGCCCCTTTGAAGGAGGATGAGGAAATACTGGACTGGGAAGGAGAACTACTAGAAGCCCGACTGAACTGCTCTATCCTTGGATTCAGAGTGGAGAAGGCAATTATAATGTAGCCATCGATTGTCGTTACAGCACTCCCATATCTTTTATGCGTGACTGAGCCACAGATGAATTGGTGTATATTTCACAGCTGTTTTCGGTAGAGTAACTCTCTCCAGAATATGTAACACACAGCAATTTTTTTTCTGTGGGAATATTCCAGAAATTTGCTGCCGCACTGCCGACGTCTCTCCTGGGATCTCTGAGGGAAATATCGCAGCCCCTCCTCCCTCCTCCTTGGGGAATTTGCGTAGAGTATCTCGCCGAGCCAGCATGTCTCCAGCGTCTCGTTTAGAGTTACAGCAGCTGCACAAACTGCAAAAAGGAAAGGTCGAGCAGAGACTCAGCCGAGTACCGGACCTCCACCTGAACACAGAAAAAAAGGTAGTTCGGTGTGAGAGCTCATCTTTTAGCGTGAAGATGCGGGATCCATGCAGTACTTTTCTGAGACAATGCTTTGTTGCGGAAACTTGTGATTCCTGTCTAGCAGGTGACAAGGTTGGTTCAAATGGCTCTGAGCACTATGGGACTTAACATCTACGGTCATCAGTCCCCTAGAACTTAGAACTACTTAAACCTAACTAACCTAAGGACATCACACAACACCCAGCCATCACGAGGCAGAGAAAATCCCTGACCCCGCCGGGAATCGAACCCGGGAACCCGGGCGTGGGAAGCGAGAACGCTACCGCACGACCACAAGATGCGGGCTGGTGACAAGGAAGAGTACATATTCACAGGGAACTGATTTATGACTCCTTGAAATCCCAGTACGCAAATTAGCCCTCGTTAAGTGGTGAAATGTCTTCCAGTTGTCTGCAGTGTGTCGGTGTGGCATCATATATGAACAAAAAATTGCAGATATGTTATCATCCTTATACAAACACACATACGAAATATCAATGTAGTAAGGAGATACCCACAACAGCTGGACAAAAATATGGAAACACCAAAAACATGACACATGACCACGTCTGTTACGTTGTAGGGAAACAGTTGGAGTTCCGCACAAGCTAAACGGAAGCGATATTAAATAGCCATGTAAAACGCCATGGGTCACTAAGGGGATTAAAATATCTTGTGAAAGGAAAAGAGAAACCTATCTGGCAAGAACAAGTAGAGACTTTCTGTAGCTATGCACTACAAAAACTACTCAAAATTACTGGGGAAGCTTGTTAAAAAATCAAGAAACATGCACATAAGGTCAGAAATCAGTACCTCTGACAACTGAGTTAAGGCAATATGAATATAGTAAAGCAAGAGACAGGACAGCCAACCACAGAAAACGATAATATTACTATTGAATTGAATGGAAGGGTTATAAAAGACATCTCACATGTAGAAAAAGTATTTAATAATCATTTCTTAAACATAGTGGAAAGCGTAGGCACAAACAGTTCAAGAGAAAGATCACAGACATATGTTGAAGAAGTAACTCTCATAAAATTACGTCATATAAATGTACCACCAATTTCTGTTTCTGAAAATAAGAGGGCCATACATTTTCTCACGAACAAAAGCTCTTCTGGTTTTCATGGTATTTCCAAAAGGGTACTGAAGATTTGTTCCCACATGGTAAGTCTGGTACTGTCCAAAACATGTAATGCATCAATAACTCAAGGCATTTATCCAGTGAGACTAAAATATGCTGTTCTTAAATCCCTTTTTACGAAAGGTAATAACAGAGACGTCAGTAATTACCGACCTATTCGCTGCTGACATCATTTTACAAACTTTTTGAGGAGGTGACGTATTCTAGAATAATATCTCACATTGGCAACCATAACATCCTCACCAGCTCACACCTTGGTTTTTTTCTACTGCGAATGCCATCTACATGTTCACGCACCAGATATTCAAGCATTTAATAACAAAATAGCATGGGCAGATATTTTCTGTGACCCATTTAAGGCATTTGATTGTGTGAATCATGGGATTGATGGTACAGCCAACCAATGGATCATGTCATATCTAACCAAAAGAATGCAGAAAGTTGTACTAAGTAGTAATTCAACCAACAGAATCCAGGGCCATAATTCCGACTGGGGAGAAATAACATATGGGGTTCCCCAAGGCTCAATCTTTGGTCCACTACTGTTTCTCACATAATTATGTAAATGATCTACCATCTAATGTAGAACAAGCAGAATTAGTTCTTCTTACAGATGACACCAATATTGTAATCACTCCAAGTATAAATACAATAATGGAAGAAATTGTGATCAAGGTTCTCAAAAGTATCATTGGTTTTCTGTGAATGGTCGCACCCTGAATTTCACAAAGACACATCATATTCAATTCTGCACCTCTAGAGATACTGCACCAGTGATGAGTGTAACACATGGTAATGAAATAATACATAGGGTGGAATCTTAAAACTTCTTAGGTGCCCATATTGATGAGAATTTAAAGGGGATAAAACACATTTTGGAACTCCTAAAACAGTTCAGCCACATTTGCACTTAGAATCATAGCAAATTTTGGGGAGAGGAACATCAGTAAGTTGACATATTTTGCTTATTTTCATTTAGTAATGTCGTAAGGAATAATGTTTTGGGGTAACTCTTCTTTAAGAAATAAGGTCTTCACTGCCCAAAACCTTGCTGTAAGAGTAAAATATGTGGTGCTGACCTTGATCATCTTGTAGACATCTGTTTAAGGAGTTGGGCACTCTGACTACTGTTTCGCAGTATACCTATTCCCTCATGAAGTTGGTTGTCAGTAATCCATTAAAATTCAAAACGAACAATGGTGTACATAATTACAATAAATGACATTCATTACTCAACACTGAGGTTGTCTTTAGCACAGAAAGGGGTGCACAACGCTGCAACAAAAATTTTTGACTATTTAACCAGTGATATAAAATGTCTAACAGACAGCAAGGTAAAAATTGAAAATAAATTGAAAAAGTTACTCCTTGGCAACTCCTTCTGGCCTGTATAACAATTTCTATGTTTGTAATGTGTAAAAGTTGATGGGTAGGAATTGCTAACTCAGTCTGTATGTCTTGTTTTCATTTCGGGGAATAATAATAATAATGGCGATGTTCAGAGTACAAACAGATGTACAAATTCATTTGCAATATGAATGTAAAATGACTTGTTCCACTTCAAGAAGATTTATCTTCCAAAATGACCCATCTTACATAAAATTAACTAACTAAATCACGATTGCATCCAGTCGTAACAAAACGTATGAGGACAGGTCCTATGTGGTTTCCAAGCGAACCGTATACCATTATTTCTGAAACGTTCAGGTGCCAATGCTGCAGATGGGTAACGATCATGCACTATTTCTCCAAAGTAGACCACAAAGTCCCAATAATAGTGGTATCTAGCGACTATGGTGGGCAAGAGACATGCGACAATTCATCATCTTGCACACAAAACCAGTCCGGGCAATGCGATCTTTGTCGACAGGGGCCATATCATCTTGGAACATAGCATCCTGTGGTATAACATATCTGTACCACCCCACTGGCGTTCCACAGTTGGTAATGCAATGGCATGTTTCTGTTAGACACTGATAGTAGTAGCACAGGATATGGCAGACCAAATGGTGTTCGCACACTAAGTCATGACTCCAGTGGCTCCGTAGCATGAATGCCCTCTACCACCAGGATATATCATGGCCGGCAGCAGCAGGTCAGCCTCACACCCGTTTGGAGCCACTTCATTATGGGATGCTTCGACTTCATCGTCGCTGCTGTTACGATGGTTTGATGCTATTTATTGCTGTAGTATTTTTAATGAGTCTTGATTCGCTTGGGGAAATACAAGTTGAGTAGAACTTCTATTTGCTGTGTTACTTGTTCACTAATCTTTTCTGCCTCTGTCAGCTTTCGTAAGATGACAGCTGCTGCACAACAAATCTCCAATGAAGAGCAAACATTGAACAATAGGATGGACCTAATCAGCCCATTTGGTCACATAATCCTTGGTAGTAATGCGACCTTGCAGAGTACCCATCGGGCCCTTGTAATATGACAACATGACTCCACAAATAGTCGCCGAACCAGAACCATGTTTCGCTCTTGGAACGTAAAAATAGCCACTAGTTGGAAACAGTGTGAAGCAAGTCTCATTCAACCAAATGACATTCTTCCACTGTTCCATAGCCTAGGATCTACTGTTTCAACACTATGGTTTCTCATTAGGGGCATTTACATAATTGATTTGGGTTTCCAGCTCGCCTTACAATTCACAGCATATGGAACTCCTTTCGTGTTGTTTTTGTGCTGATATCGTTCGCTTGTGCGACAGTCAACTGTGCGGTGACTTTGGCAGTGGTCATAGTCTTATTTTTCATCACAATCCTCTCGAATGACCATCCGTCATGATCATCCAACAAACACTTTTCTCCGCGTTATCACTTAGTGGATGATGTTTTCCCACTTTCCCTGTATGCGACTTAAAATCTTCGATAAGGTGCCTCTTGCATCGCCAAAAACTTTGGCTTCCTTGCTTACGGAAGCATCCACGATACATGCAGTAATAATTTGCCTTTATTCGAATACACTTACCTCCGAGCAGAGCCGTCCGCAACACACGCACATACACAGACATACAGAAAACAGAGTAAATGCACTGCAAACGTAGAATATGTTGGTGGGGGCGACTGGATGCAATCGATGCTGCCCGAACAAAAAAATAGTGCATTTGCGCTAGGTGTTGACAGCTGTTCTACATTTACAAGCAATTTCAGAACACGGAAAGAGATGTGATGTCATAATCGCATGGGTAGAAGTGACATAAAATCGATAGAATTACGAAAAATGACGAAAAATTATGGGAAAATACATCAAAATGTGGGGAAATTGAGGAAGTACTTGCGTGTCTTCGGATTGGCAAGTATGCGACTGCAAGAGGAATCCGAGAAACCGTTGACAGGGAAACGGTCATTTTTTTCCATCGAGACAGCATCCTACTGTACGTCTATTGAGGTAACAGTGATACACGTGAGTTGACTACTGTATTTGACGCTTTCTAGGAAAACAGAGAACCATCTGCGTTAAGAGATAACAGAGAGTGGATGGAGTGATTGGTTGAGATGGAGCTGTAACGAGGTACGATTTAATGTCAGACTGATGATGCTGCTGCGGGTCATTTGACCACTTTTTCCCGCTGTTCTGTCAGGATGCATCAGTCGTGTGACATAGCCTGCGTTCCACTCGTGTACAATCACGTGTTCTGTGTGCGACTTAGAGCACTGTCTACTTGTTATCGTTAACAGCAAACCTCTCGGTCATCAGAAGACTTCCGTTTCATGTGTGATAAAACGTGGCCATCCTGTTTCGACACATTCCTCTAAAAGAACGAGGATTTATGCGATGTACTCCATTTCCCCTCTCTCATCTTTGGTATAAAATCGAGACTTCAGTTTCATAACTAAGATGATTCTAAGTTAGCAATGAGTGTGAGGCACTGCAATCCCCATGTATACACCTGCTTGACAGATATGCTGTTTTCAGAGTTAGTGGCGACATGGCGTGTAATTTGACATGTCAGACGCTGCTGCCATGCTTTTATCTGTGTAAGAGTAATCGGGCATACTATAATTTCTGAACCGTGATCGGATGTGAACAGCGGACGCAATACTACTGGCCATTAAAATTGCTGTACCACGAAAATGACATGCTACAGACTCGAAACTTAACCGACAGGAAGAAGATGCTGTGATATGCAAATTATTAGCTTTTCAGAGCATTCACACAAGGTTGGCCCGGTGGCGACACCCACAACGTGCTGACATGAGGAAAGTTTCCAACCGATTTCTCATTCACAAACAACAGTTGACCGGTGTTGCCTGGTGAAATGTTGTTGTGATGCCTCGTGTAAGGAGGAGAAATGCGTACCATCACGTTTCCGACTTTGATAAAGGTCGGATTGTAGCCTATCGCGATTACGGTTTATCGTATCGCGACATTGCTGCTCGCGTTGGTCGAGATCCAACGACTGTTAGCAGAATATGGAATCGGTGGGTTCAAGAGGGTAATACGGAACGCCGTGCTGGATTCCAACGACCTCGTATCACTAGTAGTCGACAGGCATCTTATCCGCATGGCTGTAACGCATCGCCGGCCGCGGTGGCCGTGCGGTTCTAGGCGCTGCAGTCCGGAACCGCGGGACTGCTACGGTCGCAGGTTCGAATCCTGCCTCGGGCATGGATGTGTGTGATGTCCTTAGGTTAGTAAGGTTTAAGTAGTTCTAAGTTCTAGGGGACTGATGACCTAAGATGTTAAGTCCCATAGTGCTCAGAGCAATTTGAACCATTTTTTGTAATGGATCGTGCAGCCACGACTCGATCCCTGAGTCAACAGACGGGGACGTTTCCAAGACAACAACCATCTGCATGAACAGTTCGACGACATTTGCAGCAGCATGGACTATCAGCTCGGAGACCATGGCTGCGGTTACCCTTGACGCTGCATCACACACAGGAGCGCCTGCGATGGTGTACTCAACGACGAACCTTGGTACATGAATGGCAAAATGTAATTTTTTTCTAATGAATCCAGGTTGTGTTTACAGCATCATGATGGTCGCATCCGTGTTTGGTGACATTGCGGTGAAAGCACATTGGAAGCGTGTATTCGTCATCGCCACACTGGGGTGATGGTATGAGGTGCCATTGGTTACACGTCTCGGTCACCTCTTGTTCGCATTGACGGGACTTTGAACAGTGGACGTTACATTTAAGATGTGTTACGACCCGTGGCTCTACCCTTCATTCGATCCCTGCGAAACCCTACATTTCAGCAGTATAATGCACGACCGCATGCTGCAGGTACTGTACGGGCCTTTCTGGATACAGAAAATGTTCGACTGCTGCCTTGGCCAGCACATTCTCCATATCTCTCACCAATTGAAAACGTCTGGTCAATGGTGGCCGGGCAACTGGCTCGTCACAATACACCAGTCACTATTCTTGATGAACTGTGGTATCGTGTTGAAGCTGCATGGGCAGCTGTACCTGTACACGCCATCCAAGCTCTGACTCAATGCCCAGGCGTATCAAGGCCGTTATTGCGGCCAGAGGTGGTTGTTCTGGGTACTGATTTTTCAGGATATATGCACCCAAATTGTGTAAAAATGTAATCACATGTCACTTCTAGTATAATATATTTGTCCAATGAATACCCATTTATCATCTACATTTCTTCATGATGTAGCAATTTTAATGGCCAGCAGCGTATCTTGTGCGCGTATCACTCAGAATGGATATTATAAGGAAGTAGATTTTTCATTTTACATTTTTTTCTATAGTATATCGTAGGGAAAATCTGCAAGAAAGATGTATGTCATGCATTGGAAATGTACTTCTTACATTACAATATTAACAGTGCTGCATTCCACATGACTAACGTAGGTCGGAAGCTGAAGCGATCTAACATTATAGCCTGTTTTAAGTGGAGACCCATGTAGCCTTATAAGTGTGTGTGTTCGTGTTCTCTCTTACTAATACCCTCCTGCTACTGATCCCAGGCAACAGAACAATACTTTTGACTTGATAGCTTAGTTGATTTACGTAAAATGCTTCGAACTCCATCCATCTAGAGCTCCATCATGTATAAAAGCCACCTGTTACTTCTTAACCGTCCGCTATTACATCTCAATAATTTCAGTTCTGCTACTATATGTATACCGGTAAGGGGTGCTAACCTCCTCTATATGGGTGCATCTGGAGATATCTCGTGCGCTTGGATGGGTGCAGACTCGGCAATCTCCATTCATTCACGAGACGTGGAATATAGCGGTCTACTCTCGGTCAGCTGCAGATTAAATCAATAACAGTGCTGCAGGGCGGGTTGGTCAAAGATAGTCCGAGGGTATCTTTCAGACTTATACTTTATCCTAAGAATGCCCTGTGATTCACATCCGTTTAGAAGTAGATCGCAAATTAACCACAATGCTCGAATTGCTAGAAATATGTAGACCACTGTACGGTATACTTTGATGATGCATATGTTCGAGAATTAACAATGAATGGGCGTACTGCACAGCCAACTATCTACATTCACAATGGTCCTCGCAAAGCAGAGGAGGGGGCGGTTTAGCGATGATACTGAAACTGGGAAGCATGCTGTCACATCATTGGTCGGTGTTGAAATTACAGTAAAATTGCTGAAATTGTTTGCACTACTGGGTGTGATGCTTATTATTACAGGACGTTGATGGTATCATCTCCATCCCATCTATCCCCTGGTATGCTGTTAACTGCCACGTAATGGTTGACTAACATCGCTAGCTTGAGATGGAGAAAGAGTCTTGGTTCAGGGACAATACCTTCTGGGGGCGGCTGGCACCAAAACAGTGATCACGTACATGACTGCAGTATGAGGAATCAATCGAAATGGAACACAGAATCACCAGCTATCCCATCACTGTGACAGATGAGTTTAAATGTAGTGGTTGTCATCACCTTCGAACATCAGTTTGAAAAGGCTCCACAACATCGCAAACTCTCTTCCATATTCCCTATGTTGTGACTGTGTTTAGAACCTGACACAAGCCTCGAACTCGTGGCAGTAAAAATTAAACGTATGACAGTGTGCAAAGCGCGTTACAGCAGAAAAAAAGTTTCAAACAACGACATATGGGGCCTCTCTTGCGATTGACAGTATAGCCTGTGGGATACGGTCGTTCTCCTATGGTATGGACGATGACACTTTAAACTGTTCTGTGCAAGAGACTTCGATCAATGGCCTCTTGCTTCTATGGATCAATACCTGTATATTTAACAGGATCGCCACATGCGCAAAAAAAAGAAAAGAAAAAAAAAACTTGTCGAGTTCTCTATTGGTTGAAGTTAGCAGAGCTTTTATAGTTCCTAATTTTTCTCTGTTGATGGTACAGAATAACAATAATAGAATGTTGGAGTGATAGGCGTGAATGGACCCCAAGGGACGCTGATCTGCTTTGAACTGCAGTACCTGTATGTAGTTTGGAGACACACCACAATGCAGTAGCAAACAATCCTCACCCTTCTCCCAGTTCCCGTACTGTCTTTTATACTACCTCATGTTGCAGGAGACGGCTTCGTTTGGCGCTGACCTTACACATCATATACTGTGGCGGTGCTGCAAGAACATGTTCCATTTCCATCAAATGGTCAAAACACGGTGCTGTCGAACTAACTCAGGTCACTCTGATTCTACACGGGCTGCAGAAGGTGTCAGATATAGCTCTCTACGAATTCTGCTCAGTTCCAACTTAAATTGGAACGATCATATGAACAAAGCTGCAGCGTGGCAGCACACACTCTGAAGCGGCAGTTTCAAGATGGATAGCGGCTAGCTAAACTTTTACTGTAGCAGATAGTTTCGAAAAAGGTGACTTGTTTAGAGATATGACAGTACCAGAAATATGATTCACTAGTGGGTGTAATCATTAAAAGACTACTCTATAGGATCCAATGAAGGTATGTGTTTGAATGGAAAGACTTGATTCCAAATTGTAGACAGCATTTCTACTAGAGAGCATAACACCAGTGATCTGAAAAGGTAGTGTACCTCAATCAGCACAGTATCTACTGTTTGTGATCATTCTCAATCAACCATCGTCTATAACCCAGTAGATATATCGCAGAACCTCTGACATAGCACTGAGACAGAATGAATTACAAATACTGGAGAAACATCTAGTGGCGGCGTGAGGGAGTTTCAAATACAAGCTTCGTACCAAGTTCCTTAGCTGAATCACTTTCTAAACTCAGTTATTTTATTACAAGCTTAAACCCATTGGCAATGTGTAAATGCACTGTTGGTCTGATAACATACACTCTGGCGATCACTGTCTACACGTCTATATTCAGTATCGCACTATTTGCCTGTAAAAGTACTTCATTAGGAGGTAACGCCATACCTGGATTTATGAGGTTTGTGTGGTTTTTGACACGGATATCGTTAGCGGTACTTGTGAGCAAATGTAGTACCAAAACCGCTTGTGACAGTAACATAGTCACTACGATCGTGTTTTTAACATCTGGCAGCTTGCAGAATGGTTACGTTTCTCTTTCTAAGACGCTGTGGTATCACTCGCAAGATAAACTTATGAGACATGTCCAGTGTTGTTTCGTATCGCCAGCAATCAGTTATTGGCGAAGTATTATACTTAGTAGTAGGAGATGGATCGTAGGTTCGCCTTCAGCATTAGGCTTATGAAGTATGTGTGTGTGTATTCTGACACGTGCAAGGAAAATGACTATGCCCAATCGTAAGGAAGGTATGGATTTGAGGTGGGATACTGCGATAGCAAATGGAATGGAAGTATGTCAAGTCATAAAATGTCACAGATATTTCTATTTCCAGAATCAAAGCCTTCAGCAAGATGTATTAATGATACTTTGCCCATTGTCGAATTTCGTCCAGTTGAGACCGCGATCGTAATGTTTAATTGTATGTAAAGCGATGAAATACATGCCCGCGCACAGCCACACAAACGCAACGGTCGGCTACTGCGGCAGAGTTAAGCGGCGCCTGCAACTTAGTGCCAGCCCGTTCCGCCAGCCGGCGCTAGAGGCGTTCCCGCCAAACATTCAATCAGCCGCGAACTACGAACGCGCACGAGCCCTTTTCCGGCGCGGATGGTCACACTATGATATCACCATCCACCAGTCAGGGATCGCCAACGGCCGCCAACCATCACTCCGAAATCAGCGGAGGAAGACCGGAGCCGCCGTGTTAAATAGCCGGAAGAAAGGGAAGGAGGCATCTTTCGACCCGCGCGGACTGCCGCCCAGAAGAGACTTCGACGCATCCGGAACGTCCAGGTGCCACGTCTTCGCTATGCTGGCCATCGACCCCGGACTCTGCGCCCGCCTACATCCTCGGCATCCGCCGGAAAGCGTCGGAGAAAACCCGACAATGGAACGTCAATTCAGTTCAGTTGCTAACATTTCACTTCAATAAGGTGGCATATTCTTTGTCTTGTTATAAAATTTTGGTAGGAGAAGAAGCCTTTTGTTTTCGAAGAAAGTTTATCTTTTTGTAAAATTAAGCAGTGGCCTTGCTCCACATAATAAAATTTTTTGTTCGCACATGGGTGTTAATCTGTGGATATAACAATATGTATGTGGCCAGTTTCTGTCTGGGGGTGCATCGCGCATGGCAGCGGTGCCTTGTGGCGGGAATGATTCACGTTTCCGACTAATGGCGAGAGCTGCCCGACTGAAAAAGCCTGTCGGGGTGCAGGAGTGTACCTGACCAAACCGTGTCGTCCTCTAGACGGCTGAACAGCGTACTAATACTCAGTATGTGTTGGACAGCCTTCGTGATCGCGAGGAAATCTGAGAAGATTCAATATGGATGTGAGTTTGCGCTGGTCCATTATTTTCTCCGATGTAAATTATCCAGTTGTCTGCTTCTGCACATTTCCCGATTCTATTTGGTTGAGAGAACATCGATTGTGGTGTGTGCATCTAGCAGGTGAAACACAGGTGGAAGAAACGTTTGCTGGTTCTCTAGACATGAGATACACCTTAGTTGACTTTGTAACTTATAAGGGTGATTTGGAATTTTTCGTATCACCGACGTTGGTATTCGTAAGTGGAAATATCAGTTTCCTCTATTTTTTCGGTTTTTATGTAAAGATCTTCGCAGACGGAATAAGTTTCTAGTTACTCAGTGGTTTACAGCACGCTGTACCTCGCTAAAGTTCCAGGTGTCTAGAGAAATAATTTCCAGTCTACATATTCAAAGTTATACCGTACAGGCAATCGGTAGCATATTGATACGTGCTCGATATCGAAAATTATTGTGAAAATGGTATGATATTCTGGTAAAGCATGTGAAGATACGTGTGTTATGTGATCAGAAGCTTTCCCGGCTATGTGTCGTTTCCAGGGCTCTCCGGTGTCCAGCCGGATGCGATCGTTGAAGTCCAACGATATTTCGGCGAATAACCTTTCCGCCATCATCAGGTGGTTCTGATGGAATGGTCTGTCTGCTCATTGTCAGTGTTATTTATGTCCGTCAGTCGGGCTTCGATTCCCTGCGCCGACGGTCCGATTGCGGCCGCCGCCGCCGCTGCTGCTGTAAAACACTGGCATCATCTGCCAGGTGTGGGGGCAGTGTAAGCAGCGTAGCTGCTGTTCCTGATTAGACTTCAGGGTTGAACTGAATTGCCTCTCTGTTGGAGCTGCCCTCAGGGAGAGTCTCTGACTATGGTGACGCTTTAAGTGGCGCCATCGACACCGCGGGAGTTTGGCTACTCCCGCAGGAGGTCTGGCCAACGCGTCGTCGGCCTGTGGTGGACCTGGCGGCCCAGACCACGAATCAGGCGACTGCCAGAGTGTTCTGCAGTGTCGTAGAACACTGGCGACTTGCCGTAAGAGTTCCCACAGTAGCGGGACGCCTGCTTCCTCGTGAAGCAGCCTTGTTGGGTAACTAGGCGGCTTGTGAAGGGCAAGGCGCTGGAGTGTCGCGATGTGCGTGTCGCCAGCGTTTCCCCACACCACGGCAGTGTACTCTAGTGCCGGCCGAAGTGGCCGTGCGGTTAAAGGCGCTGCAGTCTGGAACCGCAAGACCGCTACGGTCGCAGGTTCGAATCCTGCCTCGGGCATGGATGTTTGTGATGTCCTTAGGTTAGTTAGGTTTAACTAGTTCTAAGTTCTAGGGGACTAATGACCTCAGCAGTTGAGTCCCATAGTGCTCAGAGCCATTTGAACCTTTTTTTTTTTTTTGTACTCTAGTATCGGCCGAACCAGGGCCAGGTACAGAGTGAGGCGGTGGCGTGGAGGGAGTGGAGGGAGTGTGGAGGAAGGGTTGAGCAGTGGGTACAGCGCACGAAGGCACCCCACCGCTCGCCCCCTGTCGTCACGGACGTGAGGCAGCCACGTCAGCTGCCGATCAAACGTCACCCCGAGGTATTTCCAGTCCGCAACCGTGGTATGGGGCCTCCTATGATCGTGACCGGCTGTAGGTCCAGAGGCAGCCTCTTTCTGCTGAAGACGATGGCCTGGCTTTTCGCAGCGTCACATCCGAGCATCTTGACCCCGTTCATGCTACGGGTGAACAACGCCGTGTCGTCAGCATAAAGTACTAACAACACGCGTGCCACCCGCGGAGCGTCGGATGTGTAGAGGGAGTACAGCAGGGGGCCGAGAACCGACCCCTGCGGCACTCCCGCGCGAATCTGCCGATAGGTGGAGATGCTTCCGTCTGCTCGGACGTGGAATGTTCGTCCTGAGAGATAGGAGCGCAGCAGGACCACGTGTGACGTCGGTACCACGTGTACAAAAAGTTTTTTTACACGAGGCCGTCATGCTGCACGCAGTCGAAGGCCTTGGAGACGTGGAGAAGCACCGCCCCTAGGTACTCCATCGCCCGCATCGCCTGCTCCACTAGGCGCAACAGCTGCTGGCTGGTCGAATGGCCGCTCTGGAACACGAACTGCTCCTCAGGGATGAGCTGCTGGTCCGTGACGTGGCGTATCAGCCGCCCCACGTACAGCCTCTCAAAAACTTTTGAGAGGGACGGGAGCAAGCTGATCGGCCGGTAATTCGTTACCTTGCGGGGGTCCTTATTTATTTATTTATTTATTGCCAAATTATAGATGTGATGTCGTGTCCGCATATACTCTTCATGCGTTGTTTTTGAAATACAGTTTGTCAGTGCCGCCCATTGTTCTTCTTCTCTTATTGCTGTGTATATATCTATGTCTGCATCTGTGTAATCTAAGTGTAGTGTATGTCTATTGTTCGTGTATTGCCCGCAGGAAAAGACAGTGTGTTCTGGGGAACATTCTTCCCCGCATGTGCATGTAGGTGTCTGCCTCAGACTCACGCGGTTTAAGTGCGTGGGATAAGGTCCGTGCCCGGTTAAGAAATGTACCATACCGCGGCTGGGATCGATATGTCTCATTCTCAACCGCTCCCTTATGTCAGGGAGGAAGTCGTGCAGTCTACGTCCCTTATCACTTACCTTGCCATGTATCCAAACGCCAACTTTTAAGGTGACGTATCGTCTCTATGGGCACACCGGTTATTGTGTGTACCTTATCTAGTCTCCCCACCTTTAACCAGTACCTTGCAACTCTGTATTTGATCGTGATATCTATGGGGCATATTCCGAGCACCATACACAGTGCTTCCGCTGAGGTGGTACCGAAGGCTCCAGATAGCCTAAGTAGGACACTTCTCTGCCCTCGTCTGACGGATGCTTTGTTGGTGACCACGTTCAGTCTATGTGCCCACGTGCTAGCTGCAAAGCTGAGTACTGATTCGAAGAGCGCACAGTGGTATGTACGTCTGACTTGTAGAGGTAGTCTGTACTGTTTTGAATTTAGTCTCACCGGTTTGTGGAGTATTTTTTCTGCTTTGTCTGTTGTTAGCCTTATGTGTTCGTGGAAATCCAATTTTTCATCTATGTGTACTCCAAGATAGCGCGTAATGCGTGCTCGTTTGATGCTTGTGTCCCCAATTTTAACCGAAGGATTCCTTTGGAGTGATCCTTTCAGTAAAGTGTATGTTGTTTTGTTTTTGGCTATCCTGAGTTTGTTGTTGTGACACCACTGAGTAATTGTTTGTAGTAATCCACTGGCTTTCTTTTCTAACTGGGCTCTGTTCTTTGCAGTGACTACAACTGATAGGTCATCTGCATAGGCGACAATTCCGTCTGACCTGTCATCCCCATCCAGAAGCTGTAGGAGGGGTTCGATTGTTATGATCCAGAAGACGGGGCCGCAGATCGACCCTTGAGGACAGCCTTTGGTAATTCTTTTAATTCCATCTGCCATTCGACTACTCGGTCTGTACAGTAGTCTAGAAAACTGTTGTACAGTGATTGCGGTACCTCCAGATGTCTTAGCCTCTGAAACAGTGCGGGCCACCAAAGATTATTAAAAGCTCCGGCAATGTCAATCATTATTGCCATGGCGTATTTCTGTTTTGTGGTGTTAACTATGTACAGGGCCTGGTTGATGGCATCATCTATTGATCTGCCAGATCTGAAGCCGAACTGGTGTTGGTTCATACCCCTGAGAGCTCTG
Organism: Schistocerca serialis cubense; assembly: GCF_023864345.2. Lineage (NCBI taxonomy): Eukaryota > Metazoa > Arthropoda > Insecta > Orthoptera > Acrididae > Schistocerca > Schistocerca serialis. The sequence goes on along the minus strand of NC_064639.1, from coordinate 89,027,066 downwards.
TGTGTTTGCAGGCGCTTACACAGTAGCTTCTCCTGAATCTTTGCTAGGGTGTTTATTAGGCATATTGGCCTGTAAGTCTATGGATCTGAAGGATCCCTGTCCGCTGATTTCTTAATAATGACTGCTTTGGAGGTTTTCCATACTGTAGGTACCCTGTCCAGCCGTAAGGAATCGCTCAGTAACGTTGTTAGGAACGGGGTGATCTGCGGTGCTAGTTTTTTCAGTGTTTCCGAGTGGATACCATCTGGTCCAGATGTTTTTTTTTTGTTTTTGAGCTCTGGGATTGCTAGCGCAACCTCTTCTTGCACAAAAGGACAGGTGACAGTTGCAGTGTTGTATGGTGTGTGTAGGGTTTCTCTTAGTGTTGCATGATATTGTGTGTCTGTATCGATAACGTCATCAGGGAGCAGTTTATACAGCAGAAACTCCGCTGTATTCCTCCATCCCCTCGTCATCGTGCCGTCATCCTGCCTTAGCGTTCCCAGAACTAGTGGGGTTTTGATCTTCTGTCAGTATTTTGTATTGTTCCCCCCATATATTTTGCTCTGTTTCTGTCGTTACACATAGCTCCCATTGTTGTTTACGCGTGTTGTTTAGGGTCTGTCTACATAAGTCTTGTGCATGCCTATATGCTTTGTCTGTCCCTATCTGCTATCGCCCTTTGATAAAATTTTCGTCTGCGGCTTGCGTCTTGTTTGAGTCTCGTAAGTTCGTTGGTCCATGGTACTGGTGAGCAATTTGTGTTCTTTGCTATCGGTTTTGAAGGGTTTTGTGCATGTTTTATCACCTGAGTTATCGTGTGTGCTCTATAATCGATACATCCGTTGATGTTTTCTAGATCGTGTCGTTGGATAATTTCCGTTAATTTGTTCCAGTCTGCTTTGTGCAACAGCAAGTGTCTGGTGTGTGATTTGGTCATTGTGTTCTGAGTGTGAGTTAGTGTGTATGTTATGACATTATGATCACTAGTTATGTTGTCGTGTACAGTCCAGTTTGTTACGTATGCCATTGCTGCATTATTTCCACAGCGGCTAGGGGCGGAAGCTACACTTCGTGGTGTTTCAGCGAAGCTTTAATGTAAACGGCCGCCCCTCCGCCGTGGGTCAACCTGCCGGTGTGGTAGCAGCGATAGTTGGCCACTTTAACATGAATACCACACTTCAAGAAGGTCTCGCACACGAGGCAAATATCGATTGTCTCATCGCGCAAGAACTCCCTGAATTCCCCTTTCTGTGGGAACAAGCTACACTCCTGGAAATGGAAAAAAGAACACATTGACACCGGTGTGTCAGACCCACCATACTTGCTCCGGACACTGCGAGAGGGCTGTACAAGCAATGATCACACGCACGGCACAGCGGACACACCAGGAACCGCGGTGTTGGCCGTCGAATGGCGCTAGCTGCGCAGCATTTGTGCACCGCCGCCGTCAGTGTCAGCCACTTTGCCGTGGCATACGGTGCTCCATCGCAGTCTTTAACACTGGTAGCATGCCGCGACAGCGTGGACGTGAACCGTATGTGCAGTTGACGGACTTTGAGCGAGGGCGTATAGTGGGCATGCGGGAGGCCGGGTGGACGTACCGCCGAATTGCTCAACACGTGGGGCGTGAGGTCTCCACAGTACATCGATGTTGTCGCCAGTGGTCGGCGGAAGGTGCACGTGCCCGTCGACCTGGGACCGGACCGCAGCGACGCACGGATGCACGCCAAGACCGTAGGATCCTACGCAGTGCCGTAGGGGACCGCACCGCCACTTCCCAGCAAATTAGGGACACTGTTGCTCCTGGGGTATCGGCGAGGACCATTCGCAACCGTCTCCATGAAGCTGGGCTACGGTCCCGCACACCGTTAGGCCGTCTTCCGCTCACGCCCCAACATCGTGCAGCCCGCCTCCAGTGGTGTCGCGACAGGCGTGAATGGAGGGACGAATGGAGACGTGTCGTCTTCAGTGATGAGAGTCGCTTCTGCCTTGGTGCCAATGATGGTCGTATGCGTGTTTGGCGCCGTGCAGGTGAGCGCCACAATCTGGACTGCATACGACCGAGGCACACAGGGCCAACACCCGGCATCATGGTGTGGAGAGCGATCTCCTACACTGGCCGTACACCACTGGTGATCGTCGAGGGGACACTGAATAGTGCACGGTACATCCAAACCGTCATCGAACCCATTGTTCTACCATTCCTAGACCGACAAGGGAACTTGCTGTTCCAACAGGACAATGCACGTCCGCATGTATCCCGTGCCACCCAACGTGCTCTAGAAGGTGTAAGTCAACTACCCTGGCCAGCAAGATCTCCGGATCTGTCCCCCATTGAGCATGTTTGGGACTGGATGAAGCGTCGTCTCACGCGGTCTGCACGTCCAGCACGAACGCTGGTCCAACTGAGGCGCCAGGTGGAAATGGCATGGCAAGCCGTTCCACAGGACTACATCCAGCATCTCTACGATCGTCTCCATGGGAGAATAGCAGCCTGCATTGCTGCGAAAGGTGGATATACACTGTACTAGTGCCGACATTGTGCATGCTCTGTTGCCTGTGTCTATGTGCCTGTGGTTCTGTCAGTGTGATCATGTGATGTATCTGACTCCCGGAATGTGTCAATAAAGTTTCCCCTTCCTGGGATAATGAATTCACGGTGTTCTTATTTCAATTTTCAGGAGTGTATTTGCATTCCCAAACGGTGAGGCCATGGAAATGGTGATTATCCATGACGGGGTTGAGGAACAACGCCGACCTGGAGGTCCACCGTGACCGCGGTGACGAACTCCGGGAGTTGCTCAAGCAGCTGGCTCAACGACCGCTGAAGTGATCGGAGCTCAGCTGCGTCTGCTGCAGTGGAGGCGGCGGTGGCCGCTGGGGCGGCCTCCGCCACAGGGGCGGCTGACTGGGGCCGCTCTGGAAGTGTCGACTGTTGTGGAGCGACAGTTTCCGGCCGCAACTGTGGCGCAGCGCGAGCTGCTTGCCACTGCCGCGACGGAATGTCGGCTGCATTCTGTTGCGCACCGGCGATGGCGCCACACACCTCGCGCCGGCGACGCCTGCGCGTCCGGGCAACCCGCGCGTCAGGCGCGGCCGCAGGGGTAGCCGCAATCTCGGGCGAAGCCGTGGACGGCGCAGTCGGCTGCTGTCTCTCTCTCTCTCTCTCTCTCTCTCTCTATCTCTCTCTCTCTCTCTCTCTCTCTCTCTCTCCGACGGGTTGGTCAGAGCGCTGGGAGGGGGCAGGTAACCCGCTCTTGGTGGCGGCAGCGAAGCTGATGGAAGAGTGCACCTTACGAGAAGGAGCACCCTTGTCTCGCTGCTGGTTCCGTACCCTCTTGAAAGCCGAACAGCCTCTATAACAGGCAACATGCGGTCGGCCGCAGTTGCAGCAAGTCGGCTTGTCCTCGCGGGGAAGGCCGCAAGATTTGCTCTCGTGCTGCCCCGCGCACTTGCGCACCGGGAAGGCATGGAGCAGTTTCTGGAGGCGTGGTTCAGCCACTGGCAGAAGAAAAACTGAGCCCTCAACCTTGACACGGCCGACCCGCTGCACGTGGAAAACCTTCAGATTTTCCAGGTTGTCTACAACCTGGTACAGCGGCATGTCGCCGTGTGTACGGGGAGACTTCATCGAGCCCGTGGACCTGACGCCGAAGCCCGTATCCTCTAGTTCCTCACGTAGGTAGTCCGCGCCAAACTTGAGGGGAAGGTGGTGGAATACCACCTTCAGGAGACTGAGCGGCTCGGAGGGGTGGGTGTAGCAATGGAGGCCGTCGTTGCAGATTTCGTCCATCGCTGCCCCGTACTCATCGTGTGTCGCGACCGTGACCTTGTAGAGGTCACGAACGGCAGTCTTGATACTAGTGACGTGGCCACGCTATCGAGCTTCTGTTGGAAGTCCCTACACACGCTGTCCCATTGGACGACGATAGGCGGCGGGGGCGGCGGCTTCTTCCGGGGCGGCACCAGAGGCGCCTCGCCGGCCTCCATCTCGTCGACGTTTGCCCCTGCAAACGTGCTAGTTGTCGGCAACGGCTGCGGTGGCTGCAGTACGGCAGACCTGGCGGTGTGCCTCCGAGGTGGGGCCACAAAGCCGTTCTCATCAGGCTGCCGGGAGACAGCATTCGACGCAGTGGGCCGCGGCGGCCTCTTCAAAGGTCGCGCCTTGGCGGCACTCTGGAAAGAGCCCGCTACAGTCCTCCCAACCGCTGCAGCGGCAGCGCGGGAGGCTCTCTGTGCCTTCTTCCGCGGCCTCACGGAGTCGGAGGAATGAGAGTCCGAATCGTCATGAGTGACAGCCCGGCGCTTCCTGGGCGCTCGGGCTTCGTCAGGGTCGGTGTCGCGACGCTCTGCCTCGGCAAGGTTCGCGTCCGGGAGGTCAATGGCCTCTATCTCGGTGGCCTCTGGAGCTGTCTTTGCGCCCGTCCAGACCGCAGGTATGCCCACAACGCAGGACGGCGCGTCAACTAGCGAAGCAACGGGTTCTTCACGTGGCATTTGGACCAATGGGGCAACCGGGGGAACGTCGACCTCTTAGATGGTAGAGTCCAGCGGCGCAACTCCCTTCGAGGCTGCAGTCACCGGGACCGCAAAATCTTGTAGTGCGACCGGCGAGGCTCTCGGTGGCACATCCGACTCTTCCTGCCCCGAGCTCGTTAGTGCAGCAGCCTTACGGATGTTGCAGAAGGTCAGTATGGCCGCTTCGTCGTCATCTCGACCGAGGTAAGAGCCCCCGTGAGCGAGCTTGTTCATAATAATGAACTCTCAGTCACAAGAGCGCGAGTCATCAGTAGAAGAGTAAACCAGGTCGTAGTCAGTGGTCGGAAACTGGTTCGTCATAAGTGGGGGCGAATGAGGCCGCCGACGGGATCAGCTCAGTCGCCTGAGCTAGCCCCACCGGACGGCGATCCACCACACCTTTCGCACGAAAACACTCCTCACACAACGACTTCACGAACCGCTCCGCCGCATGCCGCGTGATTGCGGCCGCCGAACTTCCGGTTGCGGTCGCCAACGTTCCGTTTGCGGGCGCCGGCGCTTCGATTGCAGCCGCCGGCAATCCGTTTGCGGAAGCCGACCCAGGTTCGCGCCCGCCCCGGCGTCGCGCCGGGTGGTGGAAGATGCAGAGTCCCGTGGAGTGTCCTCTGCGGCCTCGTAGAAGGGTCTTGTGTCCGCTTGTGGCGTGACTCCTTTGATGGAGTTAAGTAATGGTTGCCATGCCTTGCTTAGTTGAAAACCTGTGTCTCGGTTTATGAGATTGTCCGTTACGCGAATTTCAATGGCCTCCTTGAAGATGCTGTCCCAGTAGAAACTGGTAGGGGCCAGGATCTTGGTCGCGTTGCCTACATGTTCTAAAAACATCTAGAACATCTAAATTCCGCCCACGACAACATACGGTTCACCATAGAGATCGAGAGGGAAGGGAAATTACCCTTCCTTGATGTACTTGTAGAGCGGAGATCAAATGGCACACTAGGTCATAGCGTGTACCGCAACTCTACACATACGGACTTATATCTACATGCCTCGAGTTGCCACCATCCTGCACAACTCAACGGAATGCTCAACACACTGGTTCATAGGGCATACTCGATATCGGACGAACAAAGTCTGCACAAAGAACTCACCTAGAAAATGTGTTTCACAAGAACGGATACAGCAAACGACAGATTCAGACAGCCCTCAGACGGCGGAAACACTGCAGAAACCCAGATGAAGAACAGTCTAAAGATGAGGAAACAACCATGGCCTTTCTACCGTATGCAGGCAACGAAACATCAAAAATTGGGAGACTACTAAAACAATACAAAATTGACACGGTCTTCCGACCACCATCCGAGATACGGGCCCTGGGGACAGAGAAAGATGGATATGGCCTCAAGAAAGCGGGCGTATATGATATTCCATGTGGTTGCGGCAAATCCTACATAGGTCAAAAAATCCGGTTGAAGACCGCTGCAAAGAACAACAACGCCACATGCGCCTAGGCCAGCCCACCAAATCGGCACTGGCAGAACACTGCTTGGAAACTGGACACAGCGCGAAATACGAAGAGACCAAGATCCTGGCCCCTACCAGTTTCTACTGGGACAGCATCTTCGAGGAGCCCATTGAAATTCGCGTAACGGACAATCTCATAAACCGAGACACAGGTTTTCAACTAAGCAAGGCATGGCAACCATTACTTAACTCCATCGAGGAGTCACGCCACAAGCGGACACAAGACCCTTCTACGAGGCCGCAGAGGACACTCCATGGGATTCTGCATCTTCCACCACCCGGCGCGACGCCGGGGTGGGCGCGGACCTGGGTCGGCGCTCGCAAACGGATTGTCGGCGGCTGCAATCGAAGCGTCGGCGCTGGCAAATGGAACATCGGCGGCCGCAATCGGACCGTCGGCACAGGGAATCGAAGCCCGACTGACGGACATAAATAACACTGACAATGAGCAGACAGACCATTCCGTCAGAACCACCTGATGATGGCGGAAAGGTTATTCGCCGAAATATCGTTGGACTTCAACGACCGCATCCGGCTGGACACCCGAGAGCCCTGGAAATAATACGTATGTTCTTGTAATTTCAGAGCCTGGGGATGGGTGTAGCAAGCCAGCAGGTAGGGGGCAGAAACGGTAACGCCTTTGGGTGAGGGGAACCGTCCCAGACATTGTACAACAGTCGCCACGCTATATGTACAAGTCTCTGATGCTCGATAGCTACATGCAGAATGCAGAAGTGGTGATTTTGTATGGCGCAGGATACGAACTGCGTGTTTATTACATCGATACGGTACATGGAGATTTGATTCACTCTGAAATATTCAAGATTCCGTCCTCAATAGCAGAGCAGTGTAATTCATCAAGTGTCTTTCCGTATTTGACGATCTGTAGACCACTTGGTGTAACTGTCATTGCAATATGGGGATCTGTACAAAACAGTTTTGCTACTGAAAGTCTTGTCTGCAGAAAAAATGTGGGACAGTGCTCCCACACTGGCAGCAGCAGCAGTTTGGTGGGTAAATTCCATAAGAGACAATCAGAATGCTCGATTCGTTCAGAAGACATCCTTCTTGCTGGGACATAGGAGTCTGTACATAGTGGCGTGAACATTTGCCGTTTCGGAGATGTTTGTTGAAAGCAGGACTTAACTCTTTCCAGGAAGGGTAGCACGTGATGGGTGGAGTGCCACGTTACGACCATTAGTAGAAATGAATTCGGCGTTTGTCTGCGCTATTTTAGTAAACAAGTCCTGTTAAGACAAGAATTTCTCTGCAGACGAGCTGAGACATCACGAAATTTCCTACAATAAGTCCGTTAAGTATTTCTGCGGCACTTTACTATTTCCGAGAGTAATATTTGGCTCTTATTTACATAGACATGTGACGTCAGTATAACACTGAGAACTTTTTAGCTGCACTTGCGATGGTGACTCGTTTGACAGTTAGATATTCGCTGGACCACAGGTACAAAAGCTATGCATCATCATTCCACCAACAGTGGAGACGGCGAGAGGCGTGTCGCAGGCTGAACCGATGTGCTCGTGCCACCCGGCGTGCTCGCCTTGGGCCTCTGTTGGGAACAGTTTGCTGATACGTTGCAGTTCACGATAGTTCGAATGTGTTTAGTGATTGTAGAGTGCATTATTTTCGGCTATTTAAGTGTTGTGAGCGTGTTTGCACAGTCTTTTACATGCATTATTTTGCCAATTTTAAGTGTAGTGAATGTGTCTGTCGCATTATTTTATGAACAGGTTTGTGGGCTGTCCAATGGATTATTTAAACAGTTTCTAATTAGTGAGCATTTTTGAAGAGCGTTTTACATGCATGATTTTGACAATTTACGAATTGTTTGCATGTCTGTATATCAGTGTACTGCATTATTTCGGTAATTTAGGAGTATCTTGCATGTTTGTAGGCTATTTAGTGTGACCTCAAGCACGTCAGGATGAGTGTTTTGTATCAGTGTGATAAATGAACTACATGATATCCGTCCCAAAATAAAATGATCCAGAATAAATAAAGTGCACTTCTTCCTCCATCCAGTAGTTTGACACAGACTGGGTCCTTTTCCCGCCAATTTTCCTCAGTCCACCATGGTATTACAGAACCCTCTGATGGTAGTACAGTGTACTATGTCACTTGGACTTCAGACCACATGGTGAACACACTGGATGGAGCTACTATGTATGACAACTCAAATTGTTTAAATAAACATTTCATGGAAAATAAAGGCTTGCATCCAGCAGCTCAGCAGAGGCCCCATCATTTCCAGGGAACTGGTGGCTGTCAGATGACTTAGGTTAGTGGAGGCGGCACAATTGACCTATTTTCCCACCATGACATCATTGTGACATTGCCACTTATATCATGGCGATCCTGGATCCGCCATCTTGAATAAATTTGGCAACAATGTAGAGTGGGGCTGTGGCTCCTTTGTCCCAGTACTCCTCTTTCTGTAATGACATACGTTTCCGGCTTATGGTGGGAGCCATCCAGACTGCAGTGCTTGGCTGATGTAGAAGAATATAGCTGATCTAACCATGTCGCCCTCTAGGCAGGCGAGTAGCAAATTACTACTCAGTATGTGCTGGGCAGACTTTGTGATCGTGTGTGTTCTCTGTAGAAATTTGAGCCGATTCAGTATGGGCATTTGACTGTACTGGACAGTTGCTCTCTCCCATGTAAATTATCCAGTTGACTGCTTCTGCATATTTACCGTCATTGTTCGATGGAGAGCACATCGACTGTGTTGCGTGTGCTGAGTGCATTTAGGTGCTGAAAAAGAAGTGGAAGACGCACCTGATCGTTCTCTAGTTATGAGAAACATCTTAGCCGATTTTGTAAATTAGAAGGATGATTTGGGAATATATTATATCACTGACATCGGTATTCGCGAGTTGAACTATCAATTTCATCATTTTTTTTATAGTTTTCTTGTAAAGATCATCGCAGACGATGTAAGGTTCTAGTTACTCGTTGGTTTGCAGTATGTTCCACCTCGCAGCACCTCGCAAAATTTCCAGTTTTGTAGAGAATTTCTACTCTTTATCTTCGGAATTATACTGTGCATACTACTACGTGTTTAATACCGAGAATTATCGCGCAAATGGCACGATATCTGGAAAACCACGTGTAAATAGATATGTTCTTGTAATCCCAGAGTGTGGAGATGGGTGTAGGAACCAAGCTAGCAAGCACACCAGGGTCGGAAACGCTAACGCCTTTGTGCGAAGGGAAACCATCCCAGCCTTTTTACAACAGTTCGAAGAGTGACTGCGGTCCGCTAGGGGCGCTCTGGTCGCGCGTCTGGCCAGTGTGTGTGGGGGAGGGGGAGGAAGGGGGTGGGGCAGTTGATTCGTGACCGTTGGTCGCGTTGGATGAACGAGCAATCTCACGGGAAATATCTAGTGCCGCAAGGACTATATACTGTGGATGTGCATGAGTTTGTGCCCTTTATCTCCACGTTCTGTTGGTGGATAGCTGTATGCAGGATGCAGAAGTGATGATTTTGTATTGTGTAGGATACAAATTATGCTTACTGCTACATCGATATGATATATGGTGATATAAACCGGTTTGAGATCGGTTTCACAGTGAAAAATTCAAACTTTCCTCGACAGAAGCAGAACAGTGTAATTGAGGAAGTATCTCTCCATATTTTATGATATGTAGATCAGTTTTGCAGGGTTTAACTGTCAGTGCAATAAGACTGCTGTATGTTGTTTTTTTCGATCTGTACAAAATAGTTTTGCCACTGATAGTCTCTTAAATTGCCTGTAATCAGAGAAAATGGTGGATAGTGTCCCCACACCAACAGCAGCAGCAGTTCGGCAGGTGTATTCAGTAAGAGCCAGTCAGAATGCTCCATTCGTTTACAAGACATCCTTTGTGTGGTGTATAGGAACCTCTACAGGCTGGTTCGAACAAGATGGTGGAAAGGTATCTACCAAATTACCGTGACATCTGAGAGTAACGTGATGTCTTCTTTGTTCTAGCGTTCAGGAACACGTCCAAGCAGACCATCCATCTCTGAAGGGATGCTTTCATTCGCCATTGTGGCTTTAGAACATCTCCAGATCAGTAGCTGGAGGACACCGAAAATTCACTGAAAATTCCAGCCATTTTTCTCGTCTGTAGGACAGTGCTTCGAATTCTCTTTTTGTAATTGCTCTGATTTTTCCATCTGTGTTCAGACACCAGTGTGTGCTTCGAAAATTGAGGAAGAAGTATCGTCCCTGACTCCAGCAGCAGCAAATATAAACTGAGCCCACTCATCATTTCAGATAAGTGATGAACACTGCAGCAGCTGTAGGCCTCAGTAATTTTTCTCTCTCCCTCTGGCAGTGCCTTAAAACAAGCAGCTATAACTCCAAAAGCGGTGGCGTCGTGTTTATAGATTTACAGCGATATTTTTGACTTCCCGATATCGTCCTTTTGGCGTGTAAAATCAGATATTGCAGCTTATATGGGTTTCGGGATTTGTTTTCAACCAAAGCGTGTGAAGTGTCTTGGGCAGGTTTCACAAGTGTGCCACGAACATTTTAGAGTCTGTGTTCAAGCGTGACAGCATACATCGCAAAATTGAAGAAAAACTATGATAGTGTGCTTAGAGACATATACAATTTTATTTGGTAACTCCAAAAGCAGTTCGTGCCCAAAGACAAGGTTCTTCTCACAAAAGTTTTCGAAGTGTCTCCGGGACGGTTTCACAAGTGTGTCGCTATCTTTTTCTTTTAGAGTCCCTATTCAATTGTGACAATGGCGGTATACTTCGGAATAAAACGCGTAATTTTTGAAAATTTCTCGGGTATTCAGCTGGGTAGCGTCGTCCAAAAGGCGCGATATTTCGGCAAGCCGATTTCCTGCCATCTTCAAGCGTTCTGGACACTTCCTAGCGGTCCTCTGCCGGTGGTGGGGGAAGCGCGGCGCCCCGCGACAGATCATGGGCCGCGGAACTCTTCCGTCGTGGTGACAATGCTTCTTCTTCTTCAGGTGTCCTGACAGGAGCGGAATTCCGTGTTTTAATCATACTCAAAGCTAGATCCCAGGCTTTGATTAACTGGAAACCGCTGTCTTTATTTATTAGTTCGTCATGCAGCCGTATCTCCACTGCCTCTTTGAGGAGACAATCCCAGAAGGTGTTTGTTGCTGTAACACCTTTGTGCCATCATAGTTCATGTCATGTCCATGTGAGATGCAGTGCTCTGCCACGGCGGACTTGGTCGGCTGTGCGTTGTCTGTGTGGCGTTTATCTTCACTACATCTCTCCCGTACCGTCCGGATGGTCTGGCTTATATACATTTTCCCGCACTGGCAAGGGATGCTGTAAACTCCTGGTTTTCGGAGTCCTAAGTCGTCCTTGACTGATCTTAATAATGTTTTCGTTTTGGATGGAGGGCGAAACACGCACTTGACATTGAATTTTCTGAGTATTCTGCCGATCTTTGCCGATGTGTTCCCGAAATATGGTATGATCGCTGTTGCAACCGGTTTGTCTCCGTCCTCGGAAGGCTGCGGTCTCGGCCTCTTCGGTCTTAAGGCGCGTTTGTTGTAATCGTTCGTGCGGAACACGGCCTGTAAGTGTTGCAATTCAGCTGCTAGGCTGTCACAGTCCGAGATTTCGCGTGCTCTGTGCACCAGTGTGCTTAGAACACGCTCGCGCTGTGAAGGAGCACGACAGCTGGAGACATGCAGGTACAAATCTGTATGTGCCGGCTTACGGTAGACGCTGTGTTCTAGTGTGCCATCTGGTCTTCGCTTGACGAGCACATCCAGAAACGAAAGCTTGTTGTTTTGTTTTACCTCCATCGTGAACTTGATATTCTGGTGCAGCGAGTTTAGATATGCTGCAGAAAGTCTTGGAGGCGTTGTCGTCTGTGCGGCCAGATTACGAATGCATCGTCTACATAAAAAAAAAAAAAAAAAAAAAAAAAAAAACAAGAGGGCTTGTAGGCTGCCGACCCGAAAGCTACTTCTTCAAAAGCATCCATAAACATATTGGCCACTGCTGGTGATAGGGGACAGCCCATCGCTACTCCATCTGTTTGTTCGCAGTAGTTCCCATCGAACAGAAATTATGTTGGCGTTAAGTACGAATTCGAAAACTTTCGTTACTGTTGGTCCGAATTTTTCTCCTATGAGGCTAAGGGAGTTTCTTAGAGGTACCCTAGTAAACACGGATATCAGGTCAAAGCTCATCATGAGGTCTTCTTGGGCCAATTGGAAGTTCTGGAGCAGCTCCTCTCTCTCTCTCTTTATGCAGTATTACATTTAGTTCCTATTATATCTTCAGTGTATTTATGTGGCAATATTCCGCAACACCAGATGTAATAACTCCGGAAGCAGTTCGTGTTCAACGACAAAGGATATTCGTGCGCCAGGGATGGGAGGGAGGAAGGCCGTGGGTATTTCCTTTGCGACAGGAAGTGCTCAGTGGCTATCTGGTGACCGTGCCGTAAGCCAGCGCGCTCCCTAGCCGTTCAGTAAGTCGGCGCGTTGCCTGCACAGGTCTCTGGGCCCGTTGGAAGGGGCCACATGCCAGAGTGGGTTCATGTCTTTTGCGATTCGCAAGACTGACTGACTGCACTTTCATCGAGAGATCTATATTTACAGAACACGCATTTGTCAGCATGTGTTGCAAAGTGTAACTAAGCCCCATCTTCATTATTTCATTAAGCGTATTCTTCTTCACCAAATATGAATGCTATCGACACAGTCCTCAGACGCTAAAATAGTCCTCCTTCTCCAGCACAGACATCTCATCCATTGAACACATTAAACAAATACGTCTGTCCTCCCAGTCCAGCTATTAGATGCAGAATGAGTCGTTTCCCCAACTTTTTCCCTTATACCGCCATCTTGGATTATGCCATGGGAGAGTACAGGGAGAGAGACGACAGCGCCCTGTGGTGGCGGTACTGTGAACTATGTCAGATGGACATCATGGTGAACGCACTGGATGGAGCTACTGCCATGACAACTCAAAATGTTTAAATAAACAATGCATAGAAAGTAAATGTCCATTCCGACAGCCCAGGACAAGTCCTCTTGCTGCCAATTTCCAGATGGTGGCAGGGAGAGGTGGGGGTGGCGTGGGGAGGAGAGGGGCAAGGGACTGGAGAGGTTACATTAGTGGAGTTAGCCAAGTTCAAGTATCTTCTCGTGAGAATTCAAACTTTCCGCCCTGACGCAACTGCGTCCTTGCCACATGTTTGGTCACCATCTTTGATCCACCATCTTGAATAAATTTGGCAACAATGCAGAGTGGGGCCATGTCCCCCTCGCCATACGAGTGTCCTTAAGGCCAATATTGTGATCTAAATAGCCTATTAGTTAGTTAGTTAGTAATGTGTTTCACAGATCATTTTTTGCATCCTGCCCACTCTTCTAATACAGATTGTCTAGGAACCTGTTTTCTCTGATCGCAAGAATTCAAGCAAATTGTATTTATGGAGTTTATTACAGTAAATTAAATTGGCAAACTTAACTTTGTGTATTCGCAAAGGCGTGTTGCAAGCAATTGGCGACATGCAAATAATCACTGTCATTCGGTATATATAATTGCATTGCAAGCAAAACAACACAGTTCATAAGTCACTGCTGTAGCTTTTGTATGACGGCTCGTTGTTCACTGCCCCACGGCTACGTGGCGCAGTGTTTATATTCTCTTCGTGTAGAGGCCGCTCCTGCCTTGGTGTCGTCTTAGAGAGCATACACTATTGGCTGACGCCGTCTCACAGCCCTCTCTGCTCTTCCGTTCTTTATCGTCGTGCTGGCTCTTGTCGTTACGCCATAACAGATCATGTTGCATGATATATCATAATGATGATGTGGAATGAGTCAATATGCAATAATATCGCAAATTAATTAGGACATAAGGCTACATTATGAACATTTCTAATTTCGCATTTTTGTTGATGGTACTACCTACAGGCCTACTACACCCAAGAATACTTTTAAAGTTGAACAACATTCGCACTAGTCAAATGGACATTAGAGATGTACGTATATCAAGTTTGCTGGAACTCTGAAGGTATTTATGATTGGGGATTTAAGGGCACCAGGTGTCTAGGTCTAAGTGAGCTCGGTATGAATTAGGACAAATTCAAATTTTACTCTGGAAACACTACAAAAGATTATATGAGATTTGGGTTAGTTTAAATACCACAACTGTCAGTATCATATTATAATCTCATTTAAAACAAATTGCTTTAATATTATATTATTTGCATTACTGTCATCTTATTTATTGCCAATAATGTACAAATTTTAATCAGTGTAGTCAGCACCTTTCTTACATTGGTTTCTTGAATTTAGTAAATGCTATATTTATATTCTTATATTTTGTCTTTAATGTATGGTGTTAGGGATCAATACATCTAGGCAATGAAACAAAGGAATACGCTGTCCCATCCAGTAGAGTAGCTCTCTGTAAAGTATGCATCGACAGTGACTTGAAACACCCAGTTACATTATATGAATCTGGCTTTCATCTACCTATCCCATGACAACCCTTGTCTGCAAGATGTTTACCATACAAGCATAGATGTCTATGGACCCTGATGGTGTCTTACTTCCTTCTCACAAATTTCATAAGATTTCCACACTCCTTTGCTTTTCCCCTTTGTCTTCACTTACCAGAAGCACAATGTTGTGTGTCACCAAAAGCTGGACATAAAATTCATGGTGAGTACACTTAGTTCAGCATTCTCTCTGCTATTCACGTAAAAGTTTAGAGAGATTCACTGTCCCTTTAATTTCAGAATATTAAAATCACAAACTGTAATTTCTATTTCTATGCCATCAGTGTTTGCCAAATTAATTGAAAAGGCTGTGTCTGTCAGGATAGCTTACCTTTTTGTACCACATAATTTGCTGTCAAATGTACAGTCCGGCTTTAGAAGTGGTTTAGCAACTGAAAATGGTATATTCTTTTTTCTCCGTGAGGTACTGGATTGCCTAAACAAAAAGTTTCGAATGCTAGGCAAATTTTTTGATTTAACTAAGGTGCTGATTGTCTTGATCACGAATATTGCTCCAGAAGTTGGACCATTATGAAATACATGCAGCAGCTCAAACTGGTTCACCTATTAGTTTAACAACTGACAACAAAAGGTCATTATTCACAGTGTGTAGAATGTCCTGATGTGGGGTCTGAGTGTGGCACAGTCAAATGGTGGGTACCCCATGGATCAGTACTGGGACCACTCCTCTTCCTTATTTATATAAATGATATGCCCACTAGTATTATGGGTAATTCTAAAATATTTCTGTTTGCTGATGACATTACCTTGGCAGTAAAGGATGTCGTGTGAAACATTGCTTCTGTTTGAAACAGTGCAGGTCATGACATAAGTTCATGGCCTGGATAAAATAAACTAACGCTAAATCACAATAAGACTCAATTTTTACAGTATCTAACATCCAACGGAACAAAACCCGACTTTTTAATTTCACAGAATTGGCATATGTGAAGTGCAACCGAACAGTTCAAATTTCTAGATGTTCAGATAGACAGTAAAGTATCATAGGAGACCACATTAAGGATCTTGTTGAAAGACTTAATTACGACATTTTTACAATTCGAACGGTATCTGAAGTAAGTGATCATTCGACATGAAGAGTAATCTACTTCGCTTATTTTCATGGTATTATATTTTGGGGTAACCCTTCCTGTCCTCAAACGATATTTTGGTCTCAGAAACGAACAGTTTGGTATAAGTTCGTTAACATCTTGTCAATCTCTGTTCGCCGGTCTGGATATTTTGACATTGGTCTCTCAATAAATATACATATTCTTTACTGTTGGTTCTTGTTGACACCATTGGATTATTCTCAAGAATTAGCAGCTTTCGCTCAGTTAATACTAGACAGATATCCTATCTGCATTTGGATCCCACTTCCTTGACTCTTGTGTGCATTACACTGCTACCACAAGAATTCAAAAATCTTAGCAGTAATCAATGCGCTTTCTAATCGGAACTGAAGAGTTTCTTCATGGGTCAGTGCTTCTATTGTGTCTAGCAGTTCCTTGTAAAAATAAGCTGATTTTATGTTGTTGATTGCATTTACTGAAACTTATGGCTTGTGCTTTTATGGGTCCATAAATATTATATCAGTTGTTACTTTTATGTTGTAATTTCATGTACTGAACGTTCCATGACCTTGGAGATTTGCTCCTTAATTTGGTCAAAGGGAACTAGAAGTTTAAAATAGAATAAAATAAAATAAAATGAAGACATGCAATCTTACTATTAGGCTTGGCAGTCAGTCACAAAAAATTAAGTTTAGGGCGGTTGCATGGAAGGAAGTGTGTGTTCTCCCACTGAAAACAGGCAACAACAAAAAATTCGTTTCTAGTTAGTTTGAGATGGAAACTTTTTGTTTAGAATTTACATGTCAGAGGAAGCTATCAGCATGAGCAACCCTTTTACTCTAGCCTTGGTGTGAATGGGGGTAATTTGTTCATAATTCCTATTTATAGGTGATGTTTGAATTAAAATTGCAAAGTATCTGAATTTTATTTTAGAAGACTAAGTCTTAATACTAATTTGTGAGATAATAACAGTTTGTTCCTGCCAGTATTAGAGTTGATTAATTCAAATAAATATTAACATGCAGGAAACAGTTTTCATTACCAGCTGACATGACTACTTCAGAAAGAAAATATAATATGAACAAATTAAGTACAGTAATGTAACCAGAAGATGGTAATTAAAATAGTCAAATTATGGAATATGAAATGTTGTTTATATTTTAAGAAAACATAATTCATATCTCCCAGAAAATTGTGGAACATGCACAATAAGGATCCACATTGTTGGGATATCCCAATTTAAGGAAAAATTTCTGTATTTCCATTATGCATTAGATCTGAGCTTTAAGAAAGAAACATATATTTCAATAATAGGGTTAGGCTTGAGCTTTAAGTAAACATACTAACACATTTCATTAATCAGGTTAGGCCTGAGCTTTACTACAAAAAGTTATGTACTTCAATAATTGGATAAGGGACGAGCATCAAGAAAAAATACTTAAATATTTCAATAATCAGATCACGACCGAGCTTTGAGGAAAACCTTCTGTACTTCACTAATTGGGTTAAGTATAAGCTTTAAGAAAACATATACTTCAATAATTGGGTCAGATATGAGTTTTTTTTAAAAAAAACCTAGTTATTAGAATCATTCCATTAATATTTTCATTTGGTTGGATCTCAAATTATGGAAAATACTACATAATATGCTGCAGTTAGCAATCATGTACATCTTCAAAACTCCACAGTTGATTAGGATGATTCTGTAGCTAGTGATGGAACAGTGGCCTGAAAAGAAATTGAAAGTCGCATTAACATTACTGAAAACACTTATTTCTAAATTATGTATTACTAAGTTTGTTGTACTAATACCAGGTCTATAATGGGAGAAAAAGTTTACTCAACATGGCTTTTACCATCCATTTCTGTATGGAAATATTGGCCCTTTTTTATTTGAATTTTGTTGTATTGTATTGATTAAAATTGTTTATTATAACACTCGGCAGAAAAGTTTTTCATATGTTCTAATCCAACTTTTGCTATAAAGGAACATTGCACCTGTATTTAACAATCAATAATAAATTCCAAATGACCAGTAAATTAATAATGGAATGAAACTCAAAGTGGCTCCACATTTGTGTGTATTTACATCTTTATATTGTAATTAGGTACTGAAAGTCATAATATTTATATGCCACACCTTTTAAAAACTTACACTGGCCGGTGTGGCCAACCGGTTCTAGGCGCTTCAGTCTGTAACCACGCGATCGCTACGGTCACAGGTTCGAATCCTGCCTTGGGCATGGATGTGTGTAATGTCCTTATGTTAGTTAGCTTTAAGTAGTTGTAAGTCCCATAGTGCTCAGAGCCATTTGAACCATTTTTTTAAACTTACATAATAAAAGGAAAAATTTTGTCTTAGTTTGAATGTTACAATTTAGGTGTTATCTAATGAGAATTTTCTATATGTGCAAGACGTACTGGTCCAAACAAATAAAATGCTATTATGTTAATAAGCTAACAAGATTACCAAAAAGTCTGAACACGAGTACATTAGTATGGTTGACAATTAATAGCGGACACGTATTTTGTGCCAAAAAGATGTTGTTATGGCACTCAATTTGGGATAACCCCAGAAAACTTTAAATCCCCTCCCCCATCCACAGTTTCCTCCATAGGACAAAACTTCTTACAAAGTATTGTAGCTGACCACACTCCCTTCAGACAATGAGCTAGTGTAATGTCCTAGCCAAGACATTGTCAGGATGGGATTTTGAGCTAGTGGGGATCTTGAGAAAACTTCCAATCAGAAAGTTATGTTGACACAAAAAGCCAGGGCTAATACCCATCAGCAAGTACTCCATAATGTACCAGAGCAGTGCTTTGGAACAAGACATGTGTTGTGAACCATGTGTGAGCAACCATTTTCGCATGAGAAAGTCACAAGCCAAGACATATAGAAATATACAATGGTTCTTGCACAAATGTGAACCCCCTTTACAGACACATCAAATAATAATGTGTGCCTATAGTTTCTTTTTTTAACTAAATTCCACCTGAACAGGCCGTGAAGACCCAACGGTACCAACCGACTGCTGTGTCATCCTCGGCCAACAGGCATCACTGGATACGGATATGATGAGGCATCTGTTCACCATGCCACTCTCCCGTCTGTATGTCAGTTTATGAGACCGTATCCCCTACATCACAGTTTCCCTCACAAGGGCTGGTGCACCCCACTTGTCAACACCGCTCAGCAGGCCAGATGATCACCTATGCAAGCCCTAGCCCATCCTGACAGCACTTAACTTCGGTGATCTGACGAGAACTGGTGTTTATACTGCAGCAAGACCGTTGGTTAGTTTTATTTTTTTAGCGATATACGTATTACAGATTTAGTAATATTATGCAGTTGCTATACAAACTATAGAACTATAGAAGTTTGATGCAGTATCAAATATTATCTGATGTAAATCAACAGCTTTCATGTTCTTTTACGGCAATGATGCAGAATGTATAAACACTTTATGACTGATTTGCAGTGTTGTGTAATCTAATTATTCACACCAAGATCAAGGTGTGATTCTGAGTGACTTCAATTTTTTTAATAGCAATGCCTACAATTTATTCCACTTGACAGTCACATCAGATCATAATGAAATATTTTCTTTATCTTTAATTACGCCAATAGAACTGCCTTAAGACACAGGAAGAATTATTTTAAAAATTGTGCATGAAACTTGCATGCCAGTAGCCTTTATCCACACTGGATGTGGGGTCAGTCTGGAGACATTTTTCAGTTGCAGTTTCTTATTTCATTGGTGGATTAGTTTCAGCGGTTACACCCCCATCAGAATACAGTATGAAGTTTATGCAAGTTAGCCAATAGCATTGTATGTTCGAAAGTCAACACCAGAAGAAACATTGGAAGCAGTGCCAGAAGTGGGTCCTCAAACTTAAAAGTGTTAAATAAATGATAACTATTTGATTGATTATACATGCCCTTTGGGCAAAGATATGAGAATTTCCTAAAATATTAAACTGTATTTTCTCCATAGCTTTTATTTAAATTTATGTCTTACTTACCTCCTTCAAAATTTGTCAAATAAAATGCGTGTGGAAATGTAGTTTTAAACTTCCTCAATGTTTCGCACATGGCTCCAAGCCCCTTCCTCATTTCCTCAATGGATTTATTTGAAAAATGTATGATATGAGCTTGCACGTCTTCTTTTCCATCACTATTTCTTTCATCCAGAATTGTCTCCATGTGAAATGTCTCTGGCATCTCTTCTTGTCTTTCACAAAGCAGTCCTGTGTTCATTTGCACCAAATGTTCAGAAGAAGTTGAAGCCATTGCGTTCTGAGAGTTATACAGGGTCTCTAAACATCCTTCAGGAGGCTCCTCATTTGCAGCAAAAAAATGCGGTCTACATATTGTGGCGTTGTCTATTGCCTCTCTGTAATTTTCTGATGGTAAAACAGCACATGCTTGCAGAGCTTCCCTATATTGCCTTGGCAAAAAGTGTAAACAAGAACAGCCGTGTTTATAGTGGTAATCAGATGAACATCCTCAGTAACTTGTCTGATTTTTGCTAGAACTTCCTGTGAAGGAGCCCGTATGGGCCTGTAGAAATGCTAAGTGCTTCATTAGCAGCACCGAGAAGTCTTCTCTGAAATTACAAATTCAAATTCGTGAGAGGGAAGGCTACAATCTGCACCACACTGAAGGCGTGCACGCTCTCAAAAATACTCTCCTTTAAAATTCTCATGAAGGCCACACTTATATTATTGATGCTGTGCCCTTCTGTAAGCATACTTTGCCAATGTGAAACAGTTCACATTTCTCTCCTATCCCAATACCCTTCGAAGTATTTCAATAAATTTTGTTACTTTTCACCCATGTTTGTTCTTGCTATGTTATAGTTTACCTCAGCTTCATTTTTCATTATCGTGAACATTAGTTTTTTGAAATGATGGAAAACTTGCACTGGTTTTAGTGTAGTATACCATGTTTTGCTTTGAGGAGCCAGTGCCACACTGCCTGCAGGACATGAAATATACACAACGAAGTTTTTGTGTTTGGGAAGCATTTTGCTCTGACTGGCTGTCGTCCATCAGAAACACACTTGGTCCATTGATGCTTCGCCCAAAAATACGTCCCCCACTAGCTCTTTCAGCAACTGTAATCTTATTTCTATTATTTCCCAGCTTTCTGAAGACATAATCAAAACTGTAAAAGGTAAACCTCCACACTCACTGTGAGTAAGTAAAACACACACTCTCCTGCTATCCTGGTCCAGAGAACCAGCAGAATCCACTAATACAAGATTGGAACCAGCTTTTACATGAGCACGGACTCTTTGTATTAGTGGTGAGCAAAGGCTGAAAAAGAATTATATAGATATTAAGAGTAGGTAAATGTATATGCATAAATTCGTAAATTTGTTCTTACCATATTACATACTCATAATCTCTTATATTTATCTTGGCACACACAACTGCAACTTCGCTATTGTACTCCTCCAACCTCTGTTGCAATACCTGCTTTCCTTCTTTGTTGAAGTCTGTTAGCCCAAACACTTTTTTAAAACCTTTATTGAACAAATAGTGACAAAAGTTGTAATCAGGACACTTGCATCTGTCTGCAAGGACTAAAGAATAATCAGAACAGTTCAGCTGAATTTCCACCTTAATCGACTCAAGTGCACTTGCTAGTGAATGACCTCTTTCAAACAGGGAGATTAATTTTTCTTTGACGTCACCTGACGGTTGCCTAAATCTCAGAGCAGCAGCACTCCTAACACTGTGATTATGACCCAGCACAAGTTAACCTTACGTGGCATTTCTGTATAGAGCATTGCTTTATCTACAGTCTTACCTCTGTATCTGTCATGCACAGCATGAATTGTCACTCTCATTGTTGGTGGACAGTTGGTGTCTTTGTCACACTGTGCACTGATCCATGAACGTTTACATTACGAGTATTGTGGTGAGAGACCAGCCTTTGATTGAAAACAACATACTTACCTGATGCAAGTTCGGTACAGCTTATTGTGTACGTTGTTTTTGTGATGTGCTGAAACTGTGCCAACCACCGTCCAAATTCCTCCCTTGTTCTAATATCTACAAGAAAGTTAAAAGATTTAACTTCGTGCACATTACCGTCGGTTTTGTGCAGCTCCAACACATATGTTTTAAACTGTGGGAGAATTTCCTGCTGAGACGAAAGAACATGTGTTACTCTCATTTATTTACTTGGCAGTAATTAAATTATTTCAGTATTCTCTTCCATGCAATGATATGCACTTGATATGATAAGTTCAGCAGGTATGTAGATACATGGTAGACCACACTACAATTTCATAATTACCCAGAACAAGTACGTCTGACAGCACACACTTTTATCTTGGGTAGGGAAGAGTAAAACAAAACAATACTTAAACTTTTCAACTTTTTTGAGTGAAAAACTGTTTCCACCTCTCCACTCCAGAATATGATTAAGAGTGTTTCATATTCACACAGACATTTCACTGAAAAAAGAAAAAATACTTGTGGGGTAAAAAAAACCTATTATCTAAAGCAAAGAAAGCTTTGGAGACGATAGGGCAATAAAATGATGGAGCAGTATAAAAAGAATTCGCATAATGGTCTACTAGACATTTCCATGACCCAACAAATTTAATATAAATTTTGAGAAGAATGGTAGACTTTATACACAGAAGACATTAACTGTGTTCATTAATGTTACAAACAGTATTTGTGATCATAATTTTGGCCTTAAGAAATTTGTTTAGACGATTTAGTGTGATGGTTCCAATTCAGACTCTAACACGAAATTATTTTAGGAGAAAGACAAATGGGTTCGAATGTTCAAATGTGTATGAATTCCTAAGGGACCACCCTGGTAATGTCATCGGTCCCTAGACTTAACACTACTTAAACTAACTTATGCTAAGAACAACACACACACCTATGCTCAAGGGAGGACTCGAACCTCCGGTGAGAGGGGCTGCGCAGTCCGTGACATGGCGCCTCAAACAGCGAGGTCACTCTGCGCTGCAAAAATGGGTATATTTAAAAATTCAGACACGTTTAACTAGCACCGTATGCCACGTTTCATTTCGGAGTTACTGCTGTTAGGGCTAACGATGTAATCTGACATTTTCAATGCGACTGTCTGTCTGTCTGTGTTTCTGTGCCGTTTGTGCTGTTTGATCTGCCGTTAATGAACGTCAACAGTGACGAGATTAAAGTCAAACAAACACAACTATCCTCTCAACCCGTGGCAGGTGCGGAGCATCGTGCGTTTATCAGCCATTAGCCACGATTGTGTATGTGTGTGGTGTGTGGGGGGGCGGGGGGGCGCTTTGCTGTCGTGTGTCGTCGTGCCAGCGGCTGCCGTTGCCTTGCCCATGAACCTACAGAAGCTTTCCGAAGTCGTGTCGAGGAAGGACCAGCCATGCGTAGTTCCGAGGGCGTCAGATTTCTACAAAAATGTTCATACTTGACGCAGACGTGTCGTTCATATACGAAGGGACTTCCGAAAGTAACTTAAATACGTCGTTATGCTCGAAGACCTTGTCCATTCTAGTGCAAAAAGATTTTTTTATCTAGAAAGTATTTCTTCTCTATAGACACGCTTTTGCATCAAAATCGCAGTCTTTGACTCCCGTTTCAAATGGGAGACATGATAAAATTCCTAAACATTGCTGGGCAACATTTCGTAGTGTGCAAGTGTTGGTAGACATAGCCTCCAGTTATTCTCCTTGCACCGTGGATAACGCTTCGTCAGTTTTATATTGGTTCAAAATGGCTCTGAGCACGATGGGACTTAACAGCTGAGGTCATCAGTCCCCAAGAACTTAGAACTACTTAAACCTAACTAACCTAAGGACATCACAAATATCCATGCCCGAGGCAGGATTCGAACCTGCGACCGTAGCGCTCGCGCGGTTCCAGACTGAAGCACCTAGAACCGCTCTGCCACACAGGCCGGCTCAGTTTTCTATTATTTTCGTTTTTCTTGTTTTTAAACGTAACTTATCATATGGCTGTAACGGAGAAAGTTTTGCAGCTGACTGAATGTTTCAACGTTCCATCATATTCGTGGGAAGTTATTAATTCCGAAGATAAAAATCGCAAAAAGAAGAATTTGGCTATCGAAGAGCTAGTCAAAAAGATTAAGTAACAGTGAGTTAAGTTAAAAAAAGCGTGCTTCTTCTACTTTCGGAGTCGAAAATAAATTCCAGCCGATAGGAGACCACTGTACAAACAGCACACTTTCCCACCAACGTCTGTTCTTTCGCTTCCTTTCACTATCCGTTATTGTCACTGCAGAAGCCGAGTTCCCAACAAGATCAGCCATATTTAGCAAATATCGAGGAGCAAGGTAGTCACGTGTGTACACGAAACAAAGCGTCTAGACTGTTTATACACACTGTCTAGCTCTATGTCTATAGACAGTCCCTCTACAATGTCTATAGGCAGTCGCTAGATTTTGTATACAAGTGTGTACTTAACACCATTTGTCAAAAAGAGTGGCGTATTGTCAGAAGATATTACATGTTCTCTGTATCCTAAAAACACACTTTTGTTGCGGTAGATATCACAGACGCATCACAGTGAACAACTGTAATGGTGCAAGGGCTGGAAATGCACTCCAAAGTCGAGATATGTGGTCAGTGCGAGTCTTGCTGACAAAAATGTCTAAATTGCAGACTGATTCACTGTGAAATTCTAGTGGTACGTGGACGGAATGCAGTGTCAAGTGCAAACTTAGTGAAATGAAGTTACAATTTGAACAAAACAGTGGGTGACCGTAATCGGTAAGGAAGGGATTCGATATAAATGACAGACAACATCCAGAGTATTGAGAAATTGAGCAGCAGCAGTCGCGGATTTTCCGATGATAAAGACGTTCATACAGCGGTTCTTGAATGCTCCGTGACCAAGGAGCGGATTTCTATCGTCGAGGAACTGAAAAACTCATAGAGTGGTCCGACTCATGTCTACAGAGACTTGGTAACCACGTATAAAAATAGTCTTGCGTATCTGTGTCACTTTGAAGTTCTTTAGCGTACAATAGAAATTATTTGACCTGCCATAATGAAGGCTTTTTGAAGTTTCCTGGTATATATAAAATGTTGGCACGTGGTGCATTTTAAAGAATGCCCAATAATAATTTCAGTTTTGTTCGTGTGTTTTTTAATGCAGTTATATCTCACACATTTCTTTCAAATGGATAAATTGGGATATCTAATCATAATAATATATTTGTTCTTGGTTGTTTTTTACCACCGAAATAGTCGTTGAAAATGTTGTTTGAACTCATGGCTCGAAGGTAACAGACATAAACAACATTCCAAAACTGCATCCACAGAAGACAATTAGATAATGTGTGTTACAACCGATGTCCGTTATAAGCCTACAGTAAAGAGCGCCAGGCATGCTGGAAGAAAAGACACACTTCACTTTCCTCGGAAGTTCTCTATATGAACGCTGCCTGCAGAATGGCCGTCTCATTTATTGACTGCAGACCAAACGCAAATACGACAATGAACATATATTAGTATTTCCACACGTTATTTTTTGATCAATGAAGTTGCTGGAAAAAAGACATAGTCATAAAGTCTTTTGTGAAGAATTTGTTGTATTAAGTATTCTCGGTGAAACTGTAGTTGTTATTGTTGTATCCCTTAATAATGCGTGGATTCTACAAGCGGACAGCACAGAATGAGAGAGACAACAACAGTTCGGTAAAAACCGTTTACTTAACTTCAGTCACCTGCAGAACACAAGTGCAGTCAGATCCCGAGTACAGTGTAAATAGCCCAGGTCCGTAGCCAAGACTATCTTACACTGTAGAATAGAGAGAGAATCCTGAGTATTCGCAGCCGCAGAAAACAAGACTGAAAGTTGTCCGTGGCGAAAGACACCGCAGTTACTATTCATGGAAATGAGGGCTTTCGGCAACATCCACCATAGCGTTGAGCAAGAAAACAACTTACTGTCTAAGTAGTACCGAAATCATACACACATACACTCACTGAGGGCCCAAAGGATTAAAACCACAGCCGACCGACAGACTGAATACTGCCTTCTGGCATTGTCAGTGCGTGATAGATGTATCATAATTAATGTCGGAAATGCGTAAAGGAGAAAGTACACGATACTACAAGCAAAAGTGTCCAGTAGACATGAGGTACGGGCACTTGCACATCTTCGCCCCTGTGAAACATATTTCTTCTATTAAAATAATTGTTCATATCTCTTAAAGTAAGCATATTGGAGTCCACGTTTACTGCATTTTTTTCTAGTATCGTCATTTCAACTGTATGCGTTTACGCCAGTGGTCTTCATACTTTCTTGTTCAAGAGCCAATACTGAAAATGTGGGGCAGCATATCGGGCCGCATCTTTACGGAACTTGTTGTTAACAGGTAACCTACATAAACTACCTTATGAGGCCCCAGTAGACTAGCTACAGTATAGGCGCGATAAGTTGGCACCCAGTCCCCAAGCACTGATCGTTAAAAGTCGGCACATTTCGGAACACTTCGTGTGAACTGTTTTCAGTTTAAAATTGCTGCCACCGTCAGCGACCCTAAAGTTGAGACACTACAATTGCATGAAGAAGTGTTGTTCTGTTGCCTGTGTGAGCAGATGAGACTAGAGTACAGCGGGGCTATAAGAATAATTTCAACTTACAAAATTTTTTTCCGGGATATTGTTAACTATATTTTCCTTTTAGGCATGTAGTAATACTTTACAGGTACACATATTCTGTCTGTGATCGGTGGTTGTACAATTTTGTCAAACACGGTATGCTGTTATTCAGTTTACCCTCCCGACTGAGCAAAAAGGCATTTGAGTGGGGTTATTCAGATAGGGTCTTGGCTATTTGGGTAAGGTTCATTATGGGGTGCTATATAATTAAATTACGTGTATGCGTAGCTGAAAACAATGTTAACTCCTATTTCATACTGATTGTGCCTAATAATACAATAATAATGTCACATTAATATAAATTAGCCTTCGTGAAGTGTTCCTGTTTCTGTATGGATCAGCTGGCTCGTCCGCAGAGAAATGGCTTGCGACGTATCCCGCCGACACCAGGCGGTACACTTTTGACACCGTAGCCACACACTTTTCTCTTCACGTCCACCACTTTATCATTTTACCTCACAGAATCAACAGTTCCTTTCCATCGCCTCCTCTTCAAAATTATTTAGGGCGCAACATCGTCAAAGGTGCAATCTGAATCGGGGACAAAATCTTATCTTTTAATTTCGGTAACCGTCGTCTTGAATAGGCATTCACTGGCTTCCTTTCTGGTACCCGCACTCATTTCTTCGTCACCAGTAGGTTCAGAAGCTATTTCCTTTCTTTCTGTGTTGTTAACTTCTGAAGAATGAAACACACCCGTGTTTTCGAGCTATGTCTTTCTGGGGGTGTTTGATGTTGTTCTGGACAACTACTTTGAAGGTTACAATACGTGCATCTTTCTGTGTGAGTCCAAATCCTCGTTTTGCCAAACATATTATTCTACTGGCAAAAGATCTTCCCAAATCTTTACAGAACATATTTGGACGTCCACCAAGGTTACCACCCACATATTTTTTTTTTCTGCTAAAGGAATACTAATTGCCATGATGTTACGTGTTTCCTCTTGATACGCCAGTACAAACTGGTGAACAGTACTCTAAAAATTTCACTGCCTTCTACAATTGATGTCCCATTCATAGCTGCTTCAACCGCATCCTTCATCGACCCCTGGCCCCATTCCATTCTGCCTCCTTTTCTTTTATAAGTACTCGCCATCTTAAGTAATAATGCGATTTTTACGATAGTATTACAAAGTAACGTTTTATCTCGTATTCAATCAGTTTTTCAGTCCCGCCCTCAGTTATTCATACAAACCTAAACCACATTTAAATGCTGTCGTGACGTAGCTCCCCAATACACGAACCAGTATGGCATAGGAAGGACATTAGTATTATATATCAATAAATAGTACAATACAATGTCATTTCTCAGGCAATTTCGTTTGTAAATATGTGTAATTTTTTCGTGGGAGATCGTGGTATATTCCTGTTTCACTTCCCATAATGGTAGTAGGGTAACGTTCGTACAACCCCACTCTGCATTGTTGCCGAATTTATTCAAGATGGACTGGGGAGCACAACCCTACTCTACATGGCTGTTGAATTTTTAATACCGCATAAACCTATTAGTCACTCCTTCCCCCCTGCCCTTAACTTATTGTTCAGTTCTCATCCCGCTCTCCATGGGTGCCAAACTTATAATCTTCCTTATCCTATTGTCCTGTCCAATGATTTTCCATGCCACTACCTCCACTCTGGAAAATTCCCAGCCTTCCTCCCTCCCAGAAACAATACACCACTTTTGATATCAAATTAACAGTCAATTAATTAATTTAATCAAAATTTGGTGGGTAGTTGCTTATGATGTCATTTATTTTGCTCTAACAGTTGGGTCAAAATCCTTGCTGCCTCCACTGGGATTCGATCCCACAGAACCTTGGTTCTCCAGAAATATTGACACTCTTTTGATTGATAGGAATATCTTATCAAATTGATTATAGAGTGCGGAGTATTTAAACCATTTCTGGTGTTTCTTTTTTTCACATGGCGCAAGGAATACCGTCAACACTCATCACACATTATTACATTGCAGTCACTTTCTTCAGTGTAAAAAAAAAAAAGAAAAAGAAAGAAAAACTTGCGCTGCAGCTGCACCGTAAGAAAGTAAGCGCCATGCGTCCCTTGCAGTAGCCACATCGCCAGCGCTACCGTGAGGTGTGCGTGCACGTCGAAACCGCAATCGGGAGCCTCGTCACGGGTCACAGACTCACTGCCGAAGCCATGCACTGGGCCTGCTCAGACCGGAAGCCACACTAATCCCAGAACAAAAGCTTCAGGAGGTGGCAACCCTCTGATACCAGACTCACCTCTTATCACGTGCCACTATTGGAGAATTCCAACTCTCTCTCTCTCTCTCTCTCTCTTATGTGGATCTGGTGCATGGACCGTCTGTCATGTGCCACACTAACCCCTCTTTTGTCCCGAATAAAGTAGTAGATACCTGGAAAGCTTCCAGCTCTCCAAAAGTGCTTGGCTGTGGATATCTTGGAAATTAGTCACCCACTCTATAAAGTTGGTTGACTATAGGGGGGGGGGGGGGGGTGAAATTCCAGGATTCCATCTTGCAACCATACAGTTTCAAACCCTACCCTTCCCCTTCCAGATTTTTTCCCTTCCTCCTGTTAGCGGATATTGATACAGTTTGGTCGTCTGGTAAGAAGCCCATTACATTGGAGTTACCGAGAATTTGAAATTTTGGCTTAATGTCACCATGTCCTTAAACAATTTGTGGGAGGTGTTGAACAGATGTGTGTTCGCAACACCACTATTAGGAAGAATAAATTGAGCAGAATTTGAAACTTTGGTGGGAATTTATGCCATCACGCTTGTGAAATATGTAATTCTCGACCACCTATAGGTCTAATAAGTGTATTTTTTTAAATCACTATAGAATTCTTAAGTTGATTCTCTCTAGAGAAGAAAGGATCTGCTGCGCGATAGTGTACTAAGAACAACAAATATCACGCAAGACAGAGTCCACTGGGCTGTATAGAGAAGCAGTAAAAGCATACACTTAAACGATGATCCATTCCGTAGTGGCAGTCACAGTTAGATGTCAGAGACTGCAAAAACTTCCGTAAGCCATCGTCACACCATGGCCACACCAGTAGCTGCAAGCTCATCTGCCCCCAACACTCATAGGTTGGAGAGACTGCCGCTGTGACCGCGCTGCCAACAATAGATCAGTTTGCCGGCCGGTGAGGCCGTGCGGTTCTAGGCGCTTCAGTCTGGAACCGCGTGACCGCTACGGTCGCAGGTTCGAATCCTGACTCGGGCATGGATGCGTGTGATGTCCTTAGGTTAGTTAGGTTTAAGTAGTTCTAAGTTCTAGGGGACTGATGACCATAGATGTTAAGTCCCATACTGCTCAGAGCCATTTGAACCATCTGAACAGATCAGTTTACATGGGTGAGAATACTGCTCAGCACAGACACTCGCCACATTGAATACTCTCAAATTTCCACATAAAAATGGGAGAATTTTCACAGCACATGTGATCGAGAAGGCTGACCAAGACGTATTGAGTATGAGTTAGGTATTTATACACCCAAAGGGCTGCACGAATAGGTCAACTGCATGCGACTGTCCCACTTGTCTAGTTCGGGAGCCTCAGCGGCGGCTCGCGCCTTAGGCCAGAAATGTCCATTCGTTCAGTCACCAGCTACCTCTGCTATATTCACGGAGTCGTCCTAGAAAACCAGCCACATATTTATCAGTACAGTTACAATTAAATATTACGATCGTAGCGCCAATCTGGTGACATTCGACAGTGAGTGAAGTATTGGAAATATCTCCTCGCGATGAAAGTCATGTTGAAATATCAGTATCCATACCATTCTTATGTCTCGACGTAATCTTCCACGAAAAATCTGTCATGCCTCTTATGGCTATCGATGTGCAGAAATTCGCAATGTCCAATGTCAAATCACACCTCCTTCACAATCGGACGTAGTTATTTTCTTTGCATGCCGGAACATAGACCACAGTGACTTTACATTCAAGCAGCATAAGATTTCTATTATTTACATGTGTATATCGTCCGAAAAAGTAATAATATATCCACATTCACAGCAGATGGATGTCGTTTTATACTCCACACAATATCTTCCCAGTAGCAAACACTCCCCTTTGGAGGAGGAACACCCCGAGACAGATCTGTTGCAGCTGGCAAAAATGAGTTTGTTACGGAAAAAAAGAGCCGGTTAGAGCGTCATACAAAAATTTTGGTTGTTGCACACACCACAAACGGTGACTATAGACATTGACTTAATGATGCATATTAAACAATTGCCTGTTTAGATCCTGTAATATGTGTGGAAGCTGAATTTTCAAATAGAATAACGTATTATGTAGAAACCTACTATAGGCTTGAATGCAAAGCTTGCTTTATTCCAAGGGTCTAGTAGACTTCCGTTTGTCCCTTCAGTGCACCAGCTGTATATTACTGAATAACCACTATGACTCCATCGGCATTCAATTATTCAAATTCAGTGTGCGGTATGTCTGTGAATAAGGTGATGCTGTTGAGGGCTAGCATGAGGAACAGTAGCATTGTCGTAATTCTAATACTGAATATCGACGGTGGAAATGAGTGTATTGAGCAAAGTATGGTCACAGTTGCTGAGGATCATGCTTTATCTATCGCTATTTCAAAGCTATTAAAGGAGAATAGTGGCTGCACGATTCTGCTTTCTTCAAGAACACAGCAGCGCCCACACATCAGAAAAAAATATTATATAGTTCTTGCTTCCTCAATAAGTTACAACTTTTAGTATTAACGACTACAGATTCGCTGAGCAAGAAAATGTTACCGCATGCAGCATGTCTGTGCGGTTGACATCATGAAATGCATGTAATGTGGACCAGGATATTTATATGACACTGATTATGAGTTGTTACCACTTCAACCCTCTTGATTACTACATGTCCTCTACACCACTTATATCATTTCTATGTGATATATCACACCAGTTCAATTTGCTACGTGAAATACTTAAAACTAATGAACTCAATTCAAAGTCCGAGCCCTATTTTAAGCACTTTGACTGAAATGCTCGATGCCAGACTGATGATAGACCACCATCAGTTAAGATGTATTGTGTTAGATGTATAGCTGAAAGGATCAGTTATAAATCATAATGTCTGTTCCATAGTCACAACAGCTACGTAAGATACAACTACATTTTTTTACTTACATATTGCTTTGCCTCAAATAGGTAAGAAACAAGGGTTACCATACATTCACTAACCTAGTCTCTATCACTTTTCCACGTCCCCCAACTACCAACTTCCTGCTTCTCTGCACTACAACGAAGCAAAAGATACGTAAGGATTATCGTAAATAGGAGACTATTAACGGATTTTTGGCAGGGTAAAGGGTTATTGCAACGCAGTGCGTAGCTGGAGAACCTGAAAAAGTAGTAGAAACTAGGTAGTCGAAAGTATAGTAACCCTCGTTTGTTACCTGTGTGACCAACAAAAAAGCAATATACCATAGAAAACTGCTACATTTCAGCATTTTTGGATCAAATAGGTAAGAAACGAGATTTACTGTTCTTTCAAAGGCCTGATTTCTGCTACTTTTCCAGGTCCGTCAACAATCCACTTTCTGCTGCTTTGCATTATAACCACACCAAAGATGCATATGGATTATTGTAAATAGGAGGCTATTTATGGAATTTTGGCAGGGTAAGGTGTTCTAGCAAACCAGTGGGTAGCTGGGGGATCTGAAAGAGTAGTAGACACAAGATACTCGAAAATACAGTAACCCTCGATTCTTACCTGTATGACCCAACAAGTGCTTAAAGTTTAGGAATTTTCACCACAAAGAAGCAACATACCGTAGAAAATTGCAAAATTTTAGCACTTTTCGATCAAATAGTTAAGAAACGAGGGTTACTGTGCCTTCTACTACCTAGTTTCTACTACTTTTTCAGGCTCCCCAACTACCCACTTTCGGTTGCTCTGCTGTATACCTATGCAAAAGATGAATATAGATTACTGTAAAAAAGAGAATGTTTTTGGATTTTTGGCAGGGCAAGATGTTGTTGCATAGCAGTGGGTAGATGGCCAACGTGGAAACGTAGTAGAAACTTGAGAGAGAACAAGCTACGTTTGGGGCTTCAGTACCACGTGGAGCTATTAGGGAAAGGAACATCTTGAAGCACTTACCGAGGACAGAACGCTGCGTCCAAGAATTCTCGCACCGGTTTGCAGACAGTGTGTTCGTTCAAAGAGGTGAGAAAACGGCCTACCTGGACCTACCTGTCAGGCGCCTCCTGCTAGAGAAGTTGCAGGGGCGCCAGAGAAATATAGGTCGCCCGACCTACACGTTACGAAACCGTCCTTTGTGAACAGGGATGGCGGCCATAAAAACTTGCAAGTTTCCATGTTCACCGTGGACCGGACGCTCTCGAGGGAGCAGTCAGTTGGTATCGCCCTCTGCCCGTGGAATTATTTGAGAAGCCTCAGGCCATAAAAGCAATTTCGGAAGGAACGCAACATTTATGGTGGCTCTGAAATGACCTGTGTTGGGACGCAAAAGCACTTCTCTTCGTTTAGCTGCGCGTAGAAACCTGAATGCATGCTCACTAGAAGCAAGGCACATTTGCTCCAAAGTAGTGAGACTATTCGAATGTCGTCACAGATACATTATTAGGGGGAAGTTTCAGAGAATTCTCAGTCGACTTGTAACGCTGCGCTTGTGCACACGATACTCATTAAAGCCTGTACTATGGTAAGTTGACGGGCTTCACCTTATGAGAAAGGATTTTTGTATAGAAATTGACCGCGTGTACCTGAGTGGAGGCAAATCAGACTTACACCCACTCTGTAATAACAATGATACGTCAAGCAAGTCCGAAAGGCAACTACACGTCAGGATGGACAAGAAACAACACAGAATATGCTACCAATTTGCTAATAATACGGTCGCCAGCCTAATTAGGCATTAACTGAGTTTCTTCCCTGTGCAAGTTGATGTACGTTCATACAAAACAACACGTAATAACACTGCATAATATGGTAAATTTTAGAACCAGAAAATCTACTGAACTGATAATTTCACTTTCTGTACTATAAATACATAACGTTACACTATAATGTTTACTACAAAACTTCGTATGGTCTATTGATCTGATTAAAATCGGGCATAGGTTACCCTAGAAATAGCACTTTCGAAACACACACACAATGTCAATTTTGATAAAAGTAAAACACTGACAAATTTTGGTTTCTATTTTGGCTTTGACTTTGCTGGTCAAATCAGTTTAGAACACTTCAAAATTCAAATGAGTAAAAAGGGGGGGATCCTGAAACTGTTATGATCACTGTATTAAAACAATTAATTACTGAAATCATTATGCCCTCAAGATTTCCAATATATGATTTACTACTCTTTTCATTTTATTTCTTGCTCATTTAAATACCATTATATCTGTCTCGAAATAAATAAACTTCATCACTAAACCAATTTCAGAATTATCTTCCAACTTTGTCAGACCTTTGTTATTCGTCTATTAGTTCATTAACAAAAAAGTTCTTTAAACATCATTCTAACATAGCTAGGTCTGCAGGTAATTATTATTAACATAAACTTTAATTCTTCATTTCGGGACACTCGGATTGCACAACATTTGGAAAGGACCCTGTCTAGGTTAGTTGTGAGGATAATTAAATGATAGGACTGTTCTGGTAAAATTTAAGTTGTTATTGAACAGTATGGAACAAAAGTAACACTGGTCCACACGAATACAGTACTAAAAGTTTCAACCTGTTTGTATCGATGTGGCGGTTGGCGGGCGGCGAGATGGCGAGGGCACAGAGCACACATACAACCACAGCAATGGCTCTTGATGTATCGGCACTTTACTTCTTCATAGCGTCGCAATACTTTTCCATTTAGTGCCTATGGAATTTTGCCATGCTGTATAGGCGTCGGAATGGCATATCCGAGGCTCAATGAAACTACGTCTTCCGGGAGAGCCTCCTCGATCCAGAACGTGTTGCTCAGACCAATGCCCAACTCCGACTACTACTGCTGAGCCCGTTAGGCCGTGCAGCGCCCGTGTGCATTTTCCCGCGCTCACCTTCCATCCACCTTTTACCGCTCCCCTACAGACAGGGTATTCACCAGAGGTTTTGCATTCTACATATCCTAACACATTGCCTACGTATGGACCAGACGCACAATTACAATTTTAACATCTTACAACAGTCTCGACATTTGTTACACTTCAATTCTATTACAATATTGCTTGAATTTTGACATAAACATTAATATTCACATCGAAAATTGTTTACAGTTTCTTTAACATAATGCCATGAAACAAAAAAGAAATGAAATCAGAACATCGATTACACTAATTTGTCGAAAATCAGAAGAAAAAGTTATTTATATGTACAATAGTATAACGTCGTTGTTGTTACAGACTATAGTGGCTAACTTTGCGGATATGTTGAAAGTGGAACTTTCTGACTACGACGAAGAAATCCAGTCAGACAACGAGCGCGAATATGAAACCGCAGCAGAGCGCCATGTAGAATCTGCATGGGTGGCAAGACGTACCGTTATTGAGAGTAGCGGAGCAGATTCACGATCAAAACGTCACAGGGCGATGGGATCGCGTTCGTCTAGTCCTGGAGGTATTAGCGGAGGATCTCAGCCTGAAAGCCTCAGGTGATTCATGGAGGCAGCGGAGCTGAAGCGGAGGAGAAGATGTTTGAGACCGAACCTGAACGCAACTATGTGTGGCTTGGGCGAACGAAAACATTACTACATGAATACGACGCACACGAGGAGACCTTAACAGTGCACAAGGATCGTCTGGACGTCGATTTATGGCAAAACGTGCTGCAGAAACGAGGGTAAATTCGTTCGCAGTAAATGTCGAACCATTCGTTCACACACATTTCTTATCCATTCGAAATTTGCAAGTGTACCAAGAGAATAACGATACATTACATCAAAACAGTTGGGTAGTCTAGTACCATAAAGCTACCGGAATCGTGGCCACTGAAATACAAGCTGGAAGTTATCTGCGGATGTTTAGAGAGATCGATTGTGTAGCACATGCGCAGTTTTGCTGAGAGTTTTCGCTTATATAAAGACATCCAGGAAAGAAACTAACAGGAGATCTAGCAGGAGATTATGGCGGTCAGAGGCCTAGAAGCGTCAGGATTCCGTAGTCCAGTGATGTTCTTTGAGTCCCTACTTAAGAAGAATAGGTTTTTGGACCACACGTACAGTCCCAAGGAAATTACGAGGCACTGTTACGTCAAATCAAATTACCTCTGAGCTATCAACAACTCCTCATCGGAATGTCCAACGATTCCACTGAATCCTTCAAGAGCGTGCAGGGGTACGCCTTCACCAGCACACCGGTCGGAACTAGGAAACATTGTATAGCAGGAGGTGAACTAGGCGCGTCTATGACAAGAGAAGACCAAGACATGACCCCAGGCTACGCGCCGATAACGCCCCCTGGACAGCATGCATACAGGCCGCCGCCGCCGACCGATCTGTCTCAATTGCTCAATCCCTCTGTCTCAATACCTCAGTACGTCGCATCGGGACCCAGTTCGCATTGCACCTGAATACATCGCACGGTGCTCTAGTCTTCCACAGTGATAGCCGCGAGGAGTAGCCGCGCGGTCTTGAGCGCCTTGTCATGCTTCGCGTGGTTCCCCCTATCAGAGATTCGAGTACTCCCTCGGGCATGCGTGTGTGTGTTGCCTTAGCGTAAATTAGTTTAATTAGATTTAGTAGTGTGTAAGCTTAGGGACCGATGACCTCAGCAGTTTGGTCCCATAGGATCTTAGGATCTTACCACAAAATACCACGGTGATAGTCGTCACCTCGCACCTTAGCTAGCTATGAGAGAACGCTAGTCACTGTATATAGTTGTGATATGGGCACGGACAAGATTCAAAAATTAGTACATGGTAACTGATTGCTGTTAACCACAGAACATCAGACTGGACATCATTGAAGTTATGTCTCAATTGGTTCCTATAATAAAGTATATTTTAACCACGTGTGCATTTTGTGTTGTAGTGAAGGAAAACCGGCCACCCGCCTGTCATACCCCCTTCTCTTTATCCAGCCAGCAACCACAAAACTTTACAGGAGGG
The DNA here is from genome assembly GCF_023864345.2 of Schistocerca serialis cubense. Classification (NCBI taxonomy): domain Eukaryota; kingdom Metazoa; phylum Arthropoda; class Insecta; order Orthoptera; family Acrididae; genus Schistocerca; species Schistocerca serialis. Next base: position 88,990,758 of record NC_064639.1, on the reverse strand, counting down.
CACAGCCACAACAAGTGGCGACGAGTCTTATCAACAAGTTTTGTTTGCTTTTCATGTGTTGTAGGTTGCTGCAGGGAAGCTGTCGTTACAATGATTCTATTTCCTCATTTGTTTATGTTGTTGTTTGTATTACAGGAGGGGAGCTGCAGAACTAATTTCTCTTTTCAGAGGCTTTGCACATTGCTTTCCTATTTGCCTTTTCATAATTTGCTATAATTTGTTAGCGTTAGAATGGCCACACCGCCCCCTCCACCTCCTGTCACTGCGCCTCGGCCACGGACTGTTCCTGCTCTGGAGCTAAATCAGATTTTTCAGTTTCAGAACCAGCAAATCACAATCATGACATTGCTTTCTACTGTACAGCAATTGCATGCTACACACACTGCGTCGGCTGCCCAACCGACCAACGAGTGCCACCAAACAACATTTCCGCGTTTTGGCACTTCGATAAAAAAGAAGAGGAACGGCTCGAATATCTCACCCAGTACCAGGCCCACTGCCAAGTCCATCGAATCTAAGGTACTGTGAAATCTCATTATTTCCTGTCCGTCGCGGGAAACACTGTGTTTCGCTTAATTCAGAAACTCTTCGCCACGTCGTCTCCCGACGCACTCTCCTACGCTGAATTAGCATGTACATTAAGTCAATATTACGAACAGCAGATTCTGGTAGCGGTTTGTTTCACCTTAAGAAACAGCCGGAACAGACGTACAGTAATTGGTATACAGACTTACAGCGTCTCACTAGGAAGTGTAAATGCAACTTCGTTGCGGCAACTTTTATAGTGAAATGATGATACCTGATGTGATGACATTCAATGTCCCTGATAGCAGACTTACAGAAGAGATTCTCAAGTACTCCGATGCTTCGCTTCGTCAAGTATTCCAAACATTACAACAATTCGTTTCCAGCGCCATAGCTGACGATAAATTTGATGTGGCCTCGATTTCTCGGCTCGAGTCGCTTCTGGCCCGCGACCGCCCCACTCAGCCGCCACAACGAGCGCGCACACAGACGCGCAGACAGCCTAGTAAACAAGTACCCAGGCCTGTAAGTCTAGTGAAGTGTTGCCCTCGCTGTTTTGCTCGCCATAAGCGGCAAAATTGCCCGTCACGCAACGCGACATGTTACTCTTGTCTAAAGAAACGCCATATCCAGGCAGTTTGATTGCAAGGGCAAAAGAACGCCAATTCTCTCCGCTCTCGCAACGACAGCCGGCCGCTGTGACCGAGCGGCTCTAGGCGCTGCAGTGTGGAGCCGCGCTGCTGCTACGGTCGCAGGTTTGAATCCTGCCTCTGGCATGGATGTGTGTGTTGTCCTTAGGTTAGTTAGATTTTAGTAGTTCTATGTCTAGGGTTTAGTTTAGTTTACGTGGTTTAGTTTTAGTTATGTCATGTTCCGTAGATCATTTTCCTGGTTATTTTATCGATATGATGTGGAACAAGTCAGATTACAAGATATATATACACACATGAATAGTGCTAATATTAATATTACCGAAATTTTTAGTACTACACATGCAACTACATTTAGAGGTACAATTTTTTTTTTACCTTTTCTGAAACAGAAACTCGTAGATGGAGTAGAACGAGTTGTCCAAAATAAATGATTTTAAGCTACATTTAAAACTTGATCTGCTACCTCGCAGACACTTTATGTTGTTGGGCAAATGATAACAGATTTTTGTTCCTGAATAATGTACTCCTTTTTGAGCAACTGACAGCTTCAATAACGTATAGGAAAGGTCATTCCTCAGATGTTGAGTCCCATAGTGCTTAGAGCCATTTTTTGAAAGGTCATTTTTCCCTCTATTATTGTACGTATGAACATCACTGTTCTTCGCGAATTAAGATGGATTATTTGTAACGATTTTCATTCGCGAATATATGTACTCTGATGGTGCAGTTAAAATACCTAGTTCCTATGAAAGATGCCTACATGACGTTCTTGGGTGAACACTACTAATTATTCTCACTGTTCTCTTTTGTGCAATCAATACTTTATGTCTAAGTGGTGAGTTACCCCAGAAAAAGACATTATTGAGTGTAAATATGCAAAGTACGTTAGGAGGCTGATCTGTTTATTACCAAGATGAGCGATTATACGAAGAGCGAAAGAAGCTGAACTTAGTTGTTTGAGAAGCTCAGTAACATGCTTCTTCCAGTTAATGTTGTCATCAATGCGTACACGTACACCCAAAAATTTTAAGAAATCTGTTAATGGAGCCCTGTTCATATCCTACATCAATTGTCGGTATGACTCTATTCAGTGAACACAACTGGATATACTGACTTTTTTTCAAAATTAAGGGAGGGTCCATTTTCTGAGAACCACTTAATAATTCTTTGAAAGACATCTTTAACAATATATTCAGCTGCATTTTCCGGAATGGGATTTATTATAACACTAGTGTCATCTGCAAAAAGTACTAGTTCCGCTTGCTGAACGTTAAGTGGGAGGTCATACACATGAATAAGGAACAGTAGAGGGCCTAAAATAGAACCCTGTGGGACTCCCTTTGTGATAATTCCCCATTAACTTGAATTTACCACCCTCTCAACATTATATGTGCTATTCAGCACAACTTTCTGCTTTATGTTCTTTAAGTGCGTTTCAAGTCAGCTGTGTGTATAGCTTTCAATTCTGGGGAATCTGAGTTTTTCTAAGAGTGTGACATGATCCACACAGTCAAATGACGGGGGACTGATGACCTCAGATATTAAGTCCCATAGTGCTTGGAGCCATTTGATCTCGCAACGGCAGGTCTCATGCACCTTCTGTGAATGCAGTGTCTTCAAAACCGCCTACAGGTTCTATCAGTAGTTCAAGTAAGGTTGAGCCCTCCTCTCGCCCCAGTGCAGTACGACGCCATTCAAACGAACTATTTGTAACACTACAAACTGCTGGCTGTCGTGTTGACTTTGAATTGGACACCGGTGCTTCTGTAACTTTGCTTATCAGTGCCATGTATAAATAGTTAGGCTCATCATGCCTGTCAATATCTAGCACGCACCTCATTGCGTAAAACGGACAGGAAATCCCAGTACCTGGATATGTGGTTTGCCTGCCACTTACAAATATCACACTAGGATAGTAAAATTTATTGTGTTCCAGTCAAGAGACAATGAAAATATTTTTTGCTTAGATTCGTTTGTGTTGTTTGGCCTTCGCATCGAAGAAAATGTACTTTCAGTGACTGCTTCTAAACCAACGGTGTAGCTAGTTTGCTTAAGGAATTTCTTGAACTGTTTTCTGATGGACTTCGGAAAGCAAATAATTTTGTAGCGCATGTTACCCCGAAAGATAATGCACAGCCTATGTTTTTCCGTACTCGGCCATTTCCCATTACTTTACGAGACGAAGTAGCCAGTGATTTAAAAGAATTGCAAGACTATGGTGTGATTAGTTAGTGGGCGAGTCCATTGATTTTGATGCCCAAGCGTTCTGGTCGCATTCAAATTTGTGTTGACTTCAAAACTACAGGCAGTAATCGACACTTAACCATTGCCTCGCCCTGAGGAATTTATGTACTGGCTTGACGCAGGCCGTTACTTTTCTAAGATAGATTTGCGTGATGCGTATTTGCAAATACCACTGTGAAGAATCACAGTAAGTAGCAGAATGAGATTTTCACTTTGCAGCGGAGTGTGCGCTGATATGAAACTCCCTGGCAGATTAAAACTACGTGCCGCACCGAGACTCGAACTCGGGACCTTTGCCTTTCGTGGGAAAGTGCTCTACCATTTGAGTTACCCAAGCACGACTCACGACCCACGACCCATCCTCACAGCTTTAATTCCGCCAGTCTCCTACCTTCCAAACTTCACAGAAGCTCTCCCTTCCCAGGACGGATCGTGAGTCGTAATTGGTTAGCTCAGATGGTAGAGCACTTGCCCGTGAAAGGCAAAGGTCCCAAGTTCGAGTCGCGATCCGGTGTACAGTTTTAATCTGCTAGGAACTTTCATCACAGTAAGTGTTTGCTATTAATGCACACGTAGGCCTGTTGAAGTATTTGAGTTTGCTCTTCGGCAGTGCCTTCGCACCCACCATTTTTCAAGGTTACATGGAATAGCTGACTGCTCAAGTGCCAATCTGTTCTAACTACGTTGAGGATATGACGATACTGTCATCTCAGGTCGTACGCCAGAGGAACAAAGAAAATTTGCGTACTCTTTTTCGAGTGTTGTCAGATGCAGGACTCAAGTGTCGTTTCGAAAAGTGACTTTTTTCAAACTGAATTACAGTACTTAGATTATGTGATAAACAGTCAGGGTGTGCACACCCTCCAGTCTTATTTGCTTGCCTGTTCCTCGTTACGCGAATTAGACTATGTCAACGATATACAAAATGCAAGACACAAGAACAAAAACAATGGCCGCAGATGGCAAGGTTCGTCAGAAAGGAAAGGCAACAGATGAAATGGGGGAAATTATCGATCACGGGATAACAGCAGCCCGAACTATAGAGCGAATAACCAGACACCGTGGGGGAACAGAGGTAGATGACGCAATTACAACGATAATTCAAATGAACGTCAAAAAGGAAACTGAGTATAATCCAAATCAGTTCCAGCGGGATAGTGGAGAATCACAGCAACATAGAAGCAATTGGGAGAAAAATAGTCCATGGCAAGAAGAAAATTAACAAGATCATAATGTTCAGATTAGACTACCCAACCTGTCATAGGGAAAACGAAGCAGAAGTTTAAATAGGAACTGGTACTCGCGTGCTAAGGACACAGCTCAAAACAAGGCTGCAGGAACAATCGAAACGAGCAACATCAACGTGCTAGAATATGAAGACACAAGAGAGCTTTTGCGTGAGGAAAAGGAGGTCCTGACACGACCGGATCTACATAAGATTATTAACATCACCGCAGGCAACACCAATCTGACCAGAATTGTGGACAGTGGAAACCACGTTCGGCAATCTCGGAATCTGTGTACAAGAGATGCGTTGCAAATCACCAATGACCAGCACTCACACTGAAGAAAACGAAAATCACTGGCTTACTAGGAGGAAGACACGGAGGTTCGGATATAAACCTGTGGTGTCACCGCCAGATACCACACTTGTTAGGTGGTAGCCTTTAAATCAGCCGCGGTCCGTTAGTATACGTCGGACCCGCGTGTCGTCACTATCAGTGATTGCAGACCGAGCGCCGCCACACGGCGGCCAGTTGTACAGCCGATGGTTCACTGACTACATACGCTCTCATCTGCAGAGACGACAGTTTAGACCGCTCGGCTAATCCCGCGCGGCTCCCGTGCAGCTCTTGTTGTCCCTATAAACCGAAGGGAATGGATCAGTGTGACTTGAGCAGACGTCCAGGTCGCGTCGCAGATTTATGCGCGTACCGTGCCGTCAATTCAGTGAGTTTGAAAGATGGAGTGTTACTAGCATGAGAGAAGGTGATGCATCCATTCGCCAAATTACTGCTCAGGTGGGACGAAGTGTTTCGGCATTGCAACGGGTTTGTGCAGAATAGTTCACGGAAGGCCGTAGAACACGACGACATGAGTCATGTCGCACCACTCCGAGAAGATCGACACCTCATCCGAATGACATTGTAGGACAGATCTGCGTCCTCCTTTGCTCTGGCGAAACAATGGAACAGTGTAACACATCGTACACTATCAGGGCTGAGAGTCTGTCGCCGTTTACTACGGAATGCGTTAAATGAGCATTGTTCACCTATATTTGACGACGTGCAGAAACAAAACTAGACAGCAATGGTGTAAGGAACGACATCAATGAGGACAGGAATGGCATCAAATAGAGTTTTCGGAAGAATCCAGATTCTGTTTGTTTGAAAACGATGGACGTATTTTGGTTCACCGCGGGCAGGACAAGCGGCATCACTGTTGCCGCTTGCACAAGACATACAGTGCCAACTCAAGGCTGTATGCTGTGGGGTGCTATAGGGTGTAACTACAAGACATAGTTGGTGCACTGTGACCGATGCGATCTACGTGAATAACATCCTGCGACCCGAAGCCATTCCCTTTGTGCACAACACCCCAGACACCATTTTTCAGATAGAAAATGCACAACCACATGTTGCTGCACGTACACGTGCCTTCCTGGTATCACAGGATGTCAGCCTTTTACCCTGGCCCACCAGATCACAAGCCTTCTCCCCAATCAGTAATGTGTCAGATATGGTGATGGACGGGTGCAGCACTGTGAACCAATGCCAACCACGACAGATGAACTTTGGAACCAGATGAACGCAGCAGAGATGGCCATGCTACAGGACGACATTTGCGCCTTATACACGTCGATACCATTCTCGCACGGAACAAGTTATCAGGGCCCATGGCGCACCCTGTGTCTACCAAACAACAAGACACATGCCAAATGAGGTGACTGAAATGTAAACTCTTCTGCAGAACGTCCAGTGAATATAAACGTCCTATCTCTAGCCATTCAGGATGTTCTGTTTTTTCTGAAAATGAGCATACACTTGTGAGTCACAAATATTTTTTGACAAAGCAATTGTTTTATTGTTATTTGCACAAAAATTCACACGCTCGTGTCCTGTCTGACTACAGCGAAAACAACCGTATTGTTCTGTGTCCAACCCAATTTTAAACATCCCAGGAAGCCTTTGGAAATTAATGAACAAATTTCCAGCCACATATGAATTGATCACAGTGTGTTTCAAACCAGGATATACAAGTGAAAATGTCTTCCATTACTTGTCACAATATTTAAATGGACCCATCGAAGGCCTGACACATATTAGATGCGGGTAGAGGGCATTTTATCTCTCCCACCGTGTTGCACAATATTTAAAAGGACATGTCAAGAGCCTGACACGTAGGTACGGCCGAGAAAGTGTCTGCTGTACGAAAAACTACGGTAAGTACTAACCGAAATGCCGGATTCTGAAAGTTAAAACCGATAATGTTTCGATGGCGTCATATCGAAAATTCGAACGTTCCTCTGGAAAGCGATACTTTGCTAGAGACCTCTTGCCTTGCTAGAAGGCTTCTGCGGAGAATTCTGTTTTCGACAGAAGGCGACGGTCTCAAATCCTGTTTGGTGAGTCTAGACTGAGGGTGCAGAATGCTTTTTCGTGTACCTGTGACTGCAGTTTCGTCTCGGCTTCAGAACGTTTTTATGGTGACTAACTACTCTTAAAACAATTCTTATCCATCGCTAGCCAGCCCGTAGTCTTCCAACTCAACAGCCCCTCAACCGTACTAGAAAAGGGAAGTCGGCAGAAACCGGTGAAAGGAACAATTGCTGGAGGTAATGAGTCTCGATAGCAATTATTATGCACCGCCAGTAATCGACTATTTCATAAATGGAAATGAGCATAAAATATGCTAAAATATGCAGGGGGCAGGTTCAGAGAAGATTGCACATATAACAGTTGCACATACTCCAGCAACGAGGTTTGGCGCTACGATCTCGTGGCTTGCAGTAGGCCTTCTTGGTGTAAGGTAAGCGTGTTATTCGTTTTATTTCTTTTCTAGTAGAAAATAGCCTTAGACAATATTTAAAAGGACATAGTAAAAGCCTGACACCTAGGTACGGCCCCGAAAGTGCATGCTGTACGAAAAAATACAATAAGAACCAACCAAATTGCCTGCAAGTGCTAATGAACATGTGCCCTTCCCCAGCTCGTCTTAATATAACAAAATATGGCCCGGTAGTCGAGTTATTGCATCTGATAGGGCATCAAATAGCATCGTCTCTTCCAGCAGAATATTTGTTGGAACTGTAGAGACCTGTAGTTAATAGCACAACGGGTAAGGCACTTGGATTGATAAGTCAAGGGAGAAAAGCGTTAAGCTTCCCTGTTCAATATATTGAAATGTTCAATAGTAATTCTGTATGTGACCTGTCTCTATATTCTACTTGTACTGACCTCTAGGGTGGAACATGATATGTCGGGGAGAAAAAGCGTTAAGCTTCCCTGTTCAATATATTGCAATGTTCAATAGTAATTCTGTATGTGACCTGTCTCTATATTCTACTTGTACTGACCTCTAGGGTGGAACATGATATGTCGGGGACTAACAGTGGTTTAGATGTCCGATATCATTTGCATAATCAGCAGGATTTCCATCTCTTTTACAATGGACAGTTATTTCTTTACAGCCAATAGTCTGTAGGGGCGGGGGGCAATTTTGAACACATCCAATACATACATTACACCAATAGGCGCATCAATATCGTACTAGAATAACCGGTATTATAATTAGATTACTTAGATACACAGGATGTGACCGGCGAACATTGGATATCACAACTAGCCAATAATTGTTTCGCATGCTAAAAAATCACGCCCATACTTATGCACTAAATGGTAACTTTTTACTGTGCTCAACCTGAGCGGAGAGTGGCTACCGTGGATAGTGTGTAAGAGCACATTAAACCCACATATATGGCATCTCAAAAGAATTTACAGATCACAGCCATAACATAATACAGAGTCTACTTAGTTAGTTACTACACATGGTTCTAATACGCATTCTCGGAGACTGGTGTTTGCGAGCCTTGATTTTATATGCACGTGGAGCTGGTGTGGACAATTTCAGAGCTGGTAACTGCAAGGAAATGCATGTCAAACTAAAACAAAATGTCTCCCTTCTCCACACAATAGATTAGTTCAAGAAACACGCAAGGTGCACGTGCTGGTGGGTGCCAATCTAAGTACCACAATCAAGAACAAGTATGTCAAAGGACTCAGAAATAACATGGATACAGGTGGACATGCCACACAGGATTCTCAGGTACTCGTTGTCCAAGGAATTCAAACATGACATGATGGACAATACTATGACTTGCTACCTATAGGACCATGTGGGGTGGTGAAGAATGGGGTTGGACACGCTAATCTTAAAGAAACCATTACTGAAACGAACTTAAACCGCCTCAAAACCACCTGACATGGAATTGAATACACTTTGTCACAGAAGATAACACATCAAGTAACCAATAAAACCGTAGACATGTGGAGTGTTGCCAGATGACGGCAGGTATGCCAATTACAGAGAAAAGTGTGCTCTCATAAGATGTCGCCAGCACACCTTCGGAAAAGATGTAGCACAAAGATCGATAGTAGCCACTGGATCAAGCGCACCTGTCAGAAGAAAGGCCAGAAAGACACACTGACAAGCAATACGCTGCCAACACAGAGTAGTGATCATAGCGAAAGTATAGAGAGACTACAGTTTGTAATAACAGAATTACAGTTATTGTCTGCAAGAGGACTATTGCTGATGAGCTTGTGCCACAACGCATCGACTTTATTCAAGACAAGTAAATGTGCCAGTTCTTGTGAATAAAGAACCGTATTAATCCACGTGTACATTTGTTTTATAGAAAGGGGATACCGGCCACTCCTGACAAGATCCTCTCCCTTGCTCCCCATGTTACATTTTTCTACAGTGGCGACGAGAACGCTGCAGAAAGTCCCTAGAAAAAGGGATAAAATGCACTTTGTTTCCTACATAAATCATTCTGGTATCGCAAAGTAGCTCGAACTAGCATCAAGTGATCGTCATCACTCTGGACACAGAATTTTCGAAAATAATAAAAATTCAGCATATTTCTCTAACATAAATAACAATGAGAGAAAAGCAATTATATATTTCTCCAAATAAATAACACACTGTAATACCAGAATCCACAAAATGAGCAAGACATTCCAAAAGAGCGACTGCTCACTTACCACCCCGGAGAGAGAATGGCTATCATGGCGAACGCCGAGAAAGCAGCTCGCCGTTCAAACAGGTGGTGGGGGATAGGACCTGGTAGCTATGGCCAACTACGACACGCCAAAATTCCAGCTTGCCGTATATCGATGACTCATCGCCTAGTCTCTACTGTCTGCTAAATTTGACAATGAAATTAAGTTGGCAATGGTTCTGACTTATTCATGCATTGTGGCTACTCCATGGAACCATTCAAACTTCCGGCCCTCAAACACATACATTTAACGATCACAGGGTAGGATACACGAAGATCTGATGTGTACTAAATGCACAAGTCAGCCCATTCGTCCTCCAGAAGTCATTGGTCCGTTGAACCATTAAATGTACAGCAGGAGAGTCAGCGTTTACTTGATACAAGGTGCATCAAAATGATAATTATGAAACGGTACATATGCTCAAGTTTCGTTGATGACAACTTCATTCTCCGACCCAACTAATTCCTCCAGAAACGTAGTGCCATTAGAAATTTCTAAACGCATCTGCCAGGTGTCTACCCTTGAGAAGCTCCTTCTAAGACAGCTAGATCTCTTCATTTGCAGCCTTCTCGCGGTACCCTTAGTGCATTCTTTCCGCCTTTCTCACTCGTTCTTCTGAGACCAGGTCCCTCTTGTCCAAAGAGGACGTGCAGTGTGGTCCTGCATTGTCTATCTGGGATTCAGAGAGTTATACCAAGATATCATCTAATAAACAACCAGTGTGGTCTGATTTGCACACTAGTGCATGGAATCGTATCACACACAAATGATGTCAGGTGTAAATGACATCATTTCAGTTGTAATTTACAAACATTTATTTTGCGAAACCATTGAATTTCTGTAATACTTGTACAAACTTGTGCCTAGTTGGCGCCCCTTTGTGCCGAGGTCATAAAATATTGGTCATACTGTGGTGTCACCGCCAGACACCACACTTGCTAGGTGGTAGCCTTTAAATCGGCCGCGGTCCGTTAGTATACGTCGGACCCGCGTGTCGCCACTATCAGTGATTGCAGACCGAGCGCCGCCACACGGCAGGTCTAGAGAGACTTCCTAGCACTCGCCCCAGGTGTACAGCCGACTTTGCTAGCGATGGTTCACTTACAAATTACGCTCTCATTTGCAGAGACAATAGTTAGCATAGCCTTCAGCTATGTCATTTGCTACGACCTAGCAAGGCGCCATTACCAGTTACTACTGATGCTGTAAAACATGTACAGTCAAGAGCGATGTGCACCTATTATGGATTAAGGTTAAGTATTCTACCAGTTACCTCGTTTTTTCTGAAGTCTAAAATCCGTGTCCTGTTCCAGACCTCACGCCAGCCTGCGTGAGCTTAAACGCGTGCGTTTCGGCTTCCTGTCATAGTGGGTTGGCTGTCTTGCCAATCTACAACACATACAAAGCTATTTTTTTTTTCCTATTCGACTGGTAAAGATCTTCGCAGTCAGATCTCAGCAAAGTCTTAAAATAGGTTCTACTGTCGAGTGGTATTTGACGACTGAAAACAATGTAGCGATTCTGCATAGCATGGATTCGACAAGTCCTTTGTAGTTGCATAAAAATTCTTGGTTTTGTTACGATGTCAAAGTCGGATGAAGCACCATGCTTTAGATTATTGCCTCCATTATCGTCGTCAGTGGCTGACTGCTGATTCCTTCATAGTTTACTGTAGGTATGTGGCACCAGAGCTCTATGCACACTTCCTTACAGTAAATTACTACCTGCTCGTTCATGGGAACTAAGGCGGCACCCTACATCGTCCCAGACGAATTCCGTCGTGTTCAGACGAGGCGAAACTGGTGGAAAAAACGAGTTTACTAGTGTGCTCCTGAGACTACTATAGAACGAGTCTGGTCTTGATATCGACAGGCATACTGCTGGGAGATGTCATGATTGGCTGGGGAGACATGAAGGTGGTCCACAATAATCTTCACGTCGTTCATAAACGGCATTCCCATGAAATCCCAGGTGAGTGTCCCCTACAGGATCATACTACTACAAACATCGTGTGTCTGTGGAATATTGCATTTATCTAGCTGTCTTTCGCCTAAAGGGCGGCTTATTCGGATCCGAATATCGACCTAGTGTAACAAGTAACAAGACTCAGGGGACACATTTCCATTGATCCACTATCCACTCTCGACGATCCCGTGTCAAATCCAATCCTAATTCACAAGGTTGTTGGGTGAACGTGAGTACAAAGAGGGCTCGTCTGCTGTGGAGACCCATGTTCAACAGTGTGTGCTCAGTGGCGTGCTCTGGAGCACTTGTTCCTGGAGCAGCACTGCTCTTTGTCACCAGACCTGCCACAGATTGCCTGCAATGGTCTACAGACTGGGCGAACCTTTTACGTTAGGTGAGGAGGCACTGAGTCTGTTACTTTGATGGCTAGTCCTGGTTTCACCTTCCATCAACCACACTCCATAGATACTCAGGACACTAGCAGCCGACCAGCTTCGCCACTGTGCTCGGTACCAGGCTGTGGGCCATAACAACGTGCCCCATGTCAGAGTCGATTATGTTACTGGATATCCTCATTTGTGTTCGATATCACCAGGAGAATGATTCTCCAGACGCCTGCGCTCTGCTTATGCTCTTTCCTTATTGCACTGTGTGCCTAGGATGTCACCAAGTGGGTTTCTGTCTCGCAGCAGTAGTGGTCACAACGTCTTGGATCACCTGTGTATATAAACCAAAAGTGGACAACCTTCATGCCACCCCTCGTTGCATTGCTGCCAAATTTATTCAAGATGGCAGATCCAAGATGGCGGCGATAGATATGGCAACATCGCAATGACGTTGTGGCGGGAGTTCAAATTTTGGTGGGAAAATAGATCAATTGGGCTATCTCCACTACCCTAAACTCCTCCCCCTCTCCCCCTCCCTTCCAAAGATAATGGCACGAAGACCAAATTTTGGCAGAAAAAAGGTCATTTGGGCTACCACCACTAATCTTAATCATCCGACTGCCACCTCTTCCTAGGAATTCGTTGGCAATGAACTCAGCCTGTACTAGGCTGCTGGATAGGATTGATGTAAATCTTTATTTTCTATGCAGTGTTATTTAAACAATTTGAGGCTGCAACTTCATCCAGTGTGTTCACCATGAGGCCTGGAGTCCAGCTCTGAGAGAGATGTTTCTGTAGTGGCTAACCCTCACAGACGTAACTAAAATGTTCTGAGTGTTATGTTGATGTCACAGGTCGCGCTATGGAAATCAGTACCAATACTTCCCAGAATAGGTCAAAGTGCATTGTTCCTAGTGACCCTAGTGGGACATGCGAGGTCCATCTAGCCATGCACGCCTTTACCTGCCAAGTGTGGCTGACACATTGCTATGAAATGTTTGTGTAGCAACCATCATAAGTGCATCTAAAAGGTTCTCAGTGTTATACTAATGTCACATGGCTATGTAAATAAAAGCCAAGTCGACCTTTCAGAAATTGTAAAGTGTCACAGATATAGTTAATTGTCACGTTTGTAGGAGCTTTCGTCATGTCTCAGCTAGTCCTCTTGAAAATTCTTGTCCTAAGAGAACATGTTTACGAAAATAGCCCAGAGTAATGCCGAATTAATTTCTCCTGTTAGTCCTAACGTGACACTCCTTAAATCACATGTTACCCATCGTGAAAGTCGTTAAGTCATCCTTTCAACAAACATCTCTGAAATACAAATGCTCTCAATGCCATGTAGAGGCTCCTATGTCCCAGCACAAAAGATACCTTGTGAATGAATGGTGCATTACGATTGGCTCTTACTGAATTCACCCGCCAAATTACAGATGCTGCTGGTGTGGAAGCACTGTCCATTTTTTTTCTTCTTTCTGCAGATGAGACTTTCAACGGCAAACCATTTTTGTACATATCACCATATTGCACTGACAATTAAATGTTGCAGAAAATGGTCTACAGACGTCAAATATGGAAAGAGTCTTACTCAATTACACTGCTCAGCCACTGAAGATGGAAGCTTGAATATTAGAGCATGAAACGGATCTCCGACCTGACAATATATCACCGCGTACCATGTCGATGTAGTAAACATACAATTCGTATCCTGTGCTATACAAATTCGCCCCTTTTGCACCGTTCATATAGTTATCAACCGCCAGACACTCGTACATATGCTACAGACAGCATAAGAACATGCACCGTAGATATATTCCTTGCATCTAATCCTGACACATGACCAAAGCGCCCTCAGCAGACTGACCTCACTCTCCAAACTGTCGTATAAAGACGGACTCATTTTCCTTTGGTTCAATGGCATTACTGTTTCTGGCAACAACCTGCATGCTTGCTTGCTCTCTACACCCATCTCCAGACTCTGGGATTACAAGAACATATGTAATTTCACATGGTTTGCCAGAATAGCAGACTATTCTCGCGATACCTCCCGATATCAAGCACATAGCAATATTCATAAAATGAAGGCTTTCACGATCGGATGTTACAGCTGCTGATAATTCTTCTGGGCTGTATGGTCGTCATCCATGGAACTCATCAATCCCTTACGTTGAGAGGCACCCACAAGCCTTGCTCATACTGTGGCATCAATCAGTCAGGCCTGCAAGATGAGTGGTCTGCCAAGCGAGTGGATTCGTCAGTGACTCATTATGAGCTCTAGTACCCACAATTAAGCTACAAATTATTCTCCTGTTTGAATATTACGCAATGGAAATGTATAACGCACATCTGACTATTGGGAATTTGCACAACTCTGATTGTTCACTACGCTCTGGCAATACCACATTTTCTTTCTTACCCAATGGCTTTGATCAACACGTCTCCATTGCACTGAATATGAATGGTGCACACATTATAAATCCTGGTTATCATGACTACACACTATTCGAATAACAAGGCCACCAATATTTTTCTTTTCACTATCTTTTTTATTCCGATAAATTCTATTATGATTCAAAGATAACCTAAACACACAATTACATTTTATACAACAATTACACATGAGAAACTCCGCCCAGTGGGCATGGATTTACATTGGTCATTCTCTATCTTATGGTCTCGTAATTATCTAACGCTACAGTGCGCTTTCTGGTTAGGATGGTGGATCGTTTGCTACATCTCACACTTCGACTCTCACAACCATCATCACGAAAATTTACCCCACACCGAGCGGTACAAAAAGAACATGCATAACCCACTGCCTCTGAACCTATCCTGCTACTCTCCCATGCAAACCACACATACTTAAATTACATGAAATACATCACACTGGCAACATAGAATACATCACAAAGAATAGTCTCAACGTTATAATCACTTCACTTTCAGCTTTCCCACTTCAATTATTATTCATCCAAGTTTCACACGACACTGCCCCACTTTTTCTTTCCTGCTACGAACCCTGGAGGGTATATGCACGTCTTCCTGCGCAATGCAAGCCAAGTGGCGTTGCTGGATAGACGGCTGACTCACCTTGCTTCTCCCTCAGAGTATTAGAGTTTGAATCTAGCTCACAAGGAAACATAACACGCAAAGCAATATTAAGATCATATTCGTCACGCATGCGAGTCCTCAGCTTATACCTTGGACGAGTACTTCTCTTTGTCTCATACACAGATTGAGACTCACACAGTACTCACTATGTGGGAGTGCTTGTCTCTAATTTCAAGTCCTGCACACGCCATTTCTTAAATATTTCCAACTTATAGTACACACGGTAGTAATTCAGCTTAACCTTTGCACTCGGAAGTATTTCAACTTAGTACTAGCACTCACAAGTATTTCAACATATTGCTACACGTGGTTTCATTGAGACCATTGGTCACTTCCGAAGATTACTATGATCCCCTTAATATTACGTGCCTGTCATTTAATTCTCCCCCCAAAAGTTCCTGAAATACAGAAATTATTATTCCAAACTACTCTTAAGTATTTCACATGCATACCATTCTCTCCACTCTTTCGCCTTTACGGAGCACACCTAATACAGGTCTTACCTGCACAAGATTCAGCGCCAGAATGCTGAAACATGGCCGTTCTTCAGGTCATCTCGCACCTCCTCTGAGGTGGGGGAGCACCATGCTACCGTATTGGTGAGCCACATTTCAGGTGCACAAAGCTCACGTAAATTTCAACTCTTTGGTTCCACCAAAGGTGACCAAAGGACCGTCTCAAAGATGATCATATATTGCACATTCACTATCTGCAGTTAGCAGACGACCATACATTCACTCATTACATAGATCTCACCAAATTGGATGTAGGGATTTATTTTGTGGTAGTGTGCATGTGATCTATTAAATAAATGAATTGTCCTTCTTTCCTACTCTGGTATCCGGCTATGGTGTATTAAGTGAAAGTGAGTTGTTATTACAAAAAATATGTTGTTCTGACAAGAATAGCGAAGAATGTTGTACCTATTTTCAATGTCGAGCGGTACTGTACCCTTTCAACGTTTCGTCCAAGGCTACATTGGACATCTTCGGAAGTGTTTCTGGTTGTGCTGAGTCTCGCTGACTGTCCCGTTTGAATAGATAGGAACAATGCACCCTGACCTATTCTGGGAAGCATTGGAACAGATTTGTAGAGCTCAACCTGTGATGTCACTATAACACTCAAAACATTTTAGTTACGTCTGTGAGGGTGAGCCACTATGCAAACATTTCACTCGTTGCTGGGCTCGCAGCTATACATCATCGCGCCTAGCATGGTGGTTAGGTGACCATGTGCATGTCGAGAGACATAGACATGTGATGTCAGAATAACACTCAAATAGTTCTAACTGTATACCCAAAAATAGACACGACTTTCACCTGCCTGCTGTAGGCTGCAGTGGCGTTAAAGTGATGGTTCGCTCTCCAGCGCTGGCTTGCATCCGGCTGACCCTGCAAAGTGCCTGTGTGGTGTTGGCACGTGCGCGCATTTGAACAGTTTGCTGATACTTCGCGATTGACGGTAGTTCGAAAGCGTTTTTTACGTGCACTGAGTGTTTGTGCACAGCATTATTTTCGGCTGTTTAAGCATTGTGTGTGTATTTGCAGAGCCTTGTTACATGCACTGTTTTTTGACAATTTACAAGTTGTTTGTGTGTCTGTTGCATTATTTTGCGAGCAGGTTTATAGGCTGTGTTATGCATTATTTCAACAGTTTACAATTAATAGGGGTGTTTACAGAGCCTTTTACATGCGTTATTTTGATAATTTAACAGTTGTTTTCGTGTCTGCACATCAGTGCACTCCATTATTTCGGTAATTTACGAGTTGTTTGCGTGTCTGAACATTAGTGTACTGCATTATTTTGATAATTTACGAGTGGTTTAGAGGTCTGTAGGCTATGTAGCTTGACCCTGATCATGTTATTGTGAGTGGTTTGTATCAGTGTAATAAATGAATTACGTGAAATCCATCCATAAGTAAATTGTTCCAAAACAAAGGAGACTCCTTCCTCTCTCTAGCTGCCCTGCACAGGCTGAGCCTTTTTCCTGCCATTTTCCCCACTAACTGGCATCTTGGATTACATCACAGAAGGGCCTATGTAGTTACGGACTCAAATTGTTTAAATAACGCTGCCTGCAAAATAAAGATTTACATCCATCCTATCCAGCAGCTCAGTACATGCTCAGTTCTTTTCCAACCAATTCCTAGGAAGAGGTGGCGGTGGGATGATTAAGGTTAGTGGTGGTAGCCCAAATGACCTTTTTTCTGCCAAAATTAGAATTTCCCATCATTATCTTTGGAAGGGAGGGGGAGAGGGGGAGGAGTTTAAGGTAGTGGAGGTAGCGCAATTGACCTATTTTCCCGCCAAAATTTGAACTTCCCGTCATGACGTCATCGAGACGCTGCCATATCTATCGCCGCAATCTTGGATCCACCACCTTAAATATATTTGGTAACAATGCAACATGGGGTGGTAGGAAGGTTATTCCACTACTTAAACCATGTATACCATCTCTACATGATGTGAGACATTAGACCAACCAGCGACCTGCAAGCCGCAAGCTGCCTGAAGCTAGTACCAGTGCGATCTAAGAAGTGAGTACCTATCACACGATTTAAAAAAAAAGTACCTTGTGTGTAATGTTTATGATTCATGAATATCTTCACTTTGAATCTCCGGCAACAAGATGATATTCTCTCATTGATCGAACCCATTCATAACAATGGCGCAGATGCTATATAGAGGAACCACCCGAGTCTCATTCTATTAACCGACCAATCAGTCAGACACGCTGGTCTGTTATCTTACGACTTCTTCAGTTCCAACCGCAAAACTAGAGATTTAGAGACGTATAATGAAATTAAAGTATGGAAATGCAATGAAATTCTGTGCTATTTCTGTATATTTGTAATGAAGAACCTTTTACACGGTGGTTCTGATCACTACAAGTACGTAGAAGTAACAAATCTTTACGTGGATTGTAATTCCTGCCAATGTTTGCTAAGCAACAGTTCCGTTATTCTATTGTATCTACATTCATGGACGTGTCTATAATGGGCTTTCACGAAATCTTTTTAGATTCGTTAACAGTTTCCACCATAGCTAACGATCGATAGAAATGAAAATGTGTCAGCAGTGCACGTGATGGTTGCAGCTACTTCCCTTGCACTTAGTAGCCCAGCAAAGGTCTTCGGGCTCTTTGCCTCACACCCCACCCACAATGAAGAAAGTTCTTTATAACGTGGTTGTACTGTACTGTCTCGCCACTGCAACGTGTCGCCTGTCTGTGATCGCTACTTGTCGGTGTATATTGGAGGCCATCGTTTTGCAATTGCTGTCAACAAATCCAAATTGACAGCACATTGCGCTGCTTTATTACTAGCGTGTTTGATTTAACTGTGACTAAAAATGAGAGAGCAGCAATGAAGGTCAGTCGCTATCCATAATATCAGTGACACCTGTTGTTCACAGTAAGGCCCGCGAAATAATACGGAATGTGGGCAAGCGCTTCAATGACGAAAAGAAATTAAATGGCCATTGAACTCTTTGGTATAGCGTACGGTACCATACACTGAAGGCAGCAGAAGAACGATAAGCAATTGGCATAAATAATCCAGCACTATAGACAAGAAGAGATTCGACAGCCAACGGACTGGTTGCCATACACCATAAATTACATACCATTAATGTTCAGCGTATTATTTCCAAAGCAGCAAGCTGCGTTTTAAACACAACTGAATATTTTAATCTAGTTCACGAGTACGGCTTGACAACGTTGCAAATACCTGTTGGTGTTAGAAATACATTACATGCGGGTCAAATCTATTGGTCTTCTTCCAAAGTGGTCTAGATAAGATGAAAGGTTGGACACTCCTGCTTTAGACTTACTGCAACAATTCAGCGACCGGTAGGAAGTGTCAGAATCATTGACTATTCAGTCTGCGAAAGAACTTCTGGGTCGTCACGTTGCTTAGGAAAGGCAACGAAAGCCTTGTTCGTATTCGATTCCAGTCTGTAATGCGTCTGACGGAGTCGCCATGGAAGTAACTTTATCTTTAATTTTTTTGCTGCGCACGAAACAAGCCAAGGACCACACTGGCTAGCTTCCCACCAGCGTCACGTTTTATTCCCCTCCCACCACTCTAATCGTTTTCCGTTTCTGCATCGAGCCTTCTCAAGGTGCGAGCAGATTCCACCCGCTGAGGCGGCTTTTTGCGGTGGTGCGGGGCGTCGCCGCTGGTCTGGTCTGCCTACGCTGAGACTGCCACCCCCGCAGCCGCCGCCACCGCCCTCGCAGTGCAAATGCAGAGGAGACGGGGGGCAGCGCCGCGACGCGACGCGCCAGCTGCCGGTCGTCCGCCGCTCGCCGGTATAAATCTCTGCCCTCAGAGTGTTTTACGCCCCCTCCCCCTCCCCTGCCACCCCTGCTGGCAGTCGCCCAGTGCACGGTTTGGGCTACAACTGGGGATGGGGGTGTGGCCAAGGGCGCTGCCTGCGTCAGCGCCATAAAATATCTGCCGCGGTTCCTTATAAACTTCACCCGTTCTATATGATGCACTGGCCTAAATCACGCTTTTAGGCAACCGAATCTTTTAGCTGCCCTGGTTTTCTCATTGTAATTTTTGTTATGCTGTCCGTAAATAAGTCTGACCACCTTAACATTTTTTTTTGTAAGGAAGTGGTACAACAACTACTGTCTCAAGCGGTCTGTGCACCACAGACACAGTTAATTTACTCTGCTCTAAATTTACTTCCCACCTTTGTCGCGCCTCTCTTTACTATTG
The DNA here is from genome assembly GCF_023864345.2 of Schistocerca serialis cubense. Lineage (NCBI taxonomy): Eukaryota > Metazoa > Arthropoda > Insecta > Orthoptera > Acrididae > Schistocerca > Schistocerca serialis. The sequence goes on along the minus strand of NC_064639.1, from coordinate 88,970,863 downwards.
AAATCTCTGACAAGCACAGATTCCGAGCTTAATTAGAATTAGTGCCTTCGAAATATGGACTTACATCGTCCGTTAATAGTTCACCTGTCGTTTATGAAGTTCTTTAACTGTTCGTTTTGCTCTCGCTTGTACTGCTCATTTCCCTAACATCCGTTACTTCCATGCCACAGTAGCACAGAACAGGTACATCTCAACAATTGATATCAGTGTACTCCTGTGCGTCACAACACGCGAGCGAATACATAGAAAGAAGGATCCTTTATTGTATGATCATATGATAGCGGAACAAACACTGGTAGCAGTTACTTCTGTAAAATATGTGGGAGTATGCGTACGGAACGATTTGAAGTGGAATGATCATATAAAATTAATTGTTGGTAAGGCGGGTGCCAGGTTGAGATTCATTGGGAGAGTCCGTCAACAAAGGAGGTGGCTTACAAAACACTCGTTCGACCTATACTTGAGTATTGCTCATCAGTGTGGGATCCGTATCAGCTCGGGTTGACAGAGGAGATAGAAAAGATCCAAAGAAGAGCGGCGCGTCTCGTCACAGGGTTATTTGGTAAGTGTGATAGCGTTACGGAGATGTTTAGAAAACTCAAGTGGCAGACTTGTAAGAGAGGCGCTCTGCATCGCGGTGTAGCTTGCTGGCCAGGTTCCGAAAGGGTGCGTTTCTGGATGAGGTATCGAATATATTGCTTCCCCCTACTTATACCTCCGAGGAGATCACGAATGTAAAATTAGAGAGATTCGAGCGCGCACGGAGGCTTTCCGGCAGTCGTTCTTCCCGCGAACCATACGCGACTGGAACAGGAAAGGGAGGTAATGCAATGGCACGTAAAGAGCCCTCCGCCACTCACCGTTGGATGGCTTGCGGAGTGTAAATGTAGATGTAGATGTAGATTGTTATAACTTCGGGAATAAATTTGACAACACTTCCCAAACACAATGTTTCGATGTGCACAAAGACGCACAGTCAGTTCCGAACCTCACTCTACGTTGTCCCTCGCGAACGCTGACTGCCGTGGTACAAAGAGTGGAATGGTGTATCGATACCAAACTACTGGCGGATCACAGCTGGCAAAGGAATTGCAAGTCTCTGTCCAATGCTGATAGGGGTCGTGCCCAATCCGGCAAACCCAATGGAGCAAAGCCGGCCGATGTGGCCGAGCGGTTCTAGGCGCTTCACTCTGGAACCGCGCGACCGCTATTGTCACAGGTTCGAATCCTGCCTCGGGTATGGATGTGTGTAATGTCCTTATCTTAGTTAGGTTTAAGTATTTCTAAGTTCTGTGGGACTGATGACCCCAGATGTTAAGTCCCATAGTGCTCAGAGCCATTTGAACCACTTGAGCCAAACCAGTGGAGCACACCCGCTAACGCCTTCTGCCGCCCCGGCGCAGGACAGCCGGCGGAAGGCACACTGCCCACTCGCACACGGAGCGACTTCGCAAAGTGACGCTACGCATACGCCTGTGGCTCTGACAACATCGTTCGTGTTTTAGTACAGAGAACTCATCCTTGTTTCTATTGTTTTACTTGCTTCATTTCTTGCTGCATTTTTTGTAGTGATTATTCGTACACTTGGAGACGTACAAGTCAAGTAAACCTTCTGTTTACTGCGGTAACTTGTTCGCTAATCGTCTATGCTCCTGTCCCGCTTTCCTACCACGACGTTAGCCACACCACTCTGTGACCCATATCTCATTACCGCTGTGTACAAAGGCGTGCAGAACACAAAGGGCACCCACAGCAACGTGTGTCACATTTGCCAATCCAACAGGTTCCATTCAGAAACGATTCACAGCCTCCTTTACACGTACGATTTGCTGCATTCCACTGGAACAACATTTTGCTGCTGGTAGTCGATAAACTCGTTACCTGATAAGAAAACATACCGATATTTTGGCAATTCGGAGCGGCCGAGCGGTTCTAAGCGCTTCGGTCTGGAACCGCGAGACCGCTACGGTCGCAGGATCGAATCCTGCCTCGGGCATGGATGTGTGTGATGTCCTTAGGTTAGTTACGTTTATTAGTTCTAAGTTTCTAGAGGACTGATGACTTCAGCAGTTGAGTCCCATAGTGCTCAGAGCCATTTGAACCATACCGATATTTTAATTTTGAGACAATACACATGACCTTAAGAGATAGTAATACTTCGTTATAGAACTAATTAAAATATTATTTGCTGAAAATCTCTTTATATCATTGACATATAAGCGTTATGGTGCAGGAAGAAATCCCCTGAATTTGATTCATGAGCGCAGAATCGACAGGATTGTTATCTTTCGTGTGATTGGTATTCTTATTATTGTGCCGTCCTATGGAAAGAGCACCCTTTAATCTGCTGCTTTTTGTCGTTATTCAATAAACTATCGTTTCAGATTTCTCAGTAACGAAGCAGATCAGGGCTATTTACGGTTCTTCTTCGCCAGGTTTACATTAGAGCTGTCGATAAAATATCGATGTATTGTTATCGTTTCACTTAAATACCGATACGTAACAGCGCTGTTCTCTCCGTTATGTCATCTATCGATATCGAAATGACAATATCGAGTGCCGATATTTTTATTTTATATTACATTTTTTTTTACAATTTTCAGTAAATATCTGAAGTTGTTTGGAAATTGTAGTAGAACATAATATTACTTTACTAGTTTTTGAGCTTTCATCACGTTCAATTTTTATCTTTGACTGTATCAAGCAAGTATACGTGGCACTAAAGGAGAAGTTCGATTGGACTGGGGATGGAGATGTGAAAGGAATAACAAGATTACCGATGTGAAGAAATAGGACACTAGCTGCGTTAAAAAACAATTTTTAACGAAACTTTTATGCTATTTCTTCGTTTTTTAAAACAAATGATGTGCTGTTACTTCACATAGGCATTCTTCAAAAACAGATGCTGAAAATGATGGTCTTTTCGGTGGACGGAGACGTGTCAGGGGAAATGCTCGGCGGTACCAACAGAAACTGCAACGTTTAGCTTCACCACACAATTTTAACATCACAACTGCTCGGTCGCTGGCGTTGGCAGAAATGGGGGAAACATGAAGTGTTCTGGACGAATCTGATGTATGACGAAACCGAACAACAGACCCATCCGACACCTTTCTTGTGCCACTTACATGCAGTTGCCATAGTTGGCAAAGTGGTTATCGTCAAGCGTGAACGTACATCGTTTTCTTTGAATTCTTGCTCTAAAGGGGGTTGGCAGGCTGCTAGCTTGTTGATGTACAGACTATCTAATAATAAATTAATACTTGAATATACAGCTCTAAATCAACAATATGTTTACAATGTGCAGCCGATATTTTTATAGGCAGTTACGCGATATATCGCGAGCCGATAACGACATGTTTTAAAATGTCGATTTATCGGATTCCCGATATTTTTAAAAGTATCAACAGTCCTTGTTTACACAGCGAAAAGCAAAAAAATTAAAACAGTCAGCACCGTTCGGCCATCAAACAAAAAATGCCGGTCTGCATTCACATTTACACTCCGTAAGCCACCTTGAGGTGTGTGGCGGAGGGTACTTCGAGTACCAGTTTGTGAGCATTAAAATCCTAAATAAAATACAAGAATTGGGCAAAGACGTTTTCACCTGCCACTAAGTGCAATAAGAACGTCCCACAACGCAACCTTAGTTGCTATTGTGGGCTTTGGGTTGAGCGTTTGATCTCATAGGGCAGAAGGGTAGGGACAGTACAGATTCTGCCGTGGGCACAGAGTAGTGTACACATGCGCCTCAGAGACCCGTATATAACAACACCGACTGAGGCGCTACTGCTGCTGATATTACATTTACTGCCAGTGGTCATACTGGTAAGAAAGAGAGGTGCACACTATTGGCTCAAAATGCGCGAATACGGTAATCTGCAGGAGATACTGGGCACTTGAGCCCTATCTAATAAGGGAAAAAGGCTTATCTTGATAGGGAATGGCACGAAATCTGGGACAGGACAGAAACCGGGAGGAGGGCCTACCAGTTCCTTCCTAACGTAAAAGAAAGGGAGCTACATACAACCTGTCGCGACATGATCCGTATCCCAACTACTTACTAAAAGTACGCCAGCACACCACAGACACTTTCGAATGTGACGCAATCGGCTACCCAGATCACATTATCTGGGAATGTGCCATTAGACGGGATGTTGCAGACGAGGACAAGAATGCATTTGGAAATGGAAAAATCTGTAATATAATGATTGAGGAACTGTGACATAAGCTGAATTCGGTGACGGCTAAAATGTCAAGCTATGAACTGCATGCCTACACGGCTGAACGACAACCACGAAAAGGCCATCATACATCACGATAACGAGACTCGCCAAGGCAGAACACCCACCTACAGCAAACTTCCGGAAGCAGTGAGGAGACGAGCCTCGAGCTTGACCAGGAAGGACTTTCTGAGACCCTGACAGCCGTCTCTTTCCCGACCTCCACGGCTTGGGTGACACAACAGCGCAGCCCCTGTGAATCCTGAGCTGCGTCAACATCTACATCATACTCAGCAAGCCACCTAGTGGTGTGTGGTGGCGGGCACTTTCGGTACCACTATCAGATCCCTCCAACCCTGTTCCACTCGAGAATAGTGCGTGGGAAGAATGATTGTGGGTAAGCCTCTGTATTGGCTCTAATTTCTCGAATTTTCTCCTCCTGGTCAATACGTGAGATGCATGTAGGGGGAAGTAACATGTTGTCCGACTCCTCCTGAAAAGTGCTGTCCCGAAATTTCAATAGTCAATCTCTCCGTGATGCACAACGCCTCTATTGTAACGTCCGCCAGTGGTTTGTTTAGCATTTACGTAACGCTCTCTCACCATCTAAACGATCCCGTGATGAAACGTGCCCCTCTTCGTTGGATCTTCTCTATCTCCTCTGTCAGTCCTACCTGATAGGGATCCCAGATAGATGAAAAATACTCAAGAATCGTGCAATCAAGCGTCTTATAAGCCACTTCTTTCGTGAAAGAGCTACATTTCCTTAAGATTCTTCTGATGAATCTGAGTCTGGTATCTGCTATTCCCACTATCTGTTTTATGTGGTCATTCCACTTAAGGTCGATCTGGATAGTTACACCTAAATATTTTATGTCAGACGCTGTCTTCAGCTGTTTGTCATCAATAGTGTAGCTGTTCAGTAGTGGATTTCTTTTCCTTTCCTCTCAGCGCACCTTGGGCTAGCCATCCAGACAAATGAGAGACCCGTCTCAGTTCTGATACCAAGTGCAGTAGTGCAGTAGTGTGTAGTGTAGTACTGTGTGGTATAGTGTTCTGTAGGAGTGTAGCCCAGAATAGTGTAATCAACCAGTAGCTGATGTGTCCTGAATTCAGGATAAACAGATATCGATGCGCCCGACAGCCGAATGGTAGTATGCAGACTTCTGTGCAGATGCTTTCCCTCTCAAATAGTGTAATGGCTAGTTATAAGTAACACGTTTGAAATTATGTTAAACTGTCACGCGCTATAGTCATGCCAATTCATGTGAAACATTCGGTCTGTTCTTTTATATAGATAACAAGCTAAAAGAAATTAGCAAATAAAATAAATAAATAAATAAAGGTGTCAGTGTCACTTTTCCCCGTTTCTGTCGCAGTTGCGAATGGTTCGCGGCAAGATCGATCGTCGGTAAGTCTCTGTGAGGGCCCGAATCTCTAATTTTATTCTCATGGTCTTTCCGTGAGATATAGGTAGCAGGAAGCAAAGTATTTGTTGACTCTTCTGGAAACGTACGCTCTCGGAGCTTTACAGTGAAACCCACCGTGAGACAGGATGCCTACCTCGCAGTGTCTGCCAGTGGAGTTGGTTAATCATCTCTGTGACGTTTTCCTGCTTACTAAACGAATCTGTAGCGAATCGCACCACTTTTCTTTGTATCTTCTTTACTTCCTCTATCACTCATATCCAGTACAAACTCCAGACTGACGAACAGCCTATGAGTATTGATCGAACGAGTGTTTTCGTACGCTACTTCGTTTGTTGATGGACTACATTTTTTGACGATTCTTCTAATGAATCTCAGTCCGGCATCTGACTTCCATGCAGTTAGATTTATGTGATCGTTCCACTTTATATTGCTCCGTAAACACACTCCTAGTTCTCTTATCTGTTCTGCTATCGTGTAATCATACGATGATGGGTCTTCCCGTGCGGTCTTTCCGTGTACACAGTACCCAACACTTGCGTATTTTGTGGGCCAGTTGCACTCCACGCACCAAGTGTATAAGCTTGGAAGCTTTTCAGCATTTCGCTACAATTTTCTAGCGTTCCGACATCTCTATGTTCAGACTGTTCGGAAATTACCGTTACAAAGTTCTGGGACTTATGAATGGGAATGAGTACATTATAATTTTGAATAGGAAGCCATGTCCGGAACGTCATTCAACGACCCTACAGAGCGTCGAAGTTGTAGGCCTCGGCGTCTGGCAATGTATGTATATACAGGGTGATTTCGTGATGTGCTACAAAATGTCAGGGCTAATGGAGACGGTTAAATGTATCAATTTGAGGTGAGGGTCCCTGGTTGAAACGAACGAGTCAAAGTTACTAGTGAAAAACGTTCTGATACCTCTGTCAGTGGAATACATGTACCGGTACTGTCGTTGCTAAGGGTATGCAGCTTTCACAGCAGGTAGGGTTGTGTCGTAGTTAAGTGTATGCAATTTTCGAAGGAGGTAGTATGTACCAAAACAAGGAAATATGTCAAGTAGATATGGGCTTTAAATTGTATACCTGAGTAGCTATGAGCATTTGTTCATCTTCGCTAGTCTGAAACACATCTCGTCTATTGAACAAGTGCTCATAGCGCTTAAGGTATGCGCTTTAGACTCCATGTTTACTGGAGATTTTTTTCTTGTCTTGGTCCATACTAGAATCTCTGAAAGTTGCATACCCTACAATCGTAGTAACAATAGTACCTGTATACAGGATGATTCACGAAGATACTTAAATATTTTAATATGTTATTCAACAAGTAAAACTAAAGGAAAAAGTTCATATATACATAAATGCGCAAAATGTTTAGTTACGGATAATAAAAGATTTAGACTGAAATTTAGCAACTTCGCTAATATGAAGCCATCAAAAAACTGTACGAGGCGAAAGTAAGGCACGAATTACATTTCTTTTGTTGTTATTGGTCTGATGAATCTAATTAACATGTCCCTGACGTATATCTGCAGTAATTTTCCAGAACATCCAGAAACTGATTAAATTTTTTAATTTATTGATTGCTTGGCCCAATTTGTTTTTTACACAACTGACAATTACACGAAGGTTTCAGCAGAAGCTGTAGAGTGTTTAACTCTGGAAAATCGATGGTAATAACGATAACTGCAACTGTATGAATGTGCCAGATCATTTTCTTTTATAAATACCATAGCACACGTGAATTCATGTTAACCCGAAAAAAAGAAAGCTCAGTGTTAAGGAAGTTGAGCAGTGTACGTACAATTTCACAATACATTCACAATAAATGTTCAAACATGTGTCCACCGAGTTCAATGCATTTAGCTGTACGTGTATGAACCGATTTTGTTGCTCGTTTCAGTTTCACAGGGTTGTTCTTAATTTCGGCAGATGCACGTCTGGGACATGTTTTACTAGACTGACCAAATCAATAACAACAAAATAAATGGAAATCGTGTTTTACTTTAACAACGTACAGTTTTGAGATGGCTTCATATTAGCGAAGTTGCTAAATTTCAGCAAAATATTTTAGTAGCCGTAACTAAAAATTTGCCGACCTATGCTTATATGAAGTGTTTCCTTTAGTTTTTCTTGCAGAATAACATTTTAGAATATTTGCATATCTTCCTGACTCACTCTGTATGTATTACACTGTCAGAGGTGTCAGAACAGTTCATTACCAGTACAGGGACCCTTATTTCAAACTGGTACGTTTATCCTTCTCCATCGTCCTTGAAAATTTGCGGAATCACCCTGTATATGCATACATTTACTAGCGCCGGCACATATAATTTTGGCGCTCTGTAGCGCAGTTGGATGACGTTTACGGATACAGGTTGCTACTCAAAATATTATGTCCTCCTTGCAGCGGGAATTTCCGAGCACTCCGTGTAACGACACTGTGGTGTAGTCAGTAGCCGCAGCCTTAGCGCCTGCTGTAGACACCACATAGGTGCTCTCGGCTATCGGAGCATCGTGGGCCACACCAGTGAGAGGGAAGTAGCGAGCCACGCGCACACTAGTTCTCCGTGCCACCGTCGGCGGCCTGTCTTCAAACAGACCGACACAGACACGAGGTCAATTCTCTCTAGGCTACGTTCCAGTCAACGTCTGGCCCACAGCAAGCAGCGAGAAGAGCACCGTGTTCGGTGACAACAGAGTTTTAACTACTGTCTTAAACTAAATTACTTCGCGCTCAGAATCTGTACGAGTCTCAAAACGTATCACCATATTTTCATGGCTATAAGTCCGCCTCCACTACCAGCGTTCAGCCGACGTTTACGATATACATTCCAGTCGAAATTTACAGTTTCACTGCTGTTGACAAGTGGTCCGAGCCAGCTTTCTGTCCCTAGCAATATGCAGGCGTCCTTACCGTTTAAGAGCGAGATTAGTTCCAGGACCTTTCCATAAACTCCCGTAGCAGCCACTTCCTGAGTGTAGCGCATGCCTGACCTACTAAGAAGTTCAACAATTCTCCACCCGTTAGCGAATGGCTAGAAATCCATATTCAAGATCGTTGCTGAATCGCCTGAGCGTCTGATTTAAGCCGTCCACTCTGCTGCCAATTAGAGGTACACAATCTGTTCTGGGATCGATATCTCTGTTTCCAGCCCGCAGATGGGGCTAGCTGTCTCCATCGCATCAGCCAGACACCTGCAGTAGCCAGCGATGGCCTCTGAATCCGGGTGGCAGGTGTCAGTCCCTGTAGCAAGACCCACGATTTGCTGCGGGGTGCACCCTGTAGGCTCAGTCAGCGTCGCCCTCCTCGACATCTCGGAGGAGACTTACCGGCAAGGAAACGTATTGGACACTGGCCTTCTTTCCCGACTAGCTATTTTCCTCAGAGGAATAGAAAAGCAACTGGAATCACTCAATAGAGGAAAGTCCACTGGACCTGACGGGATACCAATTCGATTCTACACAGAGTACGCGAAAGAACTTGCCCCCCTTCTAACAGCTGTGTGCCGCAAGTCTCTAGAGGAGCGAAGGGTTCCAAATGATTGGAAAAGAGCACAGATAGTCCCAGTCTTCAAGAAGGGTCGTCGAGCAGATGCGCAAAACTATAGACCTATATCTCTTACGTCGATCTCTTGTAGAATTTTAGAACATGTTTTTTGCTCGCGTATCATGTCATTTCTGGAAACCCAGAATCTACTATGTAGGAATCAACATGGATTCCGGAAACAGCGATCGTGTGAGACCCAACTCGCCTTATTTGTTCATGAGACCCAGAAAATATTAGATACAGGCTCCCAGGTAGATGCTATTTTTCTTGACTTCCGGAAGGCGTTCGATACAGTTCCGCACTGTCGCCTGATAAACACAGTAAGAGCCTACGGAATATCAGACCAGCTGTGTGGCTGGATTGAAGAGTTTTTAGCAAACAGAACACAGCATGTTGTTATCAATGGAGAGACGTCTACAGACGTTAAAGTAACCTCTGGCGTGCCACAGGGGAGTGTTATGGGACCATTGTTTTTCACAATATATATAAATGACTTAGTAGATAGTGTCGGAAGTTCCATGCGGCTTTTCGCGGATGATGCTGTAGTATACAGAGAAGTTGCAGCATTAGAAAATTGTAGCGAAATGCAGGAAGATCTGCAGCGGATAGGCACTTGGTGCAGGGAGTGGCAACTGACCCTTAACATAGACAAATGTAATGTATTGCGAATACATAGAAAGAAGGATCCTTTATTGTATGATTATATGATAGCGGAACGAACACTGGTAGCAGTTACTTCTGTAAAATATCTGGGAGTATGCGTGCGGAACGATTTGAAGTGGAATGATCATATAAAATTAATTGTTGGTAAGGCGGGTACCAGGTTTAGATTCATTGGGAGAGTGCTTAGAAAATGTAGTCCATCAACAAAGGAGGTGGCTTACAAAACACTCGTTCGACCTATACTTGAGTATTGCTCATCAGTGTGGGATCCGTACCAGATCGGTCTGACGGAGGAGATAGAGAAGATCCAAAGAAGAGCGGCGCGTTTCGTCACAGGGTTATTTGGTAACCGTGATAGCGTTACGGAGATGTTTAATAAACTCAAGTGGCAGACTCTGCAAGAGAGGTGCTCTGCATCGCGGTGTAGCTTGCTCGCCAGGTTTCGAGAGGGTGCGTTTCTGGATGAGGTATCGAATATATTGCTTCCCCCTACTTATACCTCCCGAGGAGATCACGAATGTAAAATTAGAGAGATTAGAGCGCGCACGGAGGCTTTCAGACAGTCGTTCTTCCCGCGAACCATACGCGACTGGAACAGGAAAGGGAGGTAATGACAGTGGCACGTAAAGTGCCCTCCGCCACACACCGTTGGGTGGCTTGCGGAGTATCAATGTAGATGTAGATGTACCTGCCTAACATTGGAGCGCTATATGAAAACCCAACCTCTGCACTCTTCCATACCTCTCAGGTATACTGATCGCGATTACAACCGGAGAGGTGTCCCGTTTTGGTTCAAACGTACTTGTGGAAGTAGGCAATGCCTCAAGTCTCTTTTTAAGAGGCAAGGGCACAACTGGTACCAACTTTCGCCTTCCGCAGAGAGGTCTGTTCAGCAGTCAACGCCAGGTAATCGTCCGCCGGCGGAGACGCGCAGCCGCATTGCGGGGCTCAGGCGAGACTACAGGCGTCAAAGGTGCCTTGTCTGAGATTCCCCAACGCAGCTTTCATCTGACTGTGTACAGCGGCCAATTCCCATGGCACACAACTGGCGCAATCGCTATACATCTTTAATCAATTTTTGTCTGTACCCAAAGGTAATGTAATACTAGCCCAAAAAGCTAGACTCACTGAACGCAACCGATAAAAATAAATAAAAAATGCAGTTCTTAAAAAAAAAAAAAAAATACACTGAAGACTCAAATAAACTGGTACACCTGCCTAATATCGTCCAGGGTACCCGGGAGCACGCGGAAGTGTCGCAACACGGCATGGGCTCGACTAATGTGTGAAGTAGTGCTGGAGGGAGCTGACACCATGAATCCTGCAGGGCTGTCCATAAATCTGTAAGAGTACTAGGTGCTGGAAATCTCTTCTGATCAGCACGTTGCAAGGTAGCCCAGATATTCTCGATAATTTTCATCTCTGGAGAGTTCGGTAGCCAGCGGAAGTGTTTAAACTCAGAAGAGTATCTCTGGAGCCACTTTGTAGCAATTCTGGTCGTGTGTGGTGTCTAATTGTCCTGCCGGCATTGCCCAAGGCCGTCGGAATGCACAATGGACAATAATGGGTGCAGCTGATCAGACAGGATGCTTACGTACGTGTCACCTGCCAGGGTCGTATCTAGATGTATCAGTGGTCGCATATCAGTCCTACTGCACGCGCCACGCACCATTATAGAGCCTCCGCCAGCTCGAACAGTTCCCTGCTGAAATATTGGGTCCATGGATTCATGGGGTTGTCTCCATACCCGTACACGTCCATCCGATCGATACAGTTTGATTTACGGGCCCAGGCGAGGCGTAAAGCTTTGTACCGTGCAGTAATCAAGGGTACACGGGTGGGCCTTCGGCTCCGAAAGGCCATATCGATGATGCTTCGTCGAATGGTTCGCACACTGACACTTGTTGATGACTCAACATTGAAATCTGCAGCGATTTGCGGAAGGGTTGCACTTCTGTCACGTTGAATTCTCAAAGTAGCTAGCTGGTAAAGGCCATAATTAAAATAAATTCCCTAAAATTGTCAGATCTGTGGCGCCATTTACGTTTCTTTTTAAAATCATACCGTAGTCGTTTGTCTACTGTTTTTGTTTTCAACGGCCAGTGTCGGTTGGTCACAGTCAGTGTGCTCCCTGCCGCCGTTGGATAAGCAGCTGAGCAGCAAGTCGTATACTCCTAGCTCACTCATTTGTTACATAGTTTAATTCTTAATTTCTTTGCGTATTTTTGGTACTTGCATTGTTTAATTCATAAATTTCGGGCGTATTATAGTATTTGAGAGTGTAGCATCGCGTTTTAGTACCTGAATAGTGTAATTTCGCTTAGTCTCCTTCCGCCGCCGAGCAGTGTCAGCAGTGCGCAAGTAGCAGCATTACTGCATTTACTAGGCAATCTTGTATTTTAATAACCGTTTAAATTTTGTCGATTTGTTTGCGCTCTCTGTAGATTAGTTCAGACGTTCTTTGCAAAACAGTTTTTAGCATGGATAGGGACTGCAACTGCTGTGTTCGGATGCAGGCTGAGTTGGCATCCCTTCGCTCCCAGCTTCAGGCAGTGTTGGCTTCGGTCACACAGCTTGAGGCTGTTGCCAATGGGCATCACTGTGGGGGTCCGGATGGGGGTTTGTCGGGGACGGCCAGCTCGTCCCACGCATCCCCTGATCGGACTACGACTGTGGTTGCCCGGGATAGTGCCCGCATTGAGGCTGATCCCTCACCTGTGGTAGAGTGGGAGGTCGTCTCAAGGTGTGGCAGGGGGCGAAAGACATTCCGGAGGGCTGAACGGAAAGCCTCTCCAGTTTGTCTGACGAACCGGTTTCAGGCTCTGTCTCAGGCTGATACTGATCTTCGGCCTGACATGGCTGCTTGTCCTGTTCCAGAGGTTGCCCCTCAGTCTGCAGGATCCGGGCAGTTGCAGAGGGTGGGCTTACTGGTAGTTGGGAGCTCCAACGTCAGGCGCGTAACGGGGCCCCTTAGGAAAATGGCAGCAAGAGAGGGGAAGAAAACCAATGTGCACTCCGTGTGCATACCGGGGGGAGTCATTCCAGATGTGGAAAGGGTCCTTCCGGATGCCATGAAGGGTACAGGGTGCACCCATCTGCAGGTGGTCACTTATGTTGGCACCAATGATGTGTGTCGCCATGGATCGGAGGAAATCCTCTCTGGCTTCCGGTGGCTATCTGATTTGGTGAAGACTGCCAGTCTCGCTAGCGGGATGAAAGCAGAGCTCACCATCTGCAGCATCGTCGACAGGACTGACTGCTGACCTTTGGTACAGAGCCGAGTGGAGGGTCTGAATCAGAGGCTGAGACGGTTCTGCGACCGTGTGGGCTGCAGATTCCTCGACTTGCGCCATAGGGTGGTGGGGTTTCGGGTTCCGCTGGATAGGTCAGGAGTCCACTACACGCAACATGCGGCTACACGGGTAGCAGGAATTGTGTGGCGTGGGCTGGGCGGTTTTTCAGGTTAGATGGCCTTGGGCAAGTAGAGAAAGGGCAACAGCCTCAACGGGTGCGGGGCAAAGTAGGAACATGCGGGGACCAAGCAGAAATCGGTATTGTAATTGTCAACTGTCGAAGCTGCGTTGGTAAAGTACCGGAACTTCAAGCGCTGATAGAAAGCACCGAAGCTGAAATCGTTATAGGTACAGAAAGCTGGCTTAAGCCAGAGATAAATTCTGCCGAAATTTTTACAAAGGTACAGACGGTGTTTAGAAAGGATAGATTGCATGCAACCGGTGGTGGAGTGTTCGTCGCTGTTAGTAGTAGTTTATCCTGTAGTGAAGTAGAAGTGGATAGTTCCTGTGAATTATTATGGGTGGAGGTTACACTAAACAACCGAACTAGGTTAATAATTGGCTTCTTTTACCGACCTCCCGACTCAGCAGCATTAGTGGCAGAACAACTGAGAGAAAATTTGGAATACATTTCACATAAATTTTCTCAGCATGTTATAGTCTTAGGTGGAGATTTCAATTTACCAGATATAGACTGGGACACTCAGATGTTTAGGACGGGTGGTAGGGACAGAGCATCGAGTGACATTATACTGAGTGCACTATACGAAAATTACCTCGAGCAATTAAACAGAGAACCGACTCGTGGAGATAACATCTTGGACCTACTGATAACAAACAGACCCGAACTTTTCGACTCTGTATGTACAGAACAGGGAATCAGTGATCATAAGGCCGTTGCAGCATCCCTGAATATGGAAGTTAATAGGAATATAAAAAAAGGGAGGAAGGTTTATCTGTTTAGCAAGAGTAATAGAAGGCAGATTTCAGACTACCTAACAGATCAAAACTAAAATTTCTGTTCCGACACTGACAATGTTGAGTGTTTATGGAAAAAGTTCAAGGCAATCGTAAAATGCGTTTTAGACAGGTACGTGCCGCGTAAAACTGTGAGGGACGGGAAAAACCCACCGTGGTACAACAACAAAGTTAGGAAACTACTGCGAAAGCAAAGAGAGCTCCACTCCAAGTTTAAACGCAGCCAAAACCTCTCAGACAAACAGAAGCTAAACGATGTCAAAGTTAGCGTAAGGAGGGCTATGCGTGAAGCGTTCAGTGCATTCGAAAGTGAAATTCTATGTACCGACTTGACAGAAAATCCTAGGAAGTTCTGGTCTTACGTTAAATCAGTAAGTGGCTCGAAACAGCATATCCAGACACTACGGGATGATGATGGCATTGAAACAGAGGATGACACGCGTAAAGCTGAAATACTAAACACCTTTTTCCAAAGCTGTTTCACAGAGGAAGACCGCACTACAGTTCCTTCTCTAAATCCTCGCACAAACGAAAAAATGGCTGACATCGAAATAAGTGTCCAAGGAATAGAAAAGCAACTGGAATCACTCAATAGAGGAAAGTCCACTGGACCTGACGGGATACCAATTCGATTCTACACAGAGTACGCGAAAGAACTTGCCCCCCTTCTAACAGCCGTGTACCGCAAGTCTCTAGAGGAACGAAGGGTTCCAAATGATTGGAAAAGAGCACAGATAGTCCCAGTCTTCAAGAAGGGTCGTCGAGCAGATGCGCAAAACTATAGACCTAAATCTCTTACGTCGATCTCTTGTAGAATTTTAGAACATGTTTTTTGCTCGCGTATCATGTCATTTCTGGAAACCCAGAATCTACTATGTAGGAATCAACATGGATTCCGGAAACAGCGATCGTGTGAGACCCAACTCGCCTTATTTGTTCATGAGACCCAGAAAATATTAGATACTGGCTCCCAGGTAGATGCTATTTTTCTTGACTTCCGGAAGGCGTTCGATACAGTTCCGCACTGTCGCCTGATAAACAAAGTAAGAGCCTACGGAATATCAGACCAGCTGTGTGGCTGGATTGAAGAGTTTTTAGCAAACAGAACACAGCATGTTGTTATCAATGGAGAGACGTCTACAGACGTTAAAGTGACCTCTGGCGTGCCACAGGGGAGTGTTATGGGACCATTGCTTTTCACAATATATATAAATGACTTAGTAGATAGTGTCGGAAGTTCCATGCGGCTTTTCGCGGATGATGCTGTAGTATACAGAGAAGTTGCAGCATTAGAAAATTGTAGCGAAATGCAGGAAGATCTGCAGCGGATAGGCACTTGGTGCAGGGAGTGGCAACTGACCCTTAACATAGACAAATGTAATGTATTGCGAATACATAGAAAGAAGGATCCTTTATTGTATGATTATATGATAGCGGAACGAACACTGGTAGCAGTTACTTCTGTAAAATATCTGGGAGTATGCGTGCGGAACGATTTGAAGTGGAATGATCATATAAAATTAATTGTTGGTAAGGCGGGTACCAGGTTTAGATTCATTGGGAGAGTGCTTAGAAAATGTAGTCCATCAACAAAGGAGGTGGCTTACAAAACACTCGTTCGACCTATACTTGAGTATTGCTCATCAGTGTGGGATCCGTACCAGATCGGTCTGACGGAGGAGATAGAGAAGATCCAAAGAAGAGCGGCGCGTTTCGTCACAGGGTTATTTGGTAACCGTGATAGCGTTACGGAGATGTTTAATAAACTCAAGTGGCAGACTCTGCAAGAGAGGTGCTCTGCATCGCGGTGTAGCTTGCTCGCCAGGTTTCGAGAGGGTGCGTTTCTGGATGAGGTATCGAATATATTGCTTCCCCCTACTTATACCTCCCGAGGAGATCACGAATGTAAAATTAGAGAGATTAGAGCGCGCACGGAGGCTTTCAGACAGTCGTTCTTCCCGCGAACCATACGCGACTGGAACAGGAAAGGGAGATAATGACAGTGGCACGTAAAGTGCCCTCCGCCACACACCGTTGGGTGGCTTGCGGAGTATCAATGTAGATGTAGATGTAGATGTAGTACACGTACTACGATTTCAAATTCATACTCAACTTTCCAATACAAGTCAACTCCAGACAGCAATGATCTAAAGTTTTAAGTAACACTTTATAGTCTAAACAGGGTCACCTAAAATACTCAATTATCAAAATAAGGACAGCTACAAATCGTCACAGATGATACTTAAGAAAACACAGAACTGCTGTTCAAACGGCAACGTTATCACGGAGTGTTAACATGGAAGTTCTGACTACTAATTTGTAATGAATAAAAAACACTTGCACGAATGAAAGGACACAATCACTTTTACACTTGCGAATAATGAAGTTTATAGGACGCCTGTAACACAGTGCTCATGAGACACAAGTTCCTAGCGAGCCAAAAATACAATACACTTGGGCTCCATTTTATTCAAGCCAAACTGAGTCGGTATTGACCCTCGGAAATATGTCCACGTTGGTAATGCCGTTACGGCTCTATAACACCACATTGCAACATATACACAATACTGAAACTGATTATTTTTTCCAAATTGAAGTCTCATTGTTATATGCCAACAGATCAACCGTAAGTTGCTTTCATTGAGCGGGTGCCATTGCCGGCCGAAGTGGCCGTGCGGTTAAAGGCGCTGCAGTCTGGAACCGCAAGACCGCTACGGTCGCAGGTTCGAATCCTGCCTCGGGCATGGATGTTTGTGATGTCCTTAGGTTAGTTAGGCTTAACTAGTTCTAAGTTCTAGGGGACTAATGACCTCAGCAGTTGAGTCCCATAGTGCTCAGAGCCATTTGAACCATTGAGCGGGCAATGGTAAATCAAGTTCCTAATACCCTAATTTACAGTAATTTGGCACACAAGCTGCATCCAATACATCAAGGAGGACACGCCTCTCCAGTTCACAACAGAACTCAAAGTAAGAGTTCCACGTAGCAGATACTTTAACAATCATCATGATCACTGTGATACGTATTACTCTTGAAACGGTTTTGTTTGGAAACCCTAAAAATCCTCCTGGTCTTAGGATTTGTACAAGCAGTGTGAACGGCGTTACATAGCAGAGGACGTGGTATGGATCCACAAGCCTGGGAACAGCTTCCCCATTATTTTGCCTGCCCCAACGCTTCTTTACCCAAATCCTGCCACCTGGCTTTCACCAGATCTGCCACCTCTCAGTAAGCGTCGCTCCAGTTCCGCATGGGCGAGTTTGAGTTATTTCTCGCACCCTTGACACGAATCTGCACAGCGCGAAATTTCTCCGGTAGTGATCGTTCAACGACCAAAATTTGGAGAAGGGGAACTTCGGTCTTGAAGCAAACATAAGGGCGGCATGAGTTTGCCTCTGACCCTCTTTCACAGCCGTATCCACAGCTTTCTTCATAGATTCTATGCAGACGTCTTCTACTTCAGAAAATATAAATCTGTTATAGTTCGTAAACTTGGTTGGGGGATTTGTAAGGTTCGTCACGCCACACAGAACTACACCTGCAGTAGCACCCTTACCAATAGTGCGGAAGGCATAAATAAATCTAATTTTGCGTTCATAGATTTTGGTACCATTTTATTCATTTGGAGTTACTGCAACACTATCCCAAAAGGTGATCCATTTCACTGTCACGTCCTACAGTTCCAGACCGACTTCAACACACTGAGTGCAGTTTGCAAAAATTCTGTTGAGAATTGACATGTCAAATATTTCAATGACATCCGATTCGCCCAAGAGATATTCATACTTTTCACTAACTGAACCATGCTTACTCTGCGAGGTACTTTCTTTACCACTTTCATTGCAATGGGCATGTGTACCAGCAAGGTTAGGCCCACACACTTGATTATCGTCTTTATTGTTTACGGTAATAACACCTACCTTTGGCTTTCCATCATTTCTCCTTTTCTTAAAAGCCTTCAGAGGATTTCTAGTCAGTTTACTTTTACCCATAATTATCCTTCAATAAAATTGGGACTTCAGTGAACAGAATTCACTGTGAATGTTTTCAGGATTACAAAGGAGTAAATAAACACGAAGCATACGACAATCGAGCGAGCGACTTATATCGAACTATCACAGGTTAGCCACAACACTTATTCTGTCAGAGTGCCACAATGGGTCACTCTCATTCAGAACATAATTCAAAAATATTTTAAAAATATCTGTAGTTATCTGAACCGAATAAATTACATATCAATTCAAAGGGGAAAGTCTGTAGACTTAAGATGAAAAAACGTAAAACCTGAACACCTCATAATTTTGAACCTTTCCGGAGCCCCTTTTTTATTTTCCTGTAAAAAATTAGTGGCAAATGACACTGGATTATAAAAAGGATTTTGGACTTGGATACATTTGTGACTATCAGAAAAGAAGCGAGGATATGTTCTTGTAATTGTCAGGCAAGATACCATATTGATCACTGTAGATAAAATTAAGTAATAGAGGAATCCGGAGTCTATGGGCACTGACCTCACCAAGTATTTTACTTAAGATCGATCAAAATAAATGGACCAAGGATGGGACAGAAAATTGACCTCCTTAAAGGAATGGAATAGAGGAAGAATACAAGTATATTTTCCTTTGTCTTTGCATAAATATACGTAATTCACGTGACTTTCAATGCTAATACGAGGGTCACTCCAAAAGAAATGGATCAAATGGCTCTGAGCAGTATGGGACTTAACTTCTAACGTCATCAGTCCCCTACAACTACTTAAACCTAACTAACCTAAGGAGATCACACACATCCATGCCCGAGGCAGGATTCGACCGTAGAGGTCGCGCGGTTCCAGACTGTAGCGCCTTGAACCGCTCGGCCACGCCGGCCGGCATTCCAAAAGAAATTAACACAATTTTTTTTAATCCATCTTTTATTCTACATGTTTGAAAGCTTTACAGTGTGTAGATACATCCTTTAGGAACAATATTCTCATTTCTCCACATAATTTCCATCCCTCTCAACTCCCTTACGCCATCTTGGAACCAGCGCCTGTATACCCGCACGATAAAATTCTGGACCAACCTGTTGGAACCACTGTTTGGCAGCGTGCACAAGGCAGTCATCATCTTCAAACCTTGTTCCACGAAGACAGTCTTTCAGTTTCCCAAAGAGATGACAGTCACATGGAGCCAGGTCAGGACTGTAAGACGGGTGTTTCAGTGTTGTCCATCCGAGTTTTGTGATCGCTTCCATGGTTTTTTGATTGAAATGTGGTCGTGCATTGTCGTGCAACAGCAAAACATCCTGCTTTTGCAGATGTGGTCGAACACGACTCAGTCGAACTTGAAGTTTCGTTCACTGTGATGCGTCTGTCAGCAGTTACCAATTCGTTAATTCTCTGCATATTGTCTGGAGTGTGTGCAGCACGAGGCTAGCCGCTGCGAGAACAATCCTCAGTATTGCAGTGCCCGCTTTCATCACGTAACCTGCTTTCTCACCGACTAACTGTATTGCGATCGACAGCAGCATCTCCATACACCTTTTTCAACCTCTTGTGGATGTTTCCCACTATCTCGTTTTCACAGCACTGGAATTCTATGACAGCACGTTGCTTCTGACGAACGTCAAGTGTAGCAGCCACCTTGAAGACATGCTGTGACGGCACCACTAACGGAAACAGGTTGAACTAAGTTTGAAAACAAGGGGAAAGAATGTATCTACACACCCTAAAGCTTTCACACATGCAGATGGAAAACTGTATTTTTAAAAAATAGTGTGCATTTCTTTTGGAGTGACCCTCCTATTTTTCTAGCCGCCCATAAAGGGGAGAACTGTTGGGGAGGTATAGAAAATTACGAGTATTCTTAAGCATAGTAGTTTAATTTTACTTTTCCTTTCAAAGGGTAATATATGTGCTCAAGTCTAAATTTTGGAACTGGAAGGAAAAGAATTTCTAACTTATAGAAGAATAGGAGTACAAACAACCTGAGAAGAACTGGCAAGGAACTTTGTTTTGTAGCGAGGGGCAGGATGCAAATGTTTATACATTTTAGCATACACTGTTGCTAGGACGTAGCCAGGATTCTCTCAAAAAAGGCTCCAGATTGTTAAAGAGGACTTTAAAAAGTTCATGCTTCTCATTTTACGCTGAAAACACATTTATTTATTAATTTTATGTACATAATTTGTTTTTTGGACGCCGTTATGCAAATAGTATTTGGTCTGCAAAATTAAGAAAAAGAAGTTTTTATAAACAAAGTATAACGTATAAAGTTCGACAGAATATACAAACAGAAGAAATACCCAAATGCGCAATTAAGGATTTCCTTATATGAAAATGTGATAATTTTACTCTATTGGAAAACGAATTAAAATTCGAATATAGTTTATTGCCTCTTTGCTAACGAAACAAAGCTCAGGTTTTTGATATAAGGTTCACTATCGCAGAGCAAAATGATCTTAAGATTGAGTTGAATAACTTCTAAACTTAAGAGGTTCAAATCTATTTTGACAACAGCTGTCTTTCTTAAGAGCGATCAAAATTTTTAATTAAGTTACTATTTCAACAGTCGACTTGAAACTATAGCAACCAAATTTATTTAAAAAACAACACTGTATACACAAATACTATGAGATACAGTTTTTGGATCTCATCATTGATTCACGGATTAACTTCAACTTGACTTTTATGTATGCGTTCTCATAAATGGGTTAGTATTTATCGATGATAATATGGTTATACATCTACTACCACAATCTTGTATTTAAATTTACAACTTATCTGAAACCAAGTCATAATTTCTTCAGCACGTCAAAAGATCCCAAATTCCTCGATTCAGTCTCAAAGTTTATTAAAGCATCTTTCATTTAATTAGAGCTCTTCACTTCCTTAAGACTGTTCAAAATTTTTAGATAAGTTATTATTTCAAAAGTCGACTTGAAATTAAAGCGACCAAATTTATTTAAAAAGCAACACGGAATACACAAATACTATGAGATACAGTTTTGGGATCTCAACATTAATTGACACATTAATTTCAACTTGACTTTTAATGTATGCATTCTCATAAATGAGTTCGTATTTATCCATGATAATATGGTTACACATCCTTCGAAGCCAACAAACTTCTCTATCGTTGCTGTTTAAATCACGTTTATTCACAAATAAATTGGTATTGTGACGGTTAGACTCAATGTTTCAAAGATATTAGGATTAATGCAATTCACAGTAGGACATCACTCTTGTAGTAAAACTTGAAAACATGATATACCTCAGTTCTATAAGTGGAACATTTTTATGCACAGGGACATAGTACAAAATGACAATCGCTAGCAGCTTTTCAATGTAAACATGCCTTTTAGTGCCAACTGTCGCCGAAGAGGTGTTGAGCTCGCCTTGGATGCAGCTCTTCTCATTGGAGCAGAGAGGCTGCCTCTTTAAAGGAACTGGAATCTGTCAGCGAAGAAAGGAATTGGCTGTGACCTTTAGTAAGGGACCAAAACTGCCTAAATTGAAAATGGGAAGCCATACAAAACTGTTTTCAATGTTGCCGGTGGATAGATTCGAACCATCACTCCCGAATCCAGGGATTGCTAGATCAGTGTCATGGCCCAGAGGTATCCCGCTCGGTACAGCATCTGGAAAAAATGGTTCATGTATACTGTTTCCAGATAAAATAAAACGAATCACAATAAAAGTTGGAATTCTGAAGTCGCTTGTTTTTCCTGTAATTGATGCAAGGCGCAGTGGCTCTGGAGAATTCAAGCAGCCTGCTAAAAAATCTTCTAGAAACGAACTGTAGAATGTCATCACATAACTTTCTCGCTCTCCACAAACCGCTGCCCATCGTTCTGTATCTGAATCGATTTTCGTAACTGGGTACGCCCCGATGACTACACTGAGCGATATTTTGCTATGTGAGCTAACAATGATACAATTTTGAGCAATATTTTTAAAAAATGCAACCATCGCCGTTCGGGCAATATATATGTTAATCAACAGCGAGTTTTTGAAAATACAGAAAATCCAAGTGTATTTTTATGCAGTGATTTCAATTAAACGTGGATCTGTAATTATGTTTACCGCTTCACTGCATTGTGAAATACTGAAATATTGGAACCCCAGCGTCCTACCAGCCTTCAAATAACGACTCCAGTGCTAACATTAAACTGCTATAAATAGGTAGCTGGGCTATTACAGCAGTGCGTACATATTTTTAAGTTATCATAACGCTAGAGGACGAATCAAAATCTGTTTCCTTACTATATCTTGTCCATAATTTGAAATTATTAGAATAGCACTCAGCACAAAAAATAAACGGCAGCACTTACTTTAACGTCAGCTGCTAGTACGAACAAAACTGATAACAAAACAACAATTGAACTCAAGAAAGAACAGAAATGTACGATGGTTGGTCTTGGCTGAAGTAGGAATAGGTGATAGCCGATAGTACTGTCGATATATCGATAGATTAAATTAATAGATGGCCTCTTTATCGATAGTGCCTACACCGTTTTCACCGTATGATTGAAAATCAAAATATAAGGGACGATTAAAAGGATTCCGTTCGAAGCCGTACAGTCCAGAATCGGCATCCCACCGAGGCAAACCTGCCGTGCTCATGTAGGCAACCAACCCACCTAGGCATCAGGCTGAAAATACTCGTTTGACAAAACAGCATGTTCTGCTGCTTCAAGAAGTCCGTAACTGCGTGTTGCACATCCACTTCGGAAGGGAATGGCCTACCTTTCAAGTCCTCTTTTTAAGGGACCAAAGTCTTCATAATCGCACGGGGAGAGATAATGACTGTAGGGTAGGTGTTCCAGTGTTTCCGACTTGAGTTGGCGTAACGTCCACCTTACGAAATTTGCGTTTTTATGAAGAAGTAACATCCACAACGCTACTTTTTGACAGACATGCTGCCCCTTACACATTGTCGCATGCGGTAGCCTCGCAGTCTAAGCTGCCGTGTCACAGTTCGCGCGGCTGCCTCCCGTCGGTGGTTCGAGTCCTCCTTCGGGCATGGGTGTGTGTGTGTTTGTTGTTCTTAGCGTTAGTTAGTTTATACTAGATTAAGTAGTGTCTAAACCTAGGGACCGATGGCCTCAGCAATTTGGTCTCTTAGGAACTTACCACAACCACCATACGCATTCTTCATTCTCCTATGGATTTCTTCCAGCGTTTCTTCTTTCGCCGCCAAGAAAAGAATAACAGCACATTGGTCCTTCTTGGACGTGGTTGCTAGTAACGTCGCCGTAGTTCGTGTCTGCGCATTTACTCATGATCGTTGGAAAGATACGAATGCCACAATAATCCTTAACCCAAATGTCGGTACTTACGTGCCCAAATTGCAGTCGCACTACGTTACACATTCACAGCAGCAACGCCCTCAAAGAAAAACTTTTTGATCGCCCCCGTATCCTTCAGTTTCACTACACGACAAGTAGGTCGTGTGTAATTTCATATAGGTGACAGGAGAGTCAAGAAGCAATGAAATGAACATGAGCTACAAAAGTAACTGACACAACCAGATCGGTGGATACGGTGAGTAGGAGAATAACAAACTCAGAGATAAACCTACGAGGCGTGTTTTTTAAGTAAGGTCAGCTTCAACATAAGTACACAACGAAAGGTTATTTCCAAAAAGTAAATTTAATTTCAGATAGTACATACTTCACTCTATTTTTCAACACAGTTGCCAAGTTTCTTGAGACACATATCATACCTCACATCCAATTTTAAAATACCCTCTTCATAAAAACTTGCCGCCTGCTCCGATAACCAAGAGTTTCGTCATCATGGTAACTATTGCCACTGAGGTGTTGTTTGGGGTGGAGGAACAGATGGTAATCGCTCGGTGCAAAATCAGGACTGTAGGGTGGGTGGTGTAAAACTACCCAGCAAAAACTCTCCAATAAATTGCGGGTCTGACCTGCAGTGTGAGGTCTTGCATTGCCATGGAGAAGGACAATTCCCTTTGTCAGCATGACACGTTTGTTTGTTTTGAATCGCTCTGAGCAGCTTTCTCAGGGTTTGGCAGTCTGCTCCTGCATTGATAGTGCCTATCCCAAAACATCGACGCAACGATTTTGCGCTGGTACGGAGTCTGTTTGGCCTTCACCTTTACAGGCGAGTCCGCGTGGCTCCATTCCGTGCTCTGTTGCTTCGATTCGGGCGTGATACGCGAAACTCATGTTTCGTCTCCAGTTACGATTTGACCCAAGAAGCCGTCACCTTCTTCGTGATTACGAGTCAAGAATTTCATTGTACACTCAAATCTTTGGTTTTTGTTGTCCTCTGTTAGGAGTTTCGGGACCCAGTTGGAGCACAGTTTCCAAAACTTTAGGTGTTCAGAAACAAACTGATCTCGACACGTCAGGAAATTCGTTTGAGAGATCTGTTATTGTGAAGCGCCTGTTCTCATGAATCCTCGCTTCAACTGAAGCCACCAAATTGTCTGTAATCAAAGAAGGGCGACCGGAGCGGTCCCCATCATGGACGTTGTCACAGCCATCTTTGAATTCTCGTACCCACTTACGCACTTTGCTTTCAATCATAACAGTATTACCGTACACTCTGCAAATCTGTCGATGAATTTCTGCAGCAGACAGCTTCCTTGCTGACAAAAACCGTGTCACTCAGCGAACCTCACACGCGGCGGACGAGTTGATAGCCTTAAAACATTTTGAAAGCACAGAACAGAACCGTACAGGTTAGCTACAGAGCTGAAACTGAGCACAGTTGTCCCCGAAGCATGTCGGTACACGACGCAGGCGCTCGTTGCGGTATCTGCGCAAACTACTAGTGTCTACAACAAAACGGACCTTACTTAAAAATCATGCCTCGTATAAATGTGAAGATGTCACTAAGAAGGAATAAGGGCCGGCCGGAGTGGCCGAGCGGTTAATGGCGCTACAGTCTGGAACCGCACGACCGCTACGGTCGCAGGTTCGAATCCTGCCTCGGGCATGGATGTGTGTGATGTCCTTAGGTTAGTTAGGTTTAAGTAGTTCTAAGTTCTAGGAGACTTATGACCACAGCAATTGAGTCCCATAGTGCTCAGAGCCATTTGAACCATTTTTGAAGGAATAAGGAAAGAAAAGTTCAATAGTCTTCTGTATTCTAGATTTGTCTGTTACATATATTTTTTGTCAGTATTAGTGTCTGTATTAATATTTGAAACTATCAACTGGTTATTTTCGCTGTAACATCCACGAGATAAATTTTAGCTACAGTGCGACGAGAGGAAATGGTGGCTGTGACAGTTATAAACATTATCTATTCGACATATGAAAAAATAGTGAAAACGATGATAAATATTAATTATTTATATAATATTCTATGATGTAATTGGACATATCGATGTGTATCATAGAAAGACAATGATAGTTGTAAATTCCTTTTATGATCTGCGTTTGTCTTCCTTTGTTTGTACCTTTTGTTGGTTGGCATTTGTAGGTTGCGGACGCATACCAAACTGAGGTCTGTTAAGAAATTGTAATTATTTGTTAATTATTACTTGAAAATAGAGTTCATTATTATTATAAATATGAGTGAATAATTATTTGTAACTTTAATTCCTCTCTCAGTAAGCATTATCTGTGTTAATTATTTCTTTCCGCTGCAACGAGCGCAGCCATTGATGATAGCGATTTGTATCGCGTTTTTGTATGTTTTTTCCTTGGAAACAAATCAAATGTTTGCTTGATGAAGTCTAAATAGTGGACAATACGAAAGTAGAGTTTATAGAGTTTAATAAGCATTTCAAATACTTACTTATTTGGTCTAACAATAGAAAGTCTCTATCAATTGTCTGCCGCCATCCTAACATCTATCTCAGCGGCAAATTCAAATTACGCAACTCTGCAGACATAAATGCCGAACGTAATACAAATGTGTAAAAATAAATGTGCACCGGTGGTCCCGAACTCATTTTAATGAAAATGATTCGAGTCAGATTGGTTCTTTAAAAACAGTGCTCATAGCACGATCCTTATAAGAAACTTTTCTAGCTGATGTATGGAGCCGAAATTAATTACGCACGAGTTGCGAAGAATATTGTTTCAGGTAACATACGTCAGTGTTGTGCGCGGCTGATATTCGGTGGTTTTAATGATCATTTTGGTGAAGATAACTATTTCCATCATAATCAGTAGTTGTATAGAATCTGTTGTATGAACTGTGTTTTAGTGACACTTACACAACTTACAGACAACACTTTAAAACGACGTTAACTTGGAGTTCTTTAGCAACTTGACCAAATCTTTAGCCGGGAGAAAAATTATTTACTAATTACTCAATGTAATAAAATAAGATCATCATTTCATTTACAAATTAGTTAAATACCAAACCACTGAATAACACAGCGAACGCCACATCGCGAAGTTGCGTTCTGGGTCTCGTGGAAATGGAAATCCCCCCACGCACACACAGTACATTTGCGGTAAAAATAGTAATTCACATCTCAAATTTGAGACAGTGCCGAGCGCTTGAGGGTGCTCCGAAATTTTGATGCGAAAGTAACCAAACAATTAAGCAGAGCGAATTTATAATGAAGAAAATGAGTGCTGTAAATTTACAAGGCGTGCTGTACGGCCGATCCGCGTGTAAACACGTTTCGCGTTCCGGTACGCTGGAAGCACAAGGAAGTCTCACGTAGTCGTTTTTTCTTACACTATGAATAATAGTGAGAGGGAGCAACACGTCCAATAATTGTACTGTCAATAATAAATTGTAAAAAAGCGATGCGTATGCTGCTGGTAATTTTCTGAAACAAGTAAGGATTCTGCTGACGAGCCAGGGCAGTGTGAAGGAAGAGTGTTATAAAGTTAAATTTAAAAAAATGACTAATTTATGAGTGACTACTTTCGCGCAGTGCAAGTATGATGAAGTGAAAATTGTGATTTAAGGAGGTTTTTTCCCGTTGTGGAGGAAAAGTTGTTCATGACTAGCAAACGGTGGACAGTAAAAGTATCTAAAGCCAGCATGGCGCAGGCAAATAAACATTAAGTTGCATTACGTCCCGGGATCCAGTAGTGAGGAAAGGTTTCTGACTTTTTGAAGAACCTTGTTACTCTTCTCTTAGTGTGGTGGAGCCCGGTGCACATAAATCCACGGTGATAAAGCACTCGGCAACCAACGCTCGTAGCACCCGTATGGCTATAAAGTACGTCGCACCGCTCAACTGTGGTGGACAGAAAGACCGGTTGCCGTGCTGTGGTTCCGTACTCTTGTGTCTGCACTCGCTTACGCGCCAGCGTTCTTGCTGCCCAACGGATGTAGACAATGAGAATTTTGAATTAGAATGCGAACTTCACAAATACGCCTATGCAAGTGATAAAGAGGTAATCTGTAGAGAAGGGATAAATGTATTCTAACTAAAAGTTCATGTTGTAACACAAAAGGACTAATCTCGAGACACACCAGAACTCAGAATACCGATAATGTAATGACGACGTGATAAAGGAGAACGTAGTATTTTTATGTGTATGTATGTATGTATGTATGTAGTGTAAAATGTTATTTAATTACTGTTAAAATCGTTGCTGCATGTGAACTACTATATGAGAATGAGGTTGACATTCCTCAAAAGTATCGGCGACCCTGGGGAGTCTCAGGTGAAAAGAAACTACGCTTTAAAGGCCTTTTCACGGATGGATCAAAGGCCAGTCGGATTATCCAACCTATTCCTGATTCATCTTCCAACATCCGATAAGTTCAAATGGTTCAAATGGCTCTGAGCACTATGGGACTCAACTGCTGAGGTCATTAGTCCCCTAGAACTTAGAACTAGTTAAAACTAACTAACCTAAGGACATCACAAACATCCATGCCCGAAGCAGGATTCGAACCTGAGACCGTAGCGGTCTTGCGGTTCCAGACTGCAGCGCCTTTAACCGCACGGCCACTTCGGCCGGCTCCGATAAGTCACCTGAAGAGTACATATGCATAGGAATCTTGTAATTTTTTTTGTTTCTGTTTCTAGTTACAGACACTGTAACTGTCATGCTGAAAAACGCTTGTTTTATTGTGTTATTGAAACATGTACGTACGACGTACCTTGGATTGGATTGATTTGGAGGAGGAAACAAAACAGCTTGATCATCGGTCTGAACTCACATAGTATGAAGCTAATGTGATAAGTTATATGATGTTATTAGATAAGTTAGAATGATTTTTGTGTGTAAAGACAATATTGTTTGTCCTACTGTAGTTGAAAGAGCAGGACGAAATACCATTTCATATTACTGTAAAAACTCATCCGTGTGAGAACGACATACCAGATCATCGAACATCAAAGCAACATCGTCAGTAATAGTGAATACTAGGCCTTTAAAATACCCGAGAACACTGTGGCACAAGTGAAGGACAGTATGTAGCAAACATTTCGTGAAGCGAATCATTGGGCTCAGACGTTTGAGTGTGAACTGCACAGATTTCCCCAAAGGTAGCGGTGAAACGTTACAGTAAATAATTTCGGTACCATGTGACATAATATGATCCCTGTGCAAAAACTGTAGATATAATAAGGTTGATCTTGTTTCGGCGCGTTTTGGCATCTTTGCTTTTTTTAGTGTCGTATTGAGTTTGCGCAGATGGGAGTACATCCGTTCGTTATTGAATAACAACCACTCAACTGAACATATCGGTGTACAACATTATTATTGCCCCACGGCACCTTTAATTCCGGTCTGACTTGGACAGTGTCAAAATGACCACTTGCGCGGTACGCATAAATTAAGATAGTAGTTCTCACTCTTTTCAAGAGCTTGCAGTCTTTAACTTTCCTATTTCACGGTCAAAACATAAAAGGAATATTAATTTTCTCCAGATCAGCTCATCAAAGAAGCCCTCTGCTTCCTGCATACCTATCCAAAGTGAGACAGATATTTTTTTCAAGATCGTAAAACCAACCATAATCATGAAATATGGCACTAGGAAATTACCTGTTCATACTTTTCTCACTCTGTGCAAAATTCAACCAAGCGGCTTCCTCTTTCATTTCTTAGCCCCAATCCATATTCACCTACTGTGTTTCCTTCTCTCCCTTTTCCTACACTCGAATTCCAGTCACCCATGACTATTAAATTTTCGTCTCCCTTCACTATCTGAATAATTTCTTTTATTTCATCATACATTTCTTCAATTTCTTCGTCATCTGAAGAGCTAGTTGGCATATAAACTTGTACTACTGTAGTAGGTGTGGGCTTCGTATCTATCTTGGCCACAATAATGCGTTCACTATGCTGTTTGTAGTAGCTTACTCGCATTCCAATTTTCCTATTCATTATTAAACCTACTCCTGCATTACCCCTATTTGATTGTGTGTTTATAACCCTGTAGTCACCTGACCAGAAGTCTTGTTCCTCCTGCCACCGAACTTCACTAATTCCCACTATATCTATATGTAAGGATGTAGAGGCTTATCTCACTAGGGTTAAGATCGATACTGCCTACAGGAAAATTAAAGAGACCTTTGGAGACCTTGTATGAACATCAAGAGCTCAGATGGAAACCCAGTTCTAAGCAAAGAAGGGAAAGCAGAAAGGTGGAAGGAGTATATAGAGGGTCTATACAAGGGCGATGTACTTGAGGACAATATTATGGAAATGGAAGACGATGTAGATGAAGATGAAATGGGAGATACGATACTGCGTGAAGAGTTTGACAGAGCACTGAAAGACCTGAGTCGAAACAACGCCCCCGGAGTAGACAACATTCCATTGGAACTACTGATGGCCTTGGGAGAGCCAGTCCTGACAAAACTCTACCATACGGTGAGCAAGATGTATGAAACAGGCGAAATACCCTCAGACTTCAAGAAGAATATAATAATTCCAATCCCAAAGAAAGCAGGTGTTGACAGATGTGAAAATTACCGAACAATCAGTTTAATAAGCCACAGCTGCAAAATACTAACACGAATTCTTTACAGACGAATGGAAAAACTAGTAGAAGCCGACCTCGGGGAAGATCAGTTTGGATTCCGCAGAAATACTGGAACACGTGATGCAATACTGACCTTACGACTTATTTTAGAAGAAAGATTAAGGAAAGGCAAACTTACGTTTCTAGCATTTGTAGACTTAGAGAAAGCTTTTGACAATGTTGACTGGAATATTCTCTTTCAAATTGTAAAGGTGGCAGGGGTAAAATACAGGGAGCGAAAGGCTATTTACAATTTGTACAGAAACCAGATGGCAGTTATAAGAGTCGAGGGACATGAAAGGGAAGCAGTGGTTGGGAAGGGAGTAAGACAGGGTTGTAGCCTCTCCCCGATGTTATTCAATCTGTATATTAAGCAAGCAGTAAAGGAAACAAAAGAAAAATTCGGAGTAGGTATTAAAATCCATGGAGAAGAAATAAAAACTTTGAGGTTCGCCGATGACATTGTAATTCTGTCAGAGACAGCAAAGGACTTGGAAGAGCAGTTGAACGGAATGGATGGTGTCTTGAAGAGAGGATATAAGATGAACATTACAAAAGCAAAACGAGGATAATGGAATGTAGTCGAATTAAGTCGGGTAATGTTGAGGGTATTAGATTAGGAAATGAGACACTTAAAGTAGTAAAGGAGTTTTGCTATTTGGGGAGCAAAGTAACTGATGATGGTCGAAGTATAGAGGATATAAAATGTAGACTGGCAATGGCAAGGAAAGCGCTTCTGAAGAAGAGAAATTTGTTAACATCGAGTATAGATTTAAGTATCAGGAAGTCATTTCTGAAAGTATTTGTATGGAGTGTAGCCACGTATGGAAGTAAAACATGGACGGTAAATAGTTTGGACAAGAAGAGAATAGAAGCTTTCGAAATGTGGTGCTACAGAAGAATGCTGAAGATTAGGTGGGTAGATCAAGTAACTAATGAGGAAGTATTGAATAGGATTGGGGGGAAGAGAAGTTTGTGGCACAACTTGACGAGAAGAAGGGGTCGGTTGATAGGACATGTTCTGAGGCATCAAGGGATCACCAATTTAGTATTGGAGAGCAGCGTGGAGGGTAAAAATCGTAGGGGGAGACCAAGAGATGAATACACTAAGCAGGTTCAAAAGGATGTAGGTTGCAGTAGGTACTGGGAGATGAAGAAGCTTGCACAGGATAGAGTAGCATGGAGAGCTGCATCAAACCAGTCTCAGGACTGAAGACCACCACAACAACACAACTTTTCTCACTAATCTGAATCCCTTTTATGTGCTGAGACAAACGATTCCATTGAGAATTGCGGGCGTATCTGATTTTCGAAATTGTTAAATTATTTTCCTCTTACTAGCCAATCAACTATTTTTCTACACTTGTCAGTGAACGCAAGAAGGAAATTTTACAACCTGTTGCATTTTCCCGGTGTTCTGCCAATAAATCGTAATCTTTGGTCCGCTTTACCCACAACGTTACCTATGTGATCGTTCCACCTCAAGTTACTCGTAACTCAAATCCCTAAGTATTAAGTAGACTTTACAGCATATAGATTTGTGTGATGACTTATTCATCTTTTTCATAACTTAGAGTCAACTGCCACTTTTCGCAACATGCAGATATCTTGTCTAAACTGATTTGAAATTTGTTTTGATCATCTGATGACTTTATAAGTAGGTAAAAAACAGCATAATCAGCAAACTATGGAAGAGTACCAATCAGATTGTCTCCTAAATCGTTTATGCAGATCAAAACTAGCAGAGGTCCTATAACACTTCCTTGCGGAATGCCAGATGTTATTTCTGTTTTACTAGATGGCATGAAAAACTGCATCAAACCAGTCTCAGGACTGACGACCACTACAACAATAACAACAATTTCCTAGATGACTTTCCATCTGTTACTACGAACTGTAACATTTCTGACAGGACCACTGAGACGATAGTCGATAGGCACGCAATTGGATTAGAAGTCGCTTGTGATGTAAAGTGTCAAAAGCCTTCTGGAAATCTGAAAATATGGAATCAATTTGACATCCTCTGTCAATAGTACTGATTACTTCGCTAAAATAAAGAGCTTGTTGTGTTCCACAATAATGATATTTTCTGAAATCTGTGTTGACTGTTTGTCAATAAATGGTTTTCTTCGAGATAATTGGTAATGTTCGAAAGCGGTATATGTTCCAAAATCTTACTGCAAATCGACATTAGCGCTATGGGTCTTAAACTCAGCGGATTCCTCCTATTTCCTTTCTTCGGTACTGATGTGACGTGTGCAACTGACCTTTAAACGAGTGACTGGTTGTATAGGATCGGTAAACATGGAGTTTGACTGATATACAATAAGGACCCGAGGCTTCGCACAGTGGAGGTAGTGATAGTGTCTTTCCGCTGGTGTACTTTACATGCAACCTGAATCTCTTTCAATTTTCTGCCAGATTTCGGGGCAGAGTTTCGTTGTGGAAAACATTAAAAGCATGTCACATACAAGTTCGCTCTACATTTCGAGCAACTGTAAAACTCAACGTAAAAGTGAAAATCTAAATTGGATTGTACACGTGACTGCATTGTGCAAAAAGGCATTAGAATATCTCGATTCCCTACAAAAATATGTGAAGTTCTTCCCTCTTGACTTAAAAAAGGAACTTGTACAAACACTTAAACTTCCAGTTATTGATTACGGAGATATTCTCCTTCAAGGATTTTCTCAGGAAAGCTCACGGCTCCTGGAACTGATCATGAATGCCTGTGGTGTTGGACGCTTTGTTCATATTTCATCATCATATGCTGTCTGCCGACAAGTAAAGGGATTTATATAGCCTCTGTCTTCGCTACTGACTTATCAGTGAACGCTGCACCCCACGTCCCTTCTCGACCTTACCGGTCCTGTCTGAACAGCACGGCAGAAACACCCGCTTTCATCACAGCAAAACCCTTTCTGTCCCACTCCATCGTTCAGCAAATTTCTCGAAGTTCTTCTCGGTGGTAGTAGCCCTACTCTGGAACAACTTCAGAGAACTGAATAACATTTCCAGCTTCAGAAGGCTGTTGATGACATATCTACTAACAGAACAATAAGGATGACCATTGTCGCTGTCCGCTCTCGTTATGCTGTACATCCCTCTTTCCACCCTGATCTTCCTCGTTTCCCAGTATTCTTAGCCGACCCTGTGTCCTCAAATTCCCTTTCCCCACAACTCGCTGTAACAGAAAACAATCGTTTCGTACACCTAGTATTCTTCTTATATCTGCCACTATCATGATTGCTATTATTCTCATTATTAATATCGTTACTATATTACAATTATTACTACTAGTGGTAGCAGCTGCAGTAGTACTGTTAGATGGCCAACATTTTGTACCTTAAGGTACTTTCGACGCATACTGAGAAATTCACACAGATTGGGTTTTGTATCGTTTGATAGGAATGGTCATTGCCAAGTACGCCTTGGTACTAATAACTGAATTTCATTTGTATGTTGAGTGATTGGATTTACAGTAGTGTGGCTGTGTAAAACTCAGTGAAGGGAAGCGGCACCGGTTTCTCAGTCGCTATATGGGCAGGCACTGGGGCAACAGGAAGCGCAGCGGGCAGTCAGGCGACGGTAGGGCGCTCAAAAGCCATTTCGGCAGGGGACAGGAGAAAACACACTTGAATTTGTGCTTGGCCAGAGCCTTTTGGAGCTAGAAGAGTGGGAGTACGAAAGGGGGCAGTAAGATTGTGATTCCCCCACCCGTACTGAGGGGAGGCTTAACTAGAAGTGAGTTGGAGAGCCAACAGTTTTAGAGGGGGACTTCTCTCTAAGCCCAGGAACTATCAGAGACCCCCGAGTTAGACAGAACTTGCGAGGTGCCGGGGATAGCAGTGCATTTAACACTAAATTCTTATATAATCTTCATAAAAGCCACTCCTTTTCTAACTCCGACTTTTGCTGTCGCACATGGATTAAGAAGAAACGCGAACTGACTGTAATCGACCCGCAAATGGAGTAGAAAAGAATTTGGCACCTACAATAATTTAATTTGATAAAGGGAAGTTTCATTAACGTGGTGAGAAATGAAAGGGTTGCTCTACCGATCAACAGAATGAAAGTTCTGCCCAAAAGAACAATTTGATTTATTATGACTAAACTCAAAATAATAAACAAAACACATGAAACATTTACAATACGTCAAACTGGATACTCAAATAAATGCTGTGAAGGTGAAGTTGTCCATAAACTAGATTGTGACATTTATGACCAAGTGGTATGTGGAGCCAATTCCTTACAACTCAAATCTTAAGAGAAACACCCAGCCAACCTAACATTAATTGCTGCTACTGTAGTGACAACTCAGACAATGAACACCCAAGACAGAGCCACATTAGAAAAGACGGGAACCGGCACGCTCTGCTGAGCTCTGATTGTCATGTAGCCAAATTCCGTAATCTGGCGGTGCTGCGGACATACATTACCAAGCTGTCATCTTAAATGCAAGAAGACGATCTGGCATACCGGAGGCAATGGCTGGTTGCTTCGACGTCTCGTCATGGTGATGATAATGTTGCGAGTATAGCCCGAAACAAATTATCCTGGTCTGGTTGTCCCAGACTAAAGACTTCCTAACAACACTAATGCGCCTCTGAGGAAGACGAAGAAGGCTCGCTACACAATCACTGACGGTACAGTGATTGATTTTAACAAGTGAAGTCACACAGTAACTCCGATACAGTCGACTTTAGCCAAAACTGTTCAAGACGGACAACATAGGCCACTTGTACGCAGAACGCTCAATTGCCAACTGTACTCGGAAAGTTACGTTGAAGTCGAAACTTTAGCAACTTCGTCAAACAGTTACAATTAAATGAGAGTATATTAGACAGCCAACGGAAGGCAGGCTGTCCAAAGCAGCGACCAGTCAGTCTTGTAACCTACTCCGACGGAAAGGCGAGAGCCGACTCCCTCAAGAGCACCCGTACAAGCCGAACACAGAACATTACCCCCCCCCCCTCCCCCTCACAGTGGCCGTGGTTAAACGTGTCAATCAGCAACTCGAAAACTGGTGGAAAATGTCACTCTATTGCCAAAGCACTACTATTCCACCAATGGAGATACTTGGCGCCAATTTCTGCGCCGATTTTGCTACGTCACGGAGCTATCCCCTGGGCAAGCCAATCACAGTTATGATTTTGCAGGAAACACGGGGATTTGCCCGCCAAGACTGCCTGGGAACACAAGTCATTCCCACGACTCACTGGTAGCCCGTCAGAATGTGTTTTCACTAAGTTTCTGCGAAGTAACGGCATCTCTAACCCCAACCGTTCCTTCAGGCCCCTGTGGGCGTGTCGCTCCCACTCTTATGACAATGTCGGTGACTGGACTGCACCCACTCGACTCCGTCACACCCGTCGGCATAATCCTTTCAAGATCAGCAGCACCCACCTGTCACCGGACCACCCGGGTGACGAGAGACGTTACGTGGGAGGTCCACGTGTGAAGGAATAGCAACTTTTCAACGCATGCAGTTAGATAGGAAAATATTCATACCTTCTGAGTTCTCAATATTGGCCTTGTAATGACCATACTCGGCTGTACTTCCCCAAATAGAATTAGAGTAAGATAGAAATATGAGAGGGGGCTCATGCAGTTGAGGAGCTATTTGTCTGTTATTCAACTGCATGTAAGACGTTCCTGAATTCCGCCATTGGCTGGGAATTCTCGTATTACCTTGGTTGTAAGCAGTGAAGCGATTTAGACAGAGTTCGGACTGAGCAGTTTCCATACAGTAGTCTGCTGTCTGAGGGTTTAGGTTTCAGCGTACTGATAACATTGGGAGGCTGCAGCCTTGTTCGCAGTGCACGATAATTTGCGAGTCGCCACCGCACTGCGCCTGCACACTGAGACGGGATTCAGAGCAGGTAGTGTATACTGCTGGGATCACTTGTAAAGGTTCTCCATTGAAGTTTCACGACAGTTGGTTGAATTATATTCCTCTAGTTTTTAATACGGAAGTAAAGACAGTCATTCCGTGTAGAGATTTTCAGATCGCATAATGCACAACTGGGCAGAATGTAGCGAATATTATTTTATTGCTGTCGCTTCAAGTTTTTATGTGTCCGCAGGGCGTTTTTTAACTTCTTTATCGTTCATATGCACTGAATGCGTTTTGTTTCCAATAAATTCAATAGTCAAGATTAGAATTTGTCCATCCAGTAGAAGCATGGTTTACCTTTCACCATTTAATCGTCGAGATGTTTTGTGCTTGTGCTTACTAAATAATCTTTGGAAGACATATTTGTTCTATATTACCTGGGCACGAGACTGAGTATTCGATTATGCTTACAATGATTGGAACAATCCTTCAGATAAGTTCATGTATCAGGGTACTCATATTGTGAAACTGAGTGATTTACTACATATACTGTGCTATAAAAATCTCCTCCAAGGTTGTATTTATGAGTGACAGGGTCATCCTTCAAGACAATATCTAAAATTATTTTGCATAATTACACTGATAGATAACCTTAATTTATACATCTCGAAACTGTACAGAAGAGAGATATAAAGTTAAACACACAGATAACCATAACAAAGAAAACGACTGGGTGAGTTGAAAGGTGGCTACACTGAGTCACAGCGCCAGAGATCGCTCCAAAGAGTTTTATTCCGCGGCCTCCGCTGGCAGTGCTTGTTCAGAAGTGGTGGTGGTTAGTGCTTTGCTGAGAGGATGTTGATAGCTGTACTATTTGAGGCCATGTTGTGTGCAGTTGTTTTGATGCGCTAGACAGCAGATGTTGTTCGAATGGAGATGTTGTAATGATCAGAGTGTATTTTTAGTCAATATATACGAAGGTAAAAAACATTTTTTTTAAATTTCCTAACTAACAATGCCTCTTGGTCACAGGTTCAGCCAACAAAGCATCTGGCTTGTGTTCATGTATTAGACTGTAATTCGGGTTTCTATGTGCAATTATAGTATTTCAGTTTTTTTAATTAATTAATTCAGTGTAAATGGTATTTAAAATACCTTGTCTTATTGAGGAAGAACCGTGCCAGATGTGTACGTTGAATCACACTTCCACACACAGAACAGTTACACTTGTGCTTTGTTGTTCCGTAGTTTTTGTTTCGTAGCTTTTATAGCTTTGTTTCGTAGCTTAATTAATTAATTGTGTTAACGCAAATTTCCTTCCATTCTTTGTTGTTATTCAATGCAGTCAGATTGCGGAGTAATACTAGTCAGGGCCAACCGGTTACGAGACTGCGTAACCGGACAGACAGCGACTAAAATTAAAATTATTTGCATTCTATTTAATTAAGCCCCCATGCAGAGTGTCAAGAGTACAAGTACTGCCTGTACTAACTTTGTTAATTCACAGTCTTTATAATTTACCCACAATTCCACTAAAATCATTTTAATCCTATTTGTAATACTAAAGTGGTTATTTGTTAGGTAAATAGATGTAAAAAAAGGTACTGTACTGTATAGTGGACGTGCAGCCGCAAAGGGTGTAAACGTAGTAGTAGTAGTTGTTGTTGTTGTTGTAACTGCACAAATCGCAAACGGAGCAACATCTCTGAATCAGGTGTTCAAGACATTCTCCGGGATGCTTGGAGAAGAGAAGAGTGTGCGTGAAGTTTATGCTAAAGAGCTTGACTCCGAAACAGAAACACCTATGCGTCGGCACCTGCCGCTAATTGTTTGAAATACAAAACACAAGGAATATTTTTCCGGAAGAAATCAACATTGCTGACGGGAACTGGGGTGTAATATTACAGTCCAAGTAAAATTACGTTTGTCACCTGCCGCTACAATGTTGCCAAATCGGCTGTAGACTGTCGGCTGCCGCTCGGTTATAAGCGCCGGTACACAGCGTTTCACTTCGCAAGTGCTGCCGGCGGGCCTGCACACGTTCAGCACATTTTAGTGAAAATACCTGTTTGTCACTTTTTCCTTTAGGAAGGATCAGTTTCCTGAGTGAGTACTCAGTAGTAAAGCTGCTTTATAAAAAGGGAGAAAGGGATAATGTAGATAATTTTAGACCTATTTCTATGCCATCAGTGTTTGCAAAAGTTATTGAAAAGTCTGCGTATGTAAGGATAATTGATCATTTTAGATCACACGATTTGCTATCAAATGTACAGTTCGGCTTCAGAAGTCGTTTAACAACTGAAAATTCTGTATTCTCTTTTCTCTGGATGGGCTAAACAAAAGCTTTCGAATGGTTAGCACATTTTTTGATTTAACTAAGGCATTTTATTGTGTTATCAAAAAATATTGCTCCAGAAGTTGGACCTTTATGGAATACGGTGAGTAGCTCACAATTGGTTCACCTCTTACTTTAGCAACAGGCAGCAAAAGGTCATTATTCACAATGTTGATAACAGCTGTGATGTGGGGTCTGAGTGGGATACTGTTAAGTGGGGGTTGCCCCGGGGACCAGTGTTGGGGCCACTCCTGTTCCTTATTTATATAAATGATATGCCCTCTAGTATTAGAGGTAGCTCTAAAATATTTCTGTTTGCTGATGATACCAGCTTGGTAGTAAAGGATGTCGTGTGGAACATTGGCTCGGTTTCAAATAGTGCAGTACATGACATAAGTTATGGCTTCTAGAAAATAAACTAACGCTAAGTCACAGTAAGGCTCAGTTTTTACAATTTCTGAAACACAATTCAACAGAACCTGACGTTTTAATTTCACAGAACGAGAATATGATTAGTGAAACTGAACAGTTCAAATTTCTAGGTGTTCATATAGATAGTAAGCTGTCGTGGAAAGCCCAAATTCAGGATCTTGTGCAAAGAATACTGCCATTTTTTTTCGAATGGTATCAGAAATGAGTGATCGTTCGACACGAAAATTATTGTATGTTGCTTATTTTCATTTGCTTTATACGAGCATTCCCCTGAAAGCTGGGGCTGACCGAGATTGGCGTCATCTACACATTACCGGTAGTTTTTGAAAGCTTCATTCTGATTGGCCAGAGAGGAAGGGGGAGGGGGAGGGGGAGGGGAGTGGTTGTTAGCAACACTTGCCTGCATAGTCGTCCACGTGGGCGTCAGCGGGTTACTACTGGCTTGCTGTGGTATAATGTTCCCCCTCTCTGAATGCCACATTTCTTAGCAGTGCCTCCCGAGCCAGCCACCAGGTCTGTCACGTCAGAGACAATTACACATTCATTTTGTTTAAATAATGAAAATATCTCTAGCTCTACAGGTGAAATGGTCTGGTGTAGCGTTGCGTAGACATTTGGAGCTCTCTCATTCGCTGCCAGATATTCAGTGGTGGCTGCTGCCACTTGCGTGTTTACCCTACCCACATCTCACTCTGCTCTTTCGATCTGCATTATCCACCGAATCCAAGGAGGAAGTTACTCAATGGGAGGTCCCTCACCTAATATAGTAGCAGCAGTGATTTTTTTTCCACCAGCAGCTAGGTCGCCGACGATTACAAATACATCGTGCAAATATCTCAGTGATTACTAGCTCGGTGTTCACAGCTATAGCCTATTATCAAGTATCAGTACCATCCCACGGGAGCCCGCCTGGCTGGATGAGCGGTCTAACGCGCTGCTTTCCAAGCGGGAAGACGTGCCACTCCCCGGCAAGATCCACCGGGCGGATTAGTGTCGAGGTCCGTTGTGGCGACCAGCCTGTAGATGGTTTTTAAGGCTGTTTTCCATCCACCTAGGTAAATGCAGGATAGTTCCCCTTATTCCGCCTCAGTTACACTGTGTCGGCGATTGCTGCACAAACACCGTTTCCATATACGCGTACACCATAATTACTCTACCATGCAAACACTTGGGGTTACACTCGTCTGGTATGAGACGTGCCCGGGGGCGTCCACTCGGGACCGAACCGCACAATAACCCCGGGTTCGGTGTGGGGCGGCGGTGGGGTTGGGTGGACTGCTGTGGCCTGTTGTGTGGCTGTGAACCACTGAGGGCTATGGCGGGACAAAGCCTCTCCGGCGTTTCTAAGTCCCCTGTCTAATACACACATACATACATACACACAACTCTACGGACGTCTTTAAGTTGGCAATGGAATTCCAAGTTTCTGACAGACGCCGATAGCTCTCATGCAGGATACTGCAGACCCAGTGGTGCATGCCTGCTGCGCCACACCTCCAGTAGCTCTGGACTACGGCACCTTCTGCTATAATGTAGGACAGCCACCCGCACTTGAGGTTTCTTTGCTATAACACCATCGTTCATGCATACTTTAGGGAGCCCCATCCTTGTCGACACTGAGATCTGGACTCTGTTTCTTGCCGAATTATTTGTACATTTAGAGAAATGCAGGTTTTGTATACTGTATTAACTTGTTCACTAATCAGTTCTGCTCCTATCCAACTTTCCTTCTATGACAGTTACTTAACATTCTGTAACCCCACATGCAAGTGCAAAAGATCTGGGATACCCTGCAGACTTTTCGCTGGGGTTGTTGCAGATACTGGTCAGCTCTCTCTCCAGGCGCGTATTTTGCAGTGGTGTGCTACCTACAGGGTATCTTTAGTTGGAATCATTGAGAGAATGCAGGACACTCTCACGTCTGATTCGGTGTTATGCCGCTTCATGTTCTTAATGAATATGATCTTTATTGCGATTTGACTTCATACATCATGATGAAATGGTGAGCAGTAGTGAATACTTGTGTTCATGTGGGTGAAGTCTAAGATGTAAATGGGCTTTCGCTACCGACCTGAGGAGGAAAGGGACAGAAAGAGAAGATCACTCTTGTACTGGCACTTCGCTAGTAAAGAACTGCAGGTCTCTTCCTAAATGGTGAGACTTGTGTCATTTGCTAGTGTGCCGCTTAGAGCCTCTGCCAGTCATCTTCTGAACCGTCAGAGGTACTTCTTCTAGCAACACAGACACAACGAGCCTTTTTGATATATTCCGTCACACATAGTCGTGGCAGCAAACGGGTCCACCTGTACACTGGAATCTACCGGGGTTTCAGAGCCTCATAGGAAAGTACCTGCGTTCCGAATTAACCGAACGCGAGACCTCGTACTTGCATTTTTCGGGCGCGCGCCATTAATAACAGATTGCGACCGTCCATGACTTCAGTTGCTGAACGCATCGTGGTGTGAGGAACTGACCAGCAGCAGGGTAAAGTATTCGCTGCTAAGGCGTAGAGCTTCAATATATGTTTCTCAGCACCCTGATCTTTCGAACCATATTTTTTTTTTGGAATGGTATAAATGCTTGATGGTGGCATATTTTTTGTGCCATAACGCGGATTCACGTGTATATAGTCAGATAAAGCGATTAGTGTTCCGGTTAGTGTCGTGTGTCGATCCCCAGTTGATCACTTTGTCCATCATAGACCCATGTTCGTGACAGCATTTGTCAGAGGAAAATGTTTGTCTGACGGTTCTTTAGTCATTTTTTGTCTTGTGATGTTCAGAATGAATAAATCTATTGTCATTTAGATCACAACTTTTCCCTGTGTTCTGATTAACATTACCTTGCTATTTTCATTAAAGTCCAGATCCTAAAAGAGAGTAGCAAGCTTGCAGCATCATAATTTTGGTATGATGTCACACAGTCTAGTAATGTGGTACTGGTTCAGCATTGGGTGTATCTTCTGCAGTGCGATTTCTGACACACACAATACCTTTAGATGGGAAATTGCTGTGCCTATAGTATTTGCTATGATGTCCTTAATATGATATGAAGTTCATTATTTCAACCAACGTGTTAATCACACACACTAGTAATGTAGTGGTGCCTTAGCAATGATAAATAATTCGGGCACATGCTTCTTTGTCACTGGATGATGTCATCATGACGTCGACACGACATGACATGACACTGATGTGATGTCAAGATAACTCGCGTAATTAAATAAAATACGAAA
Source organism: Schistocerca serialis cubense (assembly GCF_023864345.2). Lineage (NCBI taxonomy): Eukaryota > Metazoa > Arthropoda > Insecta > Orthoptera > Acrididae > Schistocerca > Schistocerca serialis. The sequence goes on along the minus strand of NC_064639.1, from coordinate 88,928,979 downwards.
AATTATGGAAAATATGTAAAAATATGAACAATACGAAAAACTTAAAACAAATTACTTATAATTTTCGAAAACGTGAAATAATGAGAGTACTTACGTCTCTACGTAGATATGGTCTCTGCAGGTGTATCGATTTACGCCATTTTTAATTATTATTAACGAACAGACATCGAGTGACATTATTTGTTATTAAAAATAACACATCCTACGACCTCTCACTATGGTGTCCACTGTACTGCCCCAGTTGTAAAAGATATAGGTGGGGAGGGCACGCTTCCGTGTCATTTGTCCAGAGGGTGAGCAGAGTAAGGTAAAGAGGGGGAGGAGAGAGGTGAGAAGAGGTGGCAGATTTCCATTGTTTACGTGGATCGATGGCTGTTAATTCCTTTGGGGGAGGGGGATGGGGGCAGTCTTGATTATAAGTCACCAACTTAACACTTGGATGGGTGAGCATTTGGTCTGCCGAACACTGTTGACAAACCGGGAGCACTCAGCCCTTGTCAGGCAAACTGAGTAGAAATAGGGGCTCCAGTTACATTAACTGACGTACGGCCGGGAGAGCGGTGTGCTGACCACATGCCCCTCCATATCCGAATCCAGTGACACCTGTTGTGTGAGGATGACACGGCGGTCAGTCGGAACCATTGGGCCTTCATCGGCTGCTCAGACAGAGTTTAATTTAATTTAAAATCTGTGACCTGGCACCGGATGTGTCGCCTGATACCATCCTTATCTTATCAGTCACCTTGATATAAGGTCGTTACCTCATGTGCTCACAGCTATTCCAGGCTGTTGCCGAATTGTACGAGAGTGTACATGCACGGCAGATTCCGGCACAGCATACACAACACTTCCCATACGCTCCTACTAATAAAAATCAAAGGGTATTTATGTGTGGCTTTTGTTGTTGTGAGATACAAGGGCCTTCTCATCTTCATCTACACCCACATCGATACTCTGAAAATCACATTTATGTGCCCGGCACAGGGTTCATCTAACTACCTTCACAATTCTCTAATATACTAATCTAGTATAGCGTGCGGAAAGAACGAACACATACATGTTTCCGTACGAGCACTGATTTCCCTTATATTATTATGGTAATCGTTTCTCCCTACGTATGTCGGTGTCAGCAAATTATTGGTGATTGGAATTTTGTGAGAGGATTCCGTCGGAACGAAAAACGCCTCCTTTTTAATGATGTCCCATATTTCCCGATAACACAAAACGTGCTGACCTTCTTTGTCCTCTTTCGATTTACTCCGTCAATCAAATGGCTCTGAGCACTATGGGACTTAACATCTATGGTCATCAGTCTACTCCGTCAATCATATGTGGTAAGGATCCAACTCCGCGCAGCAGTATTCTAAAAGAGGACGGACAAACGTAGTGTAAGCAGTCTCCTTAGTAGATCTGCTGTATTTTTTAAGTGTCCTGCCAATAAAACGCAGTCTTTGGTTAACCTTCCCCAAAAGATTTTCTATGTGTTCCTTCCAATTTAAGTTGTTCGTAATTGTAATTCCTAGTTATTTAGTTGAATTTACGGTCTTTAGATTTGACTGATTTATCGTATAACCGAATTTTAACGAATTTCTTTTAGCACTCACGTTGGTGACCTCACACCTTTCTTTATTTAGGGTCAACTGCCAATTTTTGCACCATTCAAATATCGTTCCTAAATCGTTTTGCAATTTGTTTCGATCCATTGATGATTTTATTAGCCGATAAACGACAGCGTCGTCTGCAAAATACCTAAGACAGCTGCTCAGATTGTCTCCCAAATCGTTTATGTAAATGAGGAATAGCAAAGGGCCAGGGGAACGCCAGAAATCCTTTTTGTTTTACTCGATGACTTTACGTCAATTACTACGAACTGTGACCTCTCTGACAGGAAATCACAAATCCAGTCACATAATTGAGACGATATTCCATAAGCACGCAATTTTACTACAAGCTGCTTGTGTGGTACAGCGTCAAAAGCCTTCCGGAAATCCAGAAATACGGAATTGATCGGAAATCCCTTGCCAATAGCACTCAGCACTTCATCCAAATAAAGAGTTAGTTGTGTTTCACAAGAGAAATGTTTTATAAACCCATGTTGACTATATCTCGCCGGTCGGGGTGGCCGAACGTTTCTAGGCGCTACAGTCTGGAACCGCACTACCACTACGGTCGCAGGTTCGAATCCTGCCTCGGCCATGGATGTGTGTGATGTCCTTAGGTTAGTTAGGTTTAAGTAGTTCTAAGCTCTAGGGGACTGATGACCACAGCAGTTAAGTACCATAATGCTCAGAGCCATTTGAACCATTTGTATGTCAATAGACCGTTTTCTTCGAGCTAATTCATAATGTTCGAACAAAATATATGTTCCAAAATCCTGCTGCATATCAACGTTAATGATATGCGCCTGTAATTAAGTGGATTACTGCTATTCCTTTCTTGAATATTGGTGTGATCTGTGCAGCTTTCCAGTCTTTGGGTACGGATCTTAAGTCGAGCGAACGGTTGTATATGATTGTTATGTATGGGACTAATGCATCAGCATATTCTTAAAGGAACGTAATTGGTATACAGTCTGGACCGGAAGAGTTGCTGTTATTAAGTGATTTAAGTTGCTTCACTACTCCGAGGATATTTACTTCTAGGTTACTCATATTGGCAGCTGTTCTTGATTCCACTTCTGGCCTATTTACTTCGTCTTCTGTTGTGAAGGCATCTCGGAAGGCTGCGTTTAGTAATTCTGCTTTGGCAACACTGTCTTCGATAGTATCTCCATTGCTATCACGCAGAGAAGGCATTGATTGTAACTTACAGTTAACATACTTCACATACGACCAGAATCTCTTTGGACTTTCTGCCAGGTTTCGAGAAAAATTTTTGTTGTGGAAACGGTTATAAGCATCTAACACTGAAGTCCGAGCTAAATTTCGAGCTTCTGTAAAACATCGCCCATCTTGGGGATTTTGCTTCTGTTTAAATTGAGCATGTTTGTTTCGTTGTTTCTGCAACAGTGTTCTAACCCCCTTTTGTGTACCAAGGAGGATCAGCTCCATCATTTGTTAATTTATTTGGTATAAAGCTCTCAATTTCTGCCGACACTATTTCTTTGAATTCAAGCCACAACTGGTCTTCACTTATATTATTAATGTGGAAGGAGTGGAGATTGTCTCAGGGAGGTGTCAACTGAATTTTTATCTGCTTTGTTGAATATGTATATTTTTCGTTTATTTGTGGCGGGTTTGGGGGTACAATATTCAGTCTCGCTACGACGACTCTGTGTTCACTAATCCCTGTAACCGTTTTGATGCACGTTACTAGCTCAGGATTGTTTGTTGCTAAGAGGTGAAGTGTGTTTTCACAACCGTTTACTATTCGCGTGGGCTCATGAACTAACTGCTCGAAATAATTTTCAGAGAATGCGTCCTATCCATCTACTGAGCTGAGATGTTGGCGACCAAGACGACGAAGTGGTGTGGTGGGCCTTAATGAATTAGGGAACATTACTTGTTGTAGACGTAAGTAAAGGCACGTTATCCAGCAAAAGACGCAGAGGGTTGGGTATCAACTGGACATACGTGTGTCCATTACACAAATGTGGAATAACATTTTGTCCGAATCATTCCTTCCCAACCACTGACATCATACTGTTGCTGATGCGACAGTTCTACCACTCCCTCAGTATCTTCTATGGCTCGCAGATGACAATTTTGTAGGTTTGTAATGTCATCTCTACGAATGGTTGCATCGTTGGTGAAGAAATCCAGTAATTTCTGTAGTCCGTTGCAACAGCCAGTGATCATAACTTTGCCATGATCGAAAATGCGCTGCCGATAACTGCTGTACGCATTGCAGGTGACGGGGACAGTAATAACAGTTCCATATGGTGAGGATACACAACGATGTCTCTTGTCTTACTCGACGCTGGCGAGCAAATTACACTAAGTTTGGTTTTAATACCACATAGAAACTGTTCTAGTCGGAGCTGGGTTACCAACATTCCAAGGCCACTCAGATTGTTGATCATTTGGAAGCATCCATCATCACACAAACGTCAAGAAATGGGTGAGAAGGATTTGTGTGTATAGTGCCGCACTGTATCAGAGTAAATTGACCTGAAAGTCTCCGCAGCCCCTCGATCATATCCACAAGCCTGACAGTAAACTAAAATCACCTCTGTTTGCTGCTGGAATCAATATCGAACTACCGTACTCCGACGCGCTTGAAATCACACAACCAAAAACAGATAAAGTGATTTTCTCCGTTAGTGCTAACTTTCTGGCCAAAAATGCATTAATTAGAAACTAAGTTAATATTGAATGATTTGTAACGTAATGTTTGGTGTGACGTCATAAGCGCGTGACTGCGTGTGAGATCGCTCTCTAAGTTTTCATCTATTTTTAGGTTTCAGATATATATTTTAACTGTTTTTGTGATAATATTTACTATATAAGTGACTTATTAGTGGTTTCTTCATTCACCTCTGCATTTCTTGTGTTGTGGCCTGATATTTGTGAGTGTTTCGTATCGAGCAACTTAACCTCTTACCCGTGTTTACATTCCGCGCTGACCAGTTGCAGCTGTAACGGCGCATCGAAAGCTAAGTACTAATTAATTGTTTGTGTATAGTAGTTTATTTAGGAACTTTAGTAGTCTTCAACCGGTGTTCTTGGTGTTTTCCGGTGAAATAACTTCAGAAGAAATTTTTGCGAACTGCTTTCAGTTTCGTTACTGTCATTAGACGTTTGATTTTCTTTCTGTGTTAGTATTTTGTTATATTCTCATTTGTTGTTGATTAATACTGTCAATAATAGTAGTTACTTCCCTTGTAGAGCAACTTTGTGATAATCGTAGTCACTTTTTATTGTAGTAGCGGAACTTAGATAAAGTTGTTTTCTTGTTTCAATAATTGTAAAATTTTACCATGAGTGAGAAGTGTGGGCTTTGCCGTAGGTTCGTGAGTAGTGGATTGCGGTGTGAGACTTGTTCGAAGTATTTTCACTGGGGGGAATGCAGTGGGGAAGCCAGTGGGCATTCTGGTGAGATCCTCTCCTGGAACTGCAGGTTATGTAGCAAGAGTAAGTTGATAGAGGAGCAGGAGCGTAAGATCTGTGCCCTTCAGGTGCAGTTGAAAAACGCACAGGAGGAGCTAGATAGGATGAGGAGGAAGAAGGGGGTTGGGGAATGGGAGCTGGCTGTTGGCAAGAGATCTGCTAGGAGAAGGAGATTTTCAGATAGTTTTACTATTGGTGTTTGTAATAGATATGACCAACTGTCAGAGTCTAGTGGAGAGGAATCTCTAGTAGCTGTAGATGTAGGAAGTATGCAGCAGACCTCAGCAGTTACGGTGGCTAGGACAGTTGCAAAGTCTAAGAGAAAGAAGAAGGTTCTGCTGTTAGGTAGTTCTCATGGTAGAGGTGTAGGCCAGCAGTTGCAGGAAGTTTTGGGGAGTGAGTACCAGGTCACCAGCATTGTGAAGCCTAATGCAGGATTGGCTCAGGTGACTTTTAACATAGGGGGGTTATGTAGGGATTTTACTAAAGAGGATCAGGTAGTGATTGTGGGTGGGGCTGGTAATAGTATTGATAGGGATGGGGAGTATGACATAGATGGTGACCTGGAAAAGATAGCCACTCAGACTGGCAACACGAATGTGCATTTCGTGGAACTGTTTCAGCGTCACGATCGGCCTCATCTTAATACAGCCGTCAGGCGTAATAACATGAGACTTGGGGGTGCGCTGATAACAGAAGGCATGAGTCACATTTCAGTGGTGTCGGTGGAGTCTATCAGTAGGACGGGTTTCACTAGACATGGCCTGCACCTCAACAGGTATGGGAAGGGGAGGTTGGCAAAACTTATAGGTGACAGCATAGGTGGGGGTGGTGGGATCACTCATGGGAAAATTCCGGTAGTTGTGGGTGTTAGAGCTGTACCTTTTTTAGATTGAAGTCAGCTGATAGGTATTCCTGCTTAAGGGAAGTCTCTCTAACAAAGAAACCACTTTCTACAAAGCTTGGGTATCCGATTAATGAGGGAATTAGTATATTTCATCAAAATATACAAGGTATTAGAGATAAAGTTAGTGAACTGCTTATAGATGTTGACTCTGAAATTATTGGTATATCTGAACACTTCTTAAATAAGGAGATAATTCAGAGGCTTCCTTTACCAGGATACAGGTTGGCTGGCAGCTTTTCTAGGAGCTCTTTGCGGTGTGGGGGAGTAGCCATGTATGTGAAAAACGGTATCCCATTTGAGTCAATTGATGTTTCAAAGTACTGCACTGAAAAGGTGTTTGAATGTTGTGCAGGTGTGGTTAAATTTAGTGGAGCTAAACTTCTTACTGTTGTTATTTATAGATCCCCAGACTCCGATTTCATAACTTTTTTGCTAAAGCTAGAGGAGGTTCTTGGTTCACTTTATAGGAAATACAAAAAGTTAGTTATATGTGGTGACTTCAATATTAATTGTATAAGTGATTGTGCAAGGAAAAGGATGCTGGTAGACCTCCTTAATTCATATAATCTTATGCAAACCGTATTCTTTCCAACGAGAGTGCAAGGGAACAGTAGAACAACCATAGACAATATTTTTGTTCATTCGTCATTATTAGAAGGGCATTCTGTTAGCAAAAAGGTGAATGGCCTTTCAGATCATGATGCACAAATTTTAAGTCTAAAAGATTTTTGTGCTGCAACACATGTTAAATATAGTTACCAACTTTTTAGGAAAGCTGATCCAGTTGCTGTACAGACTTTTGTAAACCTTATCAAGGAACAAGAGTGGCAAGATGTTTATAGTGCTGATACAGTAGACGATAAATATAATGCTTTCCTCAAGACTTTTCTCGTGCTCTTTGAAAGTTGCTTTCCGTTAGAACGTTCAAAACAGGGTACTAGCACAAACAGGCAGCCTGGGTGGCTGACTAAAGGGATAAGAATATCTTGTAGAACAAAGTGGCAATTATATCAAATCGTTAGAAACAGTCAAAATCTAAATGCAGCAGCCCATTACAAACAGTATTGTAAGGTGCTTAAAAAAGTTATTAGGAAGGCAAAAAGTAGGTGGTATGCAGATAGAATAGCTAAGTCTCAGGATAAAATTAAAACCATATCGTCAGTCGTAAAGGAAGTGGCTGGTCTGCAGAGACAGGTCGAGAATATAGAATCAGTGCGTAGTGGGGATGTCCGTGTTACTGATAAGTCGCATATATGTACAGTACTTAATAATCACTTTCTGAATATAGCAGGTGAACTAAATAGAAACCTAGTCCCAACAGGGAATCATATAGCGCTCTTAGAAAAAAGTGTTCCGAGACTGTTACCTGAAATGCTCCTCCATGATACTGACAAGAGGGAGATTGAGTTAATAATTAAATCACTAAAGACCAAGAACTCTCATGGATATGACGGGGTATCTAGCAGAATACTGAAGTATTGTTCCACGTATGTTAGCTCAGTACTTAGCCATATCTGTAACTTTTCCTTTAGGAGTGGTCGGTTTCCTGACCGATTAAAGTACTCGTTAGTGAAGCCAATTTATAAAAAGGGAGACAGGGATCATGTTGACAATTATAGACCTATTTCTATGCCATCGGTGTTTGCTAAAGTTATCGAGAGGGTTGTATATACAAGGTTACTGCAGCATTTAAATTCACATAATTTGCTGTCAAAGGTACAGTTTGGTTTTAGAAATGGCTTAACAACTGAAAATGCTATAGTCTCTTTTCTCTGTGAGGTTTTGGACGGATTAAATAAAAGGTTGCGAACGTTAGGTGTTTTCTTTGATTTAACGAAGGCTTTTGACTGTGTTGACCACAAAATATTACTGCAGAAGTTGGAACATTATGGAGTAAGGGGAGTAGCTTACAATTGGTTCGCCTCCTACTTTAAGAACAGAAAGCAGAAGGTAATCCTCCGCAATATTGAGAGTGGTAATGATGTTCAGTCCCAATGGGGCACTGTTAAATGGGGCGTTCCCCAAGGGTCGGTGCTGGGGCCACTGCTGCTCCTTATTTATGTAAATGATATGCCTTCTAGTATTACAGGTGATTCAAAAATATTTCTGTTTGCTGATGACACCACCTTGGTAGTGAAGGATCTTGTGTGTAATATTGAAACATTATCAAATAATGTAGTTCATGATATAAGTTTGTGGCTTGTGGAAAATAATTTGATGCTAAATCACAGTAAGACTCAGTTTTTACAGTTTCTAACCCACAATTCAACAAGAACTGACATTTTAATCAGACAGAATGGGCATGTTATAAGCGAAACGGAACAGTTCAAGTTCCTAGGCGTACGGATAGATAGTAAGCTGTTGTGGAAAGCCCATGTTCAGGATCTTGTTCAGAAACTAAATGCCGCTTTATTTACCATTAGAACAGTATCTGAAATAAGTGACATTTCAACACGAAAAGTAGCATACTTCGCATATTTTCATACGCTTATGTCATATGGTATTATTTTTTGGGGTAATTCTTCTGATTCAAAAAGGGTATTTTTGGCTCAAAAACGGGCTGTTCGAGCTATGTATGGTGTAAGTTCGAAAACCTCTTGTCGACCCCTATTCAATAGTCTGGGAATTTTGACATTGCCCTCACAGTATGTATTGTCTTTAATGTCGTTTGTTGTTAGCAATATTAGCTTATTCCCAAGATTTAGCAGCTTTCACTCAGTTAATACTAGGCAGAAATCAAATCTGCATGTGGAATGCACTTCCTTGACTCTTGTGCAGAAAGGAGTGCAGTATTCTGCTGCATCCATTTTCAATAAGCTACCACAAGAACTAAAAAATCTTAGCAGTAGCCCAAACACTTTTAAGTCTAAACTGAAGAGTTTCCTCATGGCTCACTCCTTCTATTCTGTCGAGGAGCTCCTGGAAGAGATAAAAAATTAAGCAAATTCCAGTGTTACATTCTTGATTTTCTTTATTTAAACTAACGACTTGTCGCCTGAATATGTTTCTTATATTTCATTTTATCTGTTTCTACAATCGTGTTATAATTTCATGTATTGACTCGTTCCATGACCATGGAGACTTCTCCTAAATGTGGTCCCACGGAACAATAAATAAATAAATAAAAATAAATAAAATAAAAAATGTACCTGTTCTATGCGCTCTCACCATCGATTTACGGACATACGTTTACATGAAATTTTCTATTTTCTTTCCTGTCAGGAATTACGTTCTGAGTCGCCGTTGTGGCCGTGCGGTTCTAGGCGCTACAGTCTGGAACTGCGTGACCGCTGCGGTCGCAGGTTCGAATCCTGCCTCGGGTATGGATGTGTGTGATGTCCTTAGGTTAGTTAGGTTTAAGTAGTTCTAGGTTCTAGAGGACTGATGACCACAGATGTTAAGTCCCATAGTGCTCAGAGCCATTTGAACCAATCACGTTCTGAAATTCGTTTCCTCACTTAAACGCTTGCCGTCTACTTAATATTACGCCTGTGAGTATAAGGTAAAATGAGTTTATTGAGCGTATAGGGAGAGTATGAAACAGCCGTTCTTGCACCACACTATTCACGACTAAAACAGGAAAGTGAGGAAGTGGCGACCGTACACGAAATACCCTCTGCCAGACACCGTAAGATGATTTGCAAGGAACAGATGTCGACGCAGAAAACCGACGACTTTCGGCCCTCCGACCAACAACTGTGTTGTAATTTTAACCCGGCTTTGAGTTTGCTTGTTAGTCGTTTGATACGAGGTCGGTCAGTGTAGCAGGCCGCGACCGCCGTCCTCCATAACGGCCGGCGCAGCTGCCCCCGATGGCGATAAGACAGGCTGCGCTCTGCTGAATATTCATCGCGGCGCCCTGCTGGGCCAGCTCCAGCCTGGATGCTCGAGTCACGTCGCTGGAGGCTGCTGGAGTCTGGATCTGGAGGCTGGCGACGCCGCAGTCCAGGCACGCAGGAGGCGGCGGGGTCCTCGGGCTGTGTCGTGGCAGAACTTTGGTATTGGTCGTCAGTCTTTGGACAGGCTTGATGCAGCCTGCCTCCACTTCCTCCCCTGTTCCAACCTCTTCATCTAAGAGCAGCGCTTTGTAAGAGATCCGCAATCATTTATCCAATGATAAACACATTTTTGCCTCGCACAGGTCGACGGTAAGCAAAATATAGTTGCAGGACCTCGTCTATTCAGTGCAGAATGTCGAAACAAAACACCCTTCAGCCGTCTAAATTCCCCGTTGTTATTTTATTGAGGAACCAGTTTCGGAGACATAATACACTATTTTCAATCCCCTATGTAACGTTATCTGGCAGCACGCATCCAAAGTGAAAGTTAAAAGAACATTTCGATGTATAATGCTCATTGTAACAAACAATTTGTATATATTTCTGTTAACTGAAGTTCAAAAGGACACTTAATTTTGTGAGGAAAAATATAATTATAAATTTTTCTATTATAAATGATTATTCAAAGAGTGTGAAATACTATCTGTGGCGGAGGATGTGAAAACTGTTACAGAAGAAACGATATGTAATGAGAAATGACAAAGACTGTTTGAGAATTAGTTAAGATATAAATAGGCAATATATTGTAATAGAATCGCTTGTCTTCTGCACGGACTGAATGGGAGAGGAACCCGTGAGGTTGCATTAGGCTCTTAAGAAGTCTTCAAATTTCTCATAAGTCGATGATCGACGCCATTTGTAGCTGGGATTGTAAAAGGTGTGTAAAGATTTTAATTGTTTCTGTTAAAATATATTTATCTAGTAAAATCTGTTTGTCACAATTACTGCAAAGTTCGCACCGGACATTACCCATTTTATTTATGAAATTTCAGCATTTTATTGGATATCGCTGGCGGTGCGGAGCTGCGCCGCTAGCGAGCAGTCTGCAGCAGCAGTAGATTTAAATGTACGATCGCAATAACGACCACATCCTAAAAAGGGTACAGGTAGAGGTGAAGGAAAATAATAAAGTGTTTCTTTTCACAGCATTCAAGACGCGGAATAAAATGAGATAGTAGATTTTATCTTATGCATTCACAGGTGGATACAAGCTGCAGCTTTTGTAAATTGTAAACTTTCATTCAAAAAAGTGATAAACTCTGAACATATCGTAAAGTGTATTTAAATCTGGATAATTTTCATGAGAGCTTAGCAGTGTAAAAAAGAAAACATTTTCATATAGTAAAGATAGACTTATGCTTCACAGCTAGTCGAGGTATGGTAAGTAAAATGAAATAAGCGCAGAAATGACAACACTGTTTTTCGTATACTGTGGAAAAGTGCTCAAGGCAATTTTAAATTTAATGAATTCCTTAACATCCAAACAATACACTTACCTATGTCTCAAATCTAGCAACTTTCAGTGCAATGACCAAGTTAGTTCGATGGCGCAGCAATAGTAAAGTAACATCATTATAACACTTACCTGATATTCCGTTAGACTTTCTCATTCACATAAAATTGATTGATAAATTGAGACTCTCAATTTGAAATATAATATCCATTGCTTCCTCACTCTAGCACTGCTTAACATTATCAGCTCCACTCTAACATAGCTTAACTTTGATTGCTCTCTCTACCAAAGCCAAACGTTGTCTGCTTCCAGTGCGCCCTCGCGCACGTCACCAATACTAGCTTAGCTTTCGCGATACGGCTTACAACATCACTGCTCGCTCACAATCGATTCAGATACCAAAATTATACATGACACTTTTCAGTATTTTCGACACAGCGATCCCTTCGATCGTCACTTGCCGACTGTTAGTCCGGTGTAACAGTCAGCAAGTGACGATATAAGAGATCGATGTGTCAGAAGTGTACTGATACTAGTCTTTTAATGCTGGCCGCTGTTTTGACTGGACCAGATGTGGGAATCTTACTACACGTCTGTCAGGGCACTGAAGACACCGTAGTATAGCGCCGAAACTAGTTGCTCGATAAACTAACAATTGGTAATTTAAACGGCTGAAAAGTGTTTTGTTTCGACATTCTTAATGAATATATTGTCGTTTGATCGGTTCTGGGAATAGTTCGAGTTCGGAGTCCACCAATCCAGATGGAGCTGTGAGCTAAACATCTTGTCATACCCCCTTGAGTGAGTCTGCACTGTCAGGGGTTGACTCGCAGCAAAACATTATCGATTCGTGACGACAAATAATATTCCTGACAGTGTTTGATAGAAGTTTACACTGTCCAATAGCAGTGGTGCGGGTACCAGCAGACCCAATGGAGCGCGGCCTCCGAGCCACGCCTCACAGCAGCTCTGTACTACGACCGCCCTTTGCCGCCGCAGCCAGTCAGCACTTGCAATTGAAGCCGCTGTGCTACGACACCTTCGTTAATGTTGAGTACAATGAGCCTAATCCTCACTGCTATCGTATGAACTTTTTGCTGGATTGTAATGAGTCTCCATACACTTGCAGAAATACAAGTAAATACTCCGTTTGCTGTATTAACTTGTTCGCTATTCATTTCAGCTCCTGTATAGCTTTCCTACATTGACAGTTGTCACACCATTCTGTAGCCCACCTTACCTTGCCATCGTGTACATCTACATCTACATCTACATCTATACTCCTAAAGCCACCTGACGGTGTGTGGCGGAGGGTACCTTGAGTACCTCTATCGGTTCTCCCTTCTATTCCAGTCTTGTATTGTTCGTGGAAAGAAAGATTGTCGGTATGCCTCTGTGTGGGCTCTAAACTCTCTGATTTTATCCTCATGATCTCTTCGCGAGATACACGTAGGAGGGAGCAATATACTGCTTGACTCCTCGGTGAAGGTATGTTGTCGATGCTTCAACAAAAGTCCGTACCGAGCTGCTGAGAGTCTCTCTTGTAGAGTGTTCCACTGGAGTCAATCTATCACCTCATCTCTGACTATCATCACATGTACGATGTTTTACTCAACAGTCCCATATTGTCTGTCTGCAACGACTGTCTTCTCCTGCAATTTTACCCTCTGCAGCTCTCTCCGTTGCCTTAACACAAGCCCGACCACTCTGCCTGTGTGTCAGTCAATATCGTCCACTTCTCTCTCCTCGTTCGTTCTGCACGAAAACTCCACGCTTTTTGCCCTGTCGCTGCTCCTAACTTTCAATATCCCTATGCAGCACCACGTCTGAAACGCTTCGGTTTCCCGCAGACAGTGATTCACTGCAAAACAATGCTGTTCTTCAGACGCACATTATCAGAAATTAAAGCCTATGTTTGACACCAGCAGACTTGTTTTAGGTAGGAACGCCCTCCTTGCCTGTAATAATGTGTTGATTGTGCCACTTGCAGCGCAGATCACGGCTTTGCTGTTGGTGCAGTTCTGTTTGAATATCAGGGTGTGACCAGCGTTCACGCCTCGATATTTTGGCTGTCACAGTGCTGGAGTCGTTCACCTTTGTTCACACTTTGTTCAGCGTAACTTTTCTGTCACTGGGGTCGAAAGAACAGACTTGCGTGTTGCTGCGGTTTGGCTTCACGTGGTTGGCATGGTAACACAGGGGAGGAGAATTCAAATTCCGTGTTGTCACTTTTTTCACCGCCGAGAAACGTTAATCTTGAGCTTCCATTGCTGTACTCTGAGCGCAGATCAACTTCCCAGCACAGTGAAACAATAAAACGGTCAGTAGTTATTAAAACCAACCAAAAGGCTATGCATTCATTACGCTGGCGCCACTTCCGGGTGATTGTATTTAGAAGATCGAGTACGTTGTGTAAGACTTAAGATATGGCTCCGAAAGCTTGTTGCATTCCACATACATTGTGAATATGTGCTGTCGTTCGTTGAACAAAATGACAAACATCTGTAGAAAGACGTGTAGTCTTCATCTGTAAACATGTAATTTAATATCGTGATACCATCAGCACGGTGAAGGGAACGAATTTCTGAGACAGTGCAATGAAGGCGATAATCAAAATCAGAGTAGTATATATTTTTATGAATAGGGACAGTGCACTTTGCTACAGTAAAACGTGTGACTTTGCTCTCAGATTGCTTAAAAGGTACCTGTAAACATCTAAATACACGTTCTCTGCGAATAGAGACGTCTTTTTTAGTGAATGGTTTGTCTTACGGCTTCTCCTTACTTAATACTTTCATGTTTTCTTGTAGCCTATCCGTCGAATATCGATTTATCTTGAGTGTTTTATTGTTTAATGGCGCTGATAAGAAATATCTTAGGTGAGGTGTCCCATTCACTGACTGGATGGCGCCCAAAGACCGAGCAACGAAATATTCGTTCGACAGCTAAATGTAAATGTCGTGTGACTAGGGCCTCCCGTCGGGTAAACCGTTCACCGGGTGCAAGTCTTTCGATGTGACGCCACTTATGCGACTTGCGAAGGGAATGAAATGATGATGATTAGGACAACACAACACCCAGTCCCTGAGCGGAGAAAATCTCCGACCCAGCCGGGAATCGAACCCGGGCCCTGAGGATTGACATTCTGTCGCGCTGACCACTTGCTACCGTGGGCGGACGTTCAACAGCTAACCCACTAAGACAATTAGGGAAGCTTTCGAAGCACAGTGTGGAAAGAAAGTGACAAATCAGCTGCAACTACAAGAAATTATAAACCACTAAATCCCCGGCACTAAATCCTGAAAGATTTCAGTTTGTACGTTCCTAATGTACTCTGAGAAATGTTGGATGCCGTCTACCAGAGTTGAAAAGGGCTTTCGGTGACAGAACAGACTGCTGTAGAATGTCTCACAGCTAAGGAATTCTGCTGACATTGATGTTAGTCTCACTTAGCGTAACGGAAATCAATGCACAGCACAACGCGCACAAAGCGCTTCTACGGAATATGTGAGGGGTTGGAGTGACGGTTAACGACAGCCCCCAGCGATACGTTTCAGCTGGTGATCTCGCCTCGCGGCGCCTTGTTGTCGATATCGGAACGTGACGTCAGAGGTTCCGCGCTGCCTTCCGTCATATTGCAGGGCGCAAGGCCGCTCTCCGAGCAGCAGATATCCCCTCCGTCATAAAGCACAGCTATGAGCCGCTAGCTACGCGAGAGCATCGCTCGAATCTTACCCGGTACATCGGCACTCGCATTATGTGCCCAGTGGGACCGTCCAAATATAGCTTCCAGCTTAACATACTCTGAGGCGCGCTGCTGCTAAGAGTTGGTGATTTGCCACCTTCCGGGACACTAGCTACGTTCGTAGTCAATTTGATTTTGCGTGACAGCGAAATTAAAACCATAGTGAAAAAATTTTTTGTGACCGATCCGCGCTATGTAAGGTCTGCAGTGGTTTCGTCTAGTAATTTCTTCACATTACAATACGCTAACATTTTTTCGCCCTACTTTCACAACCAATTCAGCTAAGAAAGTTGTATTAGAATGATTTTCAGGGAAACTGAGAGACGTTCATGACTTATTCAAATGGAAAACAGAATTTAAATAAAATATTGTTGGAAGTCAATAGGTTTCTCTGAAAAGTGCTGCCACAAAAATCGGATAAACCACAGTATACCACAAAGCCCCACCAGTCTATTAGGTTGTTTTCACAGCGGCGACTTCGTCGTGGAGGGAACCGCGCGGCGAAAGCTCTGTGACACAGTTACTTGCCTTCTTGTGCGATGCAATTACGAAATGAATTCTGGCGAGGAAGTGTTGCTTTTCGCTTTCTTATCGAAAAGAAAATACAGACGCCACCGACGTCAACGAAAGTACTGGTTCGTCCTATGCTAACTACTCGAGAGGAAAACGGAATTTTTTACCAGTTTTAAGAAACTGAGAGAAATCTATCCCAAATTCTTTAACTACTTCGGAATGGTTGTGACGTCTTTCGATGAGATGTGTGATGTGCTGAGAGGTGATCTAAGAAAGGAAAGTATGAAAATGACGAGAAATATGTCATGACAGGAAAGTGTAAGCTAGATAAAATCCTTGTTTTACATATACACTCCTGGAAATTGAAATAAGAACACCGTGAATTCATTGTCCCAGGAAGGGGAAACTTTATTGACACATTCCTGGGGTCAGATACATCACATGATCACACTGACAGAACCACAGGCACATAGACACAGGCAACAGAGCATGCACAATGTCGGCACTAGTACAGTGTATATCCACCTTTCGCAGCAATGCAGGCTGCTATTCTCCCATGGAGACGATCGTAGAGATGCTGGATGTAGTCCTGTGGAACGGCTTGCCATGCCATTTCCACCTGGCGCCTCAGTTGGACCAGCGTTCGTGCTGGACGTGCAGACCGCGTGAGACGACGCTTCATCCAGTCCCAAACATGCTCAATGGGGGACAGATCCGGAGATCTTGCTGGCCAGGGTAGTTGACTTACACCTTCTAGAGCACGTTGGGTGGCACGGGATACATGCGGACGTGCATTGTCCTGTTGGAACAGCAAGTTCCCTTGCCGGTGTAGGAATGGTAGAACGATGGGTTCGATGACGGTTTGGATGTACCGTGCACTATTCAGTGTCCCCTCGACGATCACCAGTGGTGTACGGCCAGTGTAGGAGATCGCTCCCCACACCATGATGCCGGGTGTTGGCCCTGTGTGCCTCGGTCGTATGCAGTCCTGATTGTGGCGTTCACCTGCACGGCGCCAAACACGCATACGACCATCATTGGCACCAAGGCAGAAGCGACTCTCATCGCTGAAGACGACACGTCTCCATTCGTCCCTCCATTCACGCCTGTCGCGACACCACTGGAGGCGGGCTGCACGATGTTGGGGCGTGAGTAGAAGACGGCCTAACGGTGTGCGGGACCGTAGCCCAGCTTCATGGAGACGGTTGCGAATGGTCCTCGCCGATACCCCAGGAGCAACAGTGTCCCTAATTTGCTGGGAAGTGGCGGTGCGGTCCCCTACGGCACTGCGCAGGATCCTACGGTCTTGGCGTGCATCCGTGCGTCGCTGCGGGCACGTGCACCTTCCGCCGACCACTGGCGACAACATCGATGTACTGTGGAGACCTCACGCCCCACGTGTTGAGCAATTCGGCGGTACGTCCACCCGGCCTCCCGTATGCCCACTATACGCCCTCGCTCAAAGTCCGTCAACCGCACATACGGTTCACGTCCACGCTGTCGCGGTATGCTACCAGTGTTAAAGACTGCGATGGAGCTCCGTATGCCACGGCAAACTGGCTGACACTGACGGCGGCGGTGCACAAATGCTGGGCAGCTAGCGCCATTCGACGGCCAACACCGCGGTTCCTGGTGTGTCCGCTGTGCCGTGCGTGTGATCATTGCTTGTACAGACCTCTCGCAGTGTCCGGAGCAAGTATGGTGGGTCTGACACACCGGTGTCAATGTGTTCTTTTTTCCTTTTCCAGGAGTGTACATTTGTAATAGTAGTTTGTTCCGAAGTATTATATTAACATACAACGAACCAACTCTTTAATACTTACGTTGCCCCGAAAATAATTCAGTGACCACTCATGAATCAGATGATGTAGATGAAAATGCAGCAACGCGATATAATGTGCTTCGGCTCCAGAACACATGTGGAAGGATTTCATTATACAGTTACTGGTATGTCTGAAGCGAATTGAAAATTGAAGTTCGAAGTGAATTGTACTTTCCCAGAATTGGCATTATTTCAAATTTAGCGTACATCTTCAAATGCTGTGGCACTGACTTCAAATCACCTAATAAAAAAATACAAAATACTTTTGAGGATCATCTGCTTCAGGCTTTGATGAATTATTTTTCTTGATGTTTGCAGCATCCGACTGAAACAATTTTTGCATCCCTGTCATCCTTTGTCTCTTACGGGAATTGGAGGCAACTCCAACCTGAACATCAGAATCATTTGCCACATCAGTATCAGCAGCAGCTTCTTCCAGCTCCGCTGATTTAGTGGTTATTACAGCTGATAGGAAATTAATTTAGAATATCAAAATATACATATTTCTAGTTTTATTGTGTAGGAGAACCACTTTTTGAGACTTTCCTCTTGTTGAGTTCTCTTGCGTAACCACCACGAACTTTCTTCCAATTCTTCTGTAACCAACAGAAGTCTCTTATTTCATGTACCTTGCTACAGGCTGTACATTTACATAGCTGAATTACCCCTTCAAAGAGGTATTTACACTACATTCGAAACCGCGCGAGACACTTATCAGGATAATCGGATGACCTAAAAAGCATATGCATTCCATCTGCATCGGACGAAGGATGGATTAACACGGCAAAAAAGTTTAAAATGCACGCTGTTTTTCCGATGAGTCTTGGTGCAATCGACGGAAAATTGTTAAACCTGAACACAACGGCCCTTTGTATGATAATTACAAACACTTTTTTCAATAGTGTTAATAGCAGTTTGTGACACTGACTATTATTTAACATTCATAGATGTTGTAACACCCCACCCGTCACTTATCTGGTTTTGGCGTGTGTTCACCCCAGGTAATTGACTAGCAGATCAACAGAGAGTGCAAAACTGCCGCAATGTCGGATAACGCAAAGAAAGTAATAAGGCCCTGTGGCTCCTGATTGAACTGCGTGGCACTGTTGACATTAATTGATTCAGAATTGATCCCTTGTAATTAAAAATGGGTGAACATTGATGTTATATTCAGCTATTGAACACCAGATCCAAATGTTGAACATAAAATTAATTGAGAAAGTGACTTGGGATTTCACCTACTTGATTGAAAACAGATGCAGTCGATTAGCACAAATTTATTTTAACTCACGACCTTCAATCATCACATTACATGACTCTCCTAACAGTCAGTGGTAATAAATTGCGTTTGCGTGGAGCAAAGCGCGATAAATCAAAAGTAATTCCTATCGACTGACCCAGGCGTAATGCAAAGTGCGAGAAGAATTCTACAATACACGGCACATGAAACCCTCGTGGAAACTTTGCCGACGTGATCCAACAAATTAATCAGTGGCCTAACTCAAGCCAGAATGGGCGCAATATCACCGAATTCAGCGTGGCGGGGCGGCGTCATTGTGCGGACGTCGGCCGACCTCGTGGTGCTGCAAGGCTGCGCTCGTCTATTCACTCCTAGCTATCTTGCTCAGTACATAGCTGAACAAAAACTTTCTATCTCCAAGCTCAATCGTTCCGTTTGCTAAGTCCTAAGCCGCAGAGATGCTCACTCTCTCTCAGGCAAGCTGAGTAAGGAACGCCACATCCACACTCTAGGCAAGCTGGGAACGGAAGACTTCTACAGAGACTTCTGCCAGTCCGCTCTTCACATAGGTTTCCCCTCCAGCAAAATCACTTGCGTCAATTGCAGCGCAAGTCGCGTTGATTATGCTTCGCTTCCCAGCGCCGACCAATGCCTGCTCTGGGAAGTGAACAAATTCCCACAAAATTTCCCTTCCTCTCAAATTCTGCTATTTAGCTCCTCCCAGGTCACCCATCAAGGTTAGCGTCTGCACAAAACTTCAATTTTTCCGGAATTCTCCCGGGAGAATACTTCAAATTCTTTGGCCCTACGTTCCCATCGGAGGCCAGCGTATTTCATTCTGTCGCTCTTCACCTGATTTACTTCAGACTCTGCGGACCATAAATTCAGCGTGAAGTTGCTATAGTCACGAACACGCGTATTTGGGCCTCTCTTGACCGCTCCACCGTAGCTTTGCGCGGCTGTCTCGCATGTTTCCCTGAAAACGGGATGACGGACATTTATCAACAGGCGTACAAGTTCTCCATGTGCTTCCCGGTACACCAGCATGGGGTCAACCACCCACTCACTGTCACTCATCTTAAGGCAGCTGGAGGCCACGCCCCGTTACTGCTTTCTCAGAGTTTGAGCCGTCCTAAGCTGCTTATTGTTACTTCCCTTCGCCACTCCCCAGCCCAGTTGCAGTCAACTCTGAATACTTTCTTGGGATAAACTAGCCTTCAGTAAATTGACGCGTTTTCACAAAGTTTTCATGTCGCGTGGATTACTTTAAAACCATCACCCAACATTAATTATTCCAATACGTCCGTACTATACCCTCTACAAGATGCATTGTGCCTTGTCAGTCATTTTTGTTCAGCCCTAGTGTTCACTCAATGTGAGTTCAGTGATTTATAATGACTTCATGTAAGGGGCATAGCTCTTGCCATCTTACAATGTAGATGTGTAGGGAAGAAGCAAATACTCTCAAATTTATAAAAATTATGGCCTTTCTTCTTCTTCTTCTTCTTCTTCTTCTTCTTCTCCTGCTGTTACAGCCTCATTGGACCACTTTAGTAAATCATTTTCTGGTCATCTTCTTCAATATGTTTTTTTCTCAAATTACCTAGTACCTTTTCAATCGTTCTGATCTTTTTCGATGTTCCCCGTATGTAAATACCTTTTTCATTGTATTTCGTTTATTTTTGGCTTAAATTTTATTTTCATCTTTTCCATTTCTTTAAATTCTCTATTTTGTTTCGTAAACCATCCAATGTTAATCTAGCTCTTCCTTTTCCTACTTCGCTTCCTTTATCCATCCTACTTGCCGCTTCATGTTCCAATGCTTAACCATTTTTCGATTGTTTTCAGTGTCAGTACCAGTAATACGGAATTTACTGCTTTGGAAACAAGGAGGAGAGTATACACACACTGGCGATGGATGGTTGAATTGCCGGCCGCGGTGGTCTCGCGGTTCTAGGCGCTCAGTCCGGAACCGCGCGACTGCTACGGTCGCAGGTTCGAATCCTGCCTCGGGCATGGATGTGTGTGATGTCCTTAGCTTAGTTAGGTTTAAGTAGTTCTAAGTTCTAGGGGACTGATGACCGCAGATGTTAAGTCCCATAGTGCTCAGAGCCACTTGAACCATTTTTTTTTTATGGTTGAATTTAGAGTCAACGCCGATACTGCGCCATGTCTCAACGCCAATCCGTTGCGGGAGGTTGTGTGTCTCACACAGCTGAATCGTCCACGTACTGTAAGACAATATCAGTAACGTCTGTTTGGCTGTTCGCTTCCAGCTATTTCATGAGAGTAACACCCCAGAAAATAAATTTCGTTCCGGTAAAGAACTGAAAACGAAGACATTGTCACTGCTACAGTTACTACCTTCCCTCGTACGTGGAAGACTAATGGAGTGGCCTGGTATTATAAACAGGAATAGCACAATAAATACATCACCGTTCTATGGTTTATTGACACAAAACTCATAAAATAATTCTGTTAGCAATCACCAAGTTGTAGATGTATTGTATTGAACTGGGGACCCAGAAACGACGGAGAGGCATCGTCCCCGCTGTAACCCTCAGTGGCTCACAATCCTACAACAGGCTACAGCAGTCCACTAACCCCACCGCCACCCCACACCGAACCCAGGGTTATTGTGCGTTTCGGTCCCCAGTGAACCCTCCCCCCCCTCTTGGGAATGTCTCAAAGCAGACGAGAGTAACTCCAATGTTTGCGTGTTAGAGTAATTATGGTTGACCCGTACATGGAGAAAGTATTTGCGCAGCAATCGCCGACGTAGTGTAACTGAGGCGGAATAAGGGGAACCAGCCCGAATTCGCCGAGGCAGATGGAAGACCGCTTAAAAACCATCCACAGACTGGCCGGCATATCGGACCTCGACACTAATCCGCCGGTCGGATTCGTGCCAGGGACAGTCACGCCTTCTCGCCCGGAAAGTAATGCGTTAGACTGCGTGGCTAACCGGGTGGGCTAAGTTGTAAATGAATACTTCCTGGAAATTGCACAAGTGAAATGCAGAATTCCGAAGGAAATCACAAATCTGTTGCCACAGTAAACCAAGTGAACGTTGAATTCCAAGTTGCAGTAAGATACCATGCGAGGGTTGGGTCGTAAATGGGGAATGGCTTAGATCGCTCTGCCCTTCTGTCGTAAGGGGGCGTATTGAATGGATAGATGTGGGCAGTGATTAGCCACCGGATATGGGTGCATTAAAGGGAGCTCGTGGATACAAGAAGCCCGTTATTGCTGTTTATTTACATTCATCAGGTTCGGCACTATTGGTGTTCATGGAGAGCACGAAAAATGTACCAACACAACGCCGATCCAGACCATTGCTCTGTAGGCTGTATCGGCGACTGTGCTACCGCTCTGGCTAATGCTGTTGCTGTATCGATGGAGCCTCGTGTTACCTAGCCGTAGCCGATCGCCCTGGCATGGTTGGTATTACTGGGAGCGTTGAAACCTCGACAGTGGCGGGGTGGCTAGACCTTACGTTAAAGACTGCGTGGCATTGTCAGTCGGTATGGCGTTGTCTGACACACACACACTCGACGTGGTTCTACTGCCCAACTGTGGGACAGCGACTGGCTGGTTTGGCCCAGAAGGTTTAAATGCAACTGCTTTAGGTGTGACTTCGCAGAAGAAGCCACGTCTCTGTGTCACATGGATATATCTGGAACAGGGCACTCTGACGTAGCGTGTCGAACTGTACAAGATCCGTTAGTCTGATCAGGGTCCACGTCGTTAACACATAGATTTTTGACTTCACAGAACCGGCTCTTTCCGCTTAATTCTGCTGGCCACTTAATAATTGCAGCTGGCTATTGTCCTCGATTCGGTACTTCGTGGTGTAGGGAGTCACGACTCCAGAGAGTACCGCCCACAAACGATAAGCCCCGATCGAAACACTCTTAGCGCAGCAGCTGTATGGGTTGGTTGGCGGTATGAACTATTGCGAGGTCCTTCAGGAGCCACAGCTGACAACCCATGGGCATCACGTGTGTGGGTAGCGACTGGTCCATGCCTCGTTAAATACCAGAGCACTGAGCTATGGCGGACAGTTCTCTTCAGTGCCCCGAGTCCTGTATAGTAAGCAGTTACCACCGAGTCTACCAACTGCAGAGTTCGTCCGTCGTCCCCGAAACAGGTTCTGTAGACATCGTAGGCCAGCTCTGGACTCTGCGTAACCATCATTCAGAGGAACACAGACAGGACTTTTATATTTTAGGGGATTTGTATAATGTCAAACGTCTAATTGTGCTGGCTCCTGACGTGAACCATATACCTTGCTGTTGGTGGGAACGCTAGCGTGACTCAGCGATACAGATAGCTGCGACGTGGATGCAACCACAACGGAGGGGTGTCTGTTGAGAGGCCAGACAAACGTGTGGTTCCTGAAGAGGGGCAACAGCATTTTCAGTAGTTGCAGGAGCAACAATCTAGTTGATTGACTGATCTGGCTATGTAACATTAACCATAACAGCCTTGCCGTGCTGGTACAGCGAACTGCTGAAAGCAAGGGGAAACTACAGCCGTAATTTTTCCCGAGAGCATGCAGCTTTACTGTATGGTTAAATGATGAGGGCATCCTCTTGGGTAAAATGTCTCGGAAGTAAAATACTCCCCCATTCGGATCTCCGGGCGGGGACTACTCTGGAGATCGTCGTTATCGGGAGAAAGAAAATTGGCGTTCTACGGATCGAAGCGTGGAATGTCAGATCCATTAATAGGGCAGATAGTTTAGAAAATTTAAAAAGGGGGATGGGTAGGTTAAAGCTGGATATAGTGGGAATTAGCAAACGTCGGTGGCAGGAGGAACAAGAGTTCTGATCAGGGGAATACAAGGTTACAAATACAAAATCAAATAGAGGTAATGCAGGAGTAGGTTTAATAATGAATAAAAAAATAGTAACGCAGGTAAGCTACTACGAGCAGCATAGTGAACGCGTAATTGCAGCAAAGATAGACACGAAGCCCACGCCTACCACAGTAGTACAAGTATACAGGGTACGGCCAAACTTTCAGGAAACATTCCTCACACACAAATAATTTCCATGTTAGAGCTCATTTTAGTTTCGTCAGTATGTACTGTACTTCCTCGATTCACCGCCAGTTGGCCCAATTGAAGGAAGGTAATGTAGACTTCGGTGCTTGTGTTGACATGCGACTCATTGCTCTGCAGTACTAGCATCAAGCACATCAGTACGTAGCATCAACAGG
The DNA here is from genome assembly GCF_023864345.2 of Schistocerca serialis cubense. Classification (NCBI taxonomy): domain Eukaryota; kingdom Metazoa; phylum Arthropoda; class Insecta; order Orthoptera; family Acrididae; genus Schistocerca; species Schistocerca serialis. Next base: position 88,905,189 of record NC_064639.1, on the reverse strand, counting down.
TTAGTGTTCATCACGAACGTGGTTTTGCAGTCAGTGCAATGTTTACAAATGCGGAGTTGGCAGATGCCCATTTGATATATGGATTAGCACGGGGCAATAGCCGTGGCGAGGTACGATTGTATCGAGAAAGATTTCCAGAACGAAGGTGTCCCAACAGGAAGACTTTCGAAGCAATTGATCGGCGTCTTAGGGAGCACGGAACATTCCAGCCTACGACTCGCGACTGGGGAAGACATAGAACGACGAGGACACCTGCAATGGACGAGGCAATTCTTCGTGCAGTTGACGATAACCCTAATGTCAGCGTCAGAGAAGTTGCTGCTGTACAAGGTAACGTTGACCACGTCACTGTATGGAGAGTGCTACGGGAGAACCAGTTGTTTCCGTACCATGTACAGCGTGTGCAGGCACTATCAGCAGCTGATTGGCCTCCAAGGGTACACTTCTGCGAATGGTTGATCCAACAATGTGTCAATCCTCTTTTCAGTGCAAATGTTCTCTTTACGGATGAGGCTTCATTTCAACGTGATCAAATTGTAAATTTTCACAATCAACATGTGTGGGCTGACGAGAATCAGAACGCAATTGTGCAATCACGTCATCAACACAGATTTTCTGTGAACGTTTGGGCAGGCATTGTTTCTAATGTCTTGATTGGGCCCCATATTCTTCAACCTACGCTCAATGGACCACGTTAGCATGATTTCATAGGGGATACTCTACCTGTGCTGCTAGAACATGTGCATTTACAAGTACGACACAACATGTGGTTCATGCACGGTGGAGCTCCTGCACATTTCAGTAGAAGTGTTCGTACGCTTCTCAACAGCAGATTCGGTGACCGATGGATTGGAAGAGGCGGACCAATTCCATGGCCTCCACGCTCTCCTGACCTCAACCCTCTTGACTTTCATTTATGGGGGCATTTGAAAGCTCTTGTCTGCGCAACCCCGGTACCAAGTGTAGAGACTCTTCGTGCTCGTACTGTGGACGGCTGTGATACAATACGCCATTCTCCAGGGCTGCATCAGCGCATCAGGGACTGCATGCGACGGAGGGTAGATGCATGTATCCTCGCTAACGGAGGACATTTTGAACATTTCCTGTAACAAAGTGTTTGAATTCACGCTGGTACGTTCTGTTGCTGTGTTTCCATTCCATGATTAATGTGATTTGAACAGAAGTAATTAAATGAGCTCTATCATGGAAAGTAAGCGTTTCCGGACACATGTCCACATAACATATTTTCTTTCTTTGTGTGTGAGGAATGTTTCCTGAAACTTTGGCCGTACCTTTTTGTAACACCCTGTATATGCCAACTAGCTCCGCAGATGACGAAAAGATCGAAGAAATGTATGACGAAATAAAAGAAATTATTCAGATAGTGAAGAGATACGAAAATTTAATAGTCATGGGGGATTGCAATTTGATAGTAGGAAAAGGATGAGAAGGAAAAGTAGCAGGTGAATCAAAGAGGAAGTCACATGGTAGAATTTTGCACGAGCACAACTTAATCATAGCTAACGCTTGGTTTAAGAATCATGAAAGAAGGCTATATAGGTGGAAGAGATCTGGAGACACTAGAAGCTTTCAGACAGATTATATAATGATAAGACAGATATTTAGGAACCAGGTTCTTAATTGTAAGACATTTCCAGGGGAAGATGTGGAATACGACCACAATCTATTGGTTATGAACTGTAGATTAAAACTGAAGAAACTGCAAAAAGGTGGGAATTGAAGGAGATGGGAACTGGATAAACTGATAAAACCAAAAGCTATAGAGAGTTTCGGAGAGGGTATTAGGCAACGATTTACAAGAACGGGGAACGAAATACAGTAGAAGAAAAATGGGCAACTTTGAGAGATGAAATGCTGAAGGCATCAGAGGATCAAGTAGGTAAAAAGACGAAGGGTAGTAGAAATCCTTGGGTGACAGAAGGGATATTGAATTTAATTGATGAAAGAAGAAAGTATGAAAATGTAGTAAATGAAGCAGGCAGAAAGGAATACAAACGTCTCAAAAATGAGATCGACAGAAAGTGCAAAATGGCTAAGCAGGGATGGCTATAGGACAAATGTAAGAATGTTGACGGGTGTATCACTACGGGTAAGATAGATACTGCCTACAGGAAAATTAAAGAGACCTTTGGAGACAAGAGAACCACTTGCATGAATATCAAGAGCTCATACGGAAAACCAGTTGTAAAGAGAGAAGGGTAGGCAGAAAGGTGGAAGGAGTATATAATCTATACAAGGGCAATGTACTTGACGGCAGTATTGTGAAAATGGAAGAGGACGTAGATCAAGATGAAATGGGAGATGAGATAGTACGGGAATAGTCTGACAGAGCACTGAAAGACATAAGTCGAAACAAAGCCCTGGAAGTAGACAACATTCCGTTAGAACTACTGATAGCCTTGGGAGAGCAGGCCGTGACAAAACTCTACCATATGGTCAGCTAGATGTATGAGATAGACGAAATACCCTCACAATTCAAGAAGAATACGATAATTCCAATTCTAAAGAAAGCCGGTGTTGACATGTGTAAAAATTACGGAACTATCACTTTAATAAGTCACGGCTGCAAAATACTAACACAAATTCTTTGCAGACGAATAGATAAACTGGTAGAAGCCGACCTCGCGGAGGATCAATTTGGATTCTGTAAAAACGTTGGAACAAGTGAGGCAATACTCGCCGTACGACTTACATTAGAAGATAGAATAAGGAAACGCAAACCTACGTTTCTAGCATTTGTACACGTAGAGAAAGCTTTTGGCAATGTTCATTGGAATACTCTCTTTCAAATTCTGAATTTGGCGGGGTTCAAATACAGGGCGCAAATGGCTATTTACAATTTGTACAGAAACCAGATGGCAGTTATAAGAGTCGACAGGCATGAAAGGGTAGCAGTGGTTGAGAAGGGAGTGAGACACGGTTGTAGCCTATATCCGATGTTATTCAGTATATTGAGCAAGCAGTAAAGGAAACAAAAGATAAATTTAGAGTATGAATTAAAATCCACAGACAAGAAATAAAAAAAAAAAAAACTTTGAGGTTTGCCGACGACATTGTAATTCAGTCAGGGACACCAAAGGACCTGGAAGAGCAGTTGAACAGAATGGACAGTGCCTTGAATGGGGATATAGGATGAACATCATCAAAAGCAAAATGAGGATAATGAAATGTCTTCGAATTAAATCAGGTGATGCTGAGGGAATTACATTAGGAAATGAGACACTTAAAGAATTAGATGAGTTTTGTTATTTGAGGAGCAAAATAACTGATAATGGTCGAAGAAGAGAGGATATGAAATGCAGACTAACTGTGCAAGGAAAGCGTTTCTGAAGAAGAGAAATTTGTTAACATGAGTATAGATTTAAGTGTCAGGAAGGTATTTTCTGAAAGAATTTGTCTGGAGTGTAGCCACGTACAGAAGCGAAACATGGGCGATAAATAGTTTAGACAAGAACAGAGTAAAAGCTTTCGAAATGTGTGCTGCAGAAGAATGCTGAAGATTAGATGGGTAGATCACGTAGCTAAGGAGGAGGTACTGAACAGAATAGGGGTGAATAGGAATTTATGGCACAACTTGACTAGAACGTGGGATTGGTTGGTAGGAGACGTTCTGAGGCATCAAGGGACCATCAATTTAGTATTCTAGGGAATCGCGGAGGGTAAAAATAGTAAAGTAAGACCAAGGGATGAATACACTAAACAGATTCAGAAGGACGTAGGTTGCAGTAGTTACTCAGAGATGAAAATCTTGCACGGGATAGAGTAGCATGGAGAGCTGCATCAAACCAGTTCCTGGAGTGAAATCACAACAGCAATAACTGTGCTGGACATTTCACAAGAGGAATCATCATTTGCCTTGACTATTTCTTCATATTTAATCAATTTCATTTTATTACAAATTTTAATGGATCTTTCTGATCGAAAATAATCTACACCGTCCTCCTGCATCCCCGACGTATTTGACTGGTTGTGTCTCACGCTATCACACTACTTTCCTTGGGGTCACTGAACCGTCACATCACCTCACCAATAAGACCTTCGACCAAGTTTAGTAAGGAGACTGAAGTAAACGAACTACCTACATTGGGTAACGAATAGATCGAAAACTTTTATCCATTAAGGACGAGTTTCACTGTGATGTGATTAGTAAAGGTTTCTCGAAATTACCAGTCTCTTTTTGTTTTGTTCTTCAATTTTATTATCCCATGACCGGTTTCGAACCGCCTCGCAGTTGATCATCAGGCGGTACATTTTTATTGCCTGTCTACAGCAGTGTGGAAGTCGTGTAGCTGAGTCGAGATGTATCAACGACGCATGTAAGCACTGAGTGCGATGAGAATTATTTACATTATCAGATCGATTTTGTTGCGTTACTTACAGTTATTAGTATACGTTGGATGGTTGTTGGTGCACACAGTAGTCTGGAAAACATAATGAATATTTTTCAGTGACGTTAATTTTACAATACTTTACACACAGGTAATACGTTCTAAATGCTTTACAAAACGTGAATAAACCTGGTAGTACAGCTTAAATAATGTCGGAGAGTTTGTGTTAGGGTAAAGAGACCCTTGGTTCTACTCTTGTCATACACACTGTCGACAGTAAGTATGTGACAATTTCTCTATTGCAAAAATAAGATGGAGTTATACGGCGCCATCAACATAACTTTGATACTATACTATGGGACAATCACTGAATTAGAAAGCTTGTCTCAGAAACTTAAAAATATACATCCCAAAATACAATTTGCAGTTTAACATCAAACACAACAAGGAATTAATTTTCATGATCTAATCATACCTGTCATAACAACCAAGTTACAACACAAAGAACAAATTACAGAACAAAATAGTTCATAACACTAAAACAGCCAAGCTACCTATTCAGAAATCTGGCATATATATAAATTAAACTGTAACAGATGCTTCTGCTACTACATAGTGCAAACTGGACGAAACTTTGAAATTCGATACAAAGAACATACAGATGCACTACATTTAAAAATGTATGTAGTTCTAGTTTTGAAGCATACATAGCACAAAACAGTCATTCAGTTACAAACACCAACAAAAATCTCCAAGTCGTACACACTGTAGACAAAGGGATAAAAATGGACTTCCTTGTAAAATTACAGAGTTTCGCCCATAAGAATAAATGACCTAAATTACAAAGAAGAATTGAACTTAAAAAACTAAATAACCAAAAAATGTCTCACCACCTCCCCCTCTCACTCACTCTCTCTCTCTCTCTCTCTCTCTCTCTATCTCTCTCTCTCTCTCTCTCTCCCCTTCTAGTACACACACAAAACACACACACACACACACAAAATCTCTTGCTCTCTCATACCACTCTGCTAAACATTTCATTATTAAAAAGTAAATAAGTAAAAAGTAATGCTATGATGTTTCTTGTTTATTTCAGAAGCACTGATCAATGTTAGTTAAACAAAAGATAACTGAGATGTCAAGCGAAATTTCAGTGATAAAAATGTAGATGTAATATCTTCCAAACTGATTGGTTAATAGATTTTACAAATAGCACGCGTCAACTTTACCATATAACTGCATGTTATTTTTGAAATGAGAAATTGACACATGCTCAATGTCCCCAGTGTGTATTACAAGAGCAGAACAAAGAGATTCTCTGCCCTAACACAAACTCTTTGACATTACTTTAGCTGTACTCCTTGGTTTATTCACATTTGGTAAAGCATGTGGAACGTGTTACCTGTGTTTGAAGCATTGTAAAATTAACCTCACTGGAAAACATTCATTATGTTTTCCAGAATACTGTGTGCACCAATAACTAACAACGGATTCTTTTAACTGTAAATAACGCAACAAAATGAGTCTGAATAATTCTCGCCACACTCAGTGCTTACATGTTGCATTTACGCATTTTGCCACAGCTACATGACTCCCACACTGCTGCAGACAGGCAATAAATATGTACCACCTGATAACGAATCGCCAAGCGGTTCGAAACCGATAATCGGATAATAAAATTAAAAAACAAAACAAAGGGCGACTGGATGCAATAATTTCAGAAAACCTTCAGAAATAGACGTGTCACACAGAATTAATATTTTTTGTAGTTGCTGATTTTACTTTAATGCACTACGAGTTTCAGAGGACTAGGGACGCCGTTCTCTCTTCTACTATTGCGCCCAAATTTCAAACAATTATTTTTTTTTTTTTTTGGAATGGAACAAAACTGGATGGTAACGTAAGAAAAGTTACAAAAATTTTAGAAAGTCTCAAAAAGCGATACCCTGCTCTGCATGTACGGGTATGAGCATCATGTCAGTAGTTCCTTCTCATTTTAGCTGTCTAGTGGAGGCTTGTAAGTACAGACATGCTTTAGCATTTTTATCGTCAGGACATTCATATAGATCGTAGCATACTAATTAAATGTTAGTAAGTAAACATATTTTGAACTAAACATTCCATTTGGTTTGACTACTTTAAATTTTCTCTCCTTTTAATATGACGGCAATTGTTAAGTACACTGCCTCAGAATGCTGTATGATATTCAAGCTTTTTTACTGCTGATCGTTGATTCCACATATAGATTTCTAATTGTTCCCCGAAATCATTTACTCATATTAATAATATATAGCAGCATAAGAAGATTAGTGTAAAACGTTATTCTACGGAACTATGGTTTCTGTTGTTTCCTAGGGACGTACTTTCCTTTCTTTGTCGTGGACTTCACACCACCATCGCGCAGTCTAAATGCCTTTCCGCTGGACAATGCTAGTTTTCCTTTGTTGTACGTTGTACGTAGGATATTGTCAACCGACCTGAGTAGAAACCCTAAGAGATTTTGGTTGTATGTAAAATCATTAATTGGGTCAAAATCATCTATTCATTCTCTCAGCGACGACAATGGCGCCGGAAAGGAAGATAAAAGAGATAAGGCCGAAATACTGAATTCGGTCTTCCGAAGTTGCTTCACCGCGGAAGATCGTAACACTGTCCCCCCTTTCAATCGTCGTACGAACGTCGAAACGGCAGATACTGAGATAACCGATCGACGAATTTAAAAGCAGCTACAATCGCTTAGCAGTGGAAAGGCGTCAGGACCAGATGAGATACCTACAAGATATTATAAAGATTATGAGAAAGAACTTACTCCACGTCTAGCAGCAATTTATCGTAGTCGCTTGAACAACGAAAGGTATCTTACGACTGGAAAAAACGCAGGTCATTCCCGTTTTTAAGAATGGCCGTAAGACTGATCCACACAATTATAGACCTATATCGTTGACATCAATCTGTTGTAGAATCATAGAACATGTTTTATGCTCAAGAATTATGACATTTTTGAAAAATGAACATCTCCTATATAAAAATCAACATGTATTTCGCAAACAGAAATCTTGCGAAACTCAGCGGGCTCTGTTCCTCCATGAGGTCCACAGCACAGTAAAGAACGGCGCTTAGGTTTATGCCGTGTTCCTTCATATGAGTAAGGCATTTGACACCGTTCCGTATTGCCGTTTAATGAAAAAAATTCGATCTTACGGAGTATCGGAGGAGACTTGCGACTGGATTCAAGGCCTTTTTGCACACAGGTCTCAACATGTCGCTCTTAACGGAAGAAAATCGACAGATGTAAAGGTAATATCCGGAGTACCACAGGGAAGTGTGATAGGACCGTTTCTGTTTACAATATATATAAATGACCTAGCAGAAAGCGTCGGATGCTCTTTAAGGCTATTCACAGACTATGCAGTTGTGTATACCAAGGTAGCAACGCCAGACGGTTGCAAGAATTTGCAGAACGACCTACAGAGAATTGATGAATGGTGCAGGCTCTGGCAGTTGACCCTGAATGTAAATAAATGTAACATATTGCGCATGCGTAGGAAAATAAATCCACTACTTTACAGATACACTATTGATGATGAGAAACAGCTGGAGACAGCGTCTTCTGTAAAACATGTAGGCGTAGCTATGCAGAGCGATCTTAAGTGGAATGGCCACATAAAACAGATGATGGGTAAAGCAGATACCAGACTCATATTCATCGGAAGAATCTCAACGAAATGTAACTCTCCACGAAAGTCGTGACTTATAAGGCGCTTCTCCGCCCGATTCTTGAGTATTGTTCATCTATCTGGGATCTGTATCAGGTAGGACTAATGAGGAGATAGAGAAGATCCAACGAAGAGTGACGCGTTTCGTCACGGGATCGTTTAGCTGGCGAGAGAACGCTACGGAGATGCTAGAGAAACTCCACTGACAGACGTTACAAGAGAGGCGTTGTGCATTACGGAGAGATTTACTATTGAAATTTCGGGACACCACTTTTCAGGAGGAATCGTACAAGATACTACTTACTCCCTCCCCCCCCCCCTCCCCGCCCACACACATACATCTCGTGTATTGACCACGAGGAGAAAATTCGAGAAATTGGAGCCAATACAGAGGCTTACCGACAATAATTCTTCCCACGCACTATTCACGAGTGGAACAGGGTTGGATGGATCAGACAGTGGCAACGAAAGTACCATCCGCCACACACCATTTGGCGGCTTGCGCAGTATAATTTACAGGGTGATTATAATTAAAGTTAAACTTTCAAACGCTGTAGAAATAACACCACCGGTCAGAATGACGTAAAATTGCAGCGGAATAGTGTCGTAGAAGGGGGAAAATGTAAGACAGAAGAAAAAAAAATGGTGTGAAAATTGATAAATAGATGGCGCTGTATGTGTCAGAAGACGTAAATGAAAATACCTGTCATGCGCACGACGCATTGAAGTTGGTATACACACGCCGGGTACACGACTTTTCCTCCTTTCGCGTGTGCAACCTTCGCCATGACTGTCTCAATGCAAGATTGCGTTTCGCTTATAAAGCTGTATTACAAGAATGATGTCTGTGCACACGTCGCTCTGCACAAGTTGCGGACACTGAAGGATTTGAAAAAAGGCGTTGTTCCCATGCCTGCCGTGGGTCTGGAGAAAATGACGCGGAAATGCGAAAAGACGGGTTCTTTTGGTCTGCAACCTGGTAGAGAGAGAAAACGAATTGATTCGACGTCAGTGAAAGCAGTGCCCACAGCAATGCAGTAAGAGACGAGTGGTGGTGTGCAAACGTTTAGTGCACGGAGAATTGCTCGAACACTGCACATATCCGTGAGCACGGTGGGTAAAGTCCTATGAAACATCCTTCTTTGCTATCCATTCAAAATTACCCATGTGCACGAGTTGTTTCTTGTCGATCTGCCAGCGATAGAGACCCTTGCTTTAGAATTTCTTGCTCGCATTGAAGTGGACAGCGATTGGTTGTGGAAGATTTAGTGGACAGATGAAGCCCACTTCCATCTGACAGGATATGTCAACACACAGAATTGTCGAATTTGGGCAACGGAAAATCCACACGCAAATCAACCGGTAGCACTTCATCCTGAAAAGGTCACTGTGTGGTGTGGGTTGACGGCATCACTGATCACAGGACCATATTCCTTCGAAGATACAGGTGCTTTCGGTCGTGTTACCTGTACCGCCACTGGTAAGGGCAATGAGTGTCTTTTGCACAACCACGTCATTCCAGCTCTCCAACTGAGTGGATGTGTGGATGGGATCATTTTTATGCAAGATGGCGCACCTGCGCACATTGTAAATCCGGTTAAGCAGTTGCTGCAGCGCCGTTTCGGAAATGCTAGAATTATCAGCTACTATTTCCCTGCAGCGTGGCCGTCCCGATCATCTGATCTTAATCCATGTGACTCCTGGCTTTGGGGCTATCTGAAAGATATTGTGTTCAGTATTCCGATTCCGAACTTAGCTCCATTGAAGGCACGAATTGCGCAACACGCTCTGAACGTGACCCCGGAAACACTTCGATCAGTTGTGAAACATGCTGTTTCTCGATTTCACTTGTTGGAGGAAACGGTGGGCAGTATGTTGAACACGTTTTGGGTCAGTCACACGGAAATTAATAATCCGCCTTCATCTTGAGTAATGCTTTTTATGCGGTTTTTGGCCTCAGGACAATTCAAAACTGATTTTCCTATCCGATGTGATATGACGTTGCCGTGGTGGATGGGCTTACGTAACTAACAGTATCACACATCCACACCTATGCACACTGAGTAGCACAGTTTGTTTAACGTCAAAGGTGCACCTTAGGAATTGTTGTATGATTAATTTGTCATTTGTAGCCGACCACTATTAAATTATGATGCTTACAGCTCCATCTATTGCTACATTTTGTAACTATTTATTTTTCTTCTGCCATACATTTTCCTTTCTCCGATAATATTCCGTTGGAATCTGACGTCATTCTGGCCAGGAGAACGACACGTCTGTTATCAGCCCTTTTTGCGGTACGCGGCATTGTTCCAGCAAACGGCGTGCTGACCACGAGACTGTTGTCGCTTCTAGAAATGCTCCCTAACGAGTACCATGAGAAATAGCGTCACCAGCGTAAAAGAATGTCGCAAGCAGCATTACTGCATCAGAAGTCCAGCATCCGCCAAAATTTACCATTCGGAGTTATTCGGGAATGAGGCTTAAAGTTGTAAGAATTTTTGTAAATATTGGCAATAAAAAGTGTGCGCGGTCTGTTAGGAGCGTACCGATGACGGATTAATGGGATGTACTATCAGCCCATCTTGCCTCTGTTTCATTCTATCACTACCACCTGCCCAAGGAGGGTCTGCTAAACCATCCTGTGAAGGCATCAATCTCCAAATGTACTGTGCCCTCAAGCAAAGGACAGGGCACACCGAAAAAGGGAGAATTAAACTGCAAATACCACACTCCTTTTGCAATCTGGACGCTCGTGCCTTTCAATGCAAACCCACAAGCACAGGATGCCGCGGTATTGCTGTCGATACCGCCTGTACCCATCCTGCTCCTGCACGTCGAATGGAATTGAAGGCAAGTCTACATCCAGGCGAGAAAGCGCATCAGCGGATCGACAAGTGTTGCCGACAGGTAGCGAAGCCTTCACTGCCACGTGTGCTCGCGAGTGGAACGAAAGGCGAGGCGGTCTGCTTCTGCCAGCCTCAAAGATTGCGCTCCGCGCTGCGCCGACCGAGTGATTCCGAGCAGAAAGGCGGCGCAAAATGTCCGTATTACAATTTCTTAAAAATAAAAATAAAAATAAGAAAAGGGGAGGAAATAAAAAAGTAGCAGCTCTGTGTTCATAACCCTGTCGCGAAAGACAGGGCACTGAAGCATCTTCTTATAAAAGAAACGCTAAGCTTCTCTTGACCCCTTTCCCAGCGGTCTGAGTGTTTCATAATCTATTATGAATGGAGACCCGATTGTATGCATTTGCACGTTTCATATGCATTTGCGTTTTTGGCTCCTTTTTACCAGTTTTTGCATATTTTAACTATGAAACAGTGACAATGCACATTTTCGCACTATGTTTACAATAATTTAAAAATGTACACGGGAGGTCTCTAGCTCGATCTAGTTTTGATATCTCACAGATTGACCGCGACCTAGAACTGCGTGTAGTCGCCAACCGTGAGGCCACTGCCTAGTGAAATCATTACTGAAGAGGAACAGGAACAACCAAACGGATTCAATGCTCCTGCGCCCTCGCTCCCGGTTAATCCCCTCCGTGTCATTCCGTACGCGTCAGCAACAATTAAATGAAACTACGCAACCTTTTAGTCGCACGTCCATTGTTTCAGTTTAGCTTCCTATTTACTTGTACACAGCTATGCCGCCCAGAAAAAGAAACGCCGTTTCGTGGATAGCTGACCACTCTGGAACACATACATATGATGGAATTGTTTTATACTGTCGAATTTGCGAGAAAAACGTTTCGTGCAAAAAAAAGTTTCAGATAGACCAGCATTACAAGACAAGTTAAAAAAAAAAAAAAAGGTTCAAATGGTTCTAAGCACTATGGGGCTTAACATCTGAGATCATCAGTCACCTAGACTTAGAACTACTTAAACCTAACTACCCTAGGGACATCACACACGTCCATGCCCGAGGCAGGATTCGAACCTGCGACCGCAGTAGCAGCGCGTTTCCGCACTGAAGCGCCTAGAACCGCTTGATCACAGCGCCCGGCAAGACAAGTCTTCATATAGCATTAATGCAGAAGAAAGGAGGGCAACAACAACTTCTGACAACAGAAAGTTGCAGTAGCAGGGATTTGTCCATAAGTAACCAATGAAGTCGGTTTAACAGAGATCTATGAGAAGCATTCATTGGAAGCAATATTCCTCTTCACGAACTTACAAACTATGTCCTCAAAGGCTTCCTGAGCAAATATTGCTTAAATCAAAATATACCAGATGAGTCACCATTGTGTGAAAAATTATACAGACAGTTTACGTACATGTTCTGGAAGAAATTCGCAATGAACTCAAGCACAGCATTATCTGGGTTTCAGTTGACGAAGCAACACACTTGTAGCCGTTGCACTGCAAATATAATTCTTGGTGCTTTAAAAGAAGAGCCTTCTTCTTCCTATTTAGCGGCCTGCAAAGAACTTGAAAGAGTAAATCATTCTACGATCGTCAGATTTGTGAGTGAGGGTATTAGAAAAATATTTCCAGAATCTTCTGCAAATGAAAGGGTGTTTGTGTTTATTTCAGATGCTAATCTTGCATATTTCGACACTTTTCATGCATTTTAAAGCATTTTCCATGCATATCTGCATGCATATTTGAAAATTGTTGTCAAGCATATAATCCGGTCCTAATTATGAATGACCACATCTCTTGCCCTGCCGTGCACCTAATACGGCGGCCGCTGAGAATGCCGGCCGGTTACCCTTTAGTTCTCCACTCCACGTTACGTAAATTGTGCTGTGCATGTAATGCTAACAAGAACACGCAAAACTCGAAACACCACTCTCTGCCAAGGAATGAAATTCTCGAACAAATTACGTAAGCCATTTAATGGAATCTCCAAAACACACATACACTCCTGGAAATGGAAAAAAGAACACATTGACACCGGTGTGTCAGACCCACCATACTTGCTCCGGACACTGCGAGAGGGCTGTACAAGCAATGATCACACGCACGGTACAGCGGACACACCAGGAACCGCGGTGTTGGCCGTCGAATGGCGCTAGCTGCGCAGCATTTGTGCACCGCCGCCGTCAGTGTCAGCCAGTTTGCCGTGGCATACGGAGCTCCATCGCAGTCTTTAACACTGGTAGCATGCCGCGACAGCGTGGACGTGAACCGTATGTGCAGTTGACGGACTTTGAGCGAGGGCGTATAGTGGGCATGCGGGAGGCCGGGTGGACGTGCCGCCGAATTGCTCAACACGTGGAGCGTGAGGTCTCCACAGTACATCGATGTTGTCGCCAGTGGTCGGCGGAAGGTGCACGTGCCCGTCGACCTGGGACTGGACCGCAGCGACGCACGGATGCACGCCAAGACCGTAGGATCCTACGCAGTGCCGTAGGGGACCGCACCGCCACTTCCCAGCAAATTAGGGACACTGTTGCTCCTGGGGTATCGGCGAGGACCATTCCCAACCGTCTCCATGAAGCTGGGCTACGGTCCCGCACACCGTTAGGCCGTCTTCCGCTCACGCCCCAACATCGTGCAGCCCGCCTCCAGTGGTGTCGCGACAGGCGTGAATGGAGGGACGAATGGAGACGTGTCGTCTTCAGCGATGAGAGTCGCTTCTGCCTTGGTGCCAATGATGGTCGTATGCGTGTTTGGCGCCGTGCAGGTGAGCGCCACAATCAGGACTGCATACGACCGAGGCACACAGGGCCAACACCCGACATCATGGTGTGGGGAGCGATCTCCTACACTGGCCGTACACCACTGGTGATCGTCGAGGGGACACTGAATAGTGCACGATACATCCAAACCGTCATCGAACCCATCGTTCTACCATTCCTAGACCGGCAAGGGAACTTGCTGTTCCAACAGGACAATGCACGTCCGCATGTACCCCGTGCCACCCAACGTGCTCTAGAAGGTGTAAGTCAACTACCCTGGCCAGCAAGATCTCCGGATCTGTCCCCCATTGAGCATGTTTGGGACTGGATGAAGCGTCGTCTCACGCGGTATGCGCGTCCAGCACGAACGCTGGTCCAACTGAGGCGCCAGGTGGAAATGGCATGGCAAGCCGTTCCACAGGACTACATCCAGCATCTCTACGATCGTCTCCATGGGGAATAGCAGCCTGCATTGCTGCGAAAGGTGGATATACACTGTACTAGTGCCGACATTGTGCATGCTCTGTTGCCTGTGTCTATGTGCCTGTGATTCTGTCAGTGTGATCATGTGATGTATCTGACCCCAGGAATGTGTCAATAAAGTTTCCCCTTCCTGGGACAATGAATTCATGGTGTTCTTATTTCAATTTCCAGGAGTGTATTTCGAAGGGCAACTAGAAAGCACATGTTGAGCAATACATATTCTACACTATGAAGGATTATTTAGACAACACAACACTTCCGTCATTTCATAACAGAGTTTCATACTATAATGTTTTATTGTATTTACTTGAATTTTATTAGTTTATTTAATTATTATATTTTATTTATTTATCTTTTTGCGCAGGATGGTGGGGGGGAGGGGGTAGGGGGAGGACGGAACGAAACCTTGCATCGAAGGTCTGCATTTGAGTGATTTCGGGAGGCGTAAAAGGAGGAAAAGCAGGAGGAGGAGGAGATTAGCCTTTAACGTTCCGTCGACAACGAGGTCATTAGAGACGGAGGGATCGAGGAGGAAAGCGGTCCGCCCCCCCCCCCCCCCCCCCCATTCGTAGGAATCACCCCGGTATTTGTCTGAAGTGATTTAGGGAATTCACGGATAACCTAAATCAGGATGGCCGGACGCGGGTTTGAACCGTCGTCCTCCTGAATGTGCTGACCACTGCGCTACACCACTCGGTAGCGTGAATGGTGATATTTCACAATAATTCCTAACCACAAACCATTTTATTCTGTAAGACGCTTATGAGAATTACGGTTTCTAAAGTTGCTCTCCTCATCATGTTAATTAACTGTTTACTAACAGCGAAGAACTTTGAAATTAAATTTTTCATTCTTTTCCTAGAACAGGTTTGTTTCATTCGGGCACTATGGAAGTGCAAAAGTAGGTGAAAGGATAGCTGGTGTTGTAGGCATACGAAATTACGCTAGCGGATGTGACTTCATAAATGACCTTAATTTCGGTATTAGGGGGCTCTTTTGACTAATGTTCCGTCTTGTGAATATTTTTATATTGCCTAGCTGACATACATCCAACAAGGGAGTCCAAAATTGCTTTAAGATACATTTTGGCGGTATCTGCGGTCAATAATTTTGCAGAGAAAATCATTTTTCCCATGTTCATCAGCACCGAACAAATGCAGACAGAGAGTGAATCGTACCACTATTAACGTACTGACATGTTTCAGAATTTAATACACATTAGAGTCTCGTAATGAAAGAGATCAATACAATCGGAGAAATAATTCGTATTTTGTGGACTTATTCCGGTGTGAATGAGGTTAGAAATTGTTACACCTGCTATTACGTTGGTATGAGATACCCGAGAGGCTGATGAATTTTTGATATTATAATCGTGTATTAAATATTTTTTTTACTTGGGATATTAATAATGGTGCCTATTAAAGAAGATGGGTAGATAAAATACTATGTTCAAAATACAAAACCGTTTTTTTTGGGTGAAATAACAAATTGTCTATATTTTCCCAGAAAAATTACAAGTTTCAGAAGTTTAACATTTTCTTCATACAAAATTACATTTTTTAAATTAATTAACATAATAATATTATTTTCTAATAATGAAACAGAAAAAGAAAAAAAGGTCTTATGGTACCATCTAGCTCAGCAGCAACATTACACATACCAATCAGCACATTCTCCACACATAAAAATCGCGTGCTCAGTATAAACTGCCTTCTCACACTTCGAACAACAATGTCTTGCTTTCCTGTCTTTTTTATTCAGTACAGTCTCCACACCGGACATTTATACCAGAATTTTTTTTTTTTAACTGGCGATGACGTTTCTCCCAGTTGATCAGCAGTCCTCTTTCGAATTTCCCTTGGAAGACGTACGTTTCTTGTCTAATGCGAAGACTGTTATTTGTCAGATTCAAACCTAAATTACGAATGAAATCTCGGCGTTTTCATTTCCTCTCTAGAATGTGATGCCATTTATGGCAGCCATATTGAGTATACCGCAAAAAATTGTCATAGGCCAACGTTTGGTGTTGCGCGCTACATAATAAGTGGCACTCAGTTCATCTGCGACTTCGACACCGGCTTTAGTTGCATTGTAATAAGTAATCATTTCCAGTTTTCTCTTATCACCTGTCGATAAGTCTGTTCTTATCATGGTTTAAAGTTGACGTAACCAGCACAACTTTATTTTTTTTAGGTACGTAGGATACCAATGTAACGTCATTCTGGAGCCCAAATCGTGAACTATATACTTCTGTTCCTGTTTTGAAAATCTCAGGTACACTTGGCTTGTTTTTACGGACTGTGCCGACATAAGTCAATGAATGTTCTTTCAAGCGATGGATCCTAAGAGGGTACTAGTGAACCAATTATAGGACGTCAAATTCCTATTTGTTTTCATTATAGCAGCCAGATTGTCAGTTTTCTACCTTTTGTCCCGGGTGTTCTTATCATCGAATCTCAAACAATTTTTGGGGAAAGTAAAACTTTTGCAGTGACATTGTAGTCCGAAAGATTGCAACTCCAGTGCCATCTGTACGCCGCAAGTCGTTCAGGTTTTGTCTATTTGAGCGGTTTAGGACCGCTATATACAAAGATCCCATAAATGCCTTCAAATCCTCCAAAGTTGCATCGTTCATGTGGTACTGCTCTTTACTTTCCGGATATTTTCCTCTGATATTCCTTATTTGATTATTTGTATGTGTGGGTACAGTACTCAACAAACTGTTTGTTATAAAAAGACTCCAACATTCAGTCTCTGTTTTGGCATGTTTTGCAGCACCTTTTACGCCTGGAGAATTGGTAATAATATTCTCCAACGAATATGAACACTTTGCCTAGGACAACCCTTCATCCATTTTGTACCTCAGGTAACTGACTAGGAACTGCTAACGCAGATTTTGGCTCTTCCGAATCATACAAAATATCCTCTTGCTCCGAATCACTTCCTTCACTTCTTTGAGAAACTTTGCCAATCTCTTCTTCGCTCTCGGAGTCACAGGAAATAGCACTTGAACAGTGTTCTGAAACTTCTTCTAGTAGTTCTAGTAGCCGACTTTCATTTTCTTCGCAAGACATCTTGAGAAACATAAAATCTATAAATAAATCAAAGAATACTATAAATAACTATGTATCTCATAAACTTGCTGACAACTCAAGAAACGTAACTACAAGGTCGGGTGTGACGTACCCTAGCCGCCTCTGCAGACCTGTATCTCCGTCTGACGGTGGCACAACAATAAACTCAACACTAGATCTTGTCCCCTCTCCCTTACCTCCAGCTACTGTGAAAGCAAGATTTGTGTGGTAATAATGACATTCAATAATCAGCGCTTCGAAACACCTCGGGTATGACGTACCCGACCTCACTCACGCCGGGTTCATGGATATTTAACCTTTCGTTTCCCTTTATCAACGCAGCGGTCGCTTGTTGGATCCTTCTTAACTATCTCAACAGACCTGCTGGTAGTTTCTAAGTAAGAAGGAGTGTGTCTCCGGTACTGTGCTTTGCACACACACTCGCTGGGCAGAGAAGTTTCGGTGATCATTCAGTGAATGCTGGCAGTAATAATTAACTGTGAGGCCTGTCTGCGCTCTAACGGTACAGGGAGAGCGAGGAACTGGGGGCGTGTCACTGAGAAAGTTCACCCATGGCCGCGCTATGCGTGATGGTGTATACAATCCGGCAGAAGCAGATAACACGTTCTACGGGTGTCTCTGGCTACAACAGGATTTCATTTTCTCTCGTACGATGAGGAGTGTGTGTTGGTCATTCTTCTGATACATACCGCTGATTCAGTTCTTAAGTTTCGGGACACAGAGTTTGTGTGGCGAACCATCTGGGTTTTGGGTCAGTCAGTTGTACTTCAGGTCGTGTAGCTGTTCCCACACTGTCCTTTTATTCTCTCTAAGTGCTACAGAGACTGTTTTCCTTGTTATTGTGATACAGATGGCTCATCTAAATATTCAATTTTGGAATAATCTCTTTGCGTGATGAACCAAGTGCGAGTTGTGATGCTGTCAGGAACAACCCACATCGAACAAATGTTTTTAAAGAGTCTCTTTCTCCTCTATGAATGCCACAGAATATTTGGCATTCTAGTAGCAGCTATGGAGTTAATCTAGTTTCGAGGTGCATCCTTTCTCTGAAAATTCATGTGGACTGTATCACGTGAGAGTTCAGGGTTGATGCCATGGCCTGCAAAACATTAAATTCGCACTCGGTCAGTGGCAGTCTTTGCTTGTGTTGAGCAGTACTGTTCTGATATGCTCTTCCAGCCATGTATCGCTAAAAGAAATCAATTATTTGGTCAGTGTAGTGTAATTGAGAACCTTCTCACATTCTTGTATCTCAACATTTGCTGCCGCGGTTTGAGTGTGTATCTGTCCCCTTCACTGGTTTAATGTGATTCCCTGATGATTGCGAATAGTACGGTGTAGCTTCTTAAGTGAATTCTTTTTTTGAACATGTTTTCTTGTCCTAGTACTCAGTAGATGAGGTGTGGGCTGTTACGTTCTCGTACAGTTAAGGTCATTGCAAATTCAAATGTTTTGCTTGATATCCACTTCCTACCAGACCTTATATCAAGATGATTGATAAGATAAGGGTGGTATCAGGTGACACATCCGGTGATGGGTTACAGATTTCTAAACTAAACTAAACTCCGTCTGGGTAGCCCATGAAGGCTCAATGGGCGCTGTGTCATCCTCAGCCCACAGATGTCACTGGATGGGGATATGGAGGGGCATGTGGTCAGCACACAGCTCTTCCGGCTGTATATCAGTTTCCGAGACCGGAGCCGCTACTTCTCAATCAAGTAGCTCCTCAGTTAGCCTCACAAGGGCCGTGTGCACCCCACTTGCCAACAGCGCTAGGCAGACTGGATGGTCATCCATCCAAGTGCTAGTCCAGCCCGACAGACCTTATCTGACTGGAGCCGCTGTTACCACTGCGGCAATCCTACCAGACCACACCGAAAATAAATGCTGATCACCGCTTCCATCATAATTCAGTTAAGGAAACCGCATTAGTTCAAATGGTTCAAATGGCTCTGAGCACTATGGGATTTAACATCAGTTCCCTAGAACTTAGAACTACTTAAACCCAACCAACCTAAGGACATCACACACATCCATGCCCGAGACAGGATTCTAACCTGCAACCATAGCGGTCGCGCGGTTCCAGACTGAAGTGCCTAGAACCGCTCGGCCATAGTCGCCGGCCCGTATTAGTTGAGCTAGGCAGAACCAGTGTAGTGAGACGTACATGAAGACCCAGGTGTAAATAGTGGTGACAGTCAAACAGGATGTTTTCAGAAACTGTGCAACGATGATGCAATAAAATCACGTAAATAAGATATTTGAAGTACATCCATATGATTTTTTTATTTAGGTAAGTATAGTTTTCAAATATTTTTATAGTAATGACACAAATTTAACATGATAAATACTATCCACAATTTTATTCTTAAAAAAATCAACGGATATTTGATATGTTTCCTTGCAAAAAAATGGCTCTGAGCACTACGGGACTTAAAATATAAGGTCATCAGTCCCATAGAACTTAGAACTACTTAAACCTAACTAACCTAAGGACATCACACACATCCATGCCCGAGACAGGATTCTAACCTGCAACCATAGCGGTCGCGCGGTTCCAGACTGAAGCGCCTAGAACCGATCGGCCACAACGGCCAGCCGTTCCTTGCGAACTGAGTGAACTTAACACGGGTCGGAATGACTTATCACTGTTTACTTACTGAGCGAGTTAACGAAGCACTAAAGTGAAACATCTCAAAAATGCAAATTTATCAGGTTCAAATTGTTTTATTTTACGATACTGACATTTGTGTTATCGTTGCTTGCAATATTAAAGTATAACAAGATTCAAAATTAATCTGTGGTCGAGCACAATATGAAATTAATTTTATTGACGCAGTAGTACAGCATGCAAACACTGTTAAGGATGACCCTTAACATTTCTTCCACTACGCTGTCATGTAAATTCACCTAAACTTTGGCAATGGACGCAACATAATACTGCCTGCTTGCTTGAATGATAAATAATTATATATACATAATTATATATTTTAATTATATTAATTATATTTAATTATTCACATTTACCTTGTAAGTAGCCTGTTTGTATGTTGGCAACGCTATAGATTGTGTTAACATCGCTGACAGCGCTCTGCGCCCTCGGCAAGAGGTTCTGTGGTTGGACGGACTAGCAGTTAGCGAGTGGATAGGGAAGTGTATGGACATGAATTTCTTAGTGGAGGCTCTGTGTTGGTAGGACACGCAATGTAAAGTGAGATGAAATAATGTGTTTATAAGAAAATGCGCGAGAAAATGTATGACGATGGATGTTGTTGATAATGTGTGGGTAGTGGAATTATTGACTATTTTATAATTTTTGGAGCTGAATGTCACATGAATAACGTAAAATTTTCTAAATACATTGTTTGCTCTTCAACAAAATCTTTCTTTTGCTAACCATATGCGTCCTAGTAGTTAGAGTCCATAGTAGTTAGAATCCTTTTATTTACCTGGATGTTGTTGCTACTTGTTGTAATTTCTGTAGTTCGTGTTATGAAGATTTTCTGTGAGGTAAGTGACTTATGAAAAAGAATCGGTTTTCAACTGTCGGGATTCGTAATTATAATGAGTTTAGGCAGTTAACAGAGTTGGAGGCAGTTTCATATTTCTTTAATTTCATATTTTTTTGGGTTTGAATTATTGTTAGGATTTCTTATTATTCAGGGCCATTCTTTTGTGTTAATTATTGGAAGTCATATTGTCAATGTAAAGCAGTCACATTGCGTTCGGCTTGTATATTGTGGGTAATAAATGAATAGGTCAAGTTTGAGTTGTCTTTGTCAGGGAAACGTCTGTAGGTCAGTGTTTAATAAGAAAATAATTAAAGAGCTTGTTTGACCCTGACGAGTGGCAACTTTTTGTGCAGTGGACATTTGTTTCTCATCGCCTATCAAATCGGTTTCCCCCACGTGGGATATACTGTAGGACCCCCAGGTCTCGGACAACGTACCAGGTTTGATAACGCTATCATTTCGCACGCGTGCCGACGAAAACACTCTTCCATTTAAAATGGAATACTAGAGAAGCCACCTAGGAGGTATATCAAGAGAAGATTGGGGAAGAACTGAACAACTGTCCTGAACCGGACAATGAAATTGAACAGTAATTTACTGCAAATGATGGAACGTGCAGCCGATACCGCGATCCCACGGTGTACTCCATTCTGTCCGGCTAGCACACCTTCACCATTTTGGTAGGGTAACGAGTGTAACACTGCTACTGAAGAAAGACGGGAAGCGTTGAAAGCTTATAAGCGACGGCCAGCATCCGAAATTTATATGCAACTGGTTCGTGTACAAGCGACAACGAAGCATCTACTGAACGAAAGAAAGGAGCCAGCTGGAAAATATTTTGTGATAAATCATTGACGGTTGCAACGTTTTTCATATAGGGCCTGTATCTCCCACAGACATGCATGCACGTCTGAAGGAACATTACGAAGTAGTTTTGCATTCCGCGCCTATGCATTGACGTCATCTGTTCTCGATACATGAAAATTTGTGCCGGACCGGGACTCGAAACCAGATCTCGCGCTTATCGCCAGCGACCGCCTTAACCATTTCGGGCCCGCCGCGGTGGCCGTGCGGTTCTAGGAACTTCAGTCCGGAACCGAGTGACTGCTACGGTCGCAGGTTCGAATCCTGCCTCGGGTATGGATGTGTGTGATGTCCTTAGGTTAGTTAGGTTTAAGTAGTTCTAAGTTATAGGGGACTCATGACCTCAGCTGTTGAGTCCCATGGTGCTCAGAGCAATTTAACCATTTCGGCTATCTGAGCCCATCTGCAGTATCGATCAAAATGTCCACATGTCACGTGATCACAATCCTCATGCCTGCACCATTCATGATTCCCACACAGGGCCTCAATTATTAGATCGTGACCGTTGTACCGGACAAAATAACTCTCGTCGACATTTTGGTGGGTTCTTCGCTCTACTCCTTGACAGGGGACGAGGTCATTCTACAACACGTAAAGTAGTAGAGGTATTTAATAGGCAATGCACGAGGTTGATTTTATTCAGGATTCCAATACACCATATTACTCCCTATTCTAATGGTTACAAATCCCCATTTTTTAACATAGTCTCCTTTCAATGCCTCCCTTACTCCGAGGGTCTATATGCGCACATCGTACCACTCTCCTAGTCAACATCAGAGCCAACGTCTTGCTGCATCAGTAAACTCCCCATCATTCAAGCACTGCTTCCCGTGGAGTGCACCCTTCATTGGGTCAAAGAGGTGGATGGTGAAAGATCCGGACTGTGGAATGGATAAGGACAGTTGCATGAAATTTTGTGATCTCCCCTCTGGTGGGCAGACTCATGTGAGGCCTTCCGTTGTCACGGAGAATGAGAAGTTCGTTTGTGTTTTTGTGGCGACGAACACGCTGAAGTCGTTTCTTCATTTCTTGAGGGTAGTACAATAGACTTCAGAGGTGGTCGTTGCAGCATGAGGGAGGACATCAAACAGAATAATCCCCTCCCAGGAGACCGGGTGCGACGTTGAACTTTTCCGGCGGAGTAGGAGTGTGGTGGCATCACGCCATGGATTGTAGTTTTGTTTCCATTTCGAAGTGATGAACCCACATTTCGCCGCCTTTGACAAAATTCGACAAAAAGTTGTCACTATCAGCGTCGTAATGCGCAAGCAATTCTGCACACGTAGTTCTTCATTGCCCTTGTGGTTTTCTATTATGCGGCAAGGAACGCAGCGGGCACAAATCTCAGAGTACCTCTTCTGGTGGACGAGTGTGTCGTCACTAACAACAGAGACGTCCAGTCGAGAGGCAAAGTGTTTGATTGCGCCCTGCCGATCACCTCGAATGAGAGTGTCCGCAAGTTCCAACAATGCAGGAGTCACGGCTGTATGAGGCCGGCCGGCACACGGGAGATCGGGCAGGTTTGCGCAACACTGTTACTATAACAGACAATGATGACAGACGCCTCGGCCAACGACTCACAGTGCTTTTGTTTACTTCCACGTCTCCATAGCCATTCTGAAAACGCCGGCGAATATTTTCGATTCTCTGTTTTTGACTCGAAGGAAACAAAATGAGAGCTGAAACTTCCTGGAAGATTAAAACTGTGTGCCGGACCGAGACTCGAACTCAGGACCTTTGCCTTTCGCGAGCAAGGTTCGCAGCAGAGCTTCTGTAAAGTTTGGAAGGTAGGAGACGAGGTACTGGCAGAAGTGAAGCTGTGAGGACGGGGCGTGAGTCGTGCTTGGGTAGCTCAATCGGTAGAGCACTTGCCCGCGAAAGGCAAAGGTCCTGAGTTCGAGTCTCGGTCGGGCACACAGTTTTAATCTGCCAGGAAGTTTCATATCAGCTCACACTCCACTGTAGAGTGAAGATTTGATTCTAAAAATGAGAGCTCTTTGCTTCGAACGCACCACCATTACATACGCCATTTTGAAGGCTACGTGTAGCATCTATCGGAACTCCATGAAACTGCAGGGGCTGATGAGGGAATATTCCGCTATGTCTCACAAGAAATGTCACAGTTATTCAACCGAAACTGGTTGAGAAAAAAAATGTGTTGTATTACTTACTGTATAAGACGGAATACTTTGTTTGAAAAGATGTCCACAGGAATGTCATACGTATTTATTACTCACGGGACTTTTAAGGTATCAGTTGACAGAGAACAGGATACGAGTCCCTTCTGACAGAGTACAGCCGATGATAAACATTTATGAAGCTGGCTCGGTACAGAGAATATGCTGTCTTCTTCGGCGATGACTGGTAACTGGGCTGAGTGGCACCGCACTCAGACGTAAGTAGGCGTGCTGATGCGGTGGCGTATGGGAAATCTTTTGAGAGTGTCTGCGCCTCCGTCTCCCAGCCGTCGTTGTTTCTGGCAGCGACAATTTTCTCTTATGGTTCCGTCGCGAGGTACCAACTGTCCCACAGTACTTAGTACATCGGAAAACACATTTCTCCTTCCCAACGTCCGCACCGTCGTCGTTCAGTGCTGTGTCACCACGTGACGAAGGGGGGGAGGGGGGGGGGGAGACTGAATGTGGACGTAGGCGAAGAGAGAGCGAGTGGAAAGACAACCGACAGCAGCTACCTGACCGCATCCCGGTACCTACCTTGCGAGTGATCGGGAACACCGTCCGAGAAACGAGCCGCAGTGTGGACAGCCACATCCACTGATGCAGAGCCTGTTTTGGACAGACAGCAAGGGTATTGTTGTGTCCTGCCTACTCGTCAAATTAGAGCGGCCTATGAAACCTGATTTCTCGAACTGCTAGACAACAATTCAAGCAAATCGTATTAATGCAGGTTACTACAAAAGGAAATGAGTACTATACTTAACTCTGTGAAATACAAGTGTGTCGCTGGCATAGGGTGACAGATAAAATAAGAAACCTCTTCAGTTTATACAGTTTCTAAGTCGCTGCTATACAAGCGCCTATTCTTGAACTCGCCACTGTGGAGCTCGGCGAACTGGGGCGCGGCCAGGCGGCGCTGCGCTTATGTCCTCTTCGCGTAGATGAGTGTCGTTGTCGTCCTGGAGAGAGGTCGGTCAGCGTGCAATTGGCTGACGCCATGTCATAGACCCCTCTGCTCTAACGTTCCCGCCTGGCGTTCCGGTGCTTGACCCTACGCCGGAACAGGTATCTTCTGGGGAAGAGTGATGGCTGTCCGGGGGTGACGCCTCCGTGGACGTCTGCTCAGGCTGCATCACGAACGCCGACGTCGGCGAGGTCGAGGTGACTGCTGTTGCTGACACAGCGGCGTGCTGGCTCCGCGGACAAACATTCTACGGCAGAGTCAGTCACAGACTGACCGCAGCTACGTCTGGTGATGCCGATGCAGCCCAGCGGCATCTTGTGAGAAGTAATAAGAAATTCTTAAAGCTATTGTTACGACAGCATGTTCCAAAGCCTGTCTGAACAATACTTCATCCTATATCTGAAATTTTGTCCGACACAGCACAACAAAGTTGCTCCACAGCCCTCGCAGAAGAGCAGCAGGGCACAGAAGCGACGACCGCGTACCAGTTAAGCCGGCGACTTCGCGTCACGCGACAAGCAGCATTAGGGAGAAAGAAAGGGCTTGCTCCCGTGCATGGAAGAAATGGAGTTTCTCCGTGTGACTTTTAAACATTTGAACCGTTACACTTGAACACTTCACTGTTACACTGAGGATGAAAAGGAGGCTTTATGCCACCGGCGGCACAAACCTGTTGAAAATTGGCTGACGTGATTTGTGCTCTTTTGCATGGTACAATGAACCTTCAAGACAGAGCCGATACCGTACCTGCAGTAGTAGCGGACGTCATGGGGACAACAAAAGAAAATGTACTTTATGTGTCTGTCACCAACAGCCGACGCATGTTCCAGAATGAACCCTGAAATCAATATTGATGCATTACCATGGCCTGGACGGATGTGGTCACTCTAGTAGCGTTGAAGTGCAGATGATTGATGTTCTGCACAAACATCACAACGAGAGCTGATTTGCTCAATCTGAACATCCGTAACGTGCCAAGTACTCGTACAATGATGTCGGGTGTGTTGTTTCGCGCGAACTACACCCAAATAACCTTGACGTCTTCGACGCAAAACTTCTCGTTGGAGGGAGTGGGGAATCACCACACATACATCGTCATTCTCTATATGCAACAGCAGAACATCTGACCAAGTGCATATCGCGTGACGATGTGAAAAACAGTCACGCACCTCTCCGTGGCGAATTTCTTTCAAGCTATGTGGCCACCCATGTCGCACGTACGTTTTGGAAATTTGTGGCAACTTCCTATGTGACCAAACTGCTGAGGTCACTACTTAATCCAACTTAAACTTACGGTAACGACAACACACACACACACTCATACCCGAGGGAGGACTCGAACCTCACGCGCGGGGAGCCGGGCGAACCGTGGCAAAGCGTCTCAGAGCTCGCGGCTACCCCGTGTCGTACGTACTGCAAAACAAACTACAGAGCTGGGTCAGAATAGGCTGATAATCGAGACGAAAATTTTGAAGACTTTTAAAATCACCAGTATCGATTTGAAAATGTAATTCCTCAGGTGAATCAAGTGCTGTGTCCGGAAAATTCGGTATCTGAGACAAGGAGCCAGCGTTCGAATGTTGGGCAATGGGCCTGTACAACGACTCATACTGATAATTACACAATATCAGCAGCCAAAGTTATAATTCTTGCGCTGTCCGAGGTGCGAAAGAGTTGGTACTATTAACAAGACCATTAAAGGCCAACGATCTGTAATCGAATAGAACTTATGACCATAAAAATATTTGTAGATCTTGCTAACACCACAGATAATAGCGAGCGTCTCTTTTCCAAACTGACTGCTCTTACACTGCACTTTGTATAGAGTTATTGAGGCAAAAAACGAGGACTATCAGCAGAAATAATTCTATGGGCGAGCACAGCTCCAGTCCAGCAAGAGCACGCACGCACAGCTAACGCAACAGGCTTAGCTGGATCAAAATGAAACAACTGACGACGATTTAATAAGAAGAAGCACTTTTTCTTATTGCAGTTTAAACCAGCCACAGAAAGAACTTGAAACAAGCAGTCCAAACTTGACAGAAGGTGTAAAACTTCTCGTTCTTTTTTTTCTGAAAGGGTGGAGCCCTCCATGCCCACACCGGCGTGAGGCCATTTCTGCATATTGGTTAGTTTTCACTAAGTGACGTCTCAGAAAATGTGGGTTCTGCGATGTCTGGTTACGATTAACATCTGGTTATGATTAATCATCAATACGCTCTCATTCTGGAGATAGATTGGGTCGAAAGTTGAATAGACATTGGTTTGAAGGGCAGAGGACAAAAAGTGGCAAGGCAAGAGCCAAGGAAAGAAGCTCTGCGATAGTTGGGCCAGGTTGTACGAGCAGTAGCTGTATTCTGGCTGCGTGCGACGGGTCATGCAGGGGTAGGCTTTGTTAGTAGTGGGTATCATGCAGGTCGAGGCCTTTGACGTTGTGCGTTGCTGTTACTCGGCGGCTGCCGTTGGATGCCGGTGTCGATCTCTCGGTCAGCGTCAGCATACCTCTAACAGTTAGGTTCATCATCGTTTTGTGTCCGATAGGTCATATATTAGATGCACAGTGTAGGGTGATGTTGGCGATTTATTTGCGCACCAGTGTGCGAACTCGTCGGTTTCCCTGCTGTAGCCTATTGGTCGGCTTTAATAGCAGCTGGCATATTCAGTCAACGTTGCTGATATGCAGGGGATTGCCGACGTTTGTCGCTTGTTGGTGTATGTTAGCTTGCCATAGCTGGTTATGCCCGAATTATTAGTGTCTGTGGCCGCGTATGCGATCATAGTTTCCCAGAGTAAGGATGAAAGAGTTGTTCGGGTGTCTCGAGTTCCTGTATAGTCGTGTGGCGAGTTTTTTTAATACTTCATTGAGGGTTTCAGGGTGGTATTCATTGTGACTATCCACGGCGCGGGTGTAGCGTGGAGTGTTGCTAATGATTCGTAGCCCGTTGTTCTCTGTGATCTGCAGGCGGCACAGACGTGTAGGAGCTGCGTATCCCCAGACGGGAACTACGTACGTCATCAGAGGTCTAATCAGTGCCGTGTTTATGGATCTTGAGACCCGCTTATCCAGTGTACTTTCCCTGTTGAGCAATGGGTAGAATTATTTGAACTTCAAGTGCGTTCTGTTGGCAACGTATTCCATGTGGTCTCCCCATGTAAGTTTCCGACCCAGCCAGACACGGAGGTATCTGACTTTCTCTCCGAAACGTATTGAGCGTGCATGTGGTGTTACCTGTCTACAGTGTCGACGTTTGCTCAGTAGCTTCCGTCTGTGTGTGAACAGAACTGTTTCGCACTTGTCGACGTTTACTTTAATACGCCATCGTTCCAATCAAAGCTCGGCACTTCTGAGTGCTGTCTGCAGTCGTGAACTTACGTTCAACGGTTTCCAGTGTTGCGCAAGGATGGGTTGGTCATCCGCGCAGATGGCTAACGTCGTGTTTTGAGTTTCTCGAAAATCATTAATGTAGAGGCTGAACAAGATGGGCCCCAGAATGCTTCCTGGGGTACTGCAGCCTGGATACGCTGCTGTATCGATTGTTTGTCCTGCACGTCAATGTTATCTTTTCGTGAGATATAAGTTTATGAGATGTAAGAGACCTTCAGGGAAACCAGCATCGCTTAGTTTGCGTATAAGGCCGTTGTGCCAGAGTCGGTCGAAAACTTTATCCATGTCCAGGAACACGGCCCCTGTGGCTTTGTTAGTGTTGAATACGTACGTTATATGTTCGACTATGCGGAGGAGTTGTGTTGTTGAGTGGTGATTCCTAAAACCGAACTGCTCCAGTCTTCGAATGTCATGGCGATGCAGTGCCTAGTGAAACGTTTAGTATTACCTCCTCCACGATCTTTAGGAGCTAGTACAGCAGAGTCATGGGTTGGTAATTTTTTGTGAGGAAGTGATCTTTTCCTGGTTTCCTCAACATCAGGTCTTTCGCTGCCTTCCAAAGTCAGGGAAGTATTGGTGTTTAAGATGGAATTCGTTACGTGTGCAATGTTTTACGGCTCTATCCATGAACTCCTGGAGGACATGGTTTAGAATGCCATCGGCCCCACGAGCTTTCCTATCATTGGTATGCTGGATAGCCTAAGTAATTTTATTTGTACTAGTACACCTGATTTCGTCGCGAGTCTTCTGACGCGCAATTTATTGAACGGGCGCCTGGTAAGCTACCAGTATCTCCTGAGGCGGTTCCTCATTGAGATAAGGCCCAGGATTTCCTGGGATGGCTTGTGAGTTAGCTGTTTGTGGCGTAGTCGTGGGCGTCTGTGTGGTGTCTGTGGTGAGTGGATGTTCTGTGAGAGTCATTGAGTTGGTGTGCCAGTTGTTTATGTGCGTATTGGTGTTCTGTTGTCTATGTATCTGTTGTTGTGTGGTCGTGTTCCCCTTGTTCCGGCTGTTGGTCCTCCTCCTTCTTCGGCGTTGTGGCTGTCCCTGTGTAGGTGCGTTTTCTGTTGCTTGTGCTGGGTTGCAGTCTGTGATCTCGGCGGGTAGGGTGGTGTTGATATTCATGTTTTGTGGTGTAACAGATGCGCAAGAAGCGTTGGGTGTTGTATGTCTGTTGCAGGGGATGTTTGTTGTGTGGGTGCGCAGTTCCGAGGTTCCTCTGCCTACCCTGTGCTGCTTGGGGTGCGAGCTGCCACTCTGGCAAAGCATATTCCGCTCCTTACTGAGCGCGGAAACAGTTTCGGAGCTGTGATGGCGGTAGTTTTCACGCATTTTGTTATTTTGCGCCTCAGAGTCTCCTCATATGCAATTCACCGCCTGTAATTGGCCGGATGGACTGCACCACAGTTGGTGCATTTGCGTGGTGCTATGTTGTGGAGTTTGCAGTGTGGGTTCGTGTGACCACCGGCGCAGTTGCGGCAGTGGGGAACGAGCCCGTTTCGAATACCCGTATGTGCAAAGCGCTGGCAGTTGAGGCATTGTTGGGGGGTACGCGGCGTGTTGTACATCTCTACATTTGCGACCAGATGAAGAAATAATTTCATGTTAAGCAGGTCGCATGGTCAGGTAGTGTCGGGCAGCTCAAACGTGTAGATATGCGACGGTCTCACTGTGCCGTACTCAGTCATTCGATTTTCATGAATGTATTCCCTGCTTTGGGCGATGAGTTCGTCTTGTACTGTTTCGGTCGGGGTTCGAGCATCTACCCCCTCGATTACGTACTGCTGTGTTTTTTCCAACAGAGTTCTGTACGCAAAGTATTCCACTTTCCTTTCTTTTTGAAAGTCCAGTAAATTCGTGTAATCGGTCTTCTTCGCCACGTATAGTGCGGCATTGTCCCCAGTGAGTTTAGAGTAGTGTGTTGTGGGGTTTTGCTTGTTGTGAAATTCTTTGTTTAGGAGAATAAGGTCTTTGTAGTTGTGTACGATGACTGTTAGAAGCCATCAGAGTATGTCTAGCTGCTTGTGTACTTGGGCGCGCTGCAGTCGCAGGGTTGTTTGTGTTGTTCCCTGCGTTGCCAGTGTTGCTATTCTGCGTTGTCGGAGTTGACAGCAGCACTCGGCGGTTCCCTCATAGGTTTGTGGGCTCATTAGCCTGCGTGTCTTTTCGGGGTTTGAGTTGTGGACCGACCTGCTGCCACGGTCCCGACTTCTGTGTTGTTTGTATCCTCTGTCGGCCCCAGCTCTGTCGGTGCCTGAGCCACCAGAGGTGACAGACAGCATACTTCTAGTTCTAGCGTGTTTGCGGCAGGCGCTTGGTGTGTATGTGTGTTGGGGACGGGGGGGGGGGGGGGGGGTCGGGGGGTGCAAACTCTCGCTCGGGAGTTTGCAACAGTGGTTGCGGGAAGCTGAGCCGAAGCTCTAGCCGCTTAGCGCTCGGAACCGTTCAGCGGCTGGCGCTTATCCGAGACGCTTCGAAACTATGCCTGTTTCGGCTTATTACCGCCCACTCCGTCGGCTGTCCTCGGGCAGCTACGTCATGTGCAGAGAGCATCGGTTCTCTCGGGTCGTCTGCTCGACTGCAATATTATCCAAACAGTTTACACAAGAAAGGACTTTTACTGTTATTTACTGCAGGAACTGTTGAGAAATAGCGGACGCTAAGGCATTTCCAGATGGTAGTCTTTGAAACTGGAACAAACCCAGGTCGGCGTTGATCACAAAATGTTTCTTGGACTGCTCGTGCAGCGGCAAGTGTAAATGTGTCTCACGTAAGTCAGTCGTGGAAAGCAAAGTCCCTTTCCCAATCTTTCCATTAATTCCTCATGTTGTGGGAGAGGAAGTAAACCCACGACAATTCGAAGGTTTACTGTTTCTTTAAAAAATCATAACTCAGACGGAAACCCCCTGAAGGTTTTTTGAACATGACAAGTTGATACCTACTGATCTGCAGAAATGTGTTGAATAACACAATAGTCTTTCCATCGTATCGCATGAGGGACAGACTTAGTGAAAATAAAAAGAAAAGTGACTTTCGCATCGTCTTTAACAGTAATGTGCACTTCTGAATCATTAGCCCTTCCTAAACCTGGTGCAAATAGTTCACGCGCACTTATTACACGAGTGAGAAACGGTAGTATGAGGCACTGAATCACTCATATGTAACATATTATTTTGCATGCACAGGTTGAAAAAAATGGTTCAAATGGCTCTGATCACCATGGGACTTAAATTCTGAGGTGATCAGCCCCCTAGAGCTTAGAACTACTTAAACCTAACTAACCTAAGGACATGCCCGAGGCAGGATACGAACCTGCGACCGTAGCGGTCGCGCGGTTATACACTGTAGCGCCTAGAACCGCTCGACCACTCCGGCCGGCCCACAGATGGAAAAAAATCAAAGGAGTTTACATTGAAAATATTTGCGCTGTTCCTAAAATTGAGCACATGAAAGGAAGCACATTTCGTAAGTTCAAAAGAAGTTGCAGGCAAATTGCACCCGCCAAGTCAAGAAAGGTTGACTTCTGTGAGATATATTCACAGGTGGCCCTGAGTGACCAAATGGGCGAAATTCGGGCGCTGCAAAGAGTGACAGTGCTGTTTGCTGGAGGCGTAGAATCTGCAACGCCTGAAACTGAACAACTTCATTTAGACACATTTTGTGTGTCGGCTCAGGTAAGTTTAAACACTCTACACTGGGATGGCAAAAGTCATGGGACACCTCCTAATATCGTGTTGGACCTTCTTTTGCTCGGCGACGTGCAGCAGCTCGACGTCGTATGGACTCCACAAGTCGCTGCAAATCCCCTCCAGAAATACTAAGCCATGCCGCTTCTATAGCCGTCCGTAATTGCAGACGTATTGCCGGTGCAGGATTTTGTGCACAAACCAACCGTGGATTATGACCCATAGATGTTCAGTGGTATTCATATGGGGCATCTGGATGGCAGAATCATACTCTCGAATTGTCCAGAATGTTCTTAAAACCAGTCGCGAACAATTGTGGCCAGGTGATATAGCGCATTGTCAACCATGAAAATTTTTTGGGGGGCATGAAGTCCATGAATGACTGCAAATCGTCTCTCACTAGCTGATCATAAATCTTTCCAGTCAAGCAACGGTTCAGCTGGACGAAAGGACCCTGTGTGTACCATGTTAACAGAGCCCACACCATTTTGGAGCCAACACCAGCTTTCTCAATGCCTAGTTGACAGTTTGGGTCCATGGCTTCGTGGCGTCCGCGCCACACATAAACGCTACCATCAGTTCTTACCACTGAAATCTGGACTCATCTGACCATACCACGGTTTTCCAGTCGTCTAGGGTGCCACCGACATGGTCACAAGCGCAGGGGAGATGCTCCAGGCGATGTCGTGCTGTTACGAAAGACACTCGCGTCGATCGTCTGTTGCCGTATACCGTAAACTCCACACTTGCCGAACTGTCGTAACGGATACATGCGTCATTCGTCCTACTTTGGTTATTTCACAAAATGTTGCTTGTCTGTTACCACTGACAACTCCATGCAATCACCGCTGCTCTCGGTCATTAAGTGAAAGCCGTCGGACACTGCGTTTTCCGTAGACAGACGCAATGCCCGAAATTTACTATTTTCAGCTGACTCTTGACACTGTCGATCTCGGAATACTGAATTCCCTAACGAGTTGCGAAGTGGAATGTCACACGCGTCTAGCTCCAACTACCAGTCTGTTTTCAAAGTCTGTTAATTCCATAATCACATCGGTCACCTTTTCACACGAATCACCTGAGTACAAATGACAGATCCGTTAATGTACTGCCCATTTTATACCTTGCGTTCGCGATACTACCACCATCTAAATATGTGCATGTCGCTATCCCATGACTTCTGTCACCTCAGTGTATTCGACAGACAGAGGAATTTCAATACACAAGGCAAACCCAAGGCGGACAATACACGTGATCCACGTTTAACGAGGCGGGAGATGTCTGTATAAACGACCAGACTCGTCGTCATTTGTTATACCGGACGAAATGACGTTCATTGGTACAATGGTAAGTTCTTAGCTTTACTTCTGGAGAGAGCCGAGGTGATAATACAACACGTAAAATATTAGATCACTTTATAACACGATCATGATGAAATACTTAAATTTGTTACAATCCATGTCCACACGTATGTCATGAGTATTTCTTACTTGTACACATACGTATCCGAAGGAACTTTACATCGTAATTAGGAATAACGCAGAGACTGCTATATCGTATTTCCCTGCGTACACCAGGCAAATGACTTTCAAATAAAATGTCTTCCCTGTACAGGAGTACACATAGTGGATATACAAGTTGTGGACACATTGTTGACGACATATGGTAGTTCGGGTCTGGCCATGAGTCGTGCAAGGCAAATTGTGAGGATACATCACTGACAAGCTTAAGGGTTGTGACTATAAGAGGAATGGAACTCTGCATCGGTCATGGAGGCGTGCTCGGATAGCCGAAATGGTTAAGGCGATCGCTTGCGTTAAGTAGGAAGTCCGTGTCCCAGTCCGACACAAACTTTCATGTCTCGCAAACGTCTGGCGTCAATGCATAGTAGCACAATGCGAAACTATTTCGTAGTTCTTTCGGATAGACTCAACAACGTCGCTGCATTGATCTCAATTTGGAATAATACAAATCGTGTCCGCAGACTGTACAATAGGCCAGATATTTCCTTTACGTAATCGCTATGAATTTTATGTCCCATCGCGCCGGACTCAGCGAAGCATGACAAGGGAAACGTCCAACGGTAGGATGATCCACCTCGTCTTCTCAGTGAACCATTCTGCAAAGATGAACTCCGTAGGGCATTGGCATAGGATACGAGTAAGGCTCCAAGACCCGACAACATATTGTGCACTAGGATGTTTCCAGAGGTGGGAAAACTGCTACTGCTCATACTATATCATACAGTATGATTCACTCATATTCATATTCCAGACCTGAAAACGGATGTATTGTACCTATTTACAAGAGTGGGAAGCCACGGGAGGAAGCTAAATCTGTCATGCTGTTACAAAAGTTTAGAACATATAATTAAACGCGGACTGGAATGGTGTATAGAACTTCAGAATTTTCCTCCAAATGGTTTTGGAAAAAATCGAGGCACCTATGATGCTCTTATAGCTTCAGTTACTGACATCCAGATGTCACTTAATGACAAGAAGTATCAGCTGGCTGTTTGTACAGACCACACCGTAGCCTATGACTGCGTCCTGCTGCCAAGATTAGCGCAGCAGTCGATGATCCTTCGCATGCCTGGTATATTTATCCGTAATCTAAATTATTCACTTGCAATATAGCGTTAATTATAGGACAATATGAGACGTTACAGATGTTACCACTACTGCCAGAAATGTTTTTGGGATTTGTCGCAGTTCAAACAACCTGACTAGGCTGCCATTTGTTAGAGTCTGAAATAAGAAACAGAGCTGCCATTCCTCGGTTTATCGTGGAACGATCAAATAATTCGAATAGAAAAAATCGCATACCACATATTATGCGCACGAAGTGGGTTTCTCGTCGACTGTCACCTAGCGATCTTTGCAGTGTACATACATGGTGAATCACGTAAAACTTGCACCGCTGATATTCCGGAAATGGAATGAGCTATTGATGTGTGGTTTTCAAAGAATGCATTGGTAGTCAGGGGATCTTGTTGTTAGCCAATGAACGGATTGTAATAATACTTAGAAAGTGTACTTTTTGTGCAAACATACACTTTCATAAATGAAACAGTGCCTGTTGACACTAACAGACTAAAGGAGGTAAATTAGAATGTCAATGGTGTTTGTTGCAGGATTCTAGTGTGAGTCGTTTACGAGATATCGAGTTTTGAAAAGTTTCCACACCGACACTTGTTTGTACCATTGAACCTGCATAATTGCTAGGTACAGTTTGCTTACAGTGTGCTTGTGTGTCCCTTGAGTGCAATGCGACTTGCTAGTCAGTTAGTGTCATAGTCCAAACAGTAGATCGTGAATGGACGGTGGGATTTATCAATCTAGAAAGAGCCAAAATGCTCATGGCGTGTGGAGTGTATGGAAATAATGCAGTTCGTTCTTGTACGGTGTATGCGGCAAGATATTGCAAGAGATGTCAACCATCTCGGCAGTTATTTATCAACCACTGCAGCCAGCTACGTGAAAATGGTAGTGTAATACCTAGACAACGTAACGGAAGGAAACAAACGACGACATAAGAGGGGGAAATTGATATTCTTGCTGCTGTCAGCGTCCATGGGGTGTATAAGTGTGGTGTGTCAGCTCATAGGTCCGTTTGCCTTAGCTCAAACACTGATCGCACACAAGTACCGCCGTCTGCTGACATACCGTCTTCCGCAGATCTCAAAAGCCGCTCCTTGCTGACAAGGAGGAACCTATGCTATGAACATGATGGCTCTCCAACCCATACTGCATTAAGTAGTAGAGCATGTCTTCAGACGCCTGTAGATTTTTTTCTGTGGGGAAAGCTGAAAGACTCTGTCTACAAGGATACACCAACTACAGCCGATAATATGCAACGACGTATTAATACAGCCTGCTCGGGCTGAAATTCTAGCCGTTAACATTATATCCACTTGTCATGGGTCCATTATGACGACTATAACCGTTGCCGTTATAACCATTACCATTGTTTGTGCCTCGATTCTGTTGCCGGTGCTCTTGCCTATTCCCGTTACCATTTGGAATTGAGTTACTACTGTTAGTGTTGCTGCCATTGTAATCGGCTTTTTGTTGATTACAGCCTGCATGGTTCGACTTATTTTCAGTTTTCATGTCTTCGATCAATAAGTCAACAGAATCCACTGCTTCCATAAATTGTTCTATATTATTTTCCGGCACAGTGATGAAACCTCTTTTCATTTCACTGTGAAACGTCATTTTTATTAATCTGATTATGTCGCGATCTTTATGATCACAGGTGAAGATACATAAAGAACTGCATCCGGTTCGTTCGATGGTTAACGGTCGAAATAGTCCAGCATATAAAATAACGAAATTGTTGAACCAAATTCTGAAAAAGACTTATGTGTATAAAAATAACTATTCGGTGCGTGGTAGTATGACCATGATAGGCGAAATTAAAGATACGCCAGTCACTGACACTTCCCGTTTGGTTTCGTTGGATGTTAAGAACTTATACTCCAGTGTTCCGGTTAACGAAACTATAGAAATCATTAAGAGAAATTTCCTTAAATACGGTAAAATTTCAACGCAAGAGACAATTTAATTTATTGAACTCCTACAGCTCATTGCAAGTTTTAATTATTTTACGTTTAATAACAAATTTTATATTCAGGACGATGGGTTAGCCATGGGGTCCAGTATTTCAGGAACTATGGCGACCTTGAAGATAAAGTCTTAAATTCTGACTATAACATTATGGATAAAATTGTTTATTACAAACGTTATGTTGACGACACTCTGTTACTTGTCGATGGTTCCCGTGAGGACATTGAGGAAATAGTAAAAAAGTTCAACGACGCACATAATAAAATAGAATTTACCGTGGAGTATGAAACTGACAATTGTCTACAGTTCCTGGACCTGAATATAAAAAACCAGGACAACAAACATGCGTTCTCCGTTTATAGAAAACAAACTATGACTGATGCCGTGATCCCGAATGATTCATGCCATCCGCAGGCTTATAAAGAAGCTGCATTCCGTAGTCTCGTGCATAGGGCAGTCAATATACCTATGAGCGAAAAAGATAGGGAGACTGAAATTAATACCGTTAAGAGAATAGCGATGAATACCGGTTACAGAATAGATATGTTTAAAAAAACTGTTACGGAAAAGTAATAAGCGCAAAAAGAAAAAAATCTGATGGAGAGAAAGTGAAAATTATCACGATGCCATACTACGGAACAGTCTCACAAAAGATAGAAAATATTTTTAAGCCATACGATGTTAAAATAGCTTTTCAGACTGATAACCTAGTGAGGTATAGCCTTAAGCACGATATTGGCGAGAAGAGAAATAAGTTTGAAAGATCGGGAGTTTATAAGACTCAGTGCAGAACTTGTGATGCAAAACATATAGGGCAGACGGGAAGATCATTCGCGATCCGGTATGAAGAACATAAAGATGCGTTCAGGTTAGGAAATATGGCAAATCAGCTGTTGCGAACCATATATATGAAACAGGCCATCCCCTTAATAGCATAGAAGATAACGTAGAAATATTGCATGTAGAAAAGAAAGGGAGGAAACTTGATTTACTAGAGGAATTCGAGATAGCTATCCATGAAAAGAAACAAAGCAATATTCTAAATGCACAAGATAATTTTAAAGAAATGAGATTTTTTAGCGCGTTTTTAGAATTATTTTAGGTTAGGTATGCGACTTTAAACTTGTAGCATGTCACTGACAGAGTTGCGAGAGGCTAATGATGGCAGACCAATGCAATAAGGAAATAAGGCGCCCAATAGCATAGCGTTACCGTCAAGCACACGGCTGTAGCCACGCCACAACACCTAGGCACGTCAGTCCACAACAGCTCCCGAGCCGGCACAGTGCGACAGCATACTTGGTAGCTATGGGACGGCCATCGACTTGTGTCAACAACTTCAATGTAAGACGAGGACCCACAGTCCAATATACTTTCAATTCTGTTTTACTCTATGGACTTCCCAACTATTTGTGATGGTATTTTGTATTTTTAGTCCGTTTAATTCCATGGCATAGACTTTACAACCTGATGATGAGAGCATTGTCTCTTGAAACGCGTTGTTGAAATATATGTATAAGAATCGCGGTTGAATGCTAACAGTGATAACCAGTACAACGACAACTGCTACCTCGACCCCATAATGGATTATATTAAATGATCTGTGTTAATTCAGCGTGTAGTGCGGCAGCGCTAACGTCAATATTTACACTCGCTGCCGCAGTCGCTTGTTCTACAGCTGTTTTTACATCGCTTTCAATCTTCGCAGATATCTCGCGATCTTTTACTTCTAGCCGTTCATTAAATTCTTTTTCGACATTTTGAGCTTGCACTTCGAAATATGTATCAATAGTTTTCCGTGCATCTATCTCCACATTATCCACACGGTTGGTTAAAATCTGGACATTCTCTTCTAGCCTGACCTGCGATATCTGTAGTTTTTGCATCTCGCCGGCTAGGCTTTGCCCAAGATCAGGCATTTCTTTGCAAGATTCTCGCGTCTCTGCAAGTTCGCTTTGGATACTGTTTAGTTTCGTTTCTAGTCTTTGGTCTCGCTTTCTATCTTTCTGCTCACGCTCATGGAGCATTTGAGCAAGTTTATGATCCCTCTCCCTATCTCTTTCTTCAAATGGGTCTGAATCGGTGAGCATACTGGTGCCCCACTTAATCTAGCACTCGATTGACCCCCCTGAGTATGCGTTGGGGGGCGTCGGTAGTACATTCCCATATAGTTGTGGAGCGTCCCCAACTCCTCGGCCCCCGCTCCGGAAATTGAGTTATCACGTTTCGAGCCTGAACATCACTCTCCATATTAACAAGATATTATATCTCTGGTACAGACGCCGTTGGTTGTCCTATTTTCCCCATAGTCGATTCACTTTAAGCCACTGATAAATCCTTAACACTGACACACACACGAGTAATTATCCTCTCCAAAAATAAACACATTAATACACAAATACACACAATTTAATTTGCACTCTACTTACTATTTTTTCACCGAAGGTATCACATGTGCATATGGGTTCGATATTCCGCACAGAGCTGCATAGGATGCTTGCACAATAGGCCTTACCTTTGTTTTTTCTCTTCCACGTAATCCTTTTTCTTTTCTACACTTTTTCTTCTCCAGATCTCCTCAGGGTGTGGTTTTGTTGTTGTACACGTAAAAGAATTCATATAGGCATTAGTATTTTACAACAATTAGGCACATACATAATTACATTCATTACAATAGTGAGTATCATATTAATAAATCTCGCATTTTCTTTGATCTGGCCCCAAAGTTACGGCGCCAATCTAGCGTTCGTCGGCTGTTGTAATTGAATTTATTATTTACTACACAAATTAATTGGTAATGGTGATGGTTGCGGATTTCGGTGGTGGGCCTTAATCAAAATGATATTTCATTCAATTTTGATTAACAATTAACGGCTTTTGTGAAGTTGTCTCTTTTTTTAACAATATTAATCTTCAGTGGAAATTATTTGTTATGTTAATGACTGTAAGACTCGCTAAATCTTAAAAACCATGAGCATATAAGTTGAACAATGGAATAAACTTTTCATATTAATCTCTTCGGCTAGTCAGTTCACTTTAAAGCAAAAAATCTTTAGTTACTAATTATAACTGCGGCCCAAACACGCGCGAGCGTATTTTTCTTACCTCCGTTAACCATTGCATTGTAGTCGGAGTTCTGGCTCTGGCTCTTGGCTGTTGTACTGAAAATAAGAATCTTAAAGCTACTTATTTTCTGCAACGTCGGGCGGCTGTGGAGAAAAATGTATATTATGTTAATAGCGGGCGAGTTTTTCGCTTCCGCTAATTTTTATAGGTTAATGTCGGCACGTAATGGCGTCTTGGCTGCATCGGCTGCTGCGATTGTTGCACTGTAAATTACTCGAATACAGGTTAATTCAAGGAAGGCGGACATGAAATCGGGACCACCTCTTACAAATTAAAAGTGAACAATAATATTAAATCAATATATTATCTAACTAATTAGTACAAATATGCTTACATTTGCCAACACTCGCAAGATGTCCGTCTGCACGTAACCAAGACAAGAGAAGAAGTGAAGACGACTCAATAATTAACAAAAGAACGCATCTAGTCGTGTCTTTAGATAATTTTGTTTCGAGCGCATCCTTATATTTTTTTGCCCTCGAAACTTACGAAGAGAAAGTATTATAATACGGATACATGAGAAAAATACACGTTCGCCTAAGCGGCTAGTGTCCACTTATTATTCAGTTTTGAAAAGTCTCTTTTTATAAATACTGCTTTTAAGTCTTTTCTTAGTATTTCACTGGGGACGGTATACTCTCCAGAAGCAGTACGCCCTTTTTCGAGGTGTCGTGTATTCTCCGCCCTGTGAATTTTGCGCCCTGTGAAATTTCCGCCCAGATAAGGTCGATGAAGGGCCCACTAATCCCCCGTGTATTCTCCGCCCTGTGAATTTTCCTGCCTTTGAAAGTTCCGCCCAGAAAATGTCGAGGAAGGGCCCACTAATCCCCTAGGGACGCGAGCTAGCATGCTCAAGCCGTACGGTACTAGCCATACTATACGTTGCCTGTAAAAATTTCAGTGTTATTAGTTCACATATGTATATGTTTTTACGTAGAGAGTTCTTACTGATTAAAAGTAAAAAAAAAAAGGTTCTATTAATTTATGCAGAAATTTGGTTTAGAACACATACACAGCGACGTTGCCTAAGTGGAGCACAAAATAAGTAAATAAATAAATAAACAAGTAAATTGCGGTCAGGTTTTTGAAGGGCTATTTGTTGGCTGGTTTCACGCTGAAATTTGTTAAATTTACGTTTGTTAAAGTTACGCACTCGAGCCAAAGGACATGAAAAAAGGGCGCAAAAATAATTTAGTTCAAGAGTGCATTTGTATATGATCAAAAAATTGACGAGGCTAACAAAAATTAAGAACCTACTAGGCGGGTGGTTCTTAGTAGAACTGAAGAACTTAAAGAAAACGTAGAAAATCTTGCACGTAACTGTCATGTAAAAGAAGACAGTGTATTAGTCGAAGAGAGTGCAAATGAAGAAGAATCAAGTGAAAGTAGTAGTAATATTTTCTTTTCTGACATCTGGAAATCTAACAGTTGAATCATCAAAATAGTAAGTGACAAAAAATTTAAAAACAAACATTACTCACTCGTTTTTGTTTAACAGACAATGAGATAAAAAAAGCGATAACTAACAGTTAACGTCTGACTCCTTCTACATCAGCCACAGCGTGAGAATATTTTTAGAACTTGGATGGCACATTCAACTAAAAATCACAGTTTGTACTATTCTTGTTCCAGTCTCTTTACCACAGAGACGAGTTTGGACAACGCATATAAATTTGTTAAAAGTTTTCAAGCGTGGCTGAATTTTTAAACCTTAAAACCTTAGGAACAAGTCTAGCTGTAAACAGAACTACCTTACCTAGACAGCACCACAAACGGAAGAATGGTCCTATCGGAATTAGTAAATAAATAAATGATTTTGTGACGATGGTAATTGGTGGGGATGACGGTAGTCCACGTTGGGTTACAAAACACATAGCTAAACCATTGAGTAAACGTCAGTCTGAAGCAGAACAAAATATTCGACGTGTTGGTAACGAAATAGGAAATTAATACAGTTGTGTGTGAGCTCGAAACTGATCACGCCAAATATCGCCAAGTCATTCAATAATTTTATATTTAAATAGCTCAGGATTCTCATCTTTGCATCATTAGTGCGCGTCTTTCTAAAGTGAACGGGAACTCACAAAAAGCAAGTTTCCATTCCAAAGATATGCTTAATTTTAGCTCAGTATATGATCATTCATCATTACAACCTAGGGAAAACCAATTTTGCGTTTGGTGTTTCATGTCACATCCACAGTTGTGGTCATTAGAGATATAGATTTCGCTCGGGTTGTTGGATACGGGAGAGGTTGGGGTGAGGGGGAGGGATTGGGGGGGGGGGAGGAAGCTACCATGGCCTCTTTAAGGAACCTTCACAGCATTTACTTAAAAAAGGAAAATGAAATACAGCAGACTATGGACGGCCAGATGATTGAGCCCTGGTTAGGCACTGCGCTAACCTCGCTTGGAACGATAAACAACAAATAGGCAGTAGATAGAACAAAATAAGGCTTCACAGAGACTTTAGAGTATTTCAAAACGTAAAGAAGATTCGGTTCTTTTACAGCACCAGACACCAGTCATTGTCAATAGATATGTTTTCATAAAAGTGCACTTATTAAATACACGGGAATATTAAGTGGCATTACGTTCACACATGTGTAGTGTAGCTCAATTTTAACTGTTAATTTGTAAACACTACTGAGGCATGCGACTAGTGGCGCTTTGGGTTTAGATGCGTTAGAAATCACATACCTACACTTTTAAAAATAATCTGATTGCCATCGCACTTATCCAGGCTTTGGACTGGCTAAATGACAAAAGTAGTTTTATTGTCATTTAGGCGAGTTTACAATCAGCTTATAAGCTTCGTCAAATTTTTGTCTTTATATTGTTTTTGTTTTTTTTTCGTATTTTTTATATTGCTCTTTACATTTCATGTATTTTTTATTTATATAAATATTTTGGTACATTATTTAGTTTAGTTTTTGAAGGTAGGAGATAGCCTTCAAGCAAGCCCTTATCTCACCATTCTCCTCGTACTTTTTCAATATTTTCTCCAGCCTTTCATCCCGTTTCATGTACTCTGTTTTCTTACTTTTACCTTCCATACTCAGGTCTGTTCTCATTAACGTGGATGCTGAATTTTCTGCTTCTGTCTTCATGCAAGTAATTATATCACTAATTTTAGGATTTGGTTTGGAAAGCATATTATTAATTTTGTTATGCCAGCCCTCTTCGGAGTCAGGTGTTCGATGGAGCCGT
Source organism: Schistocerca serialis cubense (assembly GCF_023864345.2). Taxonomy (NCBI): domain Eukaryota; kingdom Metazoa; phylum Arthropoda; class Insecta; order Orthoptera; family Acrididae; genus Schistocerca; species Schistocerca serialis. Next base: position 88,862,428 of record NC_064639.1, on the reverse strand, counting down.
TTGTAGCAGCACCAAAGGCTGATAGGGTTTTCTTCGTTTTCCATCCATCTCTCTACAAAATAGTCGAACAAGTCAAAAAGCCTAGGAACATCCGGTGCCTGTGAATGTATCTCCAGCCACCCATCACGTACATATTCAGGCCGTAGAAACGCAAGCGCTGCGCACATGCGAATTGTTGTCTCACTTCTTCATTTTCTTTATATTAGCGAGTGAGTCGAAGATCCTGCACTTTCCTCCAGAGAGACTTTCTCATGTGGAAATAGCATCCATGCACTGAGGAATTGGTAACAAATGTATAATTGCAGAGATCGCTGCTGACTCAAATTCTACAGTCACCCTTGCAGGGTTCCTTTCTGGAACATTTTCCAGCACATTTCTGAAAAGTCAGATGAATGTCTCTTCTTTTATTTGGTAATAATACTTCCAAAACCTGCATGAATTGTATATGTCTGTGAAAACTGTTTGCTACAGCACTTGAACGTACCATCCATAAAAAAGTCTCGTTTACTTCTTAGAGCCTCTCTCCCTGCTCTTCCACAGAAAACTATTATCCCCTCTCCTGATTTATTGTCGCTTAACAGGAAACTGCTGCAATCATTCCTAGTTAATAGCTATGCTTTAAGTTCAATCTCTTCTCTTGTCTCTGGATCCCTCTCACTTCCCTGCGACTTTTCCCATTGCTTGTATAACGTCATCTTCGTCGTTCGCTGCTCTGGCATTTCTGTCACAAAGTCGTACCCTCGATTATGCAAGCTACCTAGCTCCACTGAAGTCGACGTATTTTTCTCTCGTGCCCTCTTCTTTGCCTGGTTCAGAGTCCTCTGTACTTCCAACCTTGCGTCATCCAGAGCTACATATTGATGCTCGTGCGAAAAGAGCACTGTAGACTACTTGGTTTTAAGCTTTCCTCTGCAATGCTTCTCTTTCTGTTTTGAACAGCACCAAATCACAATCCCATTTTCCTTCGTTTTCTTTAGTGTGTAAGAGGGGTTGTTTTGGAGGAAGAGACCAAACAGCGAGGTCATCGGTCTCATCGGATTAGGGAAGAATGGGGAAGGAAGTCGGCCGTGCTCTTTCAAAGGAAACATCCCAGCATTTGCCTGGAGCAATTTAGGGAAATCACGGAAAATCTCAATCAGGATGGCCGGACGCGGATTTGAACCGTCGTCCTCCCGAATGCGAGTCACTGAATAGGAATAACCTTCATAGTGGCAACTAGGATTACCACAAATTCTTGTTGAAACTTCGCCGGCCGGTGTGGCAGAGCGGTTCTGGTCGCTTCAGTCTGGAACCGCACGACCGCTACGGTCGCAGGTTCGAATACTGCCTCGGGCATGGATGTGTGTGGTGTCCTTAGGTTAGTTAGGTTTAAGTAGTTCTAAGTTCTAGGGGACTGATGGCCTCAGAAGTTTAGTCCCATAGTGCTCAGAGCCATTTGAACCATTTTTTTTTTTTTTTCGTCGAAACTTCCATATCAAAACTACTGAGATGGTAATATCCAACTGGGAAGATGTGAAGTCTACGAAAACTAGAGCGATACTAACAGGCAGACGGGACTGTGCGGACGGAGTTCGGCAGAGTCCAGGTAACAGGTAGAGCTGGTGATTAGGAAGGTCCGGCTGCTGGTAGGACGGGACACAATGGACGCAGGTACGAGGCGGAGTGTTCGCAGATTTCTAGTGGGGCGCAAAGTTCGCAGGGTGGAGAATTCATACATTCTTTTTCGAAGGCACCGCCAAGAACTGGTACAAACAGCAGACGTCTTAGGAAATCCGCTATTTTAGCCGATACTCCAGTAAAACAAACCTTAACAGAAGAGCGAGGCAAGAAAAGGAAAGTGAATATCAACAATGAAAAAGTGAGAAAAAATAAAGGACAAGGGAAAGGTAAAACAACACAAGGAAATGGAAAAAGAAAAGGGAAAGGGAAGGGGAAGTCTGTTAAACGACAGGTTTTACAAATGAGTAGTGAAAGGTCTGAGAGCCAAGAGGACAGTTTAGAGTATTGTGGTCTAGTGTGCTGCGACAGTTACTCTAGTTCAGGTTCTGGGGGAGAATGGATTCAGTGTCAAGAATGTAAGAACTGGGCCCATTCCAGATGTAGGCAGAATCAAGTCTTACTAACCTACCTATGCCCCAACTATGATTGTTATGTATCGTCTGATGATTAATTATTTTAAGTATATAAGTTTTCTGCCTATAACGGCAATACGATAGATAAGACAAGGCCAATATGATTGAATTATCAAGGCTGAGCAGTTACAAATTATTTGATAAGATCTTAATTACTAAAGGGTTAATAATTATTTAAATACAAATTATAGTTACTTGTTATATAGTGTTTACCTGATGATTCGTACGACATTATTGATTATTGCTTAAATAAACAGACATGGTTTAATCATTTAACTTTTTTATTTCACAAATAATAGCTTTGACATATATGGTAACAACTTACCCCGCCTTATTAACAATTTGGCCCAAGTCGGGGTAAGTACTTATTTTACGAGTTTAGATATTAAAACATTACTAAAAAATGTCCCAACAAATGACCCAAATAACTGTCTTAATATCAGAGGTACATATATAAGTTAATTTTGATTGGATCGCATGAATACTAAAATCAAGTATTCTTAACGACTGTTGAAGTTAACTAAATATAAGAACTTGCAACCACACTCTCCCCTACTTATAAATAACGCTTTACTCTTGAGCGAGAAATACCCGTGTCCATAAACCACATTTAGGATACCACTCTTACATCGCAACGAGACCGTATAACTCCGGTAACAGCGACGTATCAAAGCCTGCAGCTTTATCGGTGGTACGTGCGTGGAATAATATACGACCTGATGCACGTGGAAAGACTGATCAGCTCCAGTAAAACGCGCGGCGGATGATATTGCCGGTCGGAGGCGTAACACAAGAGTCAGAAGCCGTGCAGAGAATGCCGTCGGCCGTCCGTCTGGCTAGTGGGCGGTAAGGCCATTCCACACTGCACGTGGGGTGCGCGTCCGGACGTACGCTGGCTATTTTTAAAAATGTCGCTTCCCTTGTTCTCGAATGAGACCGTTCACACTGCAGGGCCACGGCCACGCGCTACGCCAGCTGTACTGGACACGCGTGGCTTCCGTTCGCTCCCTGAGCGATCTTTTTAAACGTGGCGGACACGTTTTCAGTCCGCGCATGCGCAGAGCTAAGGTTAGACCTCGCGCAAGTCAAGCCTCGTGCACTACACAGTGCGCCATCATTGTTGTCCGAGCTGTTGTGTTTATTGTGGATCATTTGCAAGTAGCAGGTGTGAGTTTGTGCTTTCAGTAACTTTCGTGGGTTCCAGATGGAGCAATTGATTGAAGAAATACGTACTCATCCAGTGATTTCGGATTCTATATTGGAAGTCTACAGAGATGTGACATTGAAGGAAAAAAGCATTGGATGAAATTGCCGAATCGTTATCAAAAGACAGTAAATACATACATATTCTGCAGTAGTATTATTAAATATCTCATAAATAAATTTGTATAATATTTTTTTAAAACACGCAAAATTGTTAAATGTAATGTCCAGTCACCATAATTGTTCACTGTATTTATTAATGTTATTCGTATTTTTAATTTTATTATAACATTTTGAAAGAGACTAGTATTTAAAAAAAATGAAATAATCAGAAGAAATTTTTAAAAATCAGCTACTGTTATATTCTGTTCAAATAATAGCGGAGAAAATGCAGTAATTATAAATAAAATGCAGTATTAACATTCAGTGCTCATTCTGTTTACAGACAGTGAATACCCATAACAGGGAACTGGAATATCCAGTGTTTTCATAAAATAATGGTGCGTTTTTGATATTAAATAGCAAACAAACCAAAAAAGGTACAACCAAAATATTTAGTTGAAATTCCCACAGAAAACAGTTAAATATCTCTTAAATAAACCAGACTGCAAATTTTTTGTGAGTAAATTATCTTTTTCAGCTATTTCTATGTGAACAGGATATTTAAACTATCTTTGCTATGGAAAATTGCAATCTGTTTCTTTTAAGAGCAATAATGAGGCAGTATCCTTAGTAACAAAAGTCATGTTGCACCATGTGTGCGATGAACTAGACCGTCATTTAAATTTTGCACAGCTGTAAATGATGGGCACATTGAAATGTACTAGTCTTCCATATACAATTGTATTTCATGAGTATTTCAATAAAATAAATGTTTTTGTTGATCTTTTTTGGTTTATTCGTTATTTCACGTGAAAACTGTATCATTATTTTATGAAAACCCTATATAATGTTTCTAATGTCCTACGTCAGCTACAATAGTAAGTAAAAACACAGAGAAAAAAAACATACGAAACTTCATCAACGTAATAAGATTGTTAATCTATAAACATTACATTTAAAAATATGTAGAATAATACAGTATATAATGAAAGTATGAAACTAGCCCTTGTAATTTATTGCTTTTACGTAAGTTGGTCTTGCTATGGCATTTCGCCCTCCTGAGAATTGAAGTAAGCCACAAACTGATCGCGAATGTTTCTTGCTTCATTGGAGGCTTGCGATCCAAACCGAGACACAGGCTTCCAGCAATTCTTGTAGGATTGTACGATGGCCTCTGAAGAGGCCATAGGTACCGGTTGACCTCTGCTTTGAAGGTAGTTGTGCAGGACTGCTGTAGCTTTTATTATTTTGTTTACTGTATCAATGCTACAAGTCAATGGTCGAAAGTACACCCGCCACCTTTGTGCCAGTATACCGAAAGCGTTTTCAACTACCTCCTATAACGACATACAATGTAATTATACACACGTTTTTCAGAAGTCATTCTTTTGTCATGTGGAGAAGGGGGCAGTAAAAATCGCTTAAGAGGAAATCCCTCATCTCCCACAATTACATGTGGGAGACTGCTTCCTCCTCCAACAATAGGCTCATCAGGCGGTACTGCAATACTGTAACTGGAGATCCTTTGTCCAAGGGCGCTTTCCTTCAAGATACTTCCATCACACTCTTTACCGTATGAACCAGAATCTATTGCTATAAATATATAATCTGCATCAACTAGTCCAAGTTGTACAACTGAATAATACTGTGTGTAATTGTAAAATCTAGAACCAGTGTGAGGGGGTCTCTGGACGGAAACATGTTTCCCATCAATAGCGTCAATACAGTGAAGGAAATTCCACTTTTCTTTAAATCCCCGCTCTGTCTTACGCCACATAGCTTCGTGTGGTGTTGGCATGAACTCTGGCTGCAAGCGTTGCCATAATGCGTCACAGACGGCTTCCACGACGTTAGCAACTGTGCTTATTTTAACCCTGTAGCTGAAGCTGATCGTAGTAGACGTATCACCGGTTTCCAAAAATCTGAAAATAAAAATTGTTTCAGAAAACTCCTTAAGACATCAGTGGAAAAAGCTAAGGGACTGCCACCGCCAAGCTTTGAGTAGAAGAAGAACTACGACTGGGCAGGCAGCAAACAAAATAAAAAAATGGACGTGCGATGATGATATGAAGTTCGTACTTAAGACGACGATGCATAGACCTTAAGTATTCTTTGTAAGTTAGGTTTTATTACACTCTTTAGTTTGATAAATATTTTATCTTAGTGATCTGAAACTACTAACAAGTACCCAGGTGTATAACAAAAAAAACATCAGATTAGTAAAACAGTTATTTTGACTAGGAATGTGATCTAATCCTGAAATATTTCTCTTCTCGTAGTTGTACGGTTGAAAACAAACTTTCATTGTACAAAATGAACACTATTCTTTTTTTTAACTTCATTGTTGGTGATGGAAGATTTAGTGTTTAAAAAATTATTGCGTACATTTTCGAATTTAGTAGAAAATTGTTTTATCATTGCCGGTAATCAATCTGCAGTTAGAAACCAGCATTTAATAATTTATCAAAGACAATTATTTCACCGAACATAAATTTCGTGTTTGGTCCCAACACATGTCAGAAAAGTACTCGTACTATTTCGTTATTATACTTTCAGGAGTGACTCTAACATTCCCTTGCCGGATCGCAACGAGGAACAAGAATTAAGTATTGGGAAGCTGCACGAAAATGAGGAACAAGATTATCTTGTCGGTGATATCGAAAGCAATGCCGATGAAAAAGTGGACGAAATGGTTGCAATGGGGAAAGAACGTCGAAACCGATCTCCAAGAGGCATAGACAAAGCTCTAAATTTCATGCATTGCAAAGAAAAAATAAGAATTCTCGTACAAAAAGTGTCCCTGATGAAATAGACTTAGTTTTTGCCAGTGCAGCCCAGTCGGTTCGGAAATTACCGTGGCGGCTACAAAACAAAGTAAAAATTGAGGTGCTAAATAGCATTTGTAAAGGCGGAAGACGAAAATGATCTATACTACCATTCAGCTACTAGTCCTAATTCATCTTCATCTTTTGTACCGACTCCATCACCTACCACTTCACACAATCAATCCTCTTGTTCTCCTTTGTTAACTATTTCTGGACCTTCATCTATCCCTTCCCCAGAGTGTATTGCTTCATCCCTTTCTACAACTGGGTAATTCCTGAAATCTGTCAATGAAAACGCCTTTGAAGTACTTTAAGATTTTTGTCAAGAAGGTTAATTTAAGTTACTTTACATGTAACATTTTCGTATGTCACTTGAAGCTACTCAGTTTCTCATTTACTTTAGCTTTTTAGATATACAGTAAAAACAAGTTTAATAAAACATAATTTGTCTTAATGTTACTTTTTCATAAGTTACAGTAGTAACGTAAATATGTTTGTTAACTATTAAAGAATAAATAGATACAATAATACTGTCAAAATTGCATTTTTTTTACCTTAAACAAATGGCCAGTCGTTCCGTGCTACTAATTGCTTCCCTGTAGGTGGTGTCTTTTTTCCTGATGACACCGTCAATCATTGTCAGGACCTCATTGAACTGGTCATGACCTACCCTAAAATAGGTGCTGAATTTTTCATTATCCGCAAGATCACGCATCAAGTGGTGGTATTCGCCATGCTTCTTCCTTTTCCTATTGATTGGATGCACCCACTCGTTTCTTGAAGCCAAAGTATACAATAAAACCAGCTCATCGTCACTACTGTCGCTACTGCTGGTGTCATCAAACCAAGGTAAGCCGCACGAAAATCCAGACTGACACCACGGAACCGTCGGAATTGACATCTTTCTGCATACTGGCATAAAATGTGGCCGGTATAGCATCGCAACTATCGCCGCTATGTGAATTGGTACGTGGCCGGCGTGGCGTACATCCAGACCCACACGCCACTTGCAGTCTGGAATGGCCTGTAGGGGTTCGCCGGCGCTGTGTGGCCGCGGCTTCGGACTCCGCCGGCTGCGCTGCGCCGCGGCCCGCTACTGGCTGGTGGCTGTTGGGGGCTGGCTGCGCTGCCGACGCCGGCGGCCGCATTGCAGTCTCGTATATCGAGCACCAGAGGCGCCCCCCCGCGGCATAACGCCGCCACAGTTGGCTCGTATAATTTTACGATCCTGCTGTCCACTTCTGCCACTTTCTCACTCGCATTTATTGCTCCGAGCAATTGCGCGCGCGACACTCTCGCTTTCCAATTTTCTAGAGGAAATTGCTTGCCATCGCTTTCCCTTCCACTCCTGATCGAACAAAACAGTCCGCTGTCCTCGCATGCTACGGCGCTAGACGCGATACGGTAACTGGGTGGAATACGATAGTCGTATGTACTCTCACAAACTCTGTTAACTTGATGTAGTATTTTAAAAAAAAGGCAGACAATGAATTTCAGTGGCTTCCGTACCAGCGCTGCAATAAACTTTTACGAGTAAAATTCAGTAAAATTCACATATTGCAACATAAAGTTGACGTTCGTGCTCAGTGAACTAGATATTAATATCTGGCGGTAAGAAATGATATGCCACAACTGAATACAACACCAAAGTGCAAATTCCGACAGAACCCTCAAATGAATTAAGAGGATTCTGATATTAACGTTCTATGCTGTTCATCTTTGGAACACAACCTACGACCAGCTTAGAGACGGAAGTAATGGACACTTTCTGCAGGATCTGAATATTATTTTTCAGGAGTTGGGGTTGTGTTGTTTGGAGGAAGAGACCGAACATCGAGGTCATCGGTCTCATCGGATTAGGGAGGAAGGGGGAAGGAAGTCGGCCGTGCCCTTTCAGAAGAACCATCCCGGCATTTGCCTAGAGCAATTTAGAGAAATCACGGAAAACCTAAATCAGGATGGCCGGACGCGGGATTGAACCGTCGTCCTCCCGAATGCGAGTTCAGTGTGCTAACCACTGCGCCATCTCGCTCGGTTATTTTTCAGGACAATGCTCATGTTTGACTGATGGGGCTGCTAAGTGCTATAGCACATACTGCACTCCCCTGTCTTAAGCCCTCGTGAGCTCAACTCGATTTCTAAACTAAAGGAAACACTTCACAGCATTCGCTTCAGAACTGCTACAAATTCGTCAGGCAATAGACCGCGCCGCTCGAAATGTCAACACAGCAGGCACTGCTAAGAGTATCCTACGACTTCCACATCGCTGGCAACGGGTTATACACAATACTGGTGGCTACTTTGAAGGTCTGTAAAACTTTGAAACACATATCTATTTTGTACTAGCTGTAAATAAATAGTTGATACTATTAACGTTCCATCCCTCGTGATTCGACGGTCTGGCTCTCTAACAACTGAGCTACCGAATAATTCGCGTGAAGTTGGCTGAAACGGAAATTTCCACTAAGAGATTAATTTCGTTGAATGACGCTACCCTTCCTTGTAACAGTGGGAAAGCTTATTTCAGAGGTAAATTAATGTTAACTTCACAATGCAACAGATTTTTAATTATGTTAGTGAACTTAAGCGTCGACGTGGTGGCAATCACAGTGCAACAGATTTTTAATTAAGTTAGTGAACTTAAGCGTCGACGTGGTGGCAATTTGCCGGTGCACTGCAACCACATTTTACACATATTATCATTCTGTAGAACACTCAAAAACAACTTTTCAGGGGCTTTTACAGATGTGTTTGTACAATCTGTTACTGCACATTATTTGAAACCTATCTTCCGAGACTTAAATTCCAAAATAACACATCAGGTGTGAATTAGCGTCATGATAATAGGAGCAGCGATCTAGCTAGGGACGTCACAAGAACCACATGACATGACTGGAGCGTTTTAGCGGGCTTTCAAGTTATGTGAATTTCATTTCCGTTTTTATAAAGGAATACTGAAATTCAAGAGGGAAAAAAAGCAAGTTAGAGCATAAAACGACATAATTAATCATTTAAGACAATTTCCAGAAAACAGTAAATACCCTATTGTGTTCAAAACCATTGATTTAAGAAAAACGGATGCCACATTATTTCTTTTCACTCGTGTAGGTCGCCTTTGCACCAATGTACGAGGGTCACTCCAAAAGAAATGCACACTCTTTTTTTCTTTAAATCCATTTTTTATTCTACGTGTTTGAAAGTTCTACAGTGTGTAGATACATCCTTTAGGAACAATATTTTCATTTCTCCACGTAATTTCCATCCCTTTCAACTGCCTTATGCCATATTGGAACCAACACCTGTATACCCGCACGGTAAAATTCTGGACCAACCTGTTGGAGCCACTGTTTGGCAGCGTGCACAAGGGAGTCATCATCTTCAAACCTTGTTCCACGGACAGAGTCTTTCAGTTTCCCAAAGAGATGATAGTCACATGGAGCCAGGTCAGGACTGTAAGGCGGGTGCTTCAGTGTTGTCCATCCGAGTTTTGAGATCGCTTCTATGGTTTTTTGACTGACATGTAGCCGTGCATTATCTTGCAACAGCAAAACATCCTGCTTTTGCCGATGTGGTCGAACACGACTCAGTTGAGCTTGAAGTTTCTTCAGTGTCGTCACATATGCATCAGAACTTATGGTGGTTCCACTTGGCATGATGTCCACTAGCAAGAGTTCTTCGGAACCGAAAAACACCGTAGCCATAACTTTTCCAACAGAAGGTGTGGTTTTGAACTTCTTTTTCTTAGTTGAATTTGCATGATGCCACTCCATTGATTGCCTCTTCGTCTCTGGTGAAAAATGATGGATGAATATTTCATCACCTGTCACAATTCTTCCAAGAAATTCATCTCCACCATTCTCGTACTGTTCCAAAAGTTCGCTGCATACCGTTGTTCTTGTTTCTTTGTGAGCCACTGTCAACATCCTTGGATCCCACCTGGCACAAATCTTTTTTAACGCCAACACTTTCAGTATTCTGCAAACACTTCCTTCCCCTATCCCAGAGCAGCGTGAAAATCCGTTAACTGTGATGCGTCTGTCAGGATTCACCAATTCGTTAACTCTGTGCACATTGTCTGGAGAGTGCAGTACGAGGCCGGCCGCTGCGAGAACAATTCTCAACATTGCCTTGCCTGCTTTCATCACGTAACCTGCTTGCCACCGACTAACTGTACTGCGATCGACAGCAGCATCTCCATACACCTTTTTCAACCTCTTGTGGATGTTTCCCACTGTCTCGTTTTCACAGCACAGGAATTCTGTGACAGCACGTTGCTTCTGACGAACGTCAAGTGTAGCAGCGATCTTGAAGACATGCTGTGACGGCGCCACTCACGAGAAGAGGTTGAGCTAAGTTTGAAAACAAGCAGGAAGGATGTAGCTACATACTGTAAAACTTTCACACATGCAGAATGAAAACTGTATTTTTACATAAATAGTGTGCATTTCTTTTGGAGTGACCCTCGTAGGCCTACTTGTGTTTTTCTACACTCCTGGAAATTGAAATAAGAACACCGTGAATTCATTGTCCCAGGAAGGGGAAACTTTATTGACACATTCCTGGGGTCTGATACATCACATGATCACACTGACAGAACCACAGGCACATAGACACAGGCAACAGAGCATGCACAATGTCGGCACTAGTACAGTGTATATCCACCTTTCGCAGCAATGCAGGCTGCTATTCTCCCATGGAGACGATCGTAGAGATGCTGGATGTAGTCCTGTGGAACGGCTTGCCATGCCATTTCCACCTGGCGCCTCAGTTGGACCAGCGTTCGTGCTGGACGTGCAGACCGCGTGAGACGACGCTTCATCCAGTCCCAAACATGCTCAAGGGGGGACAGATCCGGAGATCTTGCTGGCCAGGGTAGTTGACTTACACCTTCTAGAGCACGTTGGGTGGCACGGGATACATGCGGACGTGCATTGTCCTGTTGGAACAGCAAGTTCCCTTGCCGGTCTAGGAATGGTAGAACGATGGGTTCGATGACGGTTTGGATGTACCGTGCACTATTCAGTGTCCCCTCGACGATCACCAGTGGTGTACGGCCAGTGTAGGAGATCGCTCCCCACACCATGATGCCGGGTGTTGGCCCTGTGTGCCTCGGTCGTATGCAGTCCTGATTGTGGCGCTCACCTGCACGGCGCCAAACACGCATACGAACATCATTGGCACCAAGGCAGAAGCGACTCTCATCGCTGAAGACGACACGTCTCCATTCGTCCCTCCATTCACGCCTGTCGCGACGCCACTGGAGGCGGGCTGCACGATGTTGGGGCGTGAGCGGAAGACGGCCTAACGGTGTGCGGGACCGTACCCCAGCTTCATGGAGACGGTTGCGAATGGTCCTCGCCGATACCCCAGGAGCAACAGTGTCCCTAATTTGATGGGAAGTGGCGGTGCGGTCCCCTACGGCACTGCGTAGGATCCTACGGTCTTGGCGTGCATCCGTGCGTCGCTGCGGTCCGGTCCCAGGTCGACGGGCACGTGCACCTTCCGCCGACCACTGGCGACAACATCGATGTACTGTGGAGACCTCACGCCCCACGTGTTGAGCAATTCGGCGGTAGGTCCACCCGGCCTCCCGCATGCCCACTATACGCCCTCGCTCAAAGTCCGTCAGCTGCACATACGGTTCACGTCCACGCTGTCGCGGCATGCTACCAATGTTAAAGACTGCGATGGAGCTCCGTATGCCACGGCAAACTGGCTGACACTGACGGCGGCGGTGCACAAATGCTGCGCAGCTAGCGCCATTCGACGGCCAACACCGCGGTTCCTGGTGTGTCCGCTGTGCCGTGCGTGTGATCATTGCTTGTACAGCCCTCTCGCAGTGTCCGGAGCAAGTATGGTGGGTCTGACACACCGGTGTCAACGTGTTCTTTTTTCCATTTCCAGGAGTGTATGTTGTTGTCGTTTGCCACTTTTGGGGTTGCTGGTGAAGATTAGCAGCTGTTTTCCTGTTAATATCTTGAGCTTATTTGTTAACCCAGTCTTCCTTTTTATTTTCTTGCTGAAATCCGCCTTGCGTTCTTAAGGTTGTTTCCTGGTTTCTCTGTGGTTAAATCGTGTAAGGGACGCAAGGAAGGGTCTGGTTTCAATACATAAATGGTAATCACTTCTGTGTTCCTAATACGAATTCCTGCAAAGCCTTTCTCTATGTTCTTGAGCCAAAGGGATTCAGTGGCTTTACCGTTGTTGCCTACTTTGAGGATCTTATAGGACCACCTAAGGCCCAAAGAGAGCTATTCGTTTTCTGAAGAAATTGATAAGATTTTCCTGATGTTAGTAGAGTTCAAAATTAGGTTCCTTCCATCGCCTCCTATCTGGTGAGATCATTCGCAGGATAATCCTTTTCTCTAATTCGAGGACTCCTACTGCAGTCTTGTTGGCCAGGGGTAGGCGCTCTGCTGCATACACGACTAAAGGTCATGATCTGACTACGGTGTTATATAATGTGGTGGTTTGATACCCATCGGTAGATTTTCATAGCGTACATTTTTTTTCTGCGAGTAGATTGTGGCCTATCTAGTTTCATGTTCATTTTTTTGATAGTTGCCTTTTCACTGTGATCATTCGAGATCCATCTTGCAACGTAATTTACAGTTTTGGCTCTCTTGGTATGTTTTATATCACAGAGTGTCATCATTCTAGGGCCGTCCGTAACATTCGTAATGAATTCGGTCTTTCCGTTTTCTCTGCTACTAAATGCAATGCCTGGAATTACACAGAAGATGCTTGCTCTTCGTCTCCCTGTAGCGTCAGGCCGTTATAAAAATAGAGGCATGGGATCCTTAGATCGTCTGCCTTGATACCCATTCTTAATCCAATGTTCGCTGGTACAAATCTGGGCCTGTCACTGACGGTTTTTTCTAGGACACAGTTAAACAATACATATGAAATACCGTCGCAATGCCTCACCCGTGTATTGATGGGAAAACTCAGAGTACATCTTGAAACATTAGTTTGTATCTGGTGTTCTGTAGGGTGGCCTGCACAAATTTACTGCATTTGTTGTGGAGTCCTAGGCCTCTTAGCATTCCAAACGGTGTTTCTATTCGCCGAGTCATACGCCTTTTGAAAGTATAAGACGACTGCTACCCATCGGGTAATTTCATGCTGCACTGGAGGATTGTCATGAGTTTTTTCTGTTCAGTACAGGATGTAGGTGCTCTAAAAGGCGCTTGGTATTCCTCTTAGTTACAGGCCAGCTATCTCGTTACCTAACGTTCGAGGATCTTGTAATATATTTGGTATGTGACTATCAGGAGCGACATTATTCTGTAGTTACTGGACCCTGCTTTGCTTTCTTTTATGTGAATTAAGTGGATAAGAGCTGCGGTCCAGTCGGCAGGGAGTTTCTCGCTAGTCTGTGTGTCCAGGATTACTGTTTGTATATGCCTGCGTGTGTTTTCTCCGACTAGTTTAAGCGTTTCTGCCAGTATCCCACCTTCTCCAGAGGCTTTCTTGTGTTCGAGGAGATTAACGACTTACTTGACTTCCTCATATTTGGCAGGAGGGATGTGAACGATATTGGGATTTGAGATGCCTGCTAAACCCGCAGGGCAGGACAGATGATTAGGATTTTGGAAAGGGCCAAATGAAGTGTCCGTCAGGTTAACTCAAAATTGTAATTTATTATAATGTAAGAACACCTTTAAAACAAAGCGGTACATAGCGAAATCTTTAGAATTACGAGATTCAAAATGGCAACTATTTCTCGGCTGAGGGCCTCCAAACAAGAAATCTTAATGTCCACAAAATAAAAATACAGTTAAAATAGCAAATAAAATAATTAAAATATATATGGTATCACAGTTATGCTGCAAAGCCTCTCGGCAAAAGTAGATAGAACAAACATATGCAAGGTGCAATACAAGCGGCTGAGGGCCACAATTAAATTTGAAATTTTTAAAATACATTACCATAATCTTTTGAGGCAGAAGTTCGCAAAGCTTTTGCCTAAAGGGTAATTTCAAGAATAAGGTTTTAAGCGGCTTAAGGCCCACAAGTGTCAGTGTCGTCATAACTGCCGTCTGCTTCACGTCTGCTGTGCAGCGAGCTACCTTAATTTAAGTATTAACTGTATTTATCTTACTTATCACTTCTTCTTCCGTGTGTTTTTGCTTTTAGGAAGCTTTAATTGTCGAGTGCTAGTAATAGTGTTCCATAGATTTTGTTGTGTCTAGACAAGACAGCCTAGACACAATGAGAGGAAGCCGAAAGGCACGCGCTACGCTCACGCAGATGGGCGTGAGGTCTGAAACAGGATACGTAATGAATGCTATAAAGAAAAGTACGTAGCTTCTGGAATACTTAACTTTAATCCATCCTTTTGGTACATCTGGAGATTGTGGCGATACAAGTGGGACTCTTTAGATACATGCAATGTTACTAATGGCGCCTTGCTAGGTCGTAGCCATTGACTTAGCCGAAGGCTATTCTAACTATCTGCTCTGCAAATGAGCGAGGCTTCGTCAGTGTGCATCGCTAGCTACGTCGTCCGTACAACTGGGGCGAGTGCTAGTCCGTATCTCGAGACCTGCCTTGTGGTGGCGAACGGTCTGCGATCACACAGTGGCGACACGCGGGTCCGACATGTACTAATGGACCACGGCCGATTTAAAGCTACCACCTAGCAAGTGTGGTGTCTGGCGGTGACACCACATTCCTCCCCCACAAATCAGCGAACGGTCGTGTTGTAAGGCTTCCGCCCGCCGTGGGGAGGACCCCATGTTGACGTATGCGATGAGGTGGGGAGTCTAACAATAGGCGAGGCTGTGCCACCCGCACCCGGCCATTCGGTCCGAGGGGAGCTAGGAAACGCCTGAAAACCAGTCCAGGGTGCGCGTCAACATGCGGTGTATGCGCCCGCAAAGAGACAGGAGGGGCCGAAGGGTCGACCTCCATTGCGTCGGGGTACCCGACGCGCGAAGACGTCATGTGGTCCGGAGCGGGCAAGAGTTCCATGGCGGAGGACAGCTGGTCACGGGAAGCGATCGGCGCCGCGTGACCCTGGGAGGCGCGTGGCGGCTGCAGCGACGCGTCCACTGCGGGCGGCGCCGGCGGGAAAACTGGCGGCGGCGGCGGCGGCGGCGGCGCGTCGCCACGGGGCAAAATGGAAGGCATCGTTGGTAACACCTGGGGATGAGGCGAGCCAGTAGATGGGTCCCCAGGGCGCTGACCGGACGGCACCGTCGCTGAAAGCAGACGGGGAGCGGCAGAACCCATGCGACGAGAGAGGCGCAGCTGATTGAGATGCCGACGCACCTCACCAGAGGCCCCCAAAACCAAATACATCGCGCGGCCGAGGCAGCGAAGAATGCGCCCTGCGAGCCAACGCCGTGAACCTCGATAGTTGCGATAGAATACAACGTCGCTTGGAGCAAAAGCAGAAGTCTGCCGCTGCACAGGAACCTGATGCGGCGGGTGCAGCAGAGACATCAAGGTTCGATGATGACGACCGTGGAGCAACTCAGCCGGCGGGCGACCATCTCGAGGCTGAGAGCGACACGATGACAAAACGAGCAACAACCCGCCCTCCCGAGAATGCGACTCTTTCAACTTCAACATCTGTGACTTGAAAGTCTGGACCAATCGTTCAGCGGCACCGTTTGACTGAGGCGAAAACGGCGCGGATGTCAGATGTTGAATACCATTGGCCGTGCAGAAAGACTGAAATTCTGCAGACATGAATTGTGGGCCATTGTCGGAAACAATAGTCTGCGGAAGACCTTCAATGCAAAAGATAGCAGACAACGCTTGGATGGTGGCAGTTGACGTCGTGGAAGACATCCGGACAACAAAAGGAAAATTACTGAAGGCATCTACCAGAACCAACCATCAAGCATTCCAGAATGGACCAGCAAAATCGATGTGCAAGCGTTGCCAAGGGGAAGTGGCTTTTGGCCATGCAAAGACTTTTCGCGGTGGTGCGGATTGTTGTTCGGCACACTCCATGCAAGAAGAACACATTGTTCGTAATCGCAGCATCGATTCCGAACCAAGTACAGTGCTGACGAGCAAGTTGTTTCGTTCGCACTATACCCCAATGTCCTTGGTGGAGAAGCCGTAAGACAGAGGACTGTAACGAACGTGGTACCACGACCCTGGACTGATCATTATCAGAACGCAACAACAAAACACCACGTCGAACAAAAAGTCTCTCCTTGTGAGCAAAAAATCGGCGAACCAGCGGATCCTCGATCCGAGACTTCGACAAGGGCCATTGAGTAGCAACAAAACGCAAAACGGTAGCAAGGACAGGGTCAGCAGCTGTGGCTGTAGCTACACGACGAAAATCAATCGGAAACGATTCGACCACGTCATCGGTTTCCGAATCAGTGAACATGCAAGCAAGTTCGGAAGAATCTAATGCTCTATCCTCAGCAACAGGCAAATGGGTCAACGCATCGGCGTTTCCGTGCTTAGCAGTGGATCGATACAGGATATCGTAGCGGTACTGCGAGAGGAAAATAGACCTGCGAATGAATTTCTGCGCTGTATGCGGAGGTACAGGCTTGTTCGGATAAAAAAGCGACGTCAAAGGTTTGTGGTCTGTGATGATGGTAAAGTGACGACCATACAAGAAATCATGGAACTTAGTAACACCAAACACGAAAGCCAAGGCTTCTTTCTCTACCTGTGAATAGTTGCTTTGCGCAGACGAGAGCAATTTGGACGCAAAGGCAATAGGGCGATCATGCGACCCATCTTTGTGCGCAAGCACAGCACCGATCCCGAAATCCGATGCATCTACCATCAACAAAAGGGGTTTCTGGGGATCGAATGGCGTAAGGCAAGTATTAGAAAGCAACTGGCGAAAGGCGCGTTCGCATTCCGTCGTCCAGACGAACGGAACACCTTTACGGCGTAAGCGATGAAGCGGAGCTGAAATGGAAGAGGCATTGCACAGAAAGCGATGATAATAGTTATTTTTTCCCAACACACTCTGCAGCTGCTTCAAATTCTGCGGCGAAGGCAAGTCTTGTATGGTACGGAGGTGCTCTGGACTGGGATGTATGCCTTGGGCATTGATTACATGTCCCAGATATGGCAAGTCACGAGCAAAAAACACACATTTGTCCTTCCGCAAGCGAAGACCATTTCGTCGCAATACCTGAAATAATGTTCTTAGATTTGCTAAATGTTCGTCGGCTGTCCTTCCAGAGATCACAATATCGTCCAGATAGTTCGCTGCAGTAGGAACCGATGCACAAACAGTTTGTAAATATCGCTGAAACAATGCAGGGGCGGATGCACACCCGAATGGCAGTCTTTTGAATCGGTACAAACCAAGATGCGTGTTAACCACCAAGACGCGCTGGGATTCTTCGTCCACCGGTATTTGCAACTACGCATCTGCTAGGTCCAACTTCGAAAAATATTTAACCGGGCACAGTTTATCAAAAAGATCTTCCAGGCGGGGTAAAGGATAAGTTGGAATCACTAACTGTGGATTCACTGTTGCCTTGAAATCCACACAAAGTCTCAATTTTCCGAAAGGTTTCGGCAAAATTACTAAGGGTGAGTCCCAGAGAGAAGCTTGCACACGTTCAATTACACCTTGTGTTTCTAAATCGTGTAATGTTCTTGCGACCTCATCACGCAATGCGTGAGGAACATTGCACGCTCTGAAAAATTTCGGTTGCGCGTTGACTTTCAGTTCCAAATGTGCTTCGTAGTTTTTAATGCAACCTAAGCCCGGTGCAAAAATGTCTGCAAATTCTTCACACAGACGAGAAACACTGTCTCAAGGCACAGTCTGTTTCACTGATAGGACCTGATTTACTATAGACACGTTAAACAATTGAAATAAATCTAAACCAAACAAGTTCACTGCAGAAGAAGAACAAAGAACATAAAATGACACAAGTTTTGTTTGTCCCTTGTATGTTGCAAGAAGAGTACACCGTCCTAACACAGGGATATTCTGACCTGAATAACTATGTAACTTAACATTTGCGGCACGCAACGGAGGTTTGCCCAGTTGTTTGTACGTGTCGTGATTGATCAATGAAACAGCAGCTCCGGTATCGAGCTGGAATGGTATGACCTTGCCATTAAAGTCCAAATCTACAAAAAGTTTATTGTCCTGCTGACGACAAGAGCGACTGTCTTGTGCAATTTGAACTGACACTGGTACAGAAGCACTTGCAACTTGACGCGATTTCCGGCGACGTCGACGCATAGTATTTGTGGGACGAACACCGTCACTGTTAGAGGCAATGGCACTGGACGAAGTGGAATTAACTACATGAATGTCCACGGGTGAAGGTTCACGAGCCTGAGTGTCCTTGGTTCGATTCCGGCGCGAAGCAAAGGGCCTGGAATGATTAAGAGTGTCTGATCTGAGCTTTTTCTGGCAAACACTTTGAACATGTCCTTTTTTATTACAGAAAAAGCAAATAGCTTGGCGTGACGGGCAATGTTCACGTGAATGTCTAGTAGCACACCGCGGGCATGATTTCACTGCATTTGTATGCTGTCGCGGCACACCTGGTTTAGAGCGTGGCAGCAGCTGCGCGGACGTGTGCGAGGGCAGTTTACCGGGCCGTGCAGCGCGCCCGCCGGGCCGGTTAATGTTACACACGGCTGGCGAAGTTGCAAATGATTCCTGAGCAAAGTCAAGCGTGTCTTGTCTATCCAATATGTCTATCACTTGTTGAAGGGAGGGATTGACTAGTTTCAAAATCTGTTCCCGTATGCGAACATCAGAAACGTTCTGTGCTATTGCATCACGTACCATAGTATCTGAATAAGGGAGTTTACATTCACACTCAAAAGCACAATCCCTTGTAAGGCCTTGCAATGTTGCAACCCACTCCCTATTAGTTTGACCGGCCGTACGTTTTGTACGAAAGAAAGTATACCTTTTTGCAACTACATTAACTGTTTCCTTGAAACAGGCATCTAAAGCGGACAAAATTTCTTCGTTGGACAGAGTTGCTACGTCGCGTCGGGGAAATAATTTCACTATCACACGGTATGTTTGCACGCCAACACAAGACAATAAGTGAGGCTGCCGCTCGTTACCTTGAATTCTGTAGGCGGCGAGATGAAATCCAAACTGGCGTGACCACTCCGTCCATGT
Organism: Schistocerca serialis cubense; assembly: GCF_023864345.2. NCBI lineage: Eukaryota > Metazoa > Arthropoda > Insecta > Orthoptera > Acrididae > Schistocerca > Schistocerca serialis. Next base: position 88,843,067 of record NC_064639.1, on the reverse strand, counting down.
TTCCTTAGCTGGTTCATATTGCCGGAACGTGGGTGCAACAGCATGTTGTGGCTGCGGTAGCGGTGAAGCGGCGGCGGCCGCATCGTTTTGCAGTGCACGTTGACCCTGGACGAGCTGTCCAAGGGCATCCAATAACGCCTGCGTCTGCTGATTCTGCAAGCGATAAAATTCGGACAGTACATCTGGCGAAGCCATGACACAAGTAAATGTAAGCAATTAGAAAGAACAAGACCCTATCCCATCCTCGTCGCCAAAAATGTTGTGTCTCCACAAGACAGTCTAGACACAATGAGAGGAAGCCGAAAGGCACGCACTACGCTCACGCAGATGGGCGTGAGGTCTGAAACAGGATGTGTAATGAATGCTATAAAGAGAAGTACGTAGCTTCTGGAATACTTAACTTTAATCCATCCTTTTGGTACATCTGGAGATTGTGGCGATACAAGTGAGACTCTTTAGATACATGCAGTGTTACTAATGGCGCCTTGCTAGGTCCTAGCCATTGACTTAGCTGAAGGCTATTCTAACTATCTGCTCTGCAAATGAGCGAGGCTTCGTCAGTGTGCATCGCTAGCTACGTCGTCCGTACAACTGGGGCGAGTGCTAGTCTGTATCTCGAGACCTGCCTTGTGGCGGCGCTCGGTCTGCGATCACACAGTGGCGAAACGCGGGTCCGACATGTGCTAATGGACCGTGGCAGATTTAAAGCTACCACCTAGCAAGTGTGGTGTCTGGCGGTGACACCACAGATTTCATGTTTGTTTTGAATACAGTCAGAGAGAGTCCCTTTAGTCAACCATAGTGCCAGTAGTGCTACTGTTTGTTTTCAATACAGTCCAGAGACAGGTAGTGCTATTTTCATTGTTTGCTACAAGAAGTGGCTAGCAATCACAGTTTAGTCAACAATCAGCCCCCTTTAGCAGTCTAGTTAAAAGTTGATTAACTCTCTACAGTACATTGATTCCTTAGGATGGATAGGATGTGTGACTGCTGTGTACGGACGCAGGAGGTTCAAATGGTTCAAATGTCTCTGAGCACTATGGGACTAAACTGCTGTGGTCATTAGTCCCCTAGAACTTAGAACTAGTTAAACCTAACTAACCTAAGGACATCACACGCATCCATGCCCGAGGCAGGATTCGAACCTGCGACGGTAGCGGTCTCGCGGTTCCAGACTGCAGCGCCAGAACCGCGCGGCCACTTCGGCCGGCCGACGCAGGAGGAGCTGGCCACTGTTCGCGAACAGCTGAGCGTGTTGATGGCCACGGTCAGCCGTCTTCAGGCTGCTGCCTCGGAGTGTAGCGGCAGTGGGGAGTCTGGTGCGTCGCATGGTACACTCCAGGTGTTACATGCTTCACCCACTGTCCCTGCTGTCAAGACATCTTCGCGGGTACCTGGCGCGGTTGGGCCACCCTCTTCCCAAGGGGAGTGGCGGGTTCGGCGGCGTTCGCGGCGCACGAGACAGAGGGTAAATGTGGAGGCTGGCCGTGTGGCATCGCCCACTCTGCCTGTGAGTGGACATGTGGCTGCTCCTTCAGCAAGGTCCGAGCAGGCACACGGGGGGAGGGGTTTATTAGTTATTGGGAGCTCCAACGTTAGGCGGGTGATGGAGCCCCTTAGGGAAATAGCGGAAAGGTCGGGGAAGAAGGCCAGTGTTCACTCTGTCTGCTTGCCGGGGGGGTCTCATCCGAGATGTGGAGGAGGCCCTGCCGGCGGCGATAGAGAGCACTGGGTGCCCCCGACTGCAAATTGTTGCTCATGTCGGCACCAATGACTCCTGCCGTCTGGGTTCAGAGGTCATCCTCAGTTCGTACAGGCGGTTGGCGGAATTGGTGAAGGCGGAAAGCGTCGCTCACGGGGTGGAATCAGAGCTATCTCTTTGTAGTATCGTTCCGACAACCGATCGCAGTCCTCTGGTTTGGAGCCGAGTGGAAGGCTTAAACCAGAGGCTCAGACGATTCTGCGGAGATCTGGGGTGCAAATTTCTCGACCTCCGCTATCGGGTGGAGAAATGTAGGGTCCCTTTGAATAGGTCAGGCGTGCACTACACGCCGGAAGCGGCTACAAGGGTAGCGGAGTACGTGTGGAGTGCACATGGTTTTTTTTTTAGGATAGAGAAGTCCCACCCTAGGCCCGACAAGACGCCTCCTGAGACGCAGCAAGGTAGGAGTATGCAAAATGCAACAGGGAATAACAATATTAATGTGCTAATAGTAAACTGCAGGAGCGTCTGTAGAAAGGTCCCAGAACTGCTCTCATTAATAAACGGTCACAACGCCCATATAGTACTAGGGACAGAAAGTTGGCTGAAACCATACGTAAACAGTAATGAAATCCTAAACTCAGATTGGAATGTATACCGCGGAGACAGGCTGGAAAGTGAAGGGGGAGGCGTGTTTATAGCGATAAGAAGTGCAATACTATCGAAGGAAATTGACGGAGATCCGAAATGTGAAATGATTTGGGTGAAGGTCACGGTTAAAGCAGGCTCAGACATGGTAATTGGATGTCTCTATAGGTCCCCCTGGCTCAGCACCTGTTGTGGCTGAGCACCTGAAGGATAATTTGGAAAATATTTCGAGTAGATTTCCCCACCATGTTATAGTTCAGGATGGAGATTTACCGGATATAGACTGAGAGACTCAAACATTCATAACGGGTGGCAGGGACAAAGGATCCAGTGAAATTTTTTAAAGTGCTTTGCCTGAAAACTACCTTGAGCAGTTAAACAGAGGACCGACTCGTGGCGATAACATATTAGACCTTCTGGTGACAAACAGACCCGAACTATTTGAAACAGTTAACGCAGAACAGGGAATCAGCGATCATAAAGCGGTTACGGCATCGATGATTTCAGCCGTAAATAGAAATATTAAAAAAGATAGGAAGATTTTTGATTAGCAAAAGTGACAAAAAGCAGATTACAGAGTACCTGACGGCTCAACACAAAAGTTTCGTCTCAAGTATAGTGTTGAGGATCAGTGGACAAAGTTCAAAACCATCGTACAATATGCGTTAGATGAGTATGTGCCAAGAAAGATCGTAAGAGATGGAAAAGAGCCACCGTGGTACAACAACCGAGTTAGAAAACTGCTGCGGAAGCAAAGGGAACTTCACAGCAAACATAAACATAGCCAAAGCCTTGCTGACAAACAAAAATGTCCAGACACTCTGTGACCCAAGTGGTACTGAAACAGAGGATGACAGGGCCATAGACACGGGTTCGCAGGTAGATGCCGTGTTCCTAGATAACAGAACGCAGAATGTTATTCTCAATGGAGAGAAGTCTTCCGAAGTAAGAGTGATTTCAGGTGTGCCGCAGGGGAGTGTCATAGGACCGTTGCTATCCAAAATATACATAAATGACCTTGTGGATGACATCGGAAGTTCACTGAGGCTTTTTGCAGATGATGCTGTGGTGTATCGAGAGGTTATAACAATGGAAAATTGTACTGAAATGCAGGAGGATCTGCAACGAATTGACGCATGGTGCAGGGAATGGCAATTGAATCTCAATGTAGAGAAGTGTAATGTGCTGCGAATACATAGAAAGATAGATCCCTTATCATTTAGCTACAAAATAGCAGGTCAGCAACTGGAAGCAGTTAATTCCATAAATTATCTGGGAGTACGCATTAGGAGTGATTTAAAATGGAATGGCCATATAAAGTTGATCGTCGGTAAAGCAGATGCCAGACTGAGATTCATTGGAAGAATCCTAGGGAAATGCAATCCGAAAACAAAGGAAGTATGTTACAGAACGCTTGTTCGCCCACTGCTTGAATACTGCTCAGCAGTGTGGGATCCGTACCAGATAGGGTTGATAGAAGAGATAGAGAAGATCCAACGGAGAGCAGCGCGCTTCGTTACAGGATCATTTACTAATCGCGAAAGCGTTACGGAGATGGTAGATAAACTCCAGTGGAAGACTCTGCAGGAGAGACGCTCAGTAGCTCGGTACGGGCTTTTGTTAAAGTTTCGAGAACATACCTTCACCGAAGAGTCAAGCAGTATAATGCTCCCTCCTACGTATATCTCACGAAGAGACCATGAGGATAAAATCAGAGAGATTAGAGCCCACACAGAAGCATACCGACAATCCTTCTTTCCACGAACAATACGAGACTGGAATAGAAGGGAAAACCGACATACTCGGGGTACCCTTCGCCACACACCGTCAGGTGGCTTGCGGAGTATGGATGTAGATGTAGATGTAGATGTAGATTTTCCAAAATTCAAAAATACGTAAAGTCAAGGAAGAACAAGAATTTGAAATCATTGGCTATGATAGGTTATAAACAGACAATTAAACACCAGTGAGAAAGACAATAAAGAAAACGGCACTCAGAAGCCTCCAGGGATGTCGGTCTGCCCTCGTTCGCTTAGGTGAGACAGGTGGTGAGCCCAACTACACTTGATCCGTCGGAACCCAACGAGGGGACAGCCCCGCATCGACTGACATAACGACTTGCTTGCCACCAATCAGTACATGAGAACTGAAACACAAAAGGTTACGAACGTGATTATCCACAATGAAACATGAATTAGCTGTCAAAACTGCTCACCATGTTGGACAGCAACAACAGGTGAGGAAAGGATGCTGCCTGAAATTACGTTAGTGGCCAGGAAAGGAACCGGAACACTAACGGCCACAAGGCAGAAAATTCCATTAGTACACGTGAATTTTAAATACGGTAATATACTTAACTTCACCCAAAAGGAACACTGCCTGAATTTGCGTCAGAGGCCAAGGCAGGTAACCACAACACTAACGGCCACAAGGCAGGAAATTCCGCTGGAGCACTTGAATTGTAGTCAACCTATATAGTTAATTCCGCCGCATGGCGGCTAAATTTCAGCAATACAAACACTCGGTGTTGCTCACAGGAAAACATCCCCAACAGCGAACCACCGAAGCGAACCACACAACGTGAATGGACGTGGCTTGGGTACTTAAAACACCACTCACCTTTGACGTCCTGGGTAGGTGAACCACGAAGCTCGTAGCGTTCGGACACCTCCATACACGCTCCGACACTGCGCAGGCGGAGACAACTTCCCTGGTCCGCAGCAACCGATCGAGTGCCTTCAGAATGCCGACAACATCTAAAATAGTCGCCAGTGGAAATAACACCAACTACACACACAACCTGACAAACACTGGACGAAGACCTGAACGGTACCCAACAGTAACTAAGCATGTACGAAGACAAACTGGGAGTCGATGCACACACACACAGCCGACTCATGAACGATCGGTGAGCCAAAACGCGTGGTCCGGTAGGACGACCGACCGAGGATCCACCAAGACCGTGGCCCGGCTCAAGTGGTGTGTGGCGGCAATGGTCGGGCGGCCATGTCGACGCAGACCTCTCTGCTGCTCCAACCCGACTGCACTAGTGCCGCATTGCAACTCCCCGACTGGCAGGTCCGGACTGCGCTCCAGACGCGTTCCAACTGACTGGCAGCCCGAACTCGCGACCCGAACTCCTCACGACAGATTACCCGAGAAGTAATAGCAGTCGAGCAAAAATACTACGAGAGGGGATACATCGATACGCGTTGCTAGCGCCGGTCTCGGTCAGGCAAAGCAGCAACTCAGTCACAGTAGTAATTTAAATTAACGTAGTGAGGTGGAAGTACGTTAAAAACAGTGTGTATAATACATGATGGCGGGAACACGAGGCACGCACGACTCAGGATTAGTGGGTTTCTATAAGTGCGAGTTGTTGCGAAGGTCCTTTAGCATTTAGAAATTTTAGGAAGCAGGCAGCAAGAATTTTAGTAAATTCGGTAGCACTGAGCCACAGCGATCCATTTGCTCCCTGGAGACGTAAAATAGGAGGCGTGAACTGAGTCGTCTGTTGTTTGAGGACCTGGTACTGGGCTCTAGAGTTGTTCCTTTTAACGCTCCCCTCTGTCTGCTGAGTCGTTTCTTTTTTCCTGCGTTCAAATTTGACGTCACTCTGAGCATTGGTCCTGTCTCTCTCTTGAGACTGGAAATTTAATTACACCGACGAAACAATCCCAACACAAAAAATGATTAATGGACAATAACGAAATTTTGGGAACAGGTAACAGGTTTAACTGATTAACATTGTAATATCACAGGTTAAAGTAAGCGTGAGATAAGCCATTATAAATGAAATGCTGGTAATTAATAATCGACGTAATCACCAGTATGTTGAATGCAAGCATGCAGATGTGTATGCATTGTATTGTACAAGTGCGGGATGTCAGTTGGTAGGATGGAGTTCCATGACTGTTGCACTTCGTCGGTAAACACAATGGCAGTTAATGCTGCTTGTGGATGATGCTGGAGTTATCATCCGATGACGTTCCACATGAACTCCATTGGAGACAGATCTGGTGATCGAGCAGGTCAAGACAACATGTTGACATAAAATTGCAGGTTTGACCATCAGCTGCCTTTTTATTTGTAACCCAAATACCGACTTGTTCAGTCACAGACCACCTTCACGGATTAGGGTTAAAACAGTTTAAGTCGCAACATCACATCTGTCATTACTTAAATAATGGGCACATCTCATATGTAGAGCATATCATGAACTCCAGTAGCTGAATCATCAAGATTATCTGTGACTGAAACTGGTCCATATTTGGATTTTAAACAAAAAAGCAATGATGGTTAAACACACATTTTATGCGTTACTTGGCGGCTGTTAACAGTCATCTTTCAAACATGTTTAATATGTCGACACTCTGTAGAGCATGTTGGGCTACAACAGCAGTATGCTGTTCATGAATGGAAGCACAACAGGTCGAATCACCAGACTGATGTACAAATTTGCAGCCAGGATGTGTGGGATAGCGACGAGAGTTCTCCTGCTGTTATACGAAACCGCACCCCAGGCCATAACTGCATGCGTAGGTCCAGTGTGTCTAGCACGCAAAGCGGGTTGTTGCAGGTCCTCAACTGGTCTCCTTATAATTAGCATACGGCCATCACTGGCACCGAGGCAGAACCACTTTTCGTCATAAAACGCAACACACCTCCAGTCTGCCCTCCAATGAGCTCTCGCTTGATACCACTGAAGTCACAAATGGCGGTGATTTGAGGTCAGTGGAATGCACGCTACAGGGCGTATTTGTCGCTTTAAAGGCATTCTTCATCAACATCATCTGTCAACATCCAATCTCAAAGGTAACTTACACTCACGACCGCTACAGCGTGTATTTAAATGAAACCTGGTTTGCATCCTCGTAGTGGCGTTACTAGCTTCAGCCTTAGGGGACTGACGGGAAATTTTAATAGACATTATCTTTCAGATATAGAAACACACTTATCAACATTCGTTTACGTCGCACAACTCCTTCCTTTTTCTCGTCCAGTTCATTTTGCTTTTAACTACAAAACTGTAACTTGTTCCTTCAATAATGAGTTACGTGCTAACATCATCGAACACCGACCTAGATCGCTTAATGACAACGCAAACAGTTGCTCACTTTCCCACGTAGACTGTATCTTCGTCAGAGATTGGCCATCTCTGCCACTTTCGCCATTTTCATTTGATTCATTTGTTTATTTTCCGAAAGCTGTTTTTAATAAATAATATTGCAGATGTGAAACATCAATATGAGTAAAGATACCTGGATGGTTTTCTTTGTAATTTGGTTTATTATGTATTTATTGTTTATTTACTATTACCACCTGATTTTATATTGCCGCCTCCTGTTTACAGGTGTATTTCAGTACTGCTGTAACTCGAGGAGAAAGTCTCCCGCCCACTGAATCTCCCTGACGCTCCGTGTCCAGGTGTGAGAAACTTAGATGCGGCGGAGTGACTACGCTGTAAATCCATTCTGACACGCAGAGCCGCAACAGTTACGTAACTCAGTATTGAAGTTGAATTATTTCCCACACATTTCTTGGTCGACCTACATCTCTTCTTCCTTTCATATACTACCACACTTCGGTTTATGTATCGTTTCCAGTTAGCTTTATATTCAGATATTTCTTTATTAACAGTATATACATTCAACTTTGTACGAATCTCTTAGTTCGTAATTACACCTCTTCCTTGTAGCCTTCCATTGTCCTCAACGATGAAGGCCTGCATAGGAAGAGGTGTTGTTAGATAGGACAACATTCGCGTTGAGTTAAATGTACTTGCTATTAACTGGGAAATGAAATTTCATAGTAAGAAACGCAAAAGTAATGTCGGATAATACAAAATAAAATGAGTGCATTTCCTTATTCCATTACAAATAGCTCCATCTACGCTGTTTACTGACTTACATCTGATTCCAGCTTCACATGTCCCACATGCGGAGACGTGGACTCGTTGTCCAGTTCAGATTCGTGTTTAGATTTTATCGCTGCGAATGCGACAGTAAAACTATCAAGAACTCTCCATTTGCACTAGACTTCCAGAAATGTCTCAGTTTAGGCGGTCAGCCCATAGACGATGATATAACAAGCGTACAGTATGACTGACCACACTTTTCCGTCCAAATCTTGCTGAGACTAAGACAATCTGTCCTTGGACTATCTTAGTCAGTCGTCGTGTAGGACTTTCTCTGCCTATTTTGCTGAAACGCTCTCGATAGTTCTGTCTCTCGCAGAAGCAATATCAGCAGTCTCAGTTTCTCTGTAAAATACAATTCTACTTTCCGTGCTTCTCAATGATGACGAGGGAAGCTATATTGTCGGAATGACATTTAAAAGGGATTCCGTTACGATGTATTTATTTAGTAAACACCATAAACTGATAATATCGACACAATTGATAACACTGGGCAACAAAAAAAGATTTTTCTAAAAAAGTCTAGGGTTTTCCCGCTGAATTAGACTAATTTTGATGCCCTGAGTCCGAAAATGACCTTGGTTTTGTTCTATCAGGTCAGGATTTTTTGCTACAGACATTTTTAAAAATCGATTTTTCGTAAAAAAACAAATTTCTTTGTATCATCTGCTGAGAAACCCCGGAAGATTTTTTCCGTTTTCCTCAAGAAATAAAAGTCAACGTATGCAAATTCATTAAGTTTTTATTTACTCCATCGAAGTAAATAAGCATATTTATCATAATATTAGTATAACAATGAGCGTTACGTGACACAAAAGTTCAGAGTTCACGGCATGAATCGGCGTTTCTTCGATTCCCGTTTGTGAGCAGCTGCTGGGTTGTCTCTCTTCAGCATCCAGCAGTAGTCCGCCATCATGACTGCGTCCCACCTCCCCTGGTACCTATCCTCCATTTGGCGCATGTCCTGATGGAACCTTTCTCCCTGCTCGTCGCTCATCGCCCCAAGGTTTTCAGGAAACTTCTCCATGTGTGAGTACAGGAAGTGCATCTTTATACTCATCAAACACCCGAGCTTTTGAAAGGCCTCTATCATGCTGCTGATGAGTCTGGCGTGGTTTGCTGCCTTCGTGTTCCCCAGGAAGTTGTTCACCACCTGCACAAACGATTTCCACGCGGCGCACTCTAACGTGTTCATGGAGTTTTCGAACTCCTTTATGAGCTGCCGTATCTGCGGCCCATCGAAAATGCCGGCCTTCAGCTTCTCAATGGTCAGTCGCGGAAAGGCTCGGCACAGGTAGTGGAAGCACCTCCCATCCTTGTCCAGAGCACGCGTGAACTGTTTCATTAACCCAAGCTTCATGTGTAGCGGTGGGATCAATATCTTCTCCCGGTCAATAAGAGGTTCGTTTATGATGTTTCTCGCACCAGGTACTAACTGCCCTCGTGGCGGCCACACTTTCTTTACATAGTGCTGGGCTCTGTCTCGACTGTCCCACATACATATAAAGCATGGGTATTTCGTGAACCCGGACTGCTGACCAAGTAGAAAGTTCACCATCTTGAAGTCGACGCAGATGATCCATTGGTGCTGCTCATATTGGATTTTGTCGAGCACGTACTTCACTGCTTCATATTTCTCTACGAGAGTTGTGGAGTGAGCAAGAGGGATTGAGGCGAACTCGTTCCCGTTGTGGAGGAGCACACACTTCAAAGAGCGCTTGCAGCTGTCAATAAAGAGTCGCCAATCTCTCGGATCGTATGTAGGAGCCCCGAGTTTAACAAGAAGACCGGCGACATCTCGGCAGTACACTAGGTCTTCCTCCTGGCAGAAGTAGCCCATGTAGTCCTCATGCCTTCTACGAAAGAAAGTGATACGCGCGTCCTCGCCAAGTAGATTTTTCTCTTTGAGTCTGGAGGCCAACAGCTCGGATGAAGTCTTCGACAAGCTGAGATCCCGAACAAGATCATTAAGCTCACATTGTGAAAAGAGCTGCCGACCATCTTGTGCTTCATACTCCTCGTCTGCTATATATCCTCCCTCGTCTGCAGTGGTGGCCTCGTCGTTGATGTTAGGAAGCTCTGTGAACGCTGGTACAGGAATTTCTTCGCAGTGAGCAACTGGACGGCGGGCAGATGGAAGGTCGGGGAACTGGAGGCTGTGCCGATTCTTCCTGTTGATGCTAGTAGTATTGATGGCGCAGAAGTAACAATCCGATGCATGGTCAAAGGGCTCCCTCCAAACCATCGGAATCCCAAACTTCAGTGAAGTTTTCGTGCCCTTCGTCCACCGCCGGAGGTATTCCACGCACTTCTTGCAGACCGTGTGCGGTGCCCAGGGCTTATCTTGGTCACCCAGCTTGACTTGAAAGTAAGCCTGGTAGGCCTTCTTCACAAATCCAGTGATGTTCTTCCTGTCCACTGAAAGCGTGTATTCTCCGCAGATGTAGCAGAAAACGTCTGGATTATTCATGCATGAACGTCGCGCAGAAGCCATATCAATCTGAAATAGTAATAGAAATATGCAGTTGATTGTCAGACAATAAAAATTAGAATAAATTTTATACTATAGTAAGAAAAAAAGGCATCTATTGGAATGATTAACTGTTACAATCTTAAAGCCTTCTTTTGTTTTCATATGTCCTGAATAATCCCCTTAAAACCCCTAATATTAGCATATTGAAGCCTATAAAAAGGCTTACATTTCAGGGAAAAATGGTCATGTAGGCCTATGGCTGTATCTCAAAAAGTTGACCTGATAGAGCAAAATCAATGTGATATTCGGACTCAGAACACCAAAATTAGTCTAAATCAGCTGAGAAACCCATGACGTTTTTTTTGGCTGTTGCCCAGTGTAATGATTAACTGAAATGTAACAGTTTCCTGAGGGCATCGTCTTACCACAGAACTGGATCGGAAGCATCCTATTGGCGACAGGCGAGTATGGCGCAAAGCATGCCGCACGTACTTGCACTCTTGATATTTCGTAGCCTTTCGTACATTTTCTTTAGCGTATCCATTATTCTTTTATTTATCAAAATGATCGGTTTCTGAAGCTGCAATATTGTTGTAAGAAAGTACTTATTACCTGTACGCTTCTGCTAATGTATGTACTGGAAAAATCAACGGTTATTTGCAAATATTTAATAAGCAAGATTACTTGCTTCGCGCCAGAATAGCTGTGCTTTCGTTACGTATATCTCAGCTGACGTAACAGCATTCTCATGTCTAGACTGTGCCTCACACCACTGTCCACTGGCAAAGCCATATGGTCCATCGGCTCCTTTAGTCAGCGTGGGAACTGATATTTTACCCGACTATGAGCGTACTGCAGTAGGACTTTTCTTACTGAAAGCTACATGATATCTGTAGACGCGATACACGATTGTAATACTGGAAAATAACGAAATAAAGTGTTACTTGAACAGAAGGGATACCTTACATACCTACAACAATAAATAGATTATTTTTAACGTTGACCAATACATGTGCCTTATCGTCACAGTTAAAAGACACTCTCCACATGTATGATTGTTGTGGATCGCACCTTAAAGGTATTACTCAGAATAAAATGCCATAAAATTTCTGGAGAAACTCAAAGGAGTCAATCACCTACGAATACCTTACTTGGACGATGACTCTTATTAAATCTGATACAGCGTAATTCAACTTATGAGCATGTGGTAAAATATTTTACAGGTCGGAGTTCGCAAACGAATATAACACCCAGTAACATCGCATCTAATTATTGACGCGTCCAGGGCTGATCAACACAGACTGAGACTGATATTTTTCACAGATGGTTATTACTCCATTTCAACGTTCACGTGATGTTTTTAAAAGGTCTCCTCTCCTATTTGTGCACTTTTTACAACATCTCTGCCAGTCCTCGAACACATGGTGTAGGCCATTCTTTGTCAGGTTCTTAAAAAACGCCTCAGTTTTCTTGAGTATTGCTTCAGGGTAATCAATTCATATGACCCAAAGCTTTGTCTTCAGTAATGGGAATTTAAAAAATTCACAGGGTGCAAGGTCGAGGATATAAGGCGGATGCAGTAAACAGGTGATGATGAACTGAGCCAGAAACTGCTCGACTTGACTTGCGATGTGTGGCCACACACTGTGATGATGAAGCCGCCACCCAGTCCGAGAAAGTTGTGATCGGTTCCTTGCAGTGCACTCCCTCAGTTTAGCTAATACGGACATGTAGTACGCTGCTATATCAGTAGTGTGAGGAAAGGAGGTAGCCAGGATTTTACCAAAGGGGCTGGAGAGGGCGAAAATCTAATTCTTAAAGAGGACCTTACAAAGGCTCACGTTTTCCATTTATTCCGAAAACACATTTATTTATTTTTTAATTTTTTGTACATAGTTTTCTTTCGGGAGGTATTCATACAAATAGTATTTGGTCTGTAAATTTAAACCAAAACGTTTGACACACACTGTGCATGTAGCTGAAAAATACTCAAATCCACTTTTTTTTTTTTTTTTTTTTTTTGCAATATGATAACTTCACTCTACTGTTAAACGAATTAATTTTATAATATGATGCAATATCTCTTTGCTCAGTCTTCTAATAGAAGGTACACTCATAAAGTTGAGCAGACTCAAATCTCTTTTGACGATAACTATATTTCTCCCACAACAATCTTCTATTGAAATTTATGACTTACCTGTAACCAAGTCAGAATTCCTTCAGCACATCAAAGCATCCTAGGTTCTTCAATTCAGTCCAAATCTTACTAAGGTATCTTTCATTTCATTAAAAATCTTCAGTTTCCTTATCAAGAACTTTTTTTAAAATTATTATTTCAGTAGTCAACTAGATTTACATACCAATCAAAAAGGTATTCACAAGTACTATGACCTTGTAGTTTCAGGATCTCAGCATTGATTCGCGCATTGTTTTCAACCATACTTCTAAAGTATGCGACCTCATAACTCAGTTTGTATTTATGCATGATAATATGGTCATACAGACTTAATGCTAACAAAGCCCTGTTACTACATTCACCATATGTTCACGTTTGGATAACTAACTGTATATTGTTGTTTATATGACTTTTATTTAGAAATATTCTAGAGCTTTAATGGTTGGATCGCTGTTCCAAGGGTATTAAAAATGTGAAATTTTGCAGTAGAACATCGTTCTTGTCGTAAAACTTGAATACATGATATATCAGCACGTCCTTGTAGAACGTGTTTGGCTCACCGTCGATGCAGCTTCAAGGAAATTGGTATCTTTCAGAAAAGAAAGAAATTCGGAAGGTATTGGCTGTGACCTATACTACGGGGCCAACCCGGCATTTGCCCAAACTGAAAATGGGAAACCACACAAAAATATTTTCAAGATTGCGGGCGGATGATTTCGAAGCACCTCGTCTCCAAATACAGCTCAATGCCTCAAGGCACACAGCTGTCACTAACTTCTTTCTTTTCTGACGGGCCTCCCATCTCACCTTACTACGCGGCCTTCCTCTCACCAAAAATCATCGGTGAGCTTCAAGAGCTTTAAAAAAAATGGTGCTGTTCCTTCCTCCAACAGCAAACGTCATTACACCTTCTAACCGTCGTAGAACTTCATCATTGACAGATTCAAACATAATCAACGCCAACGCTGATGTACCGATACCTATAAAACAAGGGGCCTCTCAACGACTGCGACACTATGCATAAAAAGATGCACTGTTAACAAAGCTTCAATTCACAGCTATGAGAATGGTGGAAAAGTCCTAGTTCCCGCAGCACAAAACAGTACACAAAAGTCGGATGCCCGTTTGCGGCTAACACACGTCAGAGTCGTCAGAACTCAAACAGGAAAATAAAATTGAAAAGGGCAAAGTAATTAAGAAGCGCCACGACGGGCAACAAATGGTTACTACCACAAAACAAACTTAAGCAAGTCGCCACATGTACAGTTCATGAAAAAAAAAAGAAACGGTAAGGAAACAGGTTTTGTAACTTCTGGCCTGTGTCCACTCATCATCTGACGCTCCAAACGTACTATGCAAGAACACGGTAATGTGGAACAAGGACCCGAGAAGAGTCTTCACCGTCATTTACAGTGTCGAGCAAACAGGAATGAACAATATTGGCTTGTGTTGAAATAGTGCAAATGGTCATCATAAGTGTGGGTCCAGGATTAATGAACAGTAATTTAATCAGTCCAGCACATGAAAAGACCAAGCATAGAAAGAGGAAAAGACTTGTTAGGAAACGTGCTTATCATTTATCCAGTTACCGTTTTACGTCCCAAAATACACGAAGCAATTGCATACTAAAAAGAGAAAAAAGTTTTGAAATAGAGATGTCACCATCACAGCATATTTTAAAATGCGTAAGTGATAGCAATTTGTAAAAAATTTGCGAAGAGCCGAGTAATGTGTTGTATGTTAACCGGGTGCCTAGAAACGACAGGGGGCCTCCGTTCCCGCAGCAGCCGCAGTGGTCCACAACTCCACGACGACTACCGCAGTCCACTTCACCCCTCCGCCGCCTCAAACCTAACCACTCTTTCAGGGTAATTGTGCGGCTCGGCCCCATGTGGACCCTACCCCCCTCCCCGCCCCCCCCCCCTCCCAGGGAACCTCTCACACTAGACGAGTGTAACTCCTATGTTTGCGTGGTAGAGTAATGGTGGTGAACGCGTGAGTGGAGACACAGTGTAGCTGAGGCGGAATAAGGGGAACCAGCCCGCATTCGCCGAGGCAGATGGAAAACCGCCTAAAAACCATCCACGAACTAGCCGGCTCACCGGACCTCGACACAAGTCCGCCCGGCGGATTAGTGCCGGGGAACAGGCGCTCCTTCCCACTCCGGAAAGTCGTGTGGTCTAAGAGCCGAGTATAGTCAGTCCGACATTGAATAATCCGATGTTGCGCTGATAAATAGTCCAAGTCGAGAAAATCTTCTGTAAGCTGCAGGCTCAGGATATCACATACAGTATGAGCAGTGATCCATACAGTATCTGCACATTTAGTGGCCGGATAAAGTTTTAAATTCGAAATGAGCGCTATGTCCTATGAAAAACTGCCAGGACTCGTGCGATTGACAAGGGCGAGCAGCCGAACTGCGATGTGCCATATCGACGCCGACCTCGCGTAGTGGGACGACATTGAAGCGTCACCCATCCACCAGTGTCAGCCCAGTTTGCAGGTGAATATAAGTTTAATTTAGTTTTGTTTATGTATTTTTCTTAATATTTGTAACAGCTGTGAATTATCTAAAAGTTTTGTATTTTTTTATGTTTCATGTACGGAGAGGGCGGTGCAACGAACGGAGACAGCATCTTCGCTGCCGCGACCAGAGAGGAAATTGCTGGCCACTATACGTCGCGGGTCGACAGCCAAAGAGCAACAGAAGATCCTGGAACCGAGTTGTTGCCTCGTGCTTCTAAAATATTAAAAATGAATTTTTTTGTACTCTTTTTGTACAACAATGACGTCATGGAGAGCTTAATCTTATTGAAAAGTCAGTCCTAGTTTGTCAACGGTCAAGTTCACATCTGTATGTGTAGGAAGCTAATAAAATAGTGGATGCTACTAAAGTTGAAACTCGTGTTCTGAGTATTTATTTATGAAGAATTATGTGAACGGATTAATAATATATTTGACAAGATTATTGAATTCTGACAGCGTTCATCGAAACTTTGAATCTCAAAGGTTTATTCAATGTGTGATTCTGATATCGATTAAATCAAGATAACGTGTGTCAATATAATTTCTGAGGAGAAACGAACGAAATTTAAATCGAAAAAGTTTACGAAAACCAATTGGCCCAAGTGATGTAATTCTTTGCATACGACTCAACTGATGTTTTACAGTTTCGTTCAAGAACCATTCTATGACAATTTAAAAAGAATATAAATCATTTTGAAGTGGGTTGTAACTGACGTAGGTGACGAAGTCTCCACATGGTCATATATCAAACGAAAATCGGTTATAAAACTTACGTCGTTACACTACACTCGGACACAGAATCGGTGTTGCAGCGAACCGTCGCGTTGGAAATTATCGCACAAGCCAGTCTCTCGCAAGTTAATTCGGCACATCTTGTCGTTAGTGGGGATGACTCTGTTAACCACTTTGTACCAGAAGCTACTGAAGTGCGGCGGCCGGTAAGAGGCATGAAAGTTAGGCCGATCCCGGAAATCGCATTTCCACCTTGTTACTGGCTAGCCGCCCCTGTAAGGCTCAGTAGACTCGTCGCCCCGTTCTAGTCAGAGGATCAAAGGGCTTCGATGTCGAGATAACTTTTCTGGACATAATATTCCTGAACGTACCGCAGCTGGAATGGGATCCCGGTCGAGTCCAGCGGAGCGAACTCGGATGAGGGACGATAAACATGAAGCAGACCAGCTGAAGGATGCGATGCGGGCTTCTCGATCGTGACACAAGTCTGAAGAATTAGCACAGCAGTCGCTTTTGTAGCGAAGAGAATCACCGAGCCCGCCTCGGTCGCGCGGAAAAGTGCACATGAAATAAAGTTCGTTAAAAATGTCCCCTAGCCAGAGAAATCAGTATACCGCTTGTATTATGGCGCGTCCTAGTTCTTTTGGTACCTGAAAAAGTTGGGCAAGGTACCAGGCCTCATTGAGTAAGGAAAAATTTATTAAAGTGACCCTCCGTGTCAACGCCACGGTGCGAGTGGCACTCAGGTGGGCCATTGACGTATACCAGACGAGACGCCAGTTGGAGGACGCTGTCTTCAAGAGTTGGCTTTAATTCGGACGACCAAAATTTTATGTTCGTGTTTGACAGTAAACTACGGGCGAGGAAAGCCCGTGATATTGCATTAATCGGTAAAAACACTGTTTTACGAGTATTTATACACCGCGGTCCGTGGGGAATGTGGAAAAAATTGGTTGTTGTATATTGTTTCAAAATAAAGTATATCACAGCAAAAGACGTAATTGTGATATTGTACCGTTTTTCTTTAGTTGTGCAATTTTGATCATTTGATAGTCGATGAATGCATGCATATCCTAACATTTAATAGTGTTTGGAATTTCTAGTTCCAGTTATTATAGTATTACAAGAGCGTAAATAGTTATTGGCCGAAAGGGGGGACGGGACACAGGGCGCAGTCAGCTCGGACGAATCGAAGAAGTCCGCTGAAAAAATCTTTCAGAAACGGACGAACCGCAGAATGTGCAGTCACCACATACCCCTTCTGCACTCCACAAACCTCTCCTCATCGTTCAGTACCCGAACTCGTTTTCATAATTCAGTACCGCCCGGGTGACCAGACTAGGCGATGTTTTGCCGTTTGAGCTACTGATTATATAATTTTTAGCAACTGTTTTAAAGAAATGAGCAGTATAGTTTCAAAACGTCTTAAATGCAGCAGAGATAAAAATACAGTGTGATGTGTTTTCACCCCAATTATGGTATGCTCTTTAACGGTATTGAGTCAGATCAGCTCATTTCGTATCTTCCCCACAGCAACTTAATGTCGAGAAACATGAATTGGACCAAATCGTACTAAGCCGACGGTTCAAAACGTGTTATGATCACGGTAAGTTTCCCAGCTCGCGTTATTAGCCCGCTCTTTTGCTTGCTATTTCCACTATTTTCGTCTTACAGCTAGCAGTGTGGTGTTGATTACATGATTGTGGACTTTCCATCACCAAGAAGAGATACGTACCAGCGAGAGAGCGATAGAGAGGAAGCAGAAAGAGAATTAGAGTTGCGAAAACTAGAAGACAGCGTTAAAAGGAAGCTCAGTGATTAATAACACCTGATATATTCTAAAAATGACCATTTTCAGTGAAATTTGTAATGTCGGTGCAATGATGTGTTATTAGTGTGGTAAAGACTGCACAAATGCATGTTTTTATACTTTGATTGAGCGTTACTATCTGTAGTTAGGACATGACGAGACGTATTTCATTTTAGGTAATTCAACAGAGATCCACATTTAAGTAATGTTGAGCAGCCTTGTAATGACAAACAAGGCAGATCAAGTATGGTAGCACCGCAGTATTCTAGCTGACGAAAGGAAAAAATGAAGTTCACAGTGTATGGAACAAAGTGGAACGAGATCGCTGACTCAGTTATATGACGAAGATTTGGAAAGCGTTGAGCAGGAAAGTGCAGACGAAATTCCATTGATAAACGGGATTACCTGACATTAAGGAGCTGGATGTCGAAAAAGTGTTGAAAACAAGATTTTAAGACAACTGACAAAAAGTTCAGGATTCGAACCTGCGACCGTAGCAGAGCGCGGTTCCGGACTGAAGCGCCTAGAACCGCTCGGTCCCAGCGGCCGGCACACGATATTAGGCAGGTGTACCAGTTTCTTTGACTCTTCAGTGTATCACCGAACATACAGGAAAAAATCGGTGTCAGTGTGTGTTGATCAGCTGTCATAATTTTATCAAAATTCGTTTTTAAATTTTGTTCCGCCTTCTAAGCTGGACGGACGAGTCGGAACCGACTAAAAGCCGTGTCATGCTCTAGCAATGGCGTCCTCTGGATGCGGCATGGAGGGGCATGGTGTTAGGGCATGGCACTCCCGGCTTCCAAGCCTAGACCTCGGAGCCGCTACTTCCCATCCAAGCATCGCCTAATTCGACATCACGTGACTAATGGCACCCCTTTCCAGTCCTCACGTCAAGCAGAAATGCCTAGCGGCACTGAGAATCGAACGCTAACCTCTAAGCTACGGAGGCAGACGTTTTTTAAGTTACTGGTCACTTCAGAAAGTGATTACAAACATATGTTTGTCATCACAACCATATGTTTATAAACATTTCTTAGTTATATAAATGTTTTTCGCCGGTCGGAGTGGCCGTGCGGTTCTAGGCGCTACAGCCTGGAACCGCGTGACCGCTACGGTCGCAGGTTCGAATCCTGCCTCGGGCATGGATGTGTGTGATGTCCTTAGGTTAGTTAGGTTTAAGTATTTCTAAGTTCTAGGGGACTGATGACCACAGCAGTTAAGTCCCATAGTGCTCAGAACCATTTGAACCATTTTTGAAATGTTTTTATTGCAGTATAGCAGCAGAAATGCGTTACGGGAAGTGGAGTACAGATGAAATGCGTTTAGCCTTAGCAGTACTCAGCAGTATATCTAAAAGGGGATAAATGATTAAATGAATGAGGACCCTTCTACCGCGTGCCAAAGCCAACAATTAAGAGCCATGCTGGAATTGAAAATGGAGACCGAAATATAAAGTTACGTATGTTTGCACATGGAGATATTCAGCAGCCAAATAGTTGTTAAAGAAATATAAACATTTGTGGCCGCAGTAGAGTGTTCCCCAACAAAGCAGAAACCGAATTGAAAGAACATAACCTTGGATTTGAAGAGATGATGTTTGGTTTAAGCAAGTCGGACGTAAGAATACTTGCATTCGACTGTGTAATAGGAAACTGACTGCCCTATAAGTTCAACACAGAAGAAGTCATGGTAGGCAAAATATAGGTTGAAGGTGTCCATATAAAGTTAGCTGTAGCAAAGGAGAAGAACTCTGGAACTACAGCTTCGCCTGTCAGAATGATTTGTTTTGGAGACTCAGAGGGAAGCCACCACAATAACTCATTCTTAATACAGAGATATGAACCATGGACCTTGCATCGCCTCAGCGATACAGACAGCCGTACCGCATGTGCAAATAGGCCAGATAAACGTGTGGTCCCTGAAAAGGGGCAGCAGCCTTTTCAGTAGTTGCAGGGAAAACAGTATAGATGACTGACTGATCTGGCCTTGTAACATCAACCAAAACGGCCTTGCTGTGGCGGTACTGCGAACGGCTGAAAGCAAGGGAAAACTACAGCCGTAATTTTTCCCGAGGGCATGTAGCTTTACTGTATCGTTAAATGACGATGGCATCATCTAGGGTAAAATATTCCTTGGGATAAAACAGTCGCCCATTCGTATCCCGGGGCAGGAACTACTCAGAAGGACGTCGTTATCAGGAGAAGGAAAACTTGCGGTCTGCAGATTGAAGCGTGGAATGTCAGATCCCTTAATCGGGCAGGTTGGTTAGAAAATTTAAAAATCGAAATGGATAGATTAAAGGTAGATATAGTGGGAATTTGTGAACTTCGGAGGCAGGACGAACAAGACTTGTGATCAGGTGAATACAACGTTATAAATACAAAATCAAATAGGGGTAATGCAGGAGTAGGATTAATAATGAATAACTGAATAAGAGCGCGGGTGAGCTACTACGAACAGCATAGTGAACGCTTTATTGTAGCCAAGACAGACGCGAAGCCCTCGCCTACCACGGTAGTACAAACTAATATACTAACCAGCTCCGTAGATGATGAAGAGATTGAAGAAATGTATGACGCGATAAAGGAAACTATTCAGACTAGGAAGGGAGACGAAAATTTAATAGTCACGGGAGACTGGAATTCGATAGTACGAAAAGGAAGAGAAGGAAAAGTAGTAAGTGAATATGGAATGGGGGTAAGGAATGAAAGAGGAAGCCATCTGGTAGAATTTTGCACAAAACGTAACTTAACCACTGCTAACACTTGGCTCAAGAATCATGAAAGAAGGCTGTGCACTTGGGAGAGTCCTCGAGACACTGGAAAGCTTCAGATAGATTACATAATGGTAAGACTGATATTTGGGAGCCACGTTTTTAATTGTATGTCATGTCCAGGGGCAGATGTGGACTCTGCCCACAATTTATTGGTTATGAACTATTGACTAAAACTGAAGAAACCACAAAAAGGTAGGACATTAAGGAGATGGGATAAACTGAACAGACCAGAGGTTTTAGAGAATTTCAGAGAGAGCGTTAGGGGACGATTGAAAAGAATGGGGGAAAGAAATACGTTAGAAGAGGAATGGGTAGCTTTGAGAGACGAAATAGTGAAGGCAGCAGAGGATCAAGTAGGTAAAAAGACGAGGGCTACTAGAAATCCTTGCGTAACAGAGGAGATATTGTATTTAAGTGACTAATGGAGAAAATATAAATTGCAGTAAATGAAGCGGGTAAAAGTTAATATAAACGTCTAAAAAGTAAGATCGAGATCGATAGGAAGTGCAAAATGGCTAAACAGGGATGGCTAGAGGACAAACGCAAGGAAATTTCGAAATGTGTAATAAGTTCCTATGGGACTAAACTGCTGATTTCCCCCTGTCGGAGGTTCTAGTCCTCCCTCGGGCATTGCTGTCTGTTGTCCTTAGCGTAAGTTAGCTTTAGTTAGATTGAGTAGTGTGTAAGCCTAGGGATCGATGACGTCAGCAGTTTGGTCCCATAGGAACTTACCACTACCAAAGCTAGGTTGGCCGGTCGCTGTGGCCGAGCGGTTATAGGCGCTTCAGTTTGGAACCGCGCTGCTGCACGGTCATAGTTTCGAATTCTGTCTTGGGCATGGAAGTGTATGATGCGCATAGGTGAGTTAGGTTTAATTAGTTCTAAGTCTATGGGACTGATGACGTCAGACGTTAAGTTCCATAGTGCTTAGAGTCATTTGAACAATTTTTGAAAGCTAGGTTGCCTATCTAGCAAATGTAAGGATGTAGGGGCTACGTCAAAAAATGGCCCCGGGAGTAGAGAACATTCCGTTAGAGCTATTGATAACCTTGGGAGAGCCAGCCATGACTTAACTCTACCATCTGGTGAACAAGCCGTATGAGACAGTCGAAATACCCCCAGACTTCAAGAAGAATATAATAATTCCAATCCCAAAGAAATAGGGGTGTTGACAGTAATGAAAATTACCGGTCTATCAGTACTAACACGAATTCTTTACAGACGGATGGAAGAACTGGTAAAAGGCGAGCTCGGGGAACATCAGTTTGCATTCCGCAGAAATGCTGAAACACGCGAGACAATACTGACACTACGGCTTATCTTAGAAGCTAGATTAAGGAAAGGCAAACCTACGTTTCTAGCATTTGTAGACTTAAAGAAAGCTTTTGACAATGTTGACTGGAATACTCTCTTTCAAATTCTGAAGGTGGCAGGGGTTAAATACAGGGAACGAAAGGCTATTTTCAATTTGTACAGAAACCAGGTGGCAGGTATAACAGTCGAAGGGCACGTAAGGGTAGCAGTGGTTGAGAAGGGAGTGAGACAAGGTGGTAGCCTATCCCCGATGTTATTCAATCTGTGTATTGAGCAAGCAGTAAAGGAAACAAAAGAAAAATTTGGAGTAGGAATTAAAATCCATGGAAAAGAAATCAAAACTTTGACGTTTGCCTATGACATTGTAATCCTGTCAGACAGAGAAGGACTTGGAAGAGCAGTTGAACGGGAAGGACAGTATCTTGAAACGAGGATATAAGATGAACAACAACAAAAGTAAAACGAGGATAACGGAACGCAGTTGAATTAAATCAGGCAATGCTGAGGGAATTAGATTCGGAAATGAGACACTTATAGTAGTAGATGAGTTTTGCTATTTGTGGAGCAAAATAACCGATGATGATCGAAGTAGAGAGGATATAAAATGAAATCGCAAGGAAAGCGTTTCTAAAGAAGACAAAATTTTTTAACATCGAATGTAGATTCAAGTGTCAGGAATTCCTTTCTGAAAGTACGGGGACACACTGAAGAGTTCTCAGTCTTAAAAACAGAAACTAACGTTCCATTTGAACGTATAAATTAAAGGTTATTGCAAATAATTACACTGATACAAAGTTTTTCATACTTATTTAACGATTTTATATGTGCCTGTAGGTTTACCAAATCGATCTTATTGTGGCTTGGCACTTAGTATAGCGGCATCAAATCATCTTTCGGAGTGCAGAATTATTCCAAGTGTTAGACAGAAAAGGTTGTCTTAACAGTATCGGGCATATTACGAAGTATAAAAATTGCACAAAGAAGCGACTGCATTGTCATGGTACTTGACTCGCGGTAAGTGTCGCACAAATTACAGTACTATTTCTCTGAAAGCCCGTACAGTAGCTTATCATGTTTTGTCAGGGTAGAGGCCATCTTCTCCAATAAAAGGAAAGAAAAGTGAGCGAAGTCTTAATCGTTGGAGTTTCAGAGGTGTCATGCGACATCCGCACACAATTGAGGAAATGAGGAGGAAACAGCAAAAATTGTTGGCGTTGGTCGCCATCTTCGGTGCGGAACGACCCGGATTCGATTTCCGGTACATCCTTACATGTCTTTGTTTTTCTAATCACGGTTGTTATTGTTATTACAGAACTTTATTCGGTCAGATAGTATAAAAATATTCAGTAATTACTAGTTTCAGCGAAATTAAATCGCCATCGTCAGATTATTGGGATAGAAAAATTTTTTGTATGGCGACTGTTCACATTAATTCGACACAACTTACAGAGATAATGTTGCATAGTACTGTCTCTGGTCATATAGTTCGTGAATAGCAGATTGAACATTGCACAATAGACACAAATAAAATACATAACACGTAATCGTTTCATGTTGCGTCCTTCTCGACATCTGAGGTGGGGAAGTCACCATCGCGAGGCCGTACGAAGAGATGCTTGAAGCGGCGGCATCTTTAGTATTCGTCTGCTGGGCAATAACGGCTGGAGGCACTGGCGACGTGCTGATAACGTATCCCACCGTCGTAGATCGCTCCACGTCCGGCCATGTAGGCCGTAGTCGTCCAGCCGCAACAGGCTAATTCGTGAGTGGTGTTCACGTTTTTTTTATACATATATTAAAAGAAAAAGAACAGGTCAAAGTAATTACTTTTTAAGTCGCACGGAGATAATTTTGGCATTATGCCTTTTGTACAAGGGGCGCTCAATAAATAATGCAACATATTTTTTTCTGAAAGCGAGTTGGTTTTATTGAGGATTCCAGTGAATCATGTTATTTCCCACTCTTTTTCCCACAAAACCTTAGTGCTCAATTTAATCTCCTTTCAATGCGACGGCCTTACACCACCGTATGGAGAGTGCCTTTATACCCGCATGGTATCACTCTGTTGGTCGACGACAGAGTCAACGTCTTGCTGCGTCAATAACCTCTCCATCTGCTTCTCGCGGAGAGCACCTTTCATTGGGCCACACAGTTGGAAGTCGGAAGGTGCTACATCCGAGATGAAGAAGAACGGTCCAATGAAATTTTGTGAGCTTGTTCCGGTTGCGCAGACTTGTGTGAGCCCTCGCGTTGTCATGAAGAAGTCTTTCTGAAATTGTTTCTCAATTTTCCCGAGATTGGGTAATACACTTCAGAGTTGATCGTTGCACAATGAGGGAGGACATCACACAGAACAACCATTTCTGGGACCTGGATTGCCGTCACCATGACCTTCGTGGCTGCAGGAGAAGCTTTGAACTTTTTTTTCTGAGGTGAGATGGTGACGACCCACTCCATGGATTGCCGTTTTGTTTCAGTTTCGAAGTGATGAACCCATGTTTTGTAGCCTGTGACGATGTTTGACAAGAAAGTGTCACAATGTGTCTCGTAACGCAGAAGCAATTGTGCACAGGTGGTCCTTCCTTCATCTTTGTGGTCTTCTTTTAGGCGGTGAGGTACCTTTGGTACCCCAACAAGTGGACCATTGCGTCAGCACGAGCAACGGAGACATCCAGTTCTGCAGCGATGTGTTAGATTGTGATCTGTCGACCTCCTCGACGGAGAGAGTCGGCACGTTCCAACATTTCAGAAGTCACAACCGTGTGCTGCCGGCCGGCTCGCGGTACATCGGACAGGTTTGTGTGATGTTGTTGTGATGATGATAGACTCCTCGCCCTACGACTCAGAGTGCTTTTGTTCACTGTCAGGTCTCCATAGGCACTCTCCAAGCGATGGTCTGGGTTTCCGCCAAGAGAAACTCAATGACCGGTCTCTGTTAGGCACCCACCTCCCCTACAGACTCCATTTTGGAGGCTACAAATAGCGCTGCCACCTATTGCAGCTTGAAGCGGGAGTACTCCACAATGTCCCACAACAAATTTCGTATTTGTCTCAACCGAAACTGGCCGAGGAAAAATTTGGTGCATTACTTATTGAACGCCCCTCGTAATAAATGGAATAAATACTCAATTAACTCGCGATCCTACGGTTTGTATTGTTTCTGCTAAGTATTAACCGCTTCTACCGTTTCAGACTCATAATAATTTCCACTGTACTTCATCGAAAGTAGCGCGTATTGTCTTGCCCGTAGTGGAGTTGGAGAGGAGCCTGCCTTTTACGGCAGTGATGTACATCCACCCACCTGTAATTCAGAACCGCCTGTTTTACCGCCTCCCGTCACGCTTACGGTTCCACAGTTAATATAATTTAAGCATCGTTGGAGTGGGGAGACGAGCCACAAGAGACATAAGTAGGACAGAATTCCCAAATCGGGATTGCAGGCTTTTACAGTGTAGGGTCCCTTGGAACCTGACGGCTCTGACTGTTGGAGTTAATTATAAGCACAAAGGTTTTCGAAATCGTCTGCACAGGGAGACATTTGAAGTTTCAGTCCCCCTCTTGTTGAGTAGAAGAGGACGCAGGCCATCTTTTCTTCGCTTTCTCAGGCGACAGAAACCAACAGGAGCACTCTCACTTTGCCAGAAGTCGATGGGTTTGACACTCTACAGGACGTTTGTGTACTTTTGCACTGACATCGCGCTGGAGACCATGAGCTTCTCATCGACATTCAAGGCCGTAAAAGCCTAATTTCACATCTGGGTTGATTTTTTCCTCCGTGTACAATCTCTAGGAACTGATCAATGAGAGGATACAGAGCAAAAAAGGTCTAATGAACTTATGTCCGGAAGTGCATGGTATCCGTGCTAGAGTCTATTTATTCAATCATATATTGTTACAGGTACTGCGGCCTAATACGCGCTGTACCATGGAGCCACAGTTACAGTATGCATGGTTTCTCCTAGAGGGTGGTACTGTTCCTCAGACGCCATGCCCTAGCGCACGTCATGCCATAACGTCCTCTCCTACCACAGTAATTGGTAACGTTGTATCCGATTCACTTCTCTTGGTGTCTCACCCTCCAATGGATGTGATACACCGTTGTACACAGTGGTTCCGTATTCGAATCGAGAGCTTGGCGAGATGGTGTTTAGCTACCGAAAGAAAAATGACAACGGATGGCGGGCAGCAAGGTTGAGTCAGAACGCCTATCCCCATTGACAACAACAACAGCATTCAATGTTTACAACAGTGTTTCGCCGTTTGTCTGAGACAGGGTCGTTTCAGGAAGCAGAAAATCATGAAGGACGTACTCAAAATGCTCGGACACCAGACTTGGAGGAAAATGTGGTTAACACTGTGGAAGCTGACCGCCGTGTCAGTACCAGGCAGTTAGCCCGCCAGCCCAAGGTGTGTGGAACTACCCTTACGACTTACAGCGTCTCCAGGACTTTCTAGCAATAGACTTTCCATGTCGGGAGCAGTTTTGTCACTGGTTTCTTCGCCATGCAGCTACGATTCCGGGATGTGTGTCACCCATCTCAGTCGTGTCTTCCCTTGTCGGTGGATAGGATGCTCATTCACAGGATCTCAACCCGTGCGATTTATGGGTATGGGTCCGTCTCAGAAGTATCGTGTATGCAAAACCCATTCCAGGTATAGAGGCACTGGAGCAGCGTATTCAGGCTGTCTTTGACACTGTTCGGATGCAGCCTGGCCGATGTGGTCGTGTGAGACAGAACATGCTGTGGCGCGTACACGGTTGCGTTAAGGCGTACGGAAATCATTTTTCAACACACACTGTGACTGTGAATGCACGGTAAAGTTCGTATTAGACCTCAGTCTCTATAAAAATGTATGATTGAATAAATGGACACTAGCATGGAAACCATGCATTTCCAGACATAAGTTCATTTCTTTTTGTTCCGTGTCCTCTCGTCGATCAATCCCTAAAATATGTACACGGTGGAAAAAATCACTCTGGATAATGACACATGTGTTCGTAAAGCGCGATCGGCCTCCAGCAGCGCAGCGTCTCGGAACACACGACGCGTTTTCCAGATGCGCTACCTCATCTGCGATTCGATAAACCACTGAAAATAATCTAATATCGGTCACATAGGGGGAAATAAAACAGACATTCCCGAATGGTCTGCATATACTTTGCACCACACGGCAATTACCCGTTGAGTTTTAGTGGCTGGTGTTCTGTATTTTCCGTTCCTGGCAGGTGAATGAGGCGGCCACAGCATTACCATACCGAGCGCCGGCGCAGCAGATTAGGCAGTTTGCTACGGAAAGCAATTCCGCGGGCCGTAGGCGGAGGTGGGCTGATGTTTGCGGAAGATAACGACCCCGCGGCCTGCTCTGCGCTGCCCCTACAGCTCCGCGGTCGGCGCAGCCGCTTTATCCTGACAGTAAGGAAGGAGCAGGAGCGAGGCCCGCTACCGCCGAGGCACTACGTGATCGCCGAGGCAATTCCGGGCGGGGAACTCACGGTGCACGAAATACGGCTCAAGCACGAGGAAGGAGGAAGCATCAGTACCATCTCTTGAAGTTGAAGAAGGCATCCTAATGAAAGCCTTGTTTGTTCCTTTAACTGCTAGCGACTTACGCGTTGATAAGGCAAAACAGTATGACCAGCTTGTCTGAATTGTCAGGAAGTGCTGAAGTGTTACAAGAAAGAATGTTAATGTTGTGTGAGCTGTTCATGGGGTTACGTTATGAAACATCACTTCAAGATTCTTGCAGAGGAGCGTGAGGCAGCCACAGACAACAGGTGCGGCGGCAGCAGGCGGAGGCCGGCGCAATTAGCAGCACTGGGCGTGTCTGATGTGTCAGGTTCAGCACAGCACGACAGCGGAGGTGCAACCAGCGTTTCAGCCCACAGCTACAAGGATCAGCAGCAGTATGTCGAGGAAGAAAATCAGTATTATTGTCGCACTTGTGTACAGCAGTCTAGGAACTGTAATTGGAACTTTAGTATTAGTAAAATATCTAGGAAAAAGGATGTAAGATACGCTTTGAGAAGTAGAGAAGGAGTTCAGTCTCACAGCAGCAGTGATGACCTGGTGGGACATACAGAAATAAGCTGTAGTGAAGGCAGATATATGTTCAGTGATATGTCAGTTCTAGTCACAATTTCGTGATTGAAACTTGGTAGGAGATAGTGTACTGCTATAGAGCATTCTAGCAGAAATGATAGATTGTAAATTAGCAAAAGACTGCTAACAACATAAAGATGCAGAATAATGCTACTTTGAAAATCTTTGGTATTAAATGAATTATGTGATTAGTAACTAAAGATTAATAATTTTGGAATATAAGGTTATACATGAATTTATTGAGGGTAATAATAAGTTTTTCTAATCTCAAAATATTTAAATCTATGATAATATAAGTAAATTTATAATTTGAGAATGAAAAATACAAAGCAGATTTAAGTTTTGATAAGCAGTATCGACTTACAAGTATAGTGGCACGGTATGGCTCGTGAAAGATGATAACTGAAAAATTTATAAAAAGTTGCTTATTTCCAAAATTGACTGCCTGAGTTCTTAGAAATCTCAGAAGGAGGGGTATGTGTAATATTTCTGGCTTTACAGCCATCATTTCAGGCACAAGACGCTCTTCTAAGAGCAGTTCAGAAGACAGCAGCGGCGACATGACGACGTAATGTGGTGTGAAGAACCGACGACAGATGGTTTGTTCGGTACTGGTATCATGAGAAATTCTGGTCCTTCTCCGCTATTGGCTGCTGCGTTCTGTAGTTGCGCGCCAAAATGATAAAATTCTATTGTTAACATTAGAATAACTATTCTGCGTATTTACTTGCATTTCATACTAAAGCAACTCTCAGTAGCGTGTTATCATTCCATTATTTCACAATGATTCATAACCAGCAGAATAATAAACAACTGTTAAACTGAAAGGCAGACGAAGCATTTCAGTGTTCTTCAGATGGCAGGCGAAGTGGATCGGCTGTCGACAGTCTCGGATCAGAGACATGTTGTCTGCCGTCTATGTTCGACGTCAACTTCCAACCGATCACAGATTATAGATAGCAGCACTGTCAGTGTGGGGAGGGGGGGGGGGGGGCGGTAAATAAAGCGTCTTGCGAGTCACGGAAAACAGTCCAGTCGAAGTCGTGATGCGAAAACGGATCGATAGATCCTACATCGAAATGGGCGTAATCGACGGCTTCCGGGCTAAAGGGGGAAGCATTTCCGAAACATTAAATGTATTAACTGTTCGCGTGCCGCCGTGGTTGAAGTATACCGTGCATGGCAAAATGGCGCCATCCAAAACGGGGGTCAAGGCAGCTGTGGTTCATCATGGGTCACGGACTACAGTGGTGAGCGACGGCTGTGGAGATCTCTATTGAAGAACAAACGTGTAACTATACTCCGTTCATTATAAGAATAAACCCGATGTAAACGAACACAAGCGCGATGATTGGTCAGAAGCCGCAGCACACATAAACTGATGTTGTTATGCTTTTGGAAATAGGTCCCACTTATCTATTAGATATATAATTACTAACTTCCGTAAAATGAAACTTTAACATATTCAAATGTATTTTCTAATCACGCTTTAGCTATGTACTTTTTTATTTCAAAAATTGTGTACAGTTACAGCCACTGCACTGTTCTGTTTGATTGTCACGCTGTTAAAACGAAAGTATGAATATGGCTGAGGTTGCTTCCTGTATGGAAACACGCATGTGGAACACGGTTAAAAGGTGCCGAGAGAAGTTGTTCTTAATGTTTATCATAAATTTACAGAGATGATCGGCTTTGAAACTTTCCGAGGGACTGTATTAGATACTGTTGTTCACAGCTGTACATTCGATTTATAGCGGAATCAGTAACTTAGTGTCCGCCCCCGATAGCTGAGTGATTGCCGGCACGGTAGCTCAGCGTGTTCGGCCAGAGGGTTAGCTGCCCTCTGTAATAAAAAACTGAGTTAATCGATCAACAACGAACTTCAATTGACGTCTTACGACGTCCGCCCCGAGCAGATGCAACGAACAAAAGCGAACAAAATGAGAGTAAAAAAAAAAAAAAAAAAAAAAAAAAAGTGGTCAGCGTGACGGAATGTCAATCCTAAGGGCCCGGGTTCGATTCCCGGCTGGGTCGGAGATTTTCTCCGCTCAGGGACTGGGTGTTGTGTTGTCCTAATTATCATCATTTCATCCCCATCGACGCGCAGGTCGCCGAAGTGGCGTCAACTCGAAAGACCTGCACCAGGCGAACGGTCTACCCGACCGGAGGCCCTAGCCACACGACATTTCATTTCATTTCAGTAACATAGTAGTTTGGAAACTCATTACATTTCATGGTTTAAGCCTCCCATGAGACAAATTTTTCTCGTTCAATTTCAAATAACTACTTCTCGTAACTGTGAAATTCATCATCATTTTTTATGAATAAGGCACGTCTTCTTGTTTTTAATTACATACTTAACGCGAAATTCCTGTTTTCACGCAAAATATAAGTTCTCAGTTATAGATTATTTATTAAAATAGACGATTTATTTATAAAAGGCTATTAATGAAGGCTGCGTAAATTAAGAAAACATAACAATTTAATTTTAAAGGTAAAAATGAGAAACTAAATCCTCTTTATATGGACTATGTCCATTGTTTTATACCACAGATATAGATATGTGTCGTAGAAGGATTTGGGCTGGATATCATTAATTGCGGCGGAGTCTTCTCACGAAATTCCAATGACCAACTTTCTCCTCCGAATGCGACTTACATAGGGAGAAACAATCACCACAATAAAATAAGGGAAATAAGAGCTCGTACGGAAAGAGGTAGGGGTTCGTTCTCTCCGCGAGCTATACGAGATTGAAAGAATAGAGAACTGTGATGGTGGTTCGATGAACGCTCTGCCAGGCACTTAAATGTGATTTGCAGAGTATCCATGTAGATGTAGATGTAGAAACACCAAAAACCACCATTTTCACTCGTACAATTACAATATGAACCTAACAGAACTGATCTGGAGCCAAGTTAAGGGATTTGGCCTGAGAAATTAGAAGACCGTTAAGTTGTCAGACGTACTGGAACTAACCCACGCAGCGTTTTCACATGTCACTGCCGAACGCTGGCTGGATATAAAACGGCACGTAATAAAAGAAGAGGACAAAACGTGGCGCCTGGGTGGCTTCGTGGATTATGTTGTTGATCGACTCATTATCAACGTAGCAGCGGCAGTTCCAGAACTGAAGTGTATTTCTCGGTTTCGGATAAGAAAAGAGCCAAGAGATTACCACTGACTGTAAGTAATACCTCCAGTGGTTTCACGTTTTATGCTCCATCAGAAAGATGGTCGTCGGCGTGTATGGTCCTGCGACAATCGTGTGAAGGATACGGGCCGGAGGAGGGAGTGTCATGGTGTAGGGAATGTTTTCGTGGCATTCCCCGGGGTAATCTCTTCATTCTGGTAGGCACAATGGATCAACGCAGGTAGGGTCTGTATATCTATCCTTGGGGACCATGTCCACGCCTACGTGCAGTTTGTTTTTCCTTGGCACGATGGCAGCTACCAGCAGCACAATGCAATGTGTTACGCAGCTCGCAGTGTACGTGCGCAGTTCGAAAAGCGCCAGACTGAGTTTACTGCACTCCTGGCCACAAAGCTCCACGCTGCAGATGGTTATTATTCACAATTCTGGCAAGTTGTCCCATTAACGTGACTGGACTGTGTATTTCAATAATAACCCAAAATGACTTACAGGCAGCTATTTCAGACTTGAATTATGTGTTGAGTAGAAAGTTTCGAAAAGATGTACAACTTTGCTTCCGCCAACATTTGAGGCTTTAATTAAACAAATTGGTTACACATGTATCATTCAAAGTATTTTCCATCGCTGGCCACTACTTTCTCCCATCTTTCCGGCAGCGTACGAATCCCGCGTCGAAAAAAATGTTCATCTTTTGAAGCGATCCACGAACCGATCCAATTTGTGACTTCTTCATGAGGTCGGAAGTGTTGGTCATCAAGGCCATGCGCCATTGATCCAAACAGGTCATAGTCAGAGGAAACAATGTCTGGAGAATACGGCGGGTGGGGTAGGACTTCCAATTTTAACGTTTTCAAGTACGTTTTGACCTCTTTTGCAAAGTGGAGTCGAGCGTTGTCGTGCTGCAAAACCACTTTATCGGGCCGCCGGCGCTACAGTCTGGAACCGCGCGACCGCTACGGTCGCAGGTTAGAATCCTGCCTCGGGCATGGATGTGTGTGATGTCCTTAGGTTAGTTAGGTTTAAATAGTTCTAAGTTCTAGGGGACTGAAAGCCTTAGAACTTAAGTCCCATAGTGCTCAGAGTCATTCGAACCATTTTTTTATCGTGCCTCTTACTGTATTGCGGCCGTTTGTCTTTTAATGCTCTGCTCAGACGCATTAATTGTGTTCGATAACGAGCACCTGTGATTGTTTCACTTGGTTTTAACACCTCATAATACACGACGCCGAGCTGGCCCCACCAAATGCAGAGCATGGTCTTGGAACCATGAATATTCCGTTTGGCCGTCGAGATGGAAGCTGGCCGGAATATCTCCATGATTTTTTGCGTTTAGGGTTATCGTAATGAACCCATTTTTCGTCGCTGGTTACAATGCATGCCGAAATCCCTTCCGTTTTTGCTCCTGAAGCAACTGTTCAAAACACACAATCGCCATTCAACGTCTCTTGCTTTCAGCTCCACACGGGACCCAAGTTCCCTTTTTTCTGAATCATGCCCATAGCCTTGAGACGTTTCGAAATGGCTTGCTGCGTCACTCCCACCAATCTTGCCAATTCATTTTGAGTTTGTCTCGAGTCTTCACTCAGCAATGTCTCCAATTCTCCAACTTAGAAAACATTCTCTCTTTGCCAGCCGGAACAGGCCGAGCGGTTCTAGGCGCTTCAGTCTGGAACCGCGTGACCGCTACGGTCGCAGGCTCGAATCCTGCCTCGGGCATGGATGTGTGTGATGTGGCTTAGGTTAGTTAGGTTTAAGTAGTTCTAAGTTCTAGGGGACTGATGACCTCAGATGTTAAGTCCCATAGTGCTCAGAGCCATTTGAACCATTCTCTCTTCCACCACTATGCAGGTCTACGACGTTAAAATCACCGTACTTGAACCGTTGAAACTCACGACACGTTCTTTCACTAACCATACGTACTTCACTTACCATACGTACTTGAGTGCATTCGATGCTACTCAGCCGCTGCTTTCTTCATATTGGCTCAAATGGTTCAAATGGCTACGAGCACTATGGGAGCTATCATCAGAGGTCATCAATCCCCTAGAATTAAGAACTACGTAAACCTAACTAACATAAGGACATCACACACGTTCATGCCCGAGGCAGGATTCGAACCTGCGACCGTAGCGGTAGCGTGGTTCCAGACTGAAGCGCCTAGAACCGCTCGACCATCACGACCGGCTTCTTCATATTGAAACAAAACAGTAACACCTCCCGCAAATGACGACAATTAGGCTCGTAAACTAACATTTTCAATCAAGAACAACTTTATGATGCAGACATAAATCGACTAATGCGTGAATAAGGTTATGTTGACCGAGGTCCAAGCTAACTGCCTGATTTCTGCGATCTGTTCCTCTCGACTGCAACATACCGCTGTCGCCACCTATCGGCAAACGAGGGAAGCAAAGTTGTACACCTCGTAAGACCCACAAGTGCTACTCAGTGGTATAGTGCTACGACAGTCGAGAATGTCCAGCGCTCGTGTCTTTCTCAAAACAATAGAGAAATTATCCTAGTACTTGGACGACTGTACGCAAAAACAACACTCACACAGCAAAGCTCAGTTTTCTAGTATACCTGGATTTATTTATGTATTAACGGGTCACCTAACCAGGAAAGTTATAGGACAAGTTTCAATCTTAAAATAGAAGTCAAGTCTGCCTTTAATAGAATTTTATTTACTGTTACGTTCCCAAAGGTTATCAAATATAAGACACTGATTAAATAACGAATTGCGTTGACAAAAGGTCATGACCACATTCTAGGAGATATCAAATGAAATAAAGACTGCGTGGATAATGAAGCAGCAAGCTGTCCTTATCTGTGCTGCTCACGGATATGAGATTATCAAAACGAAATATAATTTCGAATTAGATCAGCAACACAAGTTGGACACCAGCAGCATGAAAAAGCAAGCTGCTCAATTTAGAGATAATGTTACTGAGTATAGTAAAACGTTACATCATCTCAAGGTCTGAAAAGTGTGCCAAGGAGCTCCAGATAGCCGTACCTTCCTACCTGTTCCGACCATCCGTTCCTGAATTTCTCCTGACTCTTACATTGTTCGTACCAAAATGCCCAAAAAGTTTCTTCGTCCTGCCCAACTTCCAATCTCTGAAAAGTTCAACGTGAAAGAGGTGACGCCAAACTGCTGTAAACGTGACAGACGAGAAATTTAACAAAATTTGCAGAAAATCGTGGAAAGAAAAGCAAACTTCACACATTTTGTGTACAAGGACCACATGTTATCATCACTAGGTTGGCAGTGCATGAAGAGGTGTCACTTTGACTGGTCAGCCCTCCCTGGCATGCGCTTGGTGCTGTGACACAGTCTCTCTGATGAACCAGATTTTTGGGAGCGAAACGTAACCTACACTCCCACGTCAGATGAACGGCACCGTGGTACCTGGGCCTTTGGAGTGGCACATAAAAGGAAAAAGTCTTACTCATTTTCGACAGGGTGGCAAGTAGGAATGGCAGTTATGGGTGAAGCAATTGACTTTTGGTTATATCGGCCTGATTGTTAAAACCGCTAAAAATAACCATGTTCTGAAATTACCGATTTTCGGTTTTTTTTTCATTCTCAGTATTTCCTACAATAAATGCAGAAATCGAACAAAGATTGAAAATTTTGACTCCCACACTTTCAAAGTAGATAGAATCAAAATATTAAACAGGCAAATAAAACGTAGTCCGCTCACAGTTCGCTGCCTTTCTCGAGAAGTGATATGTGGTAGAAATTTTGAAATTCTGCTCAACAATCATGTTGTAATTGTGGATCATACCGCTACTTAGGCATTACGAATACTCAGTGCTAAAAGTTTAAAACTGAAAATGAAGAACCGTATTTTTCATGTTAATCTGTCCGTTTTCAAGGCCTACACTCAGATAAAGGCATATTATGTAGAGAGGGGCAGTAGATGAGCTACTTTCTGTTTTTACTGTAAATTATAAACGAGTTTTCTCCTTCTCCTTCCCTCTTTCTCTCTCTCTCTCTTTCTCTTTCTCTCTCTCTTTGTGTGTGTGTGTGTGTGTGTGTGTTTGTGTGTGTGGGTGGGTGTTTGTGTGTGTGTGTGTGTGTGTGTGTGTCTATGAGTTATCAGTCTTCTAACTGGTTCGATGCAGCACACCATGAATTCCTCTCCTGTGCAGACTTTTTCATCTCAGAGCAGCACTTGCAACTTACGTACACTACCGGCCATTAAAATTGCTACACCACGAAGATGAAGTGCTACAGAGGTGAAATGTATTCGACAGGAAGAAGATGTTGTGATATGCAAGTGATTAGCTTTTCAGAGCATTCACACAAGGTTGGCGCCGGTGGCGACACCTACAACATGATGACATGAGGAAAGTTTCCAACCAATTTCTCATACACAGACAGCAGTTGACCGGCGTTGCATGGTGCAACGTAGTTGTGATGCCTCGTGTAAGGATGAGAAATGCTTACCATCACGTTTCCGACTTTGATAAAGGTCGGATTGTAGCCCATCGCGATTGCGGTTTATCGTACCGCGACATTGCTGCTCGCGTTGGTCGAGATCCAATGACTATTAGCAGAATATGGAATCGGGTAATACGGAACGCCGTGCTGGATCCCAAAGGCCTCATATCACTAGCAGTCGAGATGACAGGCATCTAGTCCGCATGGCTGTAACGGATCGTGCAGCCACGTCTCGATCCCTGAGTCAACTTACCCTTGACGATGCATCACAGACAGGAGCGGTTGCGATGGTGTTCTCAACGAAGAACCTGGGTGCACGAATGGCAAAATATCATTTTTTCGTATGAATCCAGGTTCCGTTTACAGCATCATGATGGTCACATCCGTGTTTGGTGACACCGCGGCGAACGCACATTGGAAGCGTGTATTCGTCATCGCCATACTGGCATATCACCCAGCCTGTTCGCATTGTCGGCACTTTGAACATTGGACGTTACATTTCAGTTGTGTTACGACCCGTGGCTCTACCCTTCATTCGATCCCGGCGAGACCCTACATTTCAGCAGGATAATGCACGACCGCGTGTTGCAGGCCCTGTACGGGCCTTTCTGGATACAGAACATGTTCGACTGCTGCCCTGGCCAGCACATTCTCCAGATCTCTCAACTGAAAACGTCTGGTCAATGGTGGCCGAGCAACTGGCTCATCACAATACGCCAATCACTACTCTTGATGAACTGTGGTATCGTGTTGATGCTGCATATGCAGCTGTACCTGTACACGCCATCCAAGCTCTCTGTTTGACTCAATGCCCAGGCGTACCAAGGCTGTTATTACGGCCAGATGTGGTTGTTCT
This sequence comes from Schistocerca serialis cubense, assembly GCF_023864345.2. Taxonomy (NCBI): domain Eukaryota; kingdom Metazoa; phylum Arthropoda; class Insecta; order Orthoptera; family Acrididae; genus Schistocerca; species Schistocerca serialis. Next base: position 88,806,432 of record NC_064639.1, on the reverse strand, counting down.
GGGTACTGATTTCTCAGGATCTATGCCCCCAAATTGCGTGAAAATGTAATCACATGTCAGTTCTAGTATAATATATTTGTTCAATGAATACCCGTTCATCATCTGCATTTCTACGTTTGTAGCAATTTTAATGGCCAGTAGTGTAATTGTACTCAATTATTTCCGGTATATGTTCCAATCTCTGTCATCTTTTACGGTTCTTACCCTCTACAGCTCCCCCTACCACATCTTAAGAGATGTCCTATCAACCTATCCGTTCTTCTTGTCAATGTTTTCCATGTACTCCTTTCCTAATTCTTTACCTTGTGGGCCAACTAATTTTCAACCTTCTGTAGCACCTCATCTAAGATGCTTCCGTTCTCTTTTGTCCCACTTTCCCCAGACTCCATTTTCCACCACTATACAACGCTGTGCTCCAAATGTGCAGTCTCAGAAATTTCTTCCTCACATTAAGGCCTATGTTTGATACTAGCAGACTTCTCTGGGAAAGGATTGCCCTTTTGGACAGTGCTAGTCTGCTTTTTCTGACCTCCTAGCTCCGTCTTGCGGAGGGGCGGTGTCGGTCGTCTGCGTTTTTGTTAACGATATCGTTCAGTCCGCCTATCTAGATAGGATTCTTGCCGATGTCCCTTCACTCTATGGCAGCAGATACGTGCTAGGCAGTGTACAGCAACGTTGGTGAAACCACCACCTAATACCTACCGCACACAGGCCGTGTAACTCTAGTTGAAAGTCATTTCCTGAAAGTTCATGGTTAAAATATCGGGCGTTCGGATTATTCAGTCTAATTGCAGAAAATCATTTAAAAATTAGGTGAGCTCTGCTTTTTATTCTTATTGAAACACATGAAATGGCTGACAAGTCTGTATTTAATATGGTAAAACGTTATCATTCAATGTTTATTGAACAACTATCCACTCCAAAAGCAGCCGGAATTTTAGTAAGTCCGACACGTTCCACCAGTCATAGACCAACAACTATTTTCTTTCATCAAAGTAAAGAAAGTGCGAAATATTCTTCAAACTGATAAATAAACTTATTCCGCCTCTAACTTCATTGTGGCTGCTTTTATACAACAGCAAGCACATAGCAACGTAAGTCACATGAAACATAACTTTCCCACCGTTCGTTTGTACAAGGAGTCACGAAAATCGAAATACTAAATTTTTAGGTATGCCCCCTTTACACTCTCTCAATCATTCTCACGCACTCACACGTCAAAATACCATCAAATAATAATTTTGACCAATTTTTGTATTACGTAATGCACATTGACTAAAGTTTTAAAAAGAAAATTCTGACTGATTTTTACGCGCTGATGACTTTGGAATGGTTTTAAATGATAATAAAAGTCAATCTGTTATTTTTCCTAACTTGATTTTAAGAAACTAGAGTAGGTTTTAGGAGTTTTAGATAATTCTCTATATCTCCAAAATGGTAATAAATAAAAATCTGAAATTTTGACAGCATCATTCCATTAATAACAAAAGGCTGTGTACCAATTTTGAACAAAGTCAGATAATAACTAATATGGATTATTTAGATTCGTGGAGGGTATGAACCCTCATAACGACTGAATTTTACGCTATGCAGTTCTCACGGCAGGCAGCGTCAGCTGTGCTGTGAGCAAAGCGAAAAAAAGAACAAAGCCGTACTAGACGGCTGCGTGCCTTACTGCACCGGAGGAGGAGGATATTAGTGTTTAACGTCCCGTCGACAACGAGGTCATTAGAGACGCAGCGCAAGCTCGGGTGAGGGAAGGATGGGGAAGGAAATTGGCCGTACCCTTTCAAAGGAACCATCCCGGCATTTGCCTGAAGCGATTTAGGGAAATCACGGAAAACCTAAATCAGGATGGCCGGAGACGGGATTGAACCGTCGTCCTCCCACTTACTGCAACGAATGTCATCTCGTAGTAACTTGCTGCGTTACAGTCTGTCGTTGGATATTTTGCTGCATAGGTAGCAGAATTCTTTAACTTCGTCTACAATTTTAATGTTAAGTTGCTCGCTGTTCTCATTTCTGTTCTTTCTCATTACTTTCGCCCTTCTTCGATCTACTCTCAGTCGACATACTATACTCATTAGACTGTTCATGCCGTTCAACAGATCCTGTAATTCTTCTTCATAGTCGCTGAGGATAGCAATGTCATGAGCAAATGTTATCACTGGTATCCTTTCACTTTGAATTGTAATTCCACTTTGAAACTTTCTTTTATTTCAATCACTGCTTCTTCGATGTATAGGTTGAACGGGAGGGGCGAAAGACTACATCCGTGTCTTACACCCTTTATAACCCGAGCACTTCGTTCTTGGTCTTCCACTCGTACGATCCTCTCTTAGCTCTTGTAAATACTGTATATTACCTGTCCATCCCTAAAGCGTACCTCTATTTTCCTCGGCGTTTCGAATGTCTTGCCCCATTTTAAACCGTCGAACGGTTTTTCCAGGCCGAATAATCATGTGAACGTGTCTCAACCGCAACATCAGAATTGCCTCTCTGTTGCTTTACCTTTCCTAAAGTCAAACTGATCGCCATGTAACACATCCTCAGTCTTCTTTCCCATTTTTCTGTAAAATACTTTTGTCAGCCACTTCTTCCATCTTCGTGCCGGCGGTTGTCGTTAAGCCGGAACAAAGAGGTGTTTCGTTGCGTCATTCTGACTGCAAGATTCAAAACGATACCGAAATAAGGAACCTGCCTGAGGGTTGATGTGAAGATTTTCCCGTCTTGTAAATGATGATGAGCAGCAATGTGCTACATAAGTCAAGTGGGTGCAACATTTATTGCAGTCTCGAAATAATAGATGAATTACGTTTGTACTTGGCACTCACACAGCAAAGCACAACTTCCTAGAATACCTAAGCAGGAAGGTTGTGGCCGAGCGCTTTTAGGCACTTCAGTCTGGAACCGCGCTGCTGCTACGGTCGCAGGTTCGAATCCTGCGTCGGGCGTGGATGTGTGTGATGTCCTTAGGTTAGTTAAGTTTAGTAGTTCTAAGTTCTAGCGGACTGATGACCTCAGATGTTAAGTCCCATAGTACTCACAAGGGAACCTCCCCATCGCACTCCTCTCAGATTTAGTTGTAATGTGGTACAGTGGATAGGCCTTGAAAAATTGAACACAGATCAGTCGAGAAAACAGGAAGAAGTTGTGTGGAACTATGAAAAAATAAGCAAAATATACAAACTGAGTAGTCCATGGGCAACATAGGCAACATAAAGGACGCTGTGGGCACAGGAGTGCCGTGGTCCCGTGGTTAGCGTGAGCAGCTGCGGAGTAAGAGGTCCTTAGTTAAAGTCCTCCGTCCAGTAAAAAGTTTAAATTTTTATTTTCAGACAATTATCAGAGTTCAGGCACTCACACATAATCAATTTCGCTCTCCAAAATTACAGGACATGTTCAGATTTGCTTGGACATATGCAGGATTTGACGGTCTACACACGGAAAAATTTGAAAACGTTAAAAACATATGTTTTGACAGAGCACAGAGAAAACTGTGCGACTGTGAAACTGTTGCATTCATTTGCTGCTGTTTATGTGACACACTCTTATGTTTTCATCACTTTTTTGGGAGTGATTATCACATCCACAAGAAAACCTAAATCGGGCAAGGTAGAAGAATCTTTTTACCCATTCGCCAAGTGTACAAGTTAGGTGGGTCGACAACATATTCGTGTCATGTGACGCACATGTCGTCACGAGTGTCGTATAGAATATATCAGACGTGTTTTCCTGTGGAGGAATCGGTTGACCTATGACCTTGCGATCAAATGTTTTCGGTTCCCATTGGAGAGGCACGTCCTTTCGTCTACAAATCGCACGGTTTTGCGGTGCGGTCGCAAAACACACACTAAACTTATTACAGTGAAGAGAGACGTCAGTGAACGAAGGGACAGATCATAACTTTGCAAAAATAAAGTAAGAAAACTTCTCGCTCGAGGGTAGACTTGAACCAAGGATCTCTCGCACGGCAGCTCCTCACGCTAACCACGGGACCACGACGCTCCTGAGCTCACATTATCCTTTATGTAGCCTATGATGGTCATGGAGTACTCAGTTTGTACATTTTGCTTATTTTTTCACAGTTCCACACAACTTATTCCTGTTTTCTCGACTGATCTGTGTTCATTTTTCAAGGCCTATCCACTGTGCCAAATTATAACTAAATCTGAGGGGGGAGCGATGGGGAGGTTCCCTTGTTAGAGCCATTTGATATTATCGAAAAGAATTCAAATTAAATTAACAACACAAGCTGCCTATCAAAAACATGAGAGAAGCGAGCTGCTCACTTTGCTGATCACGCTACTGCGAATAGCGAAAACTTACATCCTCTCAACAACAGCAAAATGTGCCAAACAGCCACAGCTGCCGTCCCCTCTGACACTCCATACCCGAATCTCTCTCAACTCCTCTGCCATTTTTCTTGAATGACCAAAAAGTTTTTCCTAATTGCTAACTTTCAGAAACTCAAAAGTTCAACGTCGACAGTGTGACTTCAAGATATTGCTAATGTCGGGGACGAGAAGTATGAGAAAATTTGTGAAGAAACAGAGAAGGGACAGCCAACTGAGTGTCCACTTTTAGAATTAAATTTTCACTCTGGAGCAGACTGTGCGCTGATATGAAAATTCCTGGGAAATCAAAACTGTGTGCCGGACCGAGACTCGAACTTGCGACCTTTTCCTTTCTCTGCCAAGTGCTCCACCATTTTTTTTTTTTTTTTTTTTTGGGCCTCCCTTCTCCCCTCACAGCCCTTCCAATCGCTCACCTTGTTTTGCCTTCTTCGGCTAGCTTCTTTGCTTTTGTCGTTATTATTATTATTATTATTATGAGTCCATCCTTCTACCAACTTTTTTTTACTTTTTTATTTTATGCACTTTTTATGTTTTTGATGCCAAATCCTCATTTTTCTTACATTTTGCGAGCGCTCGGCCACTTTTTCTTTTTTGTATTTTTTATTTTATTTTATTTATTTTATTATTATTATTATTATTTTTTATTTCGGCGTCTTATTTTTGTTTTTCTTTTCTGTAAGCTGGATGCCTAAATGACCTTAGCTAACATAAATGAGAATGAATATTTCTTCTTAATATTAATTAAAAGTAATGAATCTTCCTGTTACTAATGGAAAGACAAGTATATTAAAATAAACTGAAACGTGAAGTCTCTCATCTTCATAAGGAAAACATAAAATCTTGCATCCCCTTGAAAAACGTTTTTTAGAACTTATAACTTCTCTGCGTGTGGCATAAGATGATTAAAAAAATGAAATACATAAAATTTGATGTCTAATTTCTTCATGAGGATGTAGTCCGGTGCGTCTTGCTACGGACTTGATTTCTTTTCTGTAGTGTCTCGTGAAAGGAACGAAGACATTCCGGTTACAGTTATCTGTAATCGTGCAAGGCTGATATCTCTGAATTGCGTACCAATCTTAATCTGTTATTGTTCTCTCTATAATTTTATTCCATGATTCTATTTAGGAAGCATGCGTAATTTTTTTTGTAGTCTTTTGTCCGCATGAGATGATGGTGCTGAGTCGTTAGATACACCCAGTAATCTTCTTTTATTTTCTGCCTTCAAGATACAGTGCACTGTGTGCCCTTTTAGCCAGTTAACAGCATTTCTTTTCGTATTAGGATATGGCACTGCGTCTGGAGCCAGAATATCTGCGGCGGTGAAAACGGTTGGAGATATTTTGTTAACGGTCGCTAATTTCTGCTTAACTATATGACATATGTCTCTTACTCTTTCACACACGATTCGGTGTTCTTCAATGTCAAGAAGGTTGTATGACGCGCACAAGGGCGAATTTGTGAGATGTACAGCATGCAATTTGAAATTAGTTGATATTTTCCTGTTGACTGCATTATACCAAGTTGCTTTCACCTTAGAGGGTAAGTTCAGATCGTGGATATTTTTCCAAATTGCAGACCAGTCGTTGTTCCGGTATTTTCTTTGAATAATATTTCCTTCCTTAGCTTCCATCAAATATGTATAGATGTCCTTTGCTCTCTTCAACTGCTGTTCTGAGAGCCTCGAGGAGATATAACTGTACTCAACGAGAAAAGTTTTTAGGTGACAAAGACCAGCTGGTATATGCTTCACATCTACTGGCGGCTGCATGCTTGCTGGAGCAATTTCATTCAGCAAGTGGGCCGTTAAGCTGTCGGGCATCTGTTTCCATTGCTTGCACATTCGACACACATATAACGCTCGTGACCTGTAACTGACATCAACAAGTTTAAACCTCCTTTCCTTGTTGGGAGTGTTAGTGTACTAAACTTCACTTTGAAAATGTTGCCTTGGCATACAAAGCTTCCAATCGCGGATAAAATTCTTCTGGCTGTTTCTAATGGCATCGGAAAAGCTTGGACAACATAGTTAAGTTTGGATGTTATATACACATTTACTAGTTTGGTTTTCTGTATCTCGTCCAGTTGCCTCATACTGTTTCCCTGTACAGATGCTCGTGTGCTTGCAAGTAGTTTTTTTATAATTGATGGCAGTAGTGTGTTGGATGTTGCTCTTAAATTCAATACCCAAACATTTAAATGTGGATATTTCCGTCAATTGTCCCCGATTTTGCGTGAATATTCCTCTGCCTAGGTTCATAATGCCTGACTTCCTTTTATTTAGTTTGGCGCCAGAAACAAGTTCATATGTGTGTACAATCTGAAGCGCTTTCGCCACTTCATCTTCATTTATAACCAGGACGCCCACATCATCTGCGTAGGCGTTGCACACTATTTTCTTGCCGTTTACACACAATCCTTGCAGGTGATGCGAGAGTGTCGCGAGGAGAGGTTCTATTGCTATTGCGAAAAGGGCCATTGACATTGGGCAACCTTGACGTACGGATCCAGTCAATTCAATCTCTCTACTTAGTTGTCCGTTTATCATTATTCGTGCTACACTGTTTTTCAGAATTTGTTGAATAATCCTCACGAATCGTGGTGGAAATCCCGTTACTTCCATGATACCAAAAAATGGCTCTGAGCACTATGGGACTCAATTGCTGAGGTCATTAGTCCCCTAGAACTTAGAACTAGTTAAACCTAACTAACTTAAGGACATCACAAACATCCATGCCCGAGGCAGGATTCGAACCTGCGACCGTAGCGGTCTTGCGGTTCCAGGCTGTAGCGCCTTTAACCGCACGGTCACTTCGGCCGGCGTACATGATACCAAGGAGATACTTATGATCTACTCTGTGAAACGCCTTCTCGAAGTCTAATGACACTAAAGCACATTTCATTCGGCATACATTTGCGGTTGATATTATATCCCTATATTCGCATATATTCTGATAGATGTTTCTGTCTTTGCCTACACATGTTTGGTACGTGCCAGTTACAGAGTTAATAACCATTTTTATTCTTCTTGCTAATACGCGGGCCATAATTTTGTAATCACTGTTGAGTAATGTTACTGGGCGAAGGTTTTCAGTTGCTTTGCTAAGTGAGTTTTTAGGAATTAGAACTATGATCCCTTCAGGAAATTCTTTGGGAGCGGCAACAGTGCCATTCATGATTTCGTTGTACATACATAGCAACTTGCTTTTCATTTGTGGCCAGAACACTTGGTAGAATTCCACGGGGATACCATCAGGTCCTGGAGACTTATTTTTAAGACTCTGTGCTATTGCGTCTTTCAATTCGTCCTCTTCTATTGCAGCCGTGAGATTTTCTACTTGCTCTGTACTAATTCGTCCTGATACGTTTCTAACAAGATCACGCCGCGCCTCGTCGACGGTAGGTTTGGTGGACGTCATATCTGAGATATATTTATGAACAGCGTTTCGAATTTCATGCTGTTTTGTGTGCCTGGTCCCATCAGGTAACGTAACTTCTGTCAGTATTTTTCTGTTTCCTCTCTTATTCTCACGCATAGCTGTTTCTTTCCCTTCTACAATGTTGTGTATTCTCGCTCTGACTTTAAAACCTTCTGCTTGTCGCCGCTTCAATGCTAAAAGTTTTGCTTTAACTTTCTGAATCCGGATAAAGTTCTCCATCAATCGTGTGTCCAAGGTGTACAGGTCTCTAAGGCAGCTAAAATAAAATTCAGTCGTCTTTTTAATCCAGAAACTTTTCTGTCGTGAGTAATCGATCAGCATTCTTCGTATTTTAGCCTTCGCACATTGTAACCACCAAGCTATGACAGAACTGTATAGCGGGAATCGTTTCTCGCATTCTTGCTACACATTAGTAAATGCTACGCGACATTCCTCATCTTGTAGATGTGTAATGTTGAGTGTCCATATGCCCCTCGCTCGGTAAGTCTCTTGTTTTTGCAAATTTACTGTGGTGATGTACCCGGCGTGGTCGGAAAACATAGTGGGCCAGACCTCAGACTGGAGTACATGGTTCTTAAAGTTGGACGAGACGTAAATTCTGTCTAGCCTGCTTGCAGAGTGACTGGTAAAATATGTGAAACCGGCCTGTGCGCCATGGGTATGTTCCCAGGTATCGGTTAACTGCATTTGGTGGACTATTCTTTCCAGTTCTAAGGACTTGTTGAAATTCGGTGTCTGGTCTTTCGGGCTAAGTACAGAATTAAAATCGCCGGCTAGGATTATATAATCTTGACGTGTACCGAAGAGATGAACGATTTCACTTTAAAAAAAATCCGCTCTAGCACGCCTGTTATTGTTTCCTGACGGTGCATAAACGTTGATGATGCGGGCATTATTAACTGTCACTGCAACCCCTCTGCTGTTTTCAAGTTTTGCTATTTGTGTGACACGGATGCCTTCTTTCGTGAGAATTGCGGTTCCCAGCTCTGCACCGATACCGGGGTTTATTATGGCGTTGTATCCACGTATGTTTTCTAATTTAATATCTGTTACTTCCTGTAACAGTAGTATATCAACGTCAGCTGCGTATAGAAAGTCTTTCAGATGTTGTAAATGCAGGGATGAGCGTATCTTATTAATGTTCAACGTAGCGATTTTGTAAGCTTGTGCTGCGTTCATATTGTCCTACTCATTACCGAAGTCAATATTCGTCATACGAAGTGCTGTCGGTGGAAAATCCTTTTTCATATGTATGTTCCGGCAATGATGTATCCATCGTGTTCAGTTGATCTCTTGGGGCAGGAGTCTGTTCCGTTCCTCCAGTTTCATTCAATTCTTCATCTTGATTCATTTCATCCGATTCACCAGCCCAGATTTTGTGTTGATTAGCTTTCGATGTCTCTTTTTCTGCATTTCAAGTATCAGGGAAAACCTCGTCTGCATCGAAATTTGCTAGCTGCTCTCGTGTGACAAATGGTTTGTTGACATGGTGCATGGTGTATTTGATTTGGCTTTCAAGGGGTCAGGAGCCTGCATACTCAGAACCGGATTACTATGTTGTTCTTCATGCAGTTTGTTGCTAATCTGCTTTGCTTTTTCTCGCAATGGCGGTGCCAGTTGTTCAGCGCCCTTATGAGCTAGTCTCCTCTTTTTATGTTTCCTTGGAGGCCTGACTCTTGGGGAGGTTTCATCGTTTTCCATTACCTCTTGGGTTTCTTGTGCTCGGTCCTGTTCGCTGGCAAGTGATGGGTCGGTTTCGTTGTGGTTTTCTGGAGACTGCTCATTCTGAAGTACTATAACCGGTTCAGGATTTTGTTCTATTTGAACAGAGATATTTGGTTCTTTTTCTTGACTCTTTGGCTGTGTTGTCACCGTCGAGTCGCTAACTTCCATTATCACTTCATTGTCGCGAACTGCATCATCCTGGGTAGCGTCCTGAGTAGCGTCCCGAGTAGCGCCAGGAGCGTCACGCGTGTGGAGTTGTCCAGCGGCTGCCGCTACGTAAGTTAAAGGCAGTGTTGACATGGCTGGGGGTCTCACTGCTTCGCCCGCGGGTAGCTGGGCCACTCGGCGTTGTATACACTGCGAGCGGACATGGCCTGTACCGCCGCAAGACGCGCAGGTTCTTGGCTGCCCATCATATATTACTATAGCCCGAGAACCACAAACATTTACATACGAGGGTATGTGCTTGTGTAAATCAACTCGCAGTTGCCTGATACCATTCAAGACGGGGAACTTGTAAGCAGGAGACCACTTTTCTGCAAAATTGCTGATTATTCTCCCATAAGGAGCTATCACGGAATTGATCTGCTCAGCGGTGATTTCAAATGGTAGCTCAAAGATACGGACAGTCCTTAATCCAAAGCCAGCATGCGTAACACGAACTTCACTAACATTGCCATCGTGATGTCTGAACTTAAATGTTCCGTCACTAGATTCAACAATTTTGTCACACAATTCCGTGTTTTTAAGCTTGACATACACAATACTACTCACAATTGAGAGGTGAATACCTATGATATCCTCAAACGAAATTTTCACAACTTCCTCTAACCATGTCTCAATTTCGAACGAATTTAGTCTCTGCCCTTTCTGGTCAAAAACAAATCTTTTCTATTAGGCTGATCCATCTCTCCTTCTAATATGAATTCATCAAGAGTCTCAAATAACGCAGCTAACTACTGCAACAGGCGCTTGACTTACCGAGCGGAGCGCAGCAGACCATCTGAGCTACCCAAGCACGATTCACAAGCTCTCCTCACAGTCTTACTTCTGCCAGTACCTCGTCTCCTACCTTCCAGACTTCGCAGAAGTTCTGCGAACCTTGGCGTCGAGTTCGACTCTCGGTTCGGCACACAGTTTTAATCTGCCAAGAAGTTCCATGCCCAGTTTTTACATTCAAGACCAGTTTTTTATCATAAAGGGGTTGGAAATGGACCGGAGCTGCTTTGATTGGTTGGTCTGGGCATTTGGTGGCGCTAGGTGGGGTGACGCAATTTCATTGGATAAAATAAATTTCTTCTGCACAACAGCCGAATGATACCACTGTAACTTGGCCTTTGAAGTAGTGCAGAAAAGCAAAAGTGCTACGCTCGTTATCTAAAGGGGTGAGAAGGCGAGTGCGGTCAAAAGCCCAGGTGGGTGTGCTGTTAAACGTAAGCAGCACTTCAGCTGAGGGTCACAGTGCACACTCGTGTTCCCTCAGAATTTAGTTTCAGTTAAGGTACGCCTGACACTTTGAGATCGTCCGACGATGCACATAATAAATATTCAGTTGATAAGTTTAGTCAATATGAGTGCATGTAAGATTTATTATGAGCTGACTGGACCTGTAAAGTGCACTTTATTTCACTCTGACTTCGTGCAGCATGGACTGTTCCAGTTTACATTACCTAATTTTTGTGGACTGGCAAGACAGCCAATCCACTAGGACGGGAGGCCGAAGGGCACGCGTTTAAGCTCACGCAGGATGGCGTGAGGTCTGGAACAGGACAAGGTCTTTATAGTAGCAAAAATAGTACGTAGCTTCTGGAATACTTAACTTTAGTCCATAATTGGTGAACATCGGTCTGTCGGTACATGCATCACAAGATAAATAGCAATTGATAATGGCGCCTTGCTAGGTCGTAGCAAATGACGTAGCTGAAAACTATGCTAACTATCGTCTCGGCAAATGAGAGTGTAATTTGTCAGTGAACTATCGCTAGCAAAGTCGGCTGTACAACTGGGGCGAGTGTTAGGAAGTCTCTTTAGACCTGGCGTGTGGCGGCGCTCGGTCTGCAATCACTGACAGTGGCGACACGCGGGTCCGACGTATACTAACGGACTGCGGCCGATTTAAAGGCTACCACCTAGCAAGTGTGGTGTCTCGCGGTGACACCACACTAATCAACGCACCAATCGGATTACAACGAAGTAACTTCCCTCCATTGTTGCATGTTGCTGACACTTTGGCCTCTCCTTACTATTCATCAGAATCAGATCATCAGATCGACTTATCCATGACTCGTATTATCTTCTTTGGGGTACATAGCAGGCTATGAACACTGTTCCAATTACTGTATGGACAATGTGGTAAGCTCAAGAGGAAGTGTCAGTACTGAACTACAGTTCTTCATATAATTTCAATCATTCACTCAAACGTACTAAAACACAACTAATACTAACTCACATCTTAATATAGTAGGAATTTATCCGAGAAATTATCTACTGATAAAGATTAGGTGGTATGTTCATATCTAGTTGGCTGTGGAAAATGTTACCTGTAGCAAAGGAGTGTATCTTGGAACTGAGTTGGCTAAAAATGAGAAGCCTGGAGCATGTACATATGCAGTTGGATCTAAATGACTATGTAGAATTTTTTGCAAAAGTGTTTGCCTTGAAATTAGATGCAGATAAGCGCATTGGTTAACACGAGTGTTTCTGTAACACGTGAAGGAACTGTGAGGGCAACACGCCGCCTTGTGTTTTCTGCGAGTATTTTCTGTGAAGCGGCGCCAAGAGCTATTGTAAAGACAGTGTTGTAGGGGAGGAGCTAAACAATAACCACAACCCATTCGTTTGTGGCAAGTGGTAATTGCTATCTCAATTCAATGATGAGTTATGGATATTGTTAGCTAAAATTGCCACACTGTCCTACAAAGGTGTTGTTAAAAAATTCTTGTCTGTAGTCCTGTACAGGCGAGAGAGGTAGGCCTTCTGTGTTCCGGCTGGGTTCTCTGTCGAGGATAACGAATGTGAGCAGCAGCAGTGGCGGGTCCTGGTATAGGTACAACAACTTTTTATCCTTTTCTAGTTCATACAGTTCAGAGACTCTTTATGTTGTGCTTCATTCTCTGGCGTTATCCTGATTTCCCTCATTATATTGCCGAGTCGTAGCTGCAGACAGTGGCGTATGGCGGGCGGCGTGCACGCGTTGCTATGGAAACAGAGCGACTCCGGTGTGCGAGGGGAGCTGAGACGGCAGGATGCGGCTGCGCTTCCGCCACGGCGGCCGCCAGGCTGCCTATTCTGTGTCTCTGCGCCATTGTGCCGATCGTTTCGGTACTCAAGAGCACCGAAGGGTCTAGTACTTGAATTAGAGCCCCTCCATTATACAGTATGCATTTCGACAGCGATACCGTTCGCGTCTAGAGAACCGAAGCGCTGTTGTCAGTTCGTGTCACGCAAGCCAATCAAAAGCAAGCGGCCGCAGACCTGCGCATGCGCACTGCAGCGCGCACAGCGCCACGAGCGCAAAGCGGCTAGCAGACTACACAGGCGCGCTATTCTTCCATGTACCGAAAATTGCGTTTACATTGCCGTAACGCATGACGCCGCATTCCATCGAGCTGACGTGCCCGCCTTCATCGCCCTTGCCTCCTCTTTAACAGTATCAGGAGCAGTATATCAATTTCCATGATTCTCAGCTGAAATTTTTACAGTTTCTTTGACCGCATGTTTCCATGCATGCATAATAACGATAGCGTATTTGACTTGATTCTGCAGATTGTCGTAAATGCTGCATTATGTCATCTTATTCTCATTCACACTGACATCGTGTTTTGCATTTTACGTTTCGGAAAATGAGTTAGGAATAGTTTATAGCACCACATTGCACTAATACATCTATTTTTATAGCCCGAAAAATTGATTCTGAGAGCTTCAAAGAATAAGAAGATAAACAGAATGTGGCTATAACACGCTCCTAGAGATCCAAAAAAATTAGTAGCCCACTTCCCTATATGATGCGTCAACGATTTGGGTCTTAAAAACAAAACTGAAAAAAAGAACCAATTTTCGATAGCTCCTACACTTTGTCGAAGTTAATAACATGCATCTCATAATGAAAATATTTCGTATATGGTGCTACAGTCTAAAAATATAACGGCAGAGATCTTTCATCTCTGTCTACTGTGGTTGAAGATTCGATGGCAGATAAATACTTCTGACAAGCAAGATTATGAAGATGACTGCAGCTAGTTACATTACCACTAATTTAAGTTGTGCTCTTAGATTCCTCTCTAACCGCATATCGGAAATCGCTACATATTCGGAAAAAATGGTGAATTATTTCTGACAAAAAAAAATATAAAGGTCACTGTCGGTTGTTTCACTCATAGCAATTTCATGTTTCGTATTTTAAACACACAAAAATCACGAAATCATTACTGAGCAAGTGCGGCATTCCCACGCACTGACCACTTTTTTTTTTGTAAGAAAAAATTAAAATAAAAATAAAAACGCGGTTCCTCAGCTTTATGGTCCAACAACGCGACCACTTTTTTTTTTTTTTTTGGGAACAGGAAGGCAGGGTAAACAAACAATCTTTATTCGTACAATTTTGCTGTCCTAGGGATATGACAAGTATCGAGACAGCAAAAACAATTTGGAAACCATAAAATCAACGCAAAGGCCGCCCTCTTTTTTTTCTTTTTTTTTTTGTAACAGGAATAAAGTAAATGACAATCCTAGTCACGGGCGGGAGTGAAAATGAAGTTATCATCTGCATCACAATCCATGCAGCACGCGCATCATAAACCTGGCAGAAAGCCATATAATCTTGACCATTTCTCCCAGTGTGGGCGGTATGTATTTCTCGTGCGTCGACCATTCGAAGGACCATTATCTGAGGAGGTTTCGGTGTTTACCATCGTTGTGTGTGTGTTTGTGTGTTTTTCTTTTCTTTTTTTTTTTTGTTTTCATGTTAACATAATCCAGTCATAACTGAGTCTTCTCAGTTCTGGGACACCCCAGCTGTCGGGCGGATTGTGAAAAACACTTCCTAAAAAATTGGAAAAGTAAGTCCTGTATTTCGTATAACTCCGTATGAGCTCGTGTTGTTCTTGTAAATACATCCAATAATCCATCACGGAGTTAACATCGTTCGAATACAAATATTTCGTCGCATGTCCAACGATCCAATTGACCGCATACGTCTTTTGTTTGGGAAAAAAGGTCTTGTCCGGTAGAAAAAGTACATCCGATGTGATTTCTGTGTAGTTAGTGCGCCGAAGGAAGGCCAGTATTCGACGCGTCAGCATCCAGACGTCCCTCGCTGCGCCACACACTGAACCATGTTCTTCCGTTGCTAACAGTCCACAGTTTGTGCAAAGAGGAGAATCGACCATATGAATTGTATGTAATCGACTCCTGGTCACAATTTTACGGTTTACAAGAATATACCACATCGATCTCGCTGCTGTTGACAGTAATGGAGTATGCACTGCACACCAAATGTGGTACCACGTTCTCGACGGGTATTTGAATTCCATTATGTTGCGGCCATGGTGATCCATCAAGCATCTATAGATCTCCCGAGGCGTGGGTATTCTCGTCGAAGGTACTTTCAGACGAACATAACTGTAATCAACAAGAAATGAGGCAATGTGTGCAAGAGAAGGCGAAATATTGCCCACCGCAATAGGGGGTTCGTACGAAGGCGGAACAAGTACTTCTATCAGAGCTTTCTTTGTTGCCAATTTCGTATCATCGCCCGCATGTAAAGCGCCAGAGCTTTGTTTCGCACGTTTGTGAGGTTGAGGCCACCGTTCCGGAACTGTAGCGTTAAAGTGTCATATTTGATCTTAAATAACATCCCAGTACTAACATAGTAACCAAAGGCAGCCATGAGGCGGTCTGCAATACCCTTCGGTATTGGTAGGATCTGCGCTGAATGGGGCAGTCGTGACGCTATGTGAACGTTGGTGTATGCCACACGTTGGATCATGTCAAAGGCTCTCAGTGAGTTGTTGCGTATCGTCAGACGAACATTCTGCAGAAGCCGCCGAGAACTCGCCGCCGCTGACCGCCGTAGTGAACGGGTATATGTAATCACCAGACATCTCAGCGATTCCACCGTCTGAAACGGTCCCGGTACGTCTTCCAGACTCCGTCCAATGTGCATAATTTTGGATTTCGTCATGTTAACGACACTTTCTGCCGCCGTCCCGTAAGAGTCTAGATGTTCAACAGCCTGACGCACTTCATGTCCTGCTCTGACAAGAAGGATCAGGTCGTCCGCATATGCGCGACAAACGAAAGAGTTCTCATTAAGCGCTATCCCAGTAAGTGAGCACCTCATAACACACATCAGCGGGTCAAGCGCTATCGCAAACAGCATCATGGAGAGTGGGCACCCTTGTCGGACTGAGCTGTTAGTAGGAATCGAGCCCGCTTCCCGACCGTTTACAATCACCTTCGATGTAGCCCCTCGTATTAGCCTCATAACGGTGGAGATGAAAACAGGTGGAATCGCCATTCGGCTCATGACTGACGCCAAGAAGTCATGGTTTATCCTGTCGAACGCACGATCGAAGTCCACAGATATCATCGCTGCTCGCATTTTACACGTTTCCGCAAGGGCGATAACGTCACGGTATTCACTTAACGCCGAGGAGATGTTGCTTCGCACCCCTAGGCAAGCCTGATCAGGGGATATTGTCCTGGATATCGCCAGCTTGAGACGAGACGCTAGTAGTCGTGCAAAGATTTTATAGTCGGTGTTTAGCATAGTGAGAGGCCGATATTGATTAACACTGCTACTCCCCGCCATCTTCGGAATGGGAAGAAGAAAGCCCGTCACAAAATCCGACGGTAGGCGCATGTCCGGACGCATCGCCTCATTGTACATCGACACCAACTGTGGCATCATCGTGTCCACGAATTCTCGATAAAACTCTAGCGTAATCCCATCTGGCCCTGGTGATTAATGGGCCGCTCCTTTTGTGAGTGCCACCTTTATATCGTCTTCTGTGAGTGGCTCCATAAGCGCTGCCTTATCCGTCTCAGTCAGTGTCGTTTGCAGATGTTGCAGTATCTCTTCCCCCACTAGACGGTCCGTCGGTGTACCGGCATAGAGGTGGCGGAAATGGTCTAAAAATTCATTTGCAGTGTCCTGTTGTGTTGTCAGTTGACGGCCATCTAAACCGTGGAGCACTGTTACCAATGCCCGGCGGTAACGTTTATGTTCCCGCGACACATGGTGCATCGAGGTACGTTCCCCAGTGATGGTGCCGAGACATCTCGCCCGTATTGGGATGCCACCCAGTCGTCGTCGCGTGATCGATAGGATTTGTGCCTTGACACGATGAACTTCCGCATGATGTTCTGCAGACGGCACCTGGAAGGACAAGAGTGTCTCTTTGCCATCTCGTCTTATCCCGACCATACTGTATGAGAGCTCTTCTTATTGCCGGCTTAGTACACTCGAGCCACCATTGAAGCACGGAGGTATATGTTGGTAGACGGCGTTGACATGTGGCCCATACCTCCTCGACTCTCTGACGACATTCGGGGTCCGCCAAAAGTGACAAACTGAGCTTCCATGTCCCGCGGCTTCTCCACACACTTTGCCTAGGGAGTGATATGGTACAAACGTAAGCCATATGATCAGTAAATGCCGCAGGCCATCGTTCCGCGTCGACCACCTTATCCTGTAGGCCAACCGAAACATATATTCGATCGAGTCTGCTCGCCGAGTGACTGGTATAAGAAGTATATCTCTCACGTTTCCTATGAATCATGTCCCAGGTGTCGCTTAACTCCAGATCCCCGCATAGCACATGCAATTCACGACAGGTATTGTAATGTGGAGTCTGGTCTTTTTGGGCTAAAACACAATTGAAGTCACCACCTGTAATGAAATGATCGAATCTGCCGGTAAATAAGGGCACAATCTCTTCCGAATAATATCTCGCACGCGCCCGTCTGTTGTCTGTGCCGGAAGGAGCATAAACATTGAGAATGCGAATTCCATTAACAGTTATCGCCAATCCTCGTGCCGAAGTTAGATAAGCCAGGTCGCGAACCGGAATCCCGTCCCTGACCAATATCGCCGTTCCACTGTCGTTGTTCGAGTGCGGCGAGGTGTAGGAGATGTATCCATGGACTTCCTGGAACTCAGGAATGTAAATTTCCTGCATCAGCAGTATATCAACATCCGACGCATATATCATGTCCCTAAACAACTGCTGTTTCACGGGCGATCTAATGGTATTTACATTCACTGTCCCTATTCTGTATGCCTGGGGTCGAGTAGCTGTCATCTCCACATGATGTTAAAATGACAAAGTTTCGCCGTATCGATAGTCCCTTTGCACATCCGCAGAAGGTCGCCCGACGGACGTGTCCCTGCGGCGTTAGCTTTCTTGAGATGCGGACGGGTGCGAGTCCCCACCAGTAGAATGGTCCGCATCGGTGATTTCGTCGTCCTGTTCATACCAGCTGATATTATTGCGGTGCTCCGAATTTTCCTGTGCGGCATTGATGTGTGACATCTGTTGTTCTTTCGCAGCTTTAGACTCCACCGCAGAAGGGGTAGCAGGACCCTGAGCGGATGCGTCGTCTGAACGACATGACATCTTTTCACTGCCCGAATTCATATGGTCTGCGACATCCGAAGCTTGTGGTTCCAAGTCAGACAGGTCCATAGTGGTAGAATCATCTGGGCTCCCAAGAAGAGAAGGGAGCGTCTCCGCAGAGTTTAGTCGGCGCTTCTTGCGTCGCTTTGGCGAGCGTTGTTTGCGGGCCCTAACCTCGGCCTCTGGTGTTGGCGAATCTTGCATCACCTGCGTTCTCGCCGCCGCCACAACGCCATGGGGCAGTTCCACTTCAGCTTCCATGCCTGTTGTGATGCTGTCATCCTCTTGCTGCACCACCTGTAATGTCTGGGATTGGAGGTTGGTCGGAGCCATTCCTTCTTCAGTGGGGTCCGAAGGCGCCTCAATCAACTGCGGCGTCGGTTCGATAGTGCGCTCCGACCTCGGCGTCACCTCCCCGCGAAGCGCCGCCACGTAAGTCATCGGCAATGACGTTCGTGTAGTCGGATTCTGGAGGACTCCGCTGGGGAGTTGCACGAGTCTCCTCTGCATACACGCAGATCGAAGATGTCCTTCACCACCACTCCCGGAGCATGTCCGGGGCTGTCCATCATAGATGACAATAGCTCGACAGCCGCCGATGTTGATGTACGATGGCACATGTTTCGTAGGCGCAATTCGCACCTGTCGGACACCATTGAGCACTGGATACGTTCTAAAACTTGCCCAACGTTCGGCCGTATGACCGATAACTCTGCCATATGGCTGGAGCGATTCAGTGACCGAGGATTCTGGTACCTCGAAAGGCAGCTCGAAGACTCGAATCGTACGCACGCCCAGGCTCGAATGAGCGACTAAAACTTCGCCAATATGACCATCGGAGTATCGGAACTGGAATCATCGTTTGGAGGCTTCAATGATCCTATCGCATGCTGCGTCGTCAATCATCTTTACGTAAAGAGTGCTGCTCACGATTGGTAAATGAATTCCAATAATCTCCGTGTAATTAAGTTGCACTTCGTCCCTCAAGAAACGTTCGATTTCGAAAGCCTTCGGTCTTGCATACTCGTTACAGAACGTGAACTGTATCGTGGTTTTTCGGAAATTGTGTGCCTTTGCGTTCGATTCAAACAGTAACACACGCGGGTGACGACGGTGTAAACATCGCTTCTTCCGCGAACGTTCGCAGCCGGGACGTAAACAAGTCCGAGCTGCTCCGCGGCTACAGGCGGACTGCCACGCCAAACAACATATACGCGTTGCTCAATTCTTGTAGTATTGTGTAGGGGAAAGTAGTCTGACTTCGTTGCCAAACGGTGCTGCGTAAGTCATAAATTCATGATAGTTTGGAAGGTTTCCAATATCAGGCTTCACATAATTGCTTTCCATTGTTACTTGAAAGTTGTAAACACGTTTCGATAATTACTAACTAACCCATTTGTGGGAAAAAGTACACAAAGGCACTAGTAACGTCACTTCACAGTCATGTAATATACGTAAGCAGAGCTGATGTCTTGATATTTAATGATGTTTAAATTCTTGTTTGCGTAAAAATAACACGTATTTTGAGAGAATATTGACCGAAAACCTTTTTTTTTTTCTTTTTTTTATGTAGTCATTCACAGTAACAACCTAACCTCATTTCTAACAAAGGAAAATAGTCTATTACGTACTCACTTTCCAACCAGATGCATCCTCTGGCGATTCTTTAGTAACACAATCACTAAATCCAAAGCTAAAACCGCTAAATATGTTTAAAATAAATTATAGGTGTACATAAACCACAGCTCAACAATCAACAGGGCCAGACCGAAATTCTAAACCTCTCAGTACAATTGTCGTAAAATCAGTTGGAGGGACGGTTCGGTAACAAGTCTCAGAAGCTTACTGAATAAGATATTTCGATAAGGAAGCGAAAATGACGTCACTACCGAGACTAGCCTACTACACCGATCGGTATTAACAATACAGGACAATACAGACTCGTCGACGACACGGAAGTCAGTCGAGCCTGAGTGGCTTATGGGTGGCTGGCCCAGGGCACTGACACCCGGGACGGTGTCACGGAAGTCTTTTGTATTGCTGAGGGACGCTGATCAACCAGGGGTGACGGCCAGCTGTAGCCGATGTCCGTGGCTTTGGTCTGGAGCCGTTTGCGCAGTTCAGTGATCAGCATCTGCTGTCTGGCTGCGGCCTCGTTCCAGTTCTAGGCTCTGACTTGCTCCAAGTTCTCTTAAAGTTTTGTACTGATACAGTTCAGAAAACTTTCATGCTGTCACGAGCATCAGTAGAGATTCTTGTAAAGTGAGCAGGCGGAAGTGGTATAATTTTCTGAGTTTTCGATAAATTAATCATGCGAGTGATGTCGATTATGACTATATAGCTTTGTACATGGTAAAGGTTAAAATGGTAAAAAGGATTTATTGTACTCTACTTGCATCATTTCAACTTAGCCTCAGGTAGTGGCTTCAGCAGCTACGTAAACTATTCCGCAGTACTTAAGGCTGGCTCCCACGTTTTTACGCTGAGCTAGGGACGCCACCACGGTGTTGCTGAGTGAGAGACGCCAACTTTCTGCCTCAAACCCGCCAGTGGGACGACCGCGTGCCGTCACGTGAGGTACGCAAGGGAGTCGGTGATCGAGCGGCCGCAACAGCGGGTCACTCTCTTTTTGCCTCCCAGCTTCCTTAATCTCTGGACGTATCCGCCAGTCCTTCCTATTGAGGGCTAAATGCTCTTTCCGTACCACGTGCGATACACTCAGCGGCCGTAGCCACTTTTCATGAACATTGTATCCCTTAGTGGTAGTTCTTTAGAATAAAACTCATTTTTCCCTGAATCCTGGCATTTTTCAGTTTACGCGTAGGAAACACACCCCGGATGTCCACCTGCCGCCATACTGACATGCACAGGCTATGGATTACAAAGTGCAGGTATTTTCGATGTATCAAAAACCGTGATTCTTTTTTCCAAGAAGTTTTAATAACTCTGTTGTCTGTCATGGTAGATTTACTCATCAGTTTCACCAAAGCGTATTTTTAGCTTTCATGAAGCAAATTCCAATAAATAAAGTTAGGCTTCCGCGGCGCGGTCTAAGGCGCTGCAGTCATGGACTGTGCGGATGGTCCGGGCGGAGGTTCGAGTCCTCCCTCGGGCATGGGTATGTGTGTTTGTCCTTAGGATAATTTAGGTTAAGTAGTGTGTAAGCTTAGGGACTGATCACCTTAGCAGTTAAGTCCCATAATATTTCACACACATTTGAACATTTTTTGCTTGCGCGGCCGTTGTCAGAGTCAATAAAATTCTTCTGGGTTTGTGACCGCATTGTCGTCTGTAAAATTCCGACGTTCCGGCGACTATTGCAAGACGCGTCCCTCAGGGTGTATTGCTAAATGCTGAATGGGCGCTAGTTTGATGGAGGAGTGCTGTCATTTGATGTGAGGGCGAGGAGGAAGGGTATTAGGTGTTCTTTTAATGGTCTTTGCATTACGTGTTGTCATTTGCGGAAATATGCGTTTTGCATTGGAGTTCCCTTCATTGCGTGCCATTGGTGGAAATCTGTGAATAGGACTGCCCAGTATCGACTAGGGCGCGTCGGCGCTGTGTGTACCTTCCGCCGCCGTGACCTAGTGCGTGCCTGTTGCTATGCGAGGGCTGTCCTTCCGCAAAGCTGTCACTGCTGTCAGGCAAGACGTTGGGAGTAGGCATCCGTCTTCTCTATTAATGTTTTCGTGCCATTTGGCTATCTCTATAGCATCTCTCATCTTTCTCCTCGAGATAAACTGCTCTTCCGCCAGTACGTGGGCCTCTCGAAATTCAATCTTTATTCTGACTGTTCCTGGGGTTCTGCCACCGCTGATTTCTTGTATTGTTTGAGACGGATGCATCTCACGTGATCAGATAACCTTGTGCTTATTGGTAGCCCCGACTCGCCTACATACACCAGTCCACATTCGCACATGATTTCATAAACTTCGGTGGCTTGAAATTTGTCACTTGTATCTTTCATCGAGCCCTGGACGTCTTTTATTTTGTTGTTGCTACGAAAAATCGGCTTAATACCTACCCGACGAAGAACTTTGCCCAGACATTCAGTGACTTATTGTACGTATGGTAGCAGGACGGTGTTCCGTGCTTCGTTCTGCACTTCCGTATTTCCTTCCTCTGGCGCCATAGTTTTCTGTATCATCCTCATGTCGTAGCGATTGCCGGCCGAAGTGGCCGTGCGGTTAAAGGCGCTGCAGTCAGGAACCGCAAGGCCGCTACGGTCGCAGGTTCGAGTCCTGCCTCGGGCATGGATGTTTGTGATGTCCTTAGGTTGGTTAGGTTTAGCTAGTTCTAAGTTCTAGGGGACAGATGAACTCAGCAGTTGAGTCCCATAGTGCTCAGAGCCATTTGAATTTGAATCGTAGCGATTAGCTCCAAAAATGGATCTGAGATTCTGTAGCTCGGCTTTGAGATTGTGTTTATCGCTGATCCTGTAGGCTCTCTTAGTTGAAGTTTGCCGGCCCAAGTGGCCGAGCGGTTCTAGGCGCTACAGTCTGGAACCGCGCGATCGCTACGGTCGCAGGTTCGAATCCTGCTCGGGCATGGATGTGTGTGATGTCCTTAGGTTAGTTAGGTTTAAGTAGTTCTAAGTTCTAGGGGACTGATGACCTCAGAAGTTAAGTCCCATAGTGCTCAGAGCCATTTGAGCCATTTAGTTAAAGTTTGCAGGGCCGATTTGTTTTGCGTAGGGTGGTGGTGGTGGGATGCACGCAGATACGTGTTGGTGAGCTTCTATAAATTCTGTCCGTTTCCCATCAGGCTTGTTAAACTTCCACGTCGAGAAAAGGCAAGACCCCGTTCTTTTTTATCCCCATGGTGAATTTTGCTGTGTTGCTGATTGAGATGTTGGCGGAAGTTCAGAAGGTCTGATTCTCCGTGTCGCAAGATGACAAAGGGGTCGTCAACGTATCGTAGCCAGCATTCTGGACGTAATGGTGCGGACTGGAATGCTGTTTCTTCGAACGATTGCATAAAAATGTCTGCTGTGACAGGTGATAGAGGGGACCCCATAGCTACACCGTCCCTCTGCTCATAGAAATCACTTTTCCACGTGAAATAGGTGATCGTTAAACAGTTGCGCACTAGCTCGCATATTTCAGGTGCCATGCGTTCCTCTAAGATGTCCATGGTGTCCACAAAGGTAAAAAAGAAACCTTTTCCTTACGGCCGATAGTTAGTGGTATTAATTCACCGACCTACAAACTAACAATATAATTGGCTCTCAAGCTTAGACATCTAGTGAACCACACAGATTCGGTCATCAAGGACTCAAACCACTTTGTAGCAATTTTTAAAGAAAAGCGTGTCCCGTGTATGGATCTGATGGTCAGTCTCGACGTGAAGCTCACATTCACGAATGTACCAGTGACGGAGGCCATGAACTTCAGAATATAGTGCGTAGAATGCACGATTATATTGTTAGGTGATTTGGCGATCTACAGGGTGCGAAAGTGAGATCTGCAGCACCAGTGTCTGCAGGTAGCTGGGTCGAACATAACCCGGTTGGCAGATCGGCGAAGTCGTTCTGTGCTGCTACAAATCTGCCGGAGGTGAGCAATCGTAGTGACTAGCAGTCCGTGGTGCAACAGTCGCTCGGCAACGCTTGACCGTATGTTTTCAACGGATGAGACGTCTGAACAACGTTCTGGTCAGGGCTACAGTCCAAAACCCTCTGGATCTAAAGAGTTCGTAACACTGTGAGCGTTCTAGCGTTATCGTGTTGAAAGATGTAACAGAGACCTTGAAGGTAGGCTGCATGCACGTAACGCCTGAGATCGAAATAATTACCAATTGTGCGAACCCGACTTGAGACAACTGTGTTTTGTACCAAACTACACCCCATACCACTACTAAGTCCTCTGTGCGTGTGTGCGTGGTATGCATCTGTGTGTGTGTGCGTGGTATGCATCTGTGTGTGTGTGTGTGTGTGTGTGTGTTTGTATGGAGCATACGAGCGCTCATCGCCGGTGTTGTCGACGCCTTTAAAGGACTAAAATTGTTGTCACACAGTGAGGAGGAAATCTCTAAAGTGGTACTCGTTCACTCACTCCCACCTCACTCAGTTTAACCCACACAATCAATGTATCACACAGGCCTTAATACAACGGAGAAGAGTGTGAGGTGCTATACAAGGAATCAAAACAGAAGTAAAACCACACAAGACCTAAAAGAAAGGCACAGGCAAATGTGACTGACTGATCGCTTCTAAAAAAAGCGTGGGTCAGCCAGTCACCCTGATAAACATATTAACACCATCTCCCGCAAATTTTCAGAAACAATTTAGACTGACCACAAAGCCTCAAAAATCTAATCACTTTCGTCTCAGTAACGCTCGAGTAGCCGGCAGGTCTGCAGGCAAATTGCCGCTTCCCTGTGATCCGTAAATAAAAGAGAGTCTAGTAAAATGCGCCCCACGGTGATCTGTACGCCACAAGCACCACACATCGGAGGGTCGTCGCGCAGGAGCAAGAAGCCAAGAGTCAGAGGACTGTGACCTACTCTGTGCAACGACGAGTAAGGAGGACCTCGTCTCATCGACGTGGTGCGGAGCATTTTGTCAGTCACTTTGAGCCACTCGTCCTTCCATCGACGCAAGACTCTGTGCCTCAACAGCAAGGCTATACAAGGCAGGAAGATGGCATCATGACGCGGCCTCCTTGGCTGCTAGATTCGCCCTTTTGTTCCTGCAACACATATGTGCTCCGGTATCCAGCAAAAGACACCTCCTTCCCCAGTCGTTGAAGCTGACGGAGGGGGTCCTGGATATTATGGGCTATTTTATCTGATGCGTACGAACGTTGTACAGAGTCAAGGACACTCAGAGGATCGGGACAGACAAGGAATTTAACACCTGAAGCAGTCTCACCCGCTTCAGTGACAAGATCGCATAGAATTCCGCATCGAAAGTAGTCTCGAGGCAGTCGGATCTTGAGGACGCGATCCAGGAAAACAGCACAGCAACCAACGAAGTCCCAGTGCTTCGACCCACTTATAAACACAGCTACGTTCTCAATAAAAATGTCAGAAAATATCGCATTAAAACCAGAACCGGAAGTGCTGTCTCTCCTGTACTGCACGAAATCCAAAATTACACTGGGCATCTTAGTAACCATGGTGGCATGCAGATGAAACCCAGAGTTTTGCACACTTGGCTTCTCCCTTACACCCAAGAGTAATATGCCCAAAGTGCTGGCATTTGAAACAGCGAATTGGGTTGAGAACATAAGGCTACTCAGTGAGACGAAGGAAACCTACTTTAATGAGGTCAGCAAGTTCCAGTCTACTTAATGTCAGGATAACATAGTCGGATTTAACAGGATCCCCATTCCTCCTTGAGAATGTCAACTAGATCCCTGTATGTCACAACACCTTTGCTGAAATTCAAGGTGCTGTGCAGTTCAGTGGCTACTCCCAGTGGCATTTACCTTTTTGTATGGCAGTGGCATGAGGGAAATTTGTAGTTTCCACTAACAGCGTGCCACTGAGCAAGCGCTTTGCTGATTTTAAGGAACCACAGATTCCCTCTAAACGCTTTTGTACGCAGAAGGCCGAAACCTTCTCAAAACTACAGTTTTTCTTTTCACTGCTAAAATCACATTCTCATGACCAGCACGCATTCTGTTGCTCGAAACAGTACTTTTAGAATGAACTCCTAACTCATGGGAACTGGTTACATGAACCCTCTTGGTGGATTGAATGTTGGTAACTTCTAGCGGCACACGCATTCTGTGGGAGAGGGAATGAAAATTTCGAATGATCCAGCCTGGTCTCTTGAGCAACTACAGAAATAGGAGTCCACTCAGACAGAGTCCTGCATGCCTGAGTAAGCCTTGTACAACTGAGATGCGGCAGGTTCCTCAGAAGTTCCCCATTGACGACTGTTCCACCTCAACAGCCATGCATATTATTGGCGCGTAACACACCTCGAGATTGAGTTTTTCTCCATCCTCGCGATCCAGGTGGTCAAGATAAGTTCCCTGTGACATACAACATTCCATCGTCGCGCCGCCTTGTGGTTGCGGGACCGATGACCGTAGCAGTCTGGTCCCTTTAATCCCACAAACCAACCAACCAACCAACCTTATGGTTGCTGAACCATGTCCAGAGCCTACGGTCGCAGAGCACTGGCGGCGCTTAGCAGTCCCCAACACAGGAACACCGCGGTCGCCAAGACTACACCCAGAAAGTGAATGCTGAGCCCCTGAGGGCAACTCCCAATGCGTTCGCCTTCGATCTTGAGAGTGCGAACCTTTGTGGTCATTGCAGAGTGCTACGTTTCATTCCATTTTCATGGTGGAAGGTCTGTTTGAACAATTCTTGAATGTCTAAGACGTTCATTTTCTGAAAACACTCATCCCACAGATGGTTGATTGCATCTCCCAGATACTCATTTTCTGTCGCCCTCCTGATGCACATGGGGAGTCATTAGCACCTAGAACTTTTCTGTGATAACACACTTTCAGATTAGCCTTACTAATAATTCAACTTGCGACCTCCTAATCATGGGGTTCCGTGTAAATGTTTCGATACAGATGTGGTCATGCATCAGATTGTTATCTCTTCTTCTCTCCCATTCATGAGCTGGAGTACTTCTAGATCATCTGTCAGTAGAGCGTCTCCAGATGTGAAGACTACAGGTAATTTGATTGCGTCACGCCTGACGTTCTGCACCCGATGTGTCCGCCTGCAGACTCCAGGCGGCACGTTCTGACCGTGGAGGGACGTGACCTGTAGCGAGGCAGTGGGGTGAGGGGGCGGCCTCACCTCGTGCCCCACCCTCTACGCCCCCCGCCCCTGCGGTCACGCCTGCGGTGGACGCGCGTGCTCTGCCGTCGCCGTGGAAACCGTCCACCCTGACGCTCCTCCCCTAACGACCCCCGTCTCGACAACACGCCTCCCTTACTAACAGAACCATTTCCTTGCGAATATCCAGTGTAATGCGGTGCTTGGTTACTAGCCTCTACCACCGTCGAGTGACATCCGATGCTCTTTTATTGCATAACATCGAGAGCGAACATTGGACGACCTACGTGCTTAATCCATGTCAATAGCAGGTCTGATGCAGTAACGAAAGGGGCCCGAGGACTGGAGAGGGCTCGTCGTATCAGTCCATAAGAACATGTCGGTAAAAGCGTTACACAATAAGAGTGGTTTATTGTGAGAAGAGGATATGTGTTCTGGATGACAAGCTCTGCCGCAGATTGTAGAACAGGTGCACCTCAGCGTGCGAGTGACCTGGGGCTGCAGCTGGAAAGGCACTCCCAAGTTGAAGTCCGGGCCACAGTACGACTTGTTGGCAATATGTCTTAATGGCACACAGTTTCACCGTAACATTCTGGCGGTGTATGGGCCAATTACAGCGTCGTATCCGTAGCAAACGGTGCCAACTGTTCGACCGACGCCGCACAGTCGAAAGTGATGAGGGCTCTCAACATCGTCCACAGACGACAAGGTCCAGCCAGTCGACGACCTGATCAGCAGCAACCGCACATTTTCCGACGATAAGTACGTTTATACAGCACTTCTCTTACAGTCTGTGACCTAGACGCAGATTTCTATCGTTGAGGAATCGGAAGATTGGTAGAACGATGCGATTAGACCGTCGATTACAGGGAATTTGCGACTTTGGGGAAAAATAGTGTCATGTACCTCTGTCGTATTCTGAAAATGGCAGATGTAAAATATAGGGAGCGAATGGCTATTTACAGTTAGTACAGAAACCAGATGGCAGTTATAAGAGTCGAGGGGCACGAAAGGGAAGCAGTGGTTGAGAAGGGAGGGTTGTAGACTATCTCCAGTGTAGTTCAATCTGTATATTGAGCAGGTCGTAAAGGAAACAAAAGAAAAATTTGGAGTAGCAATTGAAATCCACGTAGATGAAATAAAAACTTTGAGGTTTGCCGGCGACATTGTAATTCTGTCAGAGACAACAAAGGACCTGGAATAGTAGCTGAAAGGAATGGAGAGTGTCTTGAAAGAAAGATATAAGACGAGCATCAACAAAAGCAAAACGAGGATGATGGAATGTAGTCGAATTAAATCAGGCGATGTTGACGGAATTAGATTAGAAATGAGACACTTAAAGTAGTAAATGAATTTTGCTGTTTGGGAAGCAAAATAACTGATGATGGTCGAAGTAGAGAGAATATAAAATGTGGGCTGGCTATGGCAAGGATAGCGTTTGTGAAGATGAGAAATTTGATAACATCGAGTATAGATTTAAGTGTCAGGAAATCTTTTGTGAAAGTATTTGTATGGAGTGTTGCCACGTATGGAGCGAAACACGGACAATAGCTAGTTTTGGCAAGAAGAGAATAGACGCTTGCGAAATGTGGTGCTACAGGAGAATGCTGAAGATTAGAATGGTAGATCGTGTAACTAATGAGGAGGTACTGAACAGAATTGGGGAGAAGAGGAATTTGTGGCGCAACTTGACTAGAAGAAGGAATCGGTTGGTAGGACACGTTCTGAGGCATCAAGGGATCACCAATTTAGTAATTGAGGGAAGCGTGGAGGGTAAGAATCGTAGAGAGAGACAAAGAGATGAACGCACCAAGCTGATTCAGAAGGATGTAGGTTGCAGTATTTATTCGAAGCTGAAGCGGCTTTCACAGGATAGAGTAGCATGGAGAGCTGTATCAAACCAGTCTGTTGACTGAAGACCACAACATCTGTGTCACTTTGAAGTGTCATACAGCGTTTATGAAACTTACTTGGGCTGACATGTTAAGGTAAAAGTTACTTTTTGGAATCCTCTTGTAAATTTGCTCCATCATTTCTCGTACGTATTTTTATCCGACCCCACAGGTAGAGCTCCTGACTCACCCGCAAACTGTCCAATTGGGGCCAATCGCATTCACCTTTAGGGCTTTGCGCCGTGCCCCTCACAAAGATAATGCTCAGTGCTGCATACTGTCATACACTTCTGCTCTTCAGTGTTGTCACTAGCACACGCTTGTGGGAGGCCGCTCACACGAAGGAAAAGGATTCACAGTTTATAATCTTTTTGATGATGTTCATCCTTTATACTGGATTCGTCTGGCTGCTCTTTTCACGCAGTCATATGCATCCTTGCCACAAGCATCCACAGACACTTCCTGCTAACTTGTTCAGCAGTGAACTGCTTCTCCCTCCATAAACCCACAGGAGCCCCCAGGACGATTGACAAGCAAAGCAGCAAGTAACAATAAAGCCTGCAGGTACCTGTGTTTAGGGACCTGTTGGACAGTATGCAGATGAGACCTGGGGACAAAAATAGGTCTACATAGGTGGCAAAATTTACACCTTTAGTCGCCATTAAATACGAAGAAATCGAAAACCCGTAAGTTTGCCAACGTCAGTTTACGATCTACAGGGATATACATGTTAATTTATTTACACAGCAAATCCAACAGGATTTCTGTTTGTACGCCTGGACGTTTTTCCGACGTGGGAGAAGCAGTGACGTCGAGTGAGGGGTCGTGTGTCAGCAACGAGTGAAGGTGCTCAAACTGTGCGGCGATTTGAACCACTATTAAGCAGCGAAACGTTGGTCGGCGGACCAGGATCAGTTCTCGATGGGAGCAGATCGGGCTGTTTGAGATGCCGCCTCTTTGGTAGTCTCGGCTATTTTCAGCCATTTATTAGCTCGCTGTAGTGAGGCAAGACGATTGGGTTCCCAATGGGAAATGCATGGGAGGGGTTACCAGACAAAGGATTTGTTTCACAACCAAGGCAAACTTCCCGAAAACAGTGGTCGGAACTAGATAACTGAAACTATTTTCAATGCAGGTGTTTGTGTGTGTTAGCGTGAAAGTGCACCGAGAAAGCTAACCTCACAAAATAATCTTCACAAGCATTGCCAGCCTCATTTTCATCCACATGTTTAATTCTGTCACCTCTCTTTACATTCAGATGTTCATTAGTTTCCATTGTGTGACTTTTTCTTCGTAACATTTTCTGTGGTTTAAACTGGCTTCTTCAGTGGGGTATCTGACTGTTTTCTGCAAATTGTGTTAAATGATTAATTACATCATTTTGAGTACCTAACATGCTTTTTTTACTCCTGAATTTCAATAGTCCTTTATAAAAAAGGAAAAGAAATTTAAATAATTTGAAAGCCGGCTAAAACTCTAGATACGAGTCACGTGATGTTTGTGACGTCACTGGCTAGCTCGCTGCTCCTACTGTCATAACGCTATTTCAGTGATGTCTTGTTTCGGAATTTACGTTTCGGAATATAGGTTTCAAATTGTGTGTAGTAACACGTTGTACAAATACATCTGTAAACACCCCCGAAAAGTTGTTTTTGAGTGTTCTACACAATGAGAAGATGCGTAAAATTTGGCTGCACTGTATCGGCAAATTGCTACCATGTCGACGGACAAGATCACTAACTGCACTGTGAAGTTAACATTAATTTACCTCCGACGTATGCTTTCCCACTGTTACAAGGAAGGAACGAAATTAAACTCTTATTAAAAATTGACGGTGCAGTGAACTTTACATGTTTTGTAGTTGAGTTATGCGGGCACGGTAGGTCAGCGTGAAGGAATCAACGATCAACTTCAACAGATGTCATGTGACGTCCGCCCAGACCAAACGAAACGAACAATGTTGAACAAAATTATAACAAGAAAAATGTTCTTACAGCGATAGACCATCGAAATTTATAAGACCACTTCCTTAGATAGCTGGTTCGTGTGGTGTCACCGCCAGACACCACACTTGCTAGGTGGTAGCTTTAAATCGGCCGCGGTCCATTAGTACATGTCGGACCCGCGTGTCGCCACGTGCAGTGATAGCAGACCGAGCGCCACCACACGGCAGGTCTAGAGATACGGACTAGCACTCGCCCCAGTTGTACGGACGACGTAGCTAGCGATGCACACTGACGAAGCCTCGCTCATTTGCAGAGCAGATAGTTAGAATAGCCTTCAGCTAATCAATGGCTACGACCTAGCAAGGCGCCATTAGCCTTACGTAGCCTGTACGTAAAGAGTCTCACTTGTCTCGTCAAGAGCGATGTACCACAAGGATGGATTAAAGTTAAGTATTCCAGGAGCTACGTACTTTTCTTTATAGCATTCATTACGTATCCTGTTGCAGACCTATCTCTATTCTGCGTGAGCTTATAGCGTGTATTTCGGTCTCCTCAAACCACACTGTGTCGGCACTTCTGTCGACACATCAGTTCGAATCCAACACGAAAGAATATTTCAACTTATTTGTAAAATGATTTGACAGTTCTGTCATACTAATACCAAATTACAGTTACGACACTGATCAGAAAACAATGTTATTGCGTTTTTCTTGCTGTTTACGTGAGCTTACGCTTGAAATTGCTGTTTACACACGCCAAGTTGAGAAAGACAGTTTCTAGTTATGTGACTACGCACTTTTTACTTTATTAGAAACAATGATTTTTTATCATTGTACTGTCCAGCAAGGATCCTTATTGTTTAAACTTTTGAATTTTCATCTTCTTACATAAAAATCAAGGAAGCCTGCATCAGATACTGACATTCGTCTACACTCACAAACATCACAGCCCTTACGTTTGTGTTACCTGCATGTTGTACATGGTTTATATCTCTCCATATAAAAAACAACGTGGTACTTTTAATTGTACTGTGGGCGTTCTTAGTGAATCCTTCATTACTAGTAATGCTTTTAAAAATGTGAATTGTTTGTTCGCAAAGTAAATACATGTATCAAATGGCTCTGAGCACTATGCGACTTAACTTCTGAGGTCGTCAGTCGCCTAAAACTTAGAACTAATGAAACCTAACTAACCTAAAGACATCACACACATCCATGCCCGAGGCAGGATTCGAACCTGCGACCGTAGCGGTCACGCGGTTCCAGACTGAAGCGCCTAGAACCGCACGGCCACACTGGCCGGCAATACATGTATCATCTATTGTCCATTTGTCAGAAGAGCTTAATGTGAAGGTATATATAATACATCCCAGGATATAAGTAACTGCCACAATGAGCACTTGCTAACGCTATTTTCGTTTTTCGTAAAACTGTTAAAAATACGAGTATATTATACTCGGCAGATTCGAAAAATTGCCGTATTAAACTGACATTGCATGCGCTATCAGTTGCACTACGGAACGCCTGCTCCCAGCAATACCCCTTCCGAGTGTCTTCTAGAGAGGAAATAAGCATTAAGTTATGCCAAGAATAATTTTACCCTGGTTTGGGTCGTATGTCATGACTGATAGTCGACAACCTACATAAAATATACGGACCCATTTGCGAAAGTTCCAGAATTCCTTGGTTTTGAGCAAGTTTAATGAAATTGCAGGGACCAGGGAAAAAATGTCCATCGTTGCACTTTCGCAAGGTTTCCACTAACCGCGTTTACAAAATTTCTTTCTGTTGTTACTTAAAATCTTAATTGCGTTTTCCATCACTAAAAAGGCAAAACTATTTTCAGAAAAAGTACGAAAAAACCTTGTAACTTCGTCTACACACCTGTAACGCACGTATTTCTTCGTCTTGTTCCTAATCTGTGACGTTACCACAGCAACAGAGCCTTTTCGATCTCGATATTTAAAAATTTTGTGAGAATATTGACTGCAAATTTTATTTAACCGTTATAATCAGTGAGAATAATAACAGACCGAACCAAATTTTTTAACCTATGAAAATAGTATATTAATATATATTCTCCACAGCAATACACTACGTCCAGAAAGACTCCTATATCAAACTAATGAGCTAGAAAACTAAATACACCACCTACAACATATTCCCCAGTACCTCTGCAGAAATGGACGCAAAGCTCACCGAGGGCAACTGTTCAAAACTGTGTAGGCCGAAGTCTCACTAAACATAAGATGCTTG
This sequence comes from Schistocerca serialis cubense, assembly GCF_023864345.2. Taxonomy (NCBI): domain Eukaryota; kingdom Metazoa; phylum Arthropoda; class Insecta; order Orthoptera; family Acrididae; genus Schistocerca; species Schistocerca serialis. The sequence goes on along the minus strand of NC_064639.1, from coordinate 88,773,450 downwards.
TGATGTACACAGAATCATAATATTACGTGACAGTTTTTCCCAAGACTACTCTGTAACGTAAATAATAAACCACTATTCGAACAGACTATCAAATGAATCCAAATTACTGATGACACGTGAAGATGCGGATGTAAATGACAGAAACACAAATGATTTCGAATTTAATGCGTGCTTCTCAATTTCAATTTCTGTTTGGTGAAAAATACGTGTGACGTTTTTCTGTCAGACGGGCCAGCTGGCTGACTGTGGGTGAGTAAATGAACCCACTGGTACAACGGCAAGCAAATAGTAAAAATGTTCCTCGCTGAAATGCAGGGTCTGCTGAGTCTACACACAGGACAGGTGGAGGTGGGTGCTATGAGAGGCGGTGTTCCATGTTCCGGAAAGGGCCTCGCAGAGGGCTGTAAGTGGAAACTTCTACTGTGAACGGCAGCTTCCTAAAATACCTTAAGTTTGTATGGGGATGTGAAAACACAACAGGCTCAGAGGGAGAAGAATCTATTGGACTAAATGGTGGTCAGCAGTAGTTGATGTTTGAATTTTTCTTTGAGAGCTGGCTCACCAAAATTTTTTCATAGTGGTGACGAAGATTCACAAGTGTGTAAATGCAGCGATTATCATTGGCCAAAGTGTGAAACCACTCAAATAGCGCGACAGAGCTGCTTTCTCCCCCATTCTGAGACAGAACTGTGTATTACCCGTTACACAGAGCAGGTTGTTTAGAAGAAGGGACATTGGCGCTATTGCTATAAATTTATCAACGGTCAGAACTCAGAAGGTTTACAGTGACTGGATAATAAGAATGCAGTGCTGGCAGAATTAGTAAGTTTTGAGAAGAAAAGCAGATACTTCACGTTGCCTTAAATCTCTAAAGAGGGAACTTAATTTTGGTTCGCCAGAGGGAGAGATGCCTTCACCTTAGAACTGTAGAGAGTGAGGGCTTCATTCCAAAGCTGATCGCAGATACCGGGGCTCAGCTCTTAGCAATCAATACAGCCATCCTCTGCATCTGAGTTTTAGAAAGGTGTTAAAAATGCGTTGTATCTGTGTGCATCTTGATGAAGGACTGCAAAGTCCTTAGATCCAAATTACTATTTTGCTACCGCGAATGAATTCATGCAGTCAGTTAGTTGAGCGCACAATTCGTTTAGCCAAGGGAGCTCGTGCTTATAAGTACTCTTCTGGATTTTTCCTTTAATCTGCTGCCTAATTCAGCAGTCATACGTGGTTTACGTGGACTTAGTTAATTGTATCATTTCATTTCAAATTTTACCCACTTGTGCCAAGGTATTATCTTGCACCTTTTCCATTTGAACGTTTCAGCACTTTATTTGTTTCCCTGTTCAGTGACTGGAGCCAAATTATAATACATCGTGGTCATAAACAGGATATTAATGTGATCTTCTGATAGTTGGATGAAACCCCATTCCCATTATAATACCTGTGCCAAAATTCAAATGTTCGTTAGTCTTCGCTGCGTGACTTTTTCTTCATAATGTTTCACATATATATTTGTGGAAGGTGACCAAATGGCGGGGACATCGGTCCCATCGGATTACGGAAGGATAGGGAAGGAAATCGGACATGCCCAATTCAGGAGAACCATCTCGGCATTTACTTGATACGATTTAGGGAAGTCACAGGAAACCTAAATCAGGATCGGCGGACACGGGTTTGAACCGACGTCCTCCCGAATGCGAGTCCAGTGTGCTAACCATTGCCCCACCTCTATCGGTGATATAGGGAGCAGTCTGCGTGTTGTATTTGTCACCAGCTTCACACCTAGTTTGCGTCTCAGGAGTATGCTAAACGCTCAACTGTTGTCTCAAAATATACTGTTTATTAGTTTTATTTAATTCTTCATGATGTCCTCCTTTTCCTCCTTTTCCACCAAACACCACCTGCAGCAGGGAAATAGTTCCATTATGTGATAAGACGTCTCTCAGTAACACTTACGTGCACTCTCGCTAAATCCTATCAGTGGCCTACGAAAACCGGAGAAACTGAAATAATTTTAACGCACAAGCACTGGAACGTACTACAGAACTCTTTTAAGCTTTCTACACTGGATGAATAACGACACAGGTCAACGTGAATCGCCGATTGCCGACATCTGATATTAGAAATTCTGTTAACTGGTGTCCCCAACGCGCAGGGGCATACAACTCGTTACAGCATCTTGTAAATTTCTCGGAACAGTGAAGCCTTTCAGCTAACAGGACTGTCGTGCAAGGTGATATGGCGAATGATAAGTTCTGTACATATGCACTTGTGAGTCTTCACCGCCGCTGTGAAAATAATTTTGTTGAGACATCTCTCTTATAAAATGTAAACATAGACAACAGATTCTTCTCATTCGGAGTCCGTTGAGTTTTCATATCTCCTTACAGGTTTCTTTTTAGTAAGCTGATTCTCCCAATGGATGTTTGCAGCCTGCAAATGCTACCTCGCGCCCTCTGCGAGACGTATTTTGACTTACGTATACCAAGAAACTTTCCGTCTCACAAGCATTTCCCTTTAGATTTCTTTGAATTATTCTTGCCACCGCTTCGCTTTAGCTTCCCCACACTTTCTATTTTTTTGATTCCGAAGTGACTCATATTGCTTTATTCCTGTATTTTCCTGAACATGGATCTGGAACTCCAAAACCACTCATCAGTGAAGCAAATCCTCGTAACAGGATAGTTTATTGCCGAAGCCATAAACCCTGGGCTATGGAGAAATAGAAGAAAGTGGTTCTGTCGGATGAGTCTTGCTTCACAGTCTTTCCAACTTCTGGCTGAGTTTATGTCACAAGAGTGAAAAATAGGCTTCCGGCTGAGTTTATGTCAAAAAAATCTTCAAATGCGTGTGAAATCTTATCGGACTTAACTACTACGGTCATCAGTCCGTAAGCTTACACCCTTACACACTACTTGAATTACCCTAAGGAGAAACACACACACCCATGCCCGAGGGAGGACTCGAACCTCCGCCGGGACCAGCCCCACAGTCCGTGACTGCACCGCCGTAGACCGCTCGGCTAATCCCGCGCGGCTTATGTCCCAAGAGTGAAAAATAGTGGGCGTTCGGTGATGACAGGGGCAGCCATATTTTGGTATTCCATGGCCCAGGGTTACTCTGAAAGATTGCATTACTGTCAAGAATTATGCGACTATTTTCGCTGATCACGTCCATGCTGTGGTACAATGTCTCTTCCCCATTGGTGATGCTATATTCAGAGACGACAGGACCTCAGTTGAAGCAGCTCACATCACCCAGGATCCGTTTCGGGAGCACGGGGATGAATTGTCGCATTTTCCCTGGCCACTGCATCTCAATAATGTCGAGCCTTTGTAGTCTACATTCGAGAGAAGTGTGCCTTATCGCTATTCACCTCCATCACTGTTAGTTGAACATGCCGTTACTTTTGAATACATTATGGGAGTGACAGTGATCAATGTATTACAAATATTTACTATGATACTACAGTCTTGATAACGATTTATTTACTAAGGTGACCGGTTTCGACCACTTCTGTGGTCGTCTTCAGACCTGCAAGTCGTATACAAAGCCTTAATTAGAGGGCTACATACATTAAAGAAAATACATAAAGCTATAAAGCTATAAAACGATCAATTACCATTGAGCAGGAACCTCTTTCTGCTAGAGAATCACTACTGGAGAAACCAGTGCACGTCTAACTATGTATAATGGAGGCTCTGCCCACTTCTGACAGCATGATGCCATTACTAACCAATGAGTCGAATAACAATGTAAAATTTCTTAGTTAAAAGAATATTATCAAGAAATAAAAATAAACACACACTGAACTTAGCTTATTGAACAGCTATCGTCAATTAAGAAGCGTTAAAAATATTTAAATATGTAGGATAAATGAACTTCGGTTTGGCAGTACATGGGTTGCCCTATCAAGGCCTGTTAGTGAATCATTTGGAACCACTGGTTGCCATGGTGAAGTTGGACGCCGTTCCAAAGATGAGGCAGCAGGCTTCTTTCCACTGAAGTTGTTGCAAAGTCGATAGGCAAACTAGTGGTTGCCATAGTGAGGATAAACGCCAGTGCAAAGATGTGGCATCAGGCTTCTTTCCAACGAAGTTGTTGCGAAAGTGGAATGGCGAAGACTGTCACGTCAGACAATGTATTATTGAGCAGCAACATGTCTTTATTGAAACGATTTTCAATGAGTAGGCTGCAATAAACTTTAGCTCACATGTATACTACAAGCTGCAAAAATACGATACGAAGTAGTTGTCCATGTTTATGAAATATTGTCTATGAAGTTGATATGTAGATTGCATTTTTTTATTATTATTTTTTAATTACTTGTGACAATTTTTAAAATCCATTGCTATTCCTTAAGTTGTATTCCAGCCTTATAAACAAATAAAAATTGTGAAAATGGAAGGAATTTAAAATTATAATACTATGAGCCGTAGTGTCAAAAATAAAGGATGCGAATAGCAATATGCAGTTTAAAACCATATAAGCAAACATTCTAAAACAGATAGTCAGTCATAAAACAATGATTGGTGAAATAAAATTAAATTACATAGTAAAGATAAAAATATTTCCTAAAAATCTTGATAATTTTTAAAAAAACGAAGGACAGAAGAGTGAACATTCTAAAGCAGATCATCGAAAAGCTCAAAGAAATGTTTGCTTTGAATTGAAGTTGTTCGTTTAAAATAGATAATGGATTACTTTTGTGAAGTGAAAAGATTTCAATTTTCAAGTATTTAGCAGTAGTCCTTTTGGCACAGTTGGTAATATTTTCAAATTGTTAGAAATGCAACCCTCAGAATGATTGTGTCCCTCAAGATGTTGACCAAATATTGACTTGGTACGTGCAGTAACAGTGGTATGTTCTTTAAAACGTGTTAGAAAGTTACGGCCAGTTTGGCCAATATACTGTTTCTCACAGTCATTACATATTATTTTGTAAACGCCTGACTTTTGGTATATATTTGATTCCCCAATTGTGTGTTTCAGATTCATCAGTAGTAGGTTATTGGTTTCAAATGCTATTGTCACGCTTGTATTCTTAAATAATTTATTTATTTTATCTGAAATAGGTCCCATGTATGTCATTTTTGTAAATTTCTTCTTGGAATTTATAGCAGCACCATTTGTTTCTTGTAATTTTTGATATAAAAGATCAATCTGATGGTAATTATAATTGTTAGCAACTGCTATCTGTTTTAATGTATCAATTTCCTTCTGGATTGCATCAGGTTGAAGAGGTAATTTCAGTATCCTATGTATCATTGTTTTAAAAAATGCCAATTTGTATCTTAATGGATGGCATTATTTAGCATTTATTATTACGTCGGTTGATGTGAGTTTTCTATAAATAGAAATATTATGTTTACCATTCTTGTTTGCATTTGTGAGGTCCAGGAAATTAATACTATTGTTACTTTCGTGTTCTATTGTAAATACATGTTTTGGAGGTGCACCGGTTTCTCCAGTAGTGATTCTCCAGCAGAAAGATGTTCCTACTCAATGGTAATTCATCGTTATATAGCTTTATAACCTTATGTATTTTCTTTAATGTATGTAGCCCTCTAATTAAAGCTTTGTATACGACTTGTAGGACTGAAGATGAGCACAGTAGTGGTCGAAGCTGGTCACTTCAATAAATAAATCGTGATCAAGATTGTTTTCATAGTAAATATTAGTGAACATGCCGTTATTGTGCATGACGAATAGTATACTTTTTCCTTGAAAGCCATATTGCAGATTTTTCCATTCCCACACAATCGGAAGTTCTTTTGAATGCCGATGGTTTTTCCTATACCAGTTTAGGCATGATAATCTGTTATGCTTTTAGTGTTTCTATATTTTTGTCCAAGACCAGTACAAACTAAATGACCTGTACAATGCCCTCATGTAGTTTATCTTTCTTTCGCTTCTCCCTGGCCGGCGTGTATACCCGATTATTGCTTCGTCATATACGTGTGATATATGCATGTATACTCAACTATAGTTTCTGTCGATTGTTTGCTGACCACTGTGCCGTATCTGCAGCTATGTGCCTCCGGAACAGCAGCCAGTCATACACCCACGCCATGTGTGCGGTAGAGCATCAGGTGTCATTTTCTGTAGCTTATACTCTGGCATGCCCATCACCGGCACTCTTTTGCCTCGTGTGTTGGAAAATATCCGAGACGGCAGCCAAACAGGCTGGTTTGTTGTCTACAGAATCTTGGGAGGTGCCAGACTGATTCGCCAAGAGCAGGGCGTGCATCCATAAACGCGCCACTGCTACTGTTCACTTTCACATGTATTGTGCCCGCAAATAGGTCGCGACATGTCCGAGGGCTGTGACAATATTTATGCCGGTGCAGAACCAAGGAATGGCAGATCAGATCGATTTCTGCACGGACGTCCTATCTCTCGATGCTAATCTCTGCCGCGGCCCATCGATCAGAGAATCTCCTGAAACATCCGGCTGCCTGCTCATGACGCCAGCCAGTCTACAGTCCTCTGACACTACGTGAAGCTGCCGGCAGTCTTCGTCCTCCTACATCAAGACCTAGCTTCTACCACAGCGGACAGCCAGGACCTGGAGGGGTGTGGTGTATTATGGCGCATTGAAATGCTCGTGCAATCAGAGTCAAGTAGTGCATTGTGTGAGACATTGACTATGACCCCAATAATTGTGAGCCAGTATTCTGTGCTGACAATCCACTGGACTTACTGAATCGCACGCACTTTACACTTCAAGAGAGACCTGACTGGGGACTATATCTCGTTTAGAAGAAGAGAAGCTTCTTTCTTTTCAACAATAATCTTTTTCCTCGCAGCCGACCTGGACATTAATTTTCCCACATCATAACACACTAAACTATTTCCAGCAACGGGGGTCTTCTCCTGTCCTCCCATTTATAACAAACGTTACTCCCTCTACATCATTTCTTTGGCTATTGACAGAACCCTAGATACAACTGACGAAAAAACCTTTACTTGTTTTCATTTAAATTCCCCGACTTCTACTACTTTTATATTGAGTCACTGCATTTCAGTTTTCAAAGCTGTTATCTTCCCATCAATTTAAATTTGACGCTCCACTCTTTAAGATGATGAAAGTTATCCTAGTGATGCTGAATTTCCGTTTGATAGATTCCTCCAGGAAATCTGATCGAGAAAGCAATCCGAAAATTTTTGCTAATGGAGAAATCATGATTACTTTTGTCAAGCCACATTTTCAATGTCGCATGTGGAGGAATAGATAGGAAATTCATCTGCACAACGTCTGAGCTGTTGTGACTTATGAGAAACATTTTCATGGCCAAAGCACGACGTTAAAATTAATCCATTACTTCTGTTCTGCAGTGCTGGCAACTGGACGTGGCAGCACTGGTGGCTTTTGAAGTATTCCATTGGTTTCAGCAGCCTCCAGTACAGATCAACCTATCTTCAGTTTTGTACATATTGTGGTGGAATATACTGTGCTGCAACAGAGCGATCCTCCTTGCTTAAGGGAAAAAATATATGTATTCAGCTAGTAAATATGTTACATTGGCAGAACTGATATGGAACAGCTATGCTCCATTTGACTAAAAATTAGAATTAATATACTTATTAGTGGTAAAGTACTCGTAACGCCTCACACGTTTCAACTGATAATAAGGCTTTATTGTTCGGAAATCTGTCTACAAAAGTAAGCCGATCAAAATATATTAGGATAAATTTACGCCACACGCTTCTGAAGTCTTTATGCAAGTAAGAAATGTTCTCTGAATCTTTTAAATCACTGTCGAATTTAAAATGACTAGTTTTACGGGACATCGACAGCCAAATACCACATACGTATAGGATTAGGGAAAAGTAGAACTCTTGGTGGCAGGTGGTATTCGCCATCATGGCTAACGCTTTTATGTGGCGTAGACGGGGCCTCAGATGGCGAGAAGAGGCGGCGCTCGACGCAGCCGTTGTGTGGAGGAATGCTGGATCCCGCTGGAAGCCTGCAGCCGCTCGGCTGATCCGCTGGAGGTGTCGGCTTAGCGGCCGCGACAAAGCGCCCAAGTTGGCGGCCCTGCAACCACTGTGCCCGCAACTTGTCGTCTGGCGCAAACAGCACCGGGCCGGCTCATTATCCGCGCTTACACCCTGCAGACGTCGCTGCGGTCGTTGTGAGCAAAGCTCCCAGATAGAGCCGGAACGCGACGCGCTTGGCGGAGTTCCAGAACGTGTAACAGCCTGCAGCGTGTCTGTAGTGGTTCACGTGCGTTGTCAGCATAACTATTTTCTACCGTAAACTGTTATTAAACATGGCAAAAGATGACAGGAAGCTCATAAATGCTTATAAGAGGCCTGTGTAATGTAATATGAGCATAATACACTACTGGCCATTAAAATTGCTACACCAAGAAGAAATGCAAATGATAATTGGGTATTCATGGGACAAATATGTTATACTGGAACTGACATGTGAGTACATTTTCACGCAATTTGGGTGCATAGATCCTGAGAAATCAAACAGCTTGAATGGCGTGTACAGGTACAGCTGCCCATGCAGCTTCAACACGATTGTCTCGAGCCAGTTGCTCGGCCACCATTGACCAGACGTTTTCAATTGGTGAGAGATCTGGAGAATGTGCTGGCCAGGGCAGCAGTCGAACATTTTCTGTATCCAGAAAAGCCCGTACAGGACCTGCAACATGCGGTCGTGCATTATCCTGCTGAAATGTAGGGTTTCGCAGGGATCGAATGAAGGGTAGAGCCACGGGTCGTAACACATCTGAAATGTAACGTCCACTGTTCAAAGTGCCGTCAATGCGAACAAGAGGTGACCGAGACGTGTAACCAATGGCACCCCATACCATCACGCCGGGTGATACGCCTATACGGCGATGTAAACAGAACCTGGAGTCATCCGAAAAAGTGACGTTTTGCCATTCGTGCACCCAGGTTTGTCGTTGAGTACACCATCGCAGGCGCTCCTGTCTGTGATGCAGCGTCAAGGGTAACCGCAGCCATGGTCTCCGAGCTGATAGTGCATGCTGCTGCAAACGTCGTCGAACTGTTCGTGCAGATGGTGGTGCTCTTGCAAACGTCCCTATCTGTTGAGTCAGGGATCGAGACGTGGCTGCAGGATCCGTTACAGCCATGCGAATAAGATGCCTAACATCTCGACTGCTAGTGATACGAGGCCGTTGGGATCCAGCATATGGCATGCCATATTATCCTCCTGAGCCCACCGATTCCATATTCTGCTAACAGTCATTGAATCTCGACCAACGCGAGCAGCAATGTCGCAATACGATAAACCGCAATCGCGATAGGGTACAATGCGATCTTTATCAAAGTGGGAAACGTGATGGTATGCATTTTTCCTCCTTACACGAGGCATCACAACAACGTTTCACCAGGAAACGCCGGTCACCTGCTGTTTGTGTATGAGAAATCGGTTGGAAACTTTCCTCGTGTCAGCACTTTGTAGGTGTCGGCACCGGCGCCAACCTTGTGTGAATGCTCTGAAAAGCCAATCATTTGCATATTACAGCATCTTCTTCCTGTCGGTTAAATTTCGCGTCTGTAGCACGTCATCTTCGTGGTGTAGCAATTTTAATGGCCAGTAGTGTAACTGTCAAGATTGCTGGGTGCCTGTGTTGGAGTAGCGTGCGTTGAGGGAATGTTAGTCCGTGGTATTCGTTTAGATTATTACACAATTAAAGTGTTTTACAGCATCTGTGTTTACGCTTTAGTCTTGCGCAGCGTTGTGTCGGCTACTGTGCAAGTCAGCAATGACACAAACAAGGTAGGAGAAAAGTTGTACTGGCCAAAATCATCTTTGCAGGACGCTCTACAGGATTATTAGACCCTTTTATACAAAGAAAAGAAATTTAACTTGCTTCCTGTGCCACCATTACTCAATGTTACCACTCGCAGATTGCAGACTGTTTTTCGTCTTGTAATTGTTCAGTACTGACGCTGTCGAAGTCTGCGACCGAACTGGGCCCGGCCAGTGATGGGCGGCTGGTTAAGTCGGGGTTTTTCAGGGGGCGCTGAACTCTGTCCTCCTGGAGGTGTGGCGCTGCCCGCTCTTTCCATTGGCGAGCGGGCAGCGCCTTCTCCATGCCGTTTCGCAGCGATGCGCTGGTCGGTGTACAGTAGATACTTTAGAACTGCACACGCAGTGCGTACGCTGATCAGCCAGAACATTATGACCGACGACCCACCATCGATGTAAACCAGTCCGAGCGATATCAGCGTCACCTGGCGAGGAATGACTTCCAGTCATACACACGCATGGTGCATCTAGTATCAGCGAGCCCTCTGTCCATGTGTGGGTTGGGTAAGGCGCACGATCTATCTGAGTTTGATCGAGGTAAGATTGTGATGGCTTGGAGGCTAGGCACGAGCATTTCGGAAACTGGACGACTTGTCGGGAGTACGAGGAGTGCTGTCCCGAGTGTCTTCAACACGTGGAGAAACCAAGGTGGAACCACTTCCAGACGTCGTGGGGTTGGGCGGCCATCGTTCATTACGAATGCCGGACGTCGTACGCTGTGAGGCTGTGCAGACTGGTAATACAGGATAGGCAGCGAATTTTAGCATACTGTAATGCTGGGCAACGTACAAGCGTGTCTGAATGCAAAGCGCGCTGATCATCCTAACGATGGGCCTCTGCAGCCGACGACCCCCGCATGTACCAATGATGACAACATGACATCATCAACTACGACTGAAATGGGCACTGAACATTGGTGCAGTAGCAGAGCGTTGTATAGTTCTATAATCCCAATATTTTTATTATCATGCCGATGAGAGGGCGCGAAACCGTCGTCTTCCAGGGGAACAGCTGTTTGATACCTGTACTGTGAGACGGAGATAAGCTGGCAGGGGCTCCATTATGCTCTAGTGAACATTTACATGGGCATTCACAGGCCCAGTGGTGCTGGTGCAAGGCACCATGACGTCCAAGGAGTGTCGTACACTAGTTCCATACCATGTACATATCTTCATGACGTCATGTTTCCCGACATGAGCGGCATTTTTCGACAAGATAATGCGCCATGTCACAAGGCGGGGACTGTGATGGAGTGGTTCGAGGAACACAGTGGCGAGTTCCAGTTGATGTGCTGGTCTACCAACTGGCCAAATCTAAACCTGATGGAAAACATCTGGGATGTGATTGAGCTTGGCGTCAGAGCTCATCGACCTTTTCCCTGAACTTACGAAATTAGGTGATTTTGTGTGCAGATGTGGTGCCAACTTCCTGCGGCAACCTATCAAGGCCTCATTACTTCCATACCTCTGTCCTCCGTGCCAAAGGTGGACATACTGGCTATTAGATAGGCGATCATAATGTTCTGATAATTAGTGTAGAAGAATATTTCACGAATTGTCCTGTGGAATGTAGAACATATGATTGTGGCTAAGGCATTCCTTTGCAAGCTTTCGCAGAGTACAGAAAAATACTACAAAAATATACACTATGTGATGAAAAGTATCCGGACACCCCCAAAAACATACATTTTTCATATTAGATGCACTGTGCTGCCACCTACTTCCAGGTACTCCACATCAGCGACCTCAGTGAGAGGGCAGAATGGGACGCTCCTCGGAACACACTGTCTTCGAACGTGGTCAAATGATTGGGTGTGACTTGTGTCATACGCGAGAGTCTCTGTACGCGAGATACCCACACTCATCCCTAGGTCCACAGTTTCCGATGTGGTAGTGAAGTGGAAACGTGAAGGTACACGTACAGCATAAAAGCGTAGAGCCCGACCTCGTCTTTTGACTGGCAGAGACCGAAGACAGTTGAAGAGGGTCGTAATGTGTAATAGGGAGACATCTAACCAGACCATTACACAGGAATTACAAACTGCAACAGGATCCAGTACAAGTACTGTGAAACTTACGTGGGAGGTGAGAAAACTTAGATTTCATGGTCGAGCGACTCCTGACAAACCACACGTCACGCCAGTATATACCAAACGACGCCTAGCTTGGTGAAAGGAGCGTAAACATTGGACGACTGAACAGTGAAAAAATGTTGTGTGAAGCGACGAATGACGATACACAATGTGGCGATCAGATGGCAGGGTGTGGTTATGGGGAATGCCTGGTGAACGTCATTTGCCAGCGTGTGTAGTCCCAACAGTAAACTTTGGAGGTGGTGTTGTTATGGCGTGGTCGTGTTTTTCGTGGAGGGGGCTTGCACCCCTTATTGTTTTGCGTGGCACATCACAGTACAGGTCTATATTGATATTTTAAGCAGCTTCTTGCTTCCTACTGTTGAAGAGCAATTCGGCGATGGCGATTGCATGTTTTGACAAGATCGAACACCTGTTCATAATGCACAGCCTGTGACGGAGGGGTTACATGACAATAACATACCTGTAATGGACCGGCCTGCACAGAATCCTGACCTGAATCCTGTAGAACACCTTCGGGATGTTTTGAAACGCTGACTTCGTGCCAGGCCTCACCGACAGACATCGATATCTCTCCTGAGTCCAGCATTCTGTGAAGGGTGGGCTGCCATTCCTCAAGAAACCTTCCAGCACCTGTCTGAACGTATGCCTGCGAGTGGAAGCGGTGTCAAGGCTAAAGGTAGGCCGACACCATACTGACTTCCAGCATTACCGATGGAGGGCGCCACGAAATTGTAAATAGTTTTTAGCCAGGTGTCCGGATACTTTTGATCACATAGTGTATTTCATCTTCAGATTTAGTTCAGTTCGATGTTACACAACTCCATTTCTGTAAATACCAACAAACTAACGCAACGAATAATTAGGTTCCCTCTCCCACCATTAAGATTACGCCGAATGTGTACGTAAAAAATTAGAAATATATTCACTCCCTATGTCTTATCAAGTATCATAGTGAGTGATCGATAGCACTCCACAGGCATCTCGTAGTTGGGAAGAGAAACGTGCATTTCCGACACACACAGATAGCGGTACCGCCGGGACGCGGCGGATCCCATGTTGCATGCCGGCTAGATCACACCTTCAGGAGCTCTGACTGCGAGCGCCGGCTGCCGCCGCCATACAGCGTGGCCACCAGCAGATACACACGCCAGTCTCAGTTACAGCATTTGATAGTCTTTACTCTTACGATTAGACAGCATTCAGCAGTTCGCCAGTTCGCTCACTCATTATTAGCGGGAGCCTCACACTGCACGATGCTCCTAGTTTTCTTCTCATGCTAGCTCGACGTTATTGCTGTTCATTCTTTGTAAACATTCTTCGCAACTCTTGGAGAAAGCTACAAGGCAAGTCAAACTGCTGTTTACTGCATTTATGTGTACGTTAATCATTTCTGCTTATGACGAGCTCACCTACGACAACAGCTGCTGCAACACTCTGTAGCCCACCTACTACATTATGTTACCCACGAAGTATTATGCTACATGATCCTCACGCGCGTAAATTACGCACTAGTGTTGGAATCATCACTTAAGGTAATTGGTATAATAGGAAAAAAGGGATGACTGCAGTTTGATAAGTAAAAAAGAAGAGAAAGTCCATTAGGATCCAGTAATTCACTCATGTCTATAATTTGTATAGCCTGTGGAATATTCGATATTCACAGAAGAACATTTTTTTATCGCGGCAGAATATTCTGTGGACGTAAACGTGACATTTGTGGTTCGGACGATTTGTTTGTCCTGTCCATCATTGACACATAAAATGCTCAATAATAATTCGTGCAATGCTAGAAAGAGGCAGACGCGTCAGAGAAGTTGGAACAGGCGGTTAGGATAGTAAAAGTGTAAAGGAGGAGGAAAGGAATGTTAGCGTTTACGTTAGGGTTTAACATCTGAGTTCATTAAGAGTGGTGCACCAGTTCGGGTTGTAGAACAAATGCGACTAGTTCAGACTTGTTCTTTCCAGAGGAATCTTCCTTTTATTTGCCTTTGTGTGTTCCTAGCCACCAAGGGAAACCAAAATCTGCTAGATAGGGATTCGAGCCATAGTCCTCTAGAATGTGAATCTAGTAGATCCAAAATTAACGAAAAATACCAGTATAATTAATCAACAAATGAAACATTATAGAAAATACTGACAAAGGCAACAACAGCAATTTCTGAACATAGGTTCTTATGTAAACAGCAAAATATAACCAGTTATGAACAAGTCAAAGGAGAATACAATTCTATTTCAAGGGATGAATCAGATACACACATAGTTGATAAGAAAATGAAGATATTCTGAAAGTAGTGCCAGAATGGCAAACACTGTAGCTGGAAGAATTTTAAAACTATACAAAAAAATTAAGAAATATACTTGCAAATTTATCTACAGAATTTTTGCGATTACTTTTCCACAACAATACGTGTCGATACAGGTATTATTTTCCGAATTTTGGACGAGTGAATATTATCACAGCTGCTTTTCTGAAAACTTTCATATAATTTCATGCACAATATTTTATACTTCAAGTTAAAATTTATGAAAAGGAATTACTTTATTTTAGATGTTACAAACGATAAGTACTACCTCTGAATGTACAGTTACATTCTTTTTTAGAAACCTTTTAAATTAGTAATTATTTGGCACACTTAAAATTTCTGATATTAATTAGGCTATATAATTCTGTTTACAATCTTTATTTCGGGATTCATTTATGAAATAATAACAGAAATTAATAGAAATTCATTTCTCAAAAAAAAAAAAAAAAAAAATTGTGAACTCGTTGGAATATGGTTTGTACCGCAGGGTGAAGTACTAAACCTGCCTCTGACGTGATCGGACGTATTTTTGTATTTTGGGCGAACAATGAAACTTCGGCTTTGTTATTGTAAAAATTCAAAAGATTGATTAATATACTAAAAAATATGACAAAATGTATTAACGTGAAAACAGAAATTCTGCAACAAATATCATCAGATTTATTTATATCAATTCAACCACGAGGACCTAAAATTTCAAAATTTCCTCTTCAAGAATCACATTCCTAGACAAGAAGAAGTGGAGTAAACTCTACACGAAAAGCTAAATAAATTAGAAATTTTATTGAAATCTTGACTCCTCTCAAATTTTTCATAAAAGTCTTTGCTTATTGTGGACAATAACCGGAATTAGGAAGGACGAGGGAGAGTACACAACGAACTGATTGAATTACAGTAAATAATATTTACGTTAGAATGACAGTTGGACCAGGGGCGTTTCAGAATTGGAAGACAAGCAAAGAGATACCGTACCAACGAAACTACTCTCTGCAGACCTGCAGATCCTTCACACTGGAAAAAGAAGAAGGAAAAATGCTAACAGATCAGCCTTTGTGTTGCTGATCAGACTGTATTGTTTGGCTCTAAATGAGTAAAACTTCGTTAACTAATAGAAGAATTGAGTAAATCGTGATGTCACTGGCACATGTTGTGGACCAGTGCGGAAGTAGCTTTAAAACAGACTGAGTTACATAAAACATAAAATAAATTTTACAAAATGTGATAGCCCTGAAACAATTTCTTGTTTCTGTTCATCACTGAAACATAAAATACACAATAATAACTTGTGCAAACCTGGAAAGAGGCAGACCCAACAGAAAAGTTGGAAATGTCGTTTAGGATAGTGAGAGAGTAAAAGAGGAGGAAAGGATTGCTAGCACTTACTTTAAGATTTAACATGTAAGTTCATTAAGAGTGGTGTAGCATGTATCATAGCTTCTGATCAACTCACTGATAAGAAAGTAGTTCAAATTAACGATGAAGTAATATAGGTAGTTCGTGAGATTTTGTGTTTAGGACAAATAAAGACAAGTGTGTGGTGGACCATAAAGCAAATAGAAAGAAGAGTAAATATGCATAGAGTTCTTTTGATGAAGTGAAGAGAGTCTCGGTGATTTAAGAAAGACAAGTTTCCAACAGTGTATGTTGCCTGTTTTGCCTTATGTAAGAGAGACGTTGTGATAGTCATATACAAATTGAGGGGTGCTTGGCGAGAAATTCAAAGGTGTGTTTTGGAAAGACAGTAAAACGAAGCTAATGGATTGGGCAAAAAAGACTGGGTTACGGGACTTGGTTATGATTCTGTTGTGTATCCCAACACAATATATAACAATAACAGGGGTAACGGACATCAAAGCAGCAATCGTGGTAACAAACAGACGAATTACAATGACATAAATAACACAAATATGTACTGAACACATAGTAATAACAGAAATTTCAAAGGGAAGGGAATCACGGGTAGTCGAATCATTACATGCACAGTAATCATATGACATTAAACCGTTTGGAAACACAATTAGGGGAATAGCAGGTTTCTCCAGGGGCAAAAGACTTACTCACCCTCGAGGGCCTTAACGGACGCCCAACACTCTGGCATGCTGATAGGGCAGATGCCAAAGGACAAGTAGTAACCGACATTATAAATGAGCGCAAACTTTTTGTGCTCAATAAGGCAGGGCAAGCCCCGACATACCGTGGAAACGCAGGAGGCACGTTAGCAAATGGAACATCTGCAGTATTTATAACTGACTGGCACGTACATGACAGAGCAACACACAGCGATTACAATGCAATAATTACACACACTGCCACACACACAATCACAAACACATTCACTCATTAACACCCGCGATAGTTGTTGAACAGGGAACTCTGGAAGACAAACGTGCTACTAGAGCACACATATAACTGACCTACTAAAGAGCGGTCAAATCCCTGAAATCCCGCAAATCAATGACTTCTAAACGAACTATACCGAGGTCGACATTATTAACAAAACTAAAGAAGAACTCACGGGACAAGAGAAGCTACCACTAACGAGCACAGACAACACTAGAAAAGGAAGTCAGGCTGTAACAATAACTTGAAGTCAATCGACTATACAAAGACGAACTATAATTAACAAGGCAGGACCGTTGGAATCATTTTGTCAGAACCAACTTATAGAATAACATATGGGAAGAGCCCTTCATAATAAAAACTGAGAGAATAAGAACACCAACGGTAATGTCAACATTAAAGCGATAAAACGGTACAATTACGCAGGGCTGGAGTTGCTCGTCAGAGTACCTGCTAAGCAACCTACTACCAGATGATGACACTACACAGGACCAGCACCATCAACTAGACTTACGCAGACAAGTGGACATTAAGTACATAAGTGATGGAATCCTACTCCTTTCGTTAGTGAGGAGTTTGCGCTGCCAATAACGAAATTTACAGAGAGAAAAACGCCGGGCCCAGATTAAATTTTCTCTGAAACTTTAAACTGGTGCAGCACAGATTGTCTCCCACCTGACTGATTACCTAACGACTCTTTACTGCAAGCGATAATAGCCGCCTGCTGGAACAGGGTCACGCAGTGATTATCAAAAACTCAGAGGACAAGGACCCAGAATACCCACAAATCATGTAGACCCATCTGTCTAGTGAATGTGCTAGGCCAGGCCCAGGAAGGGCTAATGTGTTACAGACTACAGTAACACAGGCTCAGTCCACATCAGTATGTGTTCAGGCCACAGAAGTCTATCGGTGACAGAGTAAACGGGACTTTAAGCATAACTTAGAATACACAGGACAAATATTTGATGGCAATATTAACTGATACATCTGGCGCTTTTGGCAACCTTTGGTGGCCTGCACTATTCTCTAAGTAAAGACAAATGCAGATCCCAATAGCTTTATATAACAGCTTTCTCGACTACTGCGGAGACAGAGTTGTAGACTGAGGAGCGGCCCGCCGAGGATCGCCAAGAAATTCACCAATGGGTGCCTGCAGGGGTCCATATGTGGACCCATGTTCTGGAACATTGCTACTGAGACGCTGATAGACATCCTAGACAGACATGATACAGCAAAGGCGCTACTAGAGCACGCTGACGATACACTCGTAGTGGTATCGCGAAACTCAAGAATACACTTAAAACAAAAGACTACGCCACTCCTCGCAGACAACAGTGAATGGTGTAACAACAATAAACTAAAAACTGAAACTAATAAAACGGTGGACGTACTACAGAAAGGCGAACATGAAAAAAAAAAAAAAACCAGCATCGAGCTAAACTGCACCGAAAAGAGTGACAAGATACCTAGGTTTACACCCTGACGACAAACTGAACATATCAGACTTACAACCAACGAAGCAATTAAAATAATGCATAAATTAGCAAGACTATATACAAAACAATATAGATTACCCATAAAGACATTACATACACTTCATATCACACTATTCGAATCCACTGTATGCTTTGGAGCGAGCGCATGCGTGCATCAAGTGAGGCTCGCAGCACATGTAATCATTGTGAGACGTGGTCAAACAAGTGTTCTGTTCAGGATGTCGGGGGCCTTCGGCGCAACATCGGCAGAGGCATTATGCTTGGTGATGAGAGTGCGCAACATTGACGCCACCATACGTCAAAGAGCAGCAGCGTATTGGTTCAAGTAAGATGGATGCGACAAGGTATTTGAGATTATATGGGAGCACATAACAGAAATGAGGCAACTAAACAGCCGTTGAAATTATGCCTGGCAGAGAGAATGGAATTCGAGAGAAGGACATCGAGTCTACACATTTCCCCAAACGTCAAGGAATGAATTAGCCTACAAAATATAGATCCCAGACGTGACATGGTCCATTTCCTCATGTGCCATAGTCCATGCGTAGAACACCTACTTCAGTTTGGTCTCAGCCAAACATGCATGTGCATTTGCAGAGGACTGAGCACTCCTGAACCTATAACGTTATGGTGTGGCAGACTCATACCACATGCGACCCCAAACTGAGTGTGACAATTTAGGACAAATTCTACGATGGGCGGGTGACTGGTGCATACTGGAAGTCATAACTGATAATATGTAAGATACGTTAGACGAAATAACACCTACGCAAACTAACTCTCAAATACTGGAATAGAATACTTTGAAAGACACAGATACAAACACAGTAACAGACTCAGATACTGAAACAGATACAAAACACTGAGATTAATATGGACTTAGATGCAAGATGAGACAAAATTAAGGAACACAGAAATATATCAACTGTCTATTAATATATGTAGAAACATCTTGAGTAATTTATGTAATTTAAATGGTATAACTGTTATTAAGCTTAGGTAAATTAATACCTCTAATGAAAATGATGCAGCCGTTCGGAGTGGCCGTGCGGTTAAAGGCGCTTCAGTCTGGAACCGCGTGACCGCTACGGTCGCAGGTTCGAATCCTGCCTCGGGCATGGATGTGTGTGATGTCCTTAGGTTAGTTAGGTTTAATTAGTTCTAAGTTCTAGGCGACTGATGACCTCAGCAGTTGAGTCGCATAGTGCTCAGAGCCATTTTTGAAAATGATGCAACAGGTTATTAAACTTACACAAGATTTTACCTTCTAGGCAAATCGTTGTACATGACATGTAAAAATATGGAAGGCAAAGGTGCACAAATAATGTACCGATTATGCCCTAGTGTAAAGCAGAAATGACTTGGAAGAAATGTAATGCAAAGTAATATAACACACGACTGTACACATAAATTTGTCAAATGACTATTAAAGATATTTTGTATGCTACCTCGAGGGTAACAGACACCCTGATTTGCCTGGCCATCATTTCATTTCACCTTCTTAAATGCAAGATTCATATTATCTCAGAAAAATTTTCTGAGTTTGTAAGACAGTATGTCGTAAAGTGACACTATGACCTCCTTCCATCTTTCGAAATTCCTATCTTCTATTCATAAACAAATAATTATAAGATTATCAGTTCTTGATTACTTTTAAAAGTATGTGTATTTAAATCTAGAATATAGTTAATCCTTAAGGCAAATAAGAAATGACAAATAAGTTTCACATTCCATACAGGTACAACTTCATTTTGTGAAAATACGACCAGTCCTATTTATATTATTGTTTGTAGAAGCAGCGGAAAAATAAATTACAAACAATTTTAATGAAAAGCAAATGCTGATGTCGAATGATACCTGTCGTCTTTTACTACTGCAAGGTACTGGTAGGCCCAGATTCTCGAAATATCTCTTTTCTGATTTCCTAAATTTTATGAATGGCTATACAAGTAGAGACTATGTTTGCTTGCCTTGAAGAAGTACCAAACACAAAATTTCTGGTTAGTGGGCCAAATTTATTTAAATACTAATTAATAAACTGATAAAAAGGCGCTATTTCACAGATCATTTGATGATTTAATAAAATAGCAGTCCATATATTAGATATACAATAATCCTGATAAATTTCATTGAAACATTATTACGGGAAGGTGCAAACTGATTTTAAGGATCCTGACTAGGAAGCAGTATGGCGCTGTGAGACGAAATAACAACGAATTCGGCAATAATTAACATTTATTTCCTCTCTAAAAGTAACACACAAACAGATGTTAAGTCAAAACACAGTTGCTTGGAATACTGGCGCATGAATCGCGACACATAGTATATTATATAACGCAACAACTGAACCGATACGTTTGGGGGCGTGTCTGCTGAATTACTGGTTACAGTTTAACAGGCTCACACACACCACTTTCACACTGATCACTCACGCAAAAAAGACAGGAATTAGAAGAAAGTTTCCGTACTCGACATGAATCTCAGTGGGTCGGAGCGCGACTTGCTTTGACGGTCAGTTCCAGAGAACAAACTTCCGAAATTTCATACAACTCAATAATTTTACAAATAAATATAAATAAATTTACCAAGCGTGAGCACATTCACTCCGCGATGAAACTGAGGACTCAATTCGGACACGAGAGGTGTTTATGTCTTATTGGAGCCTCATGATTTCCAAAGAAACACACTTGGTGCGGCAGAGTACGGGCTACTAACTACGTGGGAAAGAAAAACAAACTAGACGGTAAATTAAATAAAATTTAATACATGCATTCCCCAAAGCAGATGATACTTTAATTCATGATACACGAAACTAACTAAAGCTGTACATCACGTATCGCCACCGATCGTCCGCGCTTAGTTGCAGTCGCACAAAGGATCTCATTGAATAAACTGAATACAAATATGATAAAGACCATTCGCTGACTCAATTAGTTGGTGCGGCATGTTGTCAATGGACACACCACAGTGACTACAGGAAACGCAAACAAAGTTAACTCTTACACATTTCAATTTAGCAACTAGAGATCTGAGACCACCCTCATTCACCGGTGTCCCAGGGCAGAGTAATCGTAACCCGTCCCGTCACCGGGGTCTACACAGAAACCCGGAAGGGCTCAGAGAGCGTAAGCGGTTTCTACCTGTATCAGCCTCACAATTGATGCTGTCGAGTGGCCGCTAATGTCTGACGGAATTTTTGAGTCTTTGAGAATTGTAGCGAAACCGAAGTTTGTTTTCCAAGATCGATGGAACGGCTCAAATGGAGATGTTTCAGTGTGCAGAACATGTAGCCAGATGCTTGCATCGTTTTAATGGGGGTGAAGCAAGTTTATTGCTGGGTATTATCGATTAGGGAGGTGTGCTGCAGCTTGCATGCCCATGGACTAAGGTGCACAGGGGTGAGCAAACGACTGAGGTGCAGGCAGTCGGACATTCGGGTCAGAGCCTACACCACAGCTCTGTGCACGTTAGCGGGTTTGTCCACATGGTTAGTACGTATGCAGAATGTATATAACAAGGGGCGCCCGGCGGGTAGCCTATACGATGTGCGACAGTCCGAGAGCCAGACGCTATATGACGGGGTGGGCAGGTCTGTCCATGTGGCTAGCACATATGCAGGCTGTGTATAAGAAGGGGAACATAATAAACCTATACTATGTGCGACGGCCTGCAACCCACATGAAAGTGTGTAGGAGTCTGGCAGTGGCCATGCCCTATAGGTCAGCATTGCAGCAGTTCAAATGGTTCAAATGGCTCTGAGCACTATGGGACTTAACATCTGTGGTCACCAGTCCCCTATAACATAGAACTGCTTAGACCTAACTAACCTAATGACATCACACACATCCATGCCCGAGGCAGGATTCGAACCTGCGACCGTAGCAGTCGCGCGGTTCCGGACTGAGCGCCTAGAACCGCTAGACCACTGCGGCCGGCATTGCAGCAGTTTACCATAAGATACGGAAGGACTAAGTTACTAGTCTAACACGAAGTGACAACTGGCATTAGAGCACACACACCAGTAAAGTGCAAAATTGGTGTTACATCTTTGGGAAAGTTTGGAGGAGGTCTCTAAGTGAATTCCAAATTACTGATAACGTCAACTATTAACAAGCTTGAGCGGCTTTCCTTTGAAATATCTACAAGAGCTGAAATTCGTCGCAGGCCACAGAATGCTAAACAGTGTCTAAACATCCGAGGTATGTACCAACTGAGAAGCTACCAGTAAGTACAGCTGTTGCTGGTGATTACAAGTGACGAAAGATGCAAGTACAACTGCGACTTGCTCTGTGTAAACCCCATAAAGTGAGGAAAGTTTGACTTTTGTGTTGTGGAGCTCCGTTTAGAAATAAAGTTCTTTTATGAAACTATTTTTAATTGATTTTTCTGGGACTGATTTGTCTTTAAATTACTTGCAATTTGACAAAGGTAATCACGAATAAAGTTACAGTTCGCAATAGAAATTATCTTTTGTAACATCTAGTAGATATCATAATAAACCACTGCAAAGAGAAATTGTTTTGATTCAATATTTGATCGTTGTAAAGTATGGTGAAAGGATAACACATATCTCAGTGGTAACGTTATTCTGTCTGACGACTGTAAATAGACCAGCAAAAAGTTTCACATAGAGATGCTGGTTAGGAGACTTACCACCTTCATACCTTCAAGAGGAGGATGTTATTTTGCTGATAATTTTAAAAAGATTTCATCAGTCTCTATAACATGGTGCAACCTTTCTGCTGGCGTGCCCAAAATACTGAACACATCAATTTTCTGCCAGTCGGTATGTGGCGTTTACGTTGAATTTGTTTCACTTTGATGTTGGATTGACTGAAAATGCAAAGTATAAGGGCAGTCAGAAAGTTTCCTATTGCGGGCGTTGCTGTGGCGTATGTGCAATGTAGCTTACCTCCGATATGGAAATATAAGTGACGACATGTAGGCATGGGATTAATGTGTATGCAGTGAATGTGGGAACGGGAACCAGGGAGACGTATTTACCAAACGTGTATAAAGAGTTCCAATGTGCTTTTACTTTTTTCTTGGCTGTCGGAGGACAAACACTGGTAGGCAGAAAGAATTTCCAGCCAATTATCAATCCATTTTGTGTAAACACAGCCCACACCATTATGGAGCCACCACCAGCTTGCACAGTGCCCTGTTGACAAGTTGGGTCCATGGCTTCGTGGGATCTGCACCACACTCGAATCCCACCATCAGCTCTTACCAGCTAAATCCGGACTTCTTCGAACAGTTAACAGTTTTCCAGTCGTCTAGGGTGCAACCAATGTGGTCACGAGCCCAGGAGAGGTGCTGCAGTACACATGCGACAACCGACTGTTTTTAACAATTGACTAATCAGTCGATTGCTTTTGCGTTCAGTCGATTTTTTCAGTCGAATGAAACGACCGAATGAAACTAGTCTCTGCATCCTTGACCGCTACGTGAACGTTTTCACCCATTCACTGGGGTTCGGAGGTTTCACTCCGTGCGAGAGAACCGACAGACTCAAGGCTCCGTCGTATGCGGCCGCTATATGTATTTATTTAGTCAGTCTCTGGGTTTGAGTGATTTACACTTACATTTTTTTCGCCTTCTTCCGTGGGGTCGTTGGGGACGGCGTGTGGCGCCGCTGCCGTAGCCGCCTCCTGCTGCTGGCAGGGCCGCGCTAGCCGGCGCCAGCGCACCTCTGCAGCCATCTGCGCTGTACAGCCGCCACTGCCAACGCGACGTCTCCTCGCGCCGGCTGCGACCCTGAAGCTTTATTAGTTACTCGTTAATTGCACGCAGACAAGTATAGTGCACAGCAATCTATTAATCAGTTTTAAGTAGTGAAAAGAGGAATATCTCAATAACACTGGAAAGCCAAAGAAACAGATACACCTGCTTAATATCGTCTAGGGCCCCCTCGAGCACACAGAAGTGACGCAAAACGACGTGGCATAGACACGACTAATGTCTGAAGTAGTGATGAAGGGAACTTACACCAAGAATCCTGCAGGGATGTTCATAAACCCGTAAGAGTACGAAGGGCTGGAGATCTCTTCTGCAAGGCATCCCAGATATGCTCAGTAACGTTCATGTCTGAGGAGTCTGTTGGACAGTGGAAGTGTTTTAACTCAGAAGAGCGTTCCGGAGTCAACCTGTAGCAATTATGGACGTGTTGGGTGTCGAATTGCTCTGCTGGAATTTTCCAAGTCCGTCCGAATGCACAATGGACATGAATGGATGCAGATGATCAGACAGGACGCTTACGTACGTCTCACCTGTCAGGGTCGTATCCAGACGTATCAGGGGTCCCATATCAATCCAACTGCACACGCCCCACACCATTACAGAGCCTCCATCAGCTTGAACAGTACTCTGCTGATGTGCAGTGTCCATGTCTCCAAACCCGTACACGGCCATCCGCTCGATACAATCTGAAACGAAACTCGTCCGATGAGGCAACAGGTTTCCAGTAATCAACAGCCCAATGTCGGCGTTGATGGGCCCAAGCGAGGCGTAAAGCTTTCTCCGAAAGCCCATATCCATGATATTTCGTCGAATGGTTTGCACGCTGACACTTGTCGAAGACCCAGCATTGAAATCTGCATAAATTTGCGGAAGGGCTATTCTTCAGTCACGTTGAAAGTCTCTCTTCAGTTGTCGTTGGTCCCGTTCTTGCAGGAACTTTTTCCGACCGCAGCGATTTCGGAGATTTGATGTTTTATCGGATTCGTGATACTCGCGGTACACTCGTGAAATGGTCGTACGGGAAAATCCCCACTTCATCGCTGCCTTGGAGAAGCTGTGTCCCATCGCTCGTGCACCGACTGTAACACCGCGTTCAAACACACTTAAATCTTGATAACCTGCCACTGTAGCAGCAGTGCTATAGACTAGTTGTCTTGCATAGGCGTTGTTGACCGTAACTCCGTATTCTGCCTGTTTACGTATCTCTGTATTTGAATATGTATGCCTATACCAATTTCTTTGGCGCCCCAGCGAATAATGAAATAAATGAGTTTATTGCTTGTCTTCGCGTTCATCTGGGGGTATGACATGTACCCTCCAGTTTCTATTGTGTACCATTTCTTCACATCACCTAATGAAAGTAGTACAGCCTGGTTTCAATTAGTACAATATCTGGATAAGTAGGTAAGATAAACCATTAAACAATGCTTTCAACACAATGAACGAATGAATAAAAGCTTCAACTGACAGAAAAATTAAAGACGGATTTCACTTGAAAAGGAAAGAATGAATAACAGCACGCAAAACACACTGGACTGTGTCGACTGTTTTTATTCGGTTGCTCCCAGAGACTGGTTTTGCAGGAAGGAAATGAATGAGTAACAATCCCACCTATAAGTAAAACTGCGAACGACTGAATTGATTGTTTCCATTCAATTGCTCTCAGAAACTGGTTTCATTCGAAAGAATGTACGAACAATTCAACCGTTACGTAAACCTACAACAGATTGAGTCGTTTGTTTTCCGACAAGCGGCTGAATCCATTGTCTTCTTCTGGTTGCTCTCATCACTACGCCGCAGGCGCGCTGGTAATATATGCTCTCGTGTCACTAGCCCATTAATATCGCTGCACTGTCCTTCGTCGTACGTCTCACATTGATATCTGCGGTTATTTCATGTACTGTTGATTGTCTTTTAGCACTGACAACTCCACGCAAACGTCGCTGCTCTCGGTTGTTAAATAAACGCTGTCGGCCACCGGATTGGTGAGAGATAATCGTTGAAATGTGGTGTCCTCGGTACACTCTCGCCGCTATGGATCTCAGGATATTGAATTCCCTAAGGATTTCAGAAATGGAATGTGCCATGCTACTAGCACCGACTACCACTCTGCTTTCAAAGTTCGTTAATTACCATCGTGTGGCCATACGATCACGTCGGACACATTTTCACATGAGTCACCTGAGTACAAATGCGGGCTCCGCCAATGAACTATCCTTTTATACCTTGTGGACATGACACTATTACCATCTGTATATGTGTATATCGCTCTCCCCTAACTTTTCTCACATCAGTAGGTACACGGTGAACCACCTAAAACTTGCACCACATATACTGCGGAACTGAAAAGTGCTATTAATGTGCTGTTTTCACAAAATGGTAGTAATGAGCTTGTATTGTTAGCCAATAAACAGATAGTAATAATATTTAGAAACCGTATTTTTTGTGAAAATATACGCATTGACATCAATAAACTGAAAGTAGGGTAAATTAGAATGTCACTAGGGTTGTTACAGGATTCTAGTGCGAGTCGTTTACGAGGTGTCATATTTTGGAATGTTCCCACACTGACGCTTACACAATACCTGTGGTAACACACTCTAAAGAACACAAGTGCATGCTCTAGTTATGTGGATCTGAGCAGTAACAAGACGACTGACCATCATAGATTCAATTCAAAATGACCTCTAGCAACACAATAACGCTTCCAGTCTGTTATGGAACGACTGCTGCACACATGCCAGCATTTCAGCGGAGATGTCCGAGTGGGCTGTAGTTACTGTATCCAGACTAAGCGCCTGAAACTCTCGCTTCCCGCGAAGCAGACCGGTACAGCGGGCCCCGGACCGAGTAGGGGTCAGCCCGGCCGGCCGTCCCGGAAACACAGTCGCTGCCCAGAGACCACCAGGAGGCGTCCACGGCGCCGCAAGAGGTCGCAACCTCCGCGGACCTCTTTCCTTCCGCTCGACACGTGACTGCAGATAGAGCCAGCCATATCCATGCACCAAGCAGTATTTAGGCTGGCGCAGGAGCCTGGAGGGGCCCTCTCCCAAGGTGGCTTCCGCCAGCTCCCCCTCCCTGATGATGTCCTCCTCCCCTCCATCTACCCCTCCTATCAACTTTGATCCTCCCCCCCTTCCTGTGTCCTTTCCTTTAGGCACCCTCCCTCCCTTCCCTTCTCTTTCCTTTCCCCCCTTCCTCCTCCCCTCTTCCCTCGGGCTTCCCATCCCCCTTCCTCCCTCCCCCTCTCTCCTCTGCCCATGGCATCTCTGCTCTCCCCTCTCCCATTCCCCTCCTCCTCCTCCTCCTCCACCTCCACTCTTGGCAGGTCCCCGGACTCGTACACGCTCAGTGAACATTGCCTTCGTTTGTGTGTAGTGGTGTTCGCCGTCACGCCACCACCGTACACATGCTGTCGCCATCATCCATGTTCTGTGCACCGTGTCGCCTAGTGTTAGTGCTGTTTCTCGTCCAGCGTGAACGGCTCCATGTTTTTTCGATTTTTAGTGTCTACATTTTTTGCCCACAGTTTTGACTGTCTTCTCTGTGCCACATTTATGTACTACTTGTTGTCAAACTCGAGGCTGAAGAGCGGCGTATTGTGCTGCTGACAGCCCGCCTTTGTATAAGGTGTTTAAAATCACAATAAAGAAAAAAAGAAAAAAAAAACTTGGAGGGGCAGGTTCACGCCGAGCGAGCCCACTGGTGTCATCGTAGCCGCCGCGTCATCGTCCACCGCCGCCATCCTCACAGGGCCTCTACTCGTCCTCGCACTCAGGTGACGGCAACGTGGACTCCGCGCCGCTCTTCAAGAGACGCCCGGGGCTCGGTTTGGTGTAGTTGTATGGTTACTCCAGACAGTTTATGTTTGAAGAATCTCTGATTTAGTTATTGGTAGGCTTGGAGGATCAGTCCTACCTCACGAGTATCGTTTTGTAAATTTTGAAGAAAAACTTTAGTTTAAATAAAACCGCTATAACTCACACTCTGAGATTTTCATATCCGCGGACGGCGGATATATTATTAGTCGTTGCATATCATCGGGTGTAGTTTTCTGTCCCTGTGGACTTAGACTTTCCCCACAGAGAAAAGTTTACAGGCGTCGAATCTGGGGAACGGCCTAGCTAAGGTAAAGCACTCTACTTGAAATACAATTTGGAAACAATTCATGAAGACCTGCTGCAGTTCTTTGTGCCATCGTGTTGGTACCACAAGTTCCTCATAGTCTGGAGTGAAACGTCTTCTTGCATCCGTGGAAGAGGGTCTTTCAGGAGGCTGTCAAACTGTGCACGTACAGTGTTGCTTCGATGAAAATGGTTTCTGTGAGCTGAAGGTTCACTGTCCCATATCACACACCATGGACGCTGACGTTCCATGTGACGAACCCAGCGGGGACTGTCAACAAACCAATTCTGCACGTTTCGCTGATTAACCTGACCATGATTGGTAAATGTGGCTTGGCAACTAAACAAGATACCAAATACACATCTATATACATGTATCCGGTCTTAATATCCAAATACAGAAACTAAGGGACCGATGACCACGCAGTTTCGTATCCTTAAGATCAAACCAACCAGCCAAAGCGGAAACTAACAAATTTCTCAAAATCGTTTCCACACAGTTCTTGATGGAGGGAGATGTAATAGGGTTGGAACCTATCTTGATGGACAATGCATAGGACACTTGCCCGACTAATGCCGCTTCCTCGCGCAATTACTAAATGCGGATCAACTGCAACAGCAACAAGAACATTCATTTCCACCTACTCTCTGTTAGGTTTTCTAGGTGTTACACAACTACCTTCACGTGACTAGTTGAAGAGGATGATAAATAATTGGTGAGATAGTTGATGTCTGTTGAGATATCTTGCCACAGACTCCGTAAAAGTTCAAATTGTATTCTAACAACTCTCTCCATACACCACGAGCACGTCGGCTTTTCCTGCTTTGGTAAATCCCACAGGCCACTCACAACCTACTGCTTGGATCGTCACACACTGACTGACTATGAAGTCGCAGTTCACTCAGTGAACACACAGGCACACTGTAAGCAAATGTAATAACATCGTACCTAGCAACTACTCAGGTTGAATGGTAGAAACAAGTGAGAGTGTGGAAACCTATCAAAATACGGTATCTCGTAAACGACTGACACTACAATCCTGCAACTCACACCACTGACATACTAATTTAAGTTTTTTAATGTCAACAGGCGTCGTTCCGTTTCAAAGAAATGTTTCTTTGCACACGAAATACACTTTATAAGTATTATTACACTCTTTTTATTGGCTAAGAATACGAGCCCTCACTACCAGTCCATCATGTGAAAACCGCACATCGATAGCACTTTGCATTTTCGCAATAACTGCAGTGCAAGGTTTAGGTGATATACCCTATTTATATCATTTTTTTCTGTTTGATACGTGGTGCTAATTACCATACATAACATACACCTCAGACCAATAAGTTTTTCGTTGTGGGGAGTGACTGATTGTATGAGATATTACTGTGTCTGTGTAGAAGTTGTATGTTTGGTCATTGTTTTCCTTTCGTACTTTTCTTTCAATAAAATTTTTTAGACTTTTCCTCTAAGGGAGATTATTGTTCACGTGTAAAGTTTTGTTTTGTGGAAGTTGACTACTCATTCTTCTTCCGATTGTTGTGTCAGGTTAATTATTTCAACAACTTATCTGACTCTGTGCATTATTCCATATGGATATCAGAAATCCTGTCAGTAGTACTCTGAACAGATTATTCGTTCACAAATTGAAAGAAATCCTATTTCGTATCCTTTGTTGTTTCTGAAGTTATGTTATGTTATGTGATGCTAGGTGTTTTTATAATTTGTGTTTCTTTTTTTATTTTATTCTGTGGTCGACATTGCAGCACTTTATTCAGTATTATGAATTCGGTTACTCTGTTTTTTGTCGGCTCAATACTTTTTCATTCTTCCAGTCGTGCCCTTCTTTCCCCACCAAAATTACCCTTCCCATTCCCTGTTTGTTAATTTATATTGGTAGTGTGATATGTTTTTCCTCAAGTATCTTGAGCGCTTCTATCTTGCCTTTCATATCCTTCACCGTAATTTCATCATGTCGTCCTTGATATCTGCGATCCGTCTAATTCCGCTCTTACTATTCTATAACTTCTCCATTATTCTCCTGCTAATCCTATTTTCTGTTGTCCTCATCAAATATCCGGGGAAGGAGATCCGTTTCTTTTTCATTGTACTTGTCACTGGTTCTATTTATTTATAAATTGTTCCATTTGAAGCCCTTTTCCCAACTCCATCTATTTTGGTATTTTTATTTGCAAATTTTCTCACTATGTTTCTTTCTATTTTGAGAAATCTATTGCTACAGTGTTGGTTGTTTTAAATATACTTTCACTAGTTTATCTTATTTTCGGCTGTGTAACTGTTCGTACTGTTTCAGTTTTGTGGCTATTGAGAGGCATTCTTCGTTATATGCATTCTTGGTAACATGATGTGTTCTACTAAATTGTTTATTCTAATCTGTAATGATGGTTTCTCAATCAGGTTGTGTGCTATTATTTCTCCAAAGTATTTAAACTTTTCAACAATTTTTATGTCATGTTTACCAATTTTAATTTTGTTTGCTAGTGGTAGTTTTGTTAGCACTATTTCAGTTGTTTCAAAAGATATTTTAAGGTTAGTACTTTGGGCTACTTTGTAATGACTGTATTTGTTGTTTGATTTCTTCTATGTTGTTGACGAGAAGAGTGAGGTCATCAACAAATCATAAACAGATCAACTTTATGTTATCTTTTTGTGTTCCAACCTTAATGTCTTTGTATTATCCGTATATCTTTCCCTCATTATGTATTACAGGACACAGTTAAAAAGAAGTGGTGACAGACCATCTCCCACGCCTTAAACCTGTTTTTCCAAAAATTATCCTGAAAGTTCCCTTTTCAATTCAGTTTTCGAATTTGTATTTGTTAAGGTAAGTTCTATCATTTTAATTAATGTTGGGTGGAGTCCGAAATGTCTGCAAATTTTTAACAGTACTGTGGATAGAATCATATGCTTGCTTAAAATCTGTCAACGTAATTGAGAGAGACTTGTTTCGTTGGGAGTAATAAGCCATGATTAATTTCAGAGTAATTATTTGTTGTCACAGCGTCTTCAAGATCTGAAGCCCTCTTGGTATTCCTCCAGTTCCTTATCAAGATGTTCTTTGATCCTATTGTGTAAAATCTTGGAAAAATCTTACAGCTACAATCCAAGAGCGAGACTCCTTTATTGTTGCATGTATCTCTCTTTTATCTTCTCTTATGAAGTGGGTTGATTATAGCTGTGGTCCATCCTCCTGGAAATGTATCTGTTGGCCAAATTTTTTGTAAAATAATATATAAAGATGTCTAGTTGCCTTACCAGCATACTTCCACATTTCTGTGAACACTTGATTTCCACCACATAGTTTGCAATTTCTCATTCCTGTAACTGCAATTTATATTTCTTGTACTGTAGGTGCGTTTATATTTTCTGGTTTAGTTTTAACAGGAGTGCTTGCGAGTAGTGGAAGAAACTTCGCATGGCACCACTCTCCATTGTTGCCACATTTATTCAAGTTAGCGTATACAGCATGGTGCTCACAGATGTGGCAACGTCACAGTGATGTTATGGCGAGAAGTTCAAGTTTTGACGAGAAAATACACTATTGCTAAACCAGGAAGATGACATAGATGACATGTTACAGACGCGAAATTTAACTGACAAGAAGAAGATGCTGTAATATGCAAGTGATTAGCTTTTAAGAGCATTCACACAAGGATGGCGACGGTGGCGACACCTACAACGTGCTGACATAAGGAAAATATCTAACCGATTTCTCATACACAAACAGCAGTTGACCAGTGTTGCCTGCCTCGTATAAGGAGGAGAAATGCATACGATAACGTTTCCGACTTTGATAAAGGACGGATTGTAGCCTATCGCGATCGCGGTTTATCGTATCGCGACATTGCTGCTCGCGTTAGTCGAGATCCAATGACTGTTAGCAGAATATGGAATCGGTGGGCTCGGGAGGGTAATACGGAACGCCGTGCTGGATCCCAACGGCCTTGTATCACTAGCAGTCGGGATGACAGGCATCGTATCCGCATGGCTGCAACGGATCGTCCACCCACGTCTTGATCCCTGAGTCAACAGATGGGGACGTTTGAAAGAAAACAACCATCTGCACGATCAGTTCGACGACGTTTTTAGCAGCATGGACTATCAGCTCGGGGACCATGGCTGCGGTTACCGTTGACGCTGCATCACAGACAGGAGCGCCTGCGATGGTGTACTCAATGACAAACCTGGGTGCACGAATGGCAAAACGTCATTTTTTCGGATGAATCCATGTTCTGTTTACACCATCATGATGGTCGCATGCTTGTTGGGCGACATCGCGGTGAACGCACATTGGAAGCGTGTATTCGTCATCGCCATACTGGCTTATCACCCAGCGTGACGGTATGGGGTGCCATTGGTTACACGTCTCGGTCACCTCTTGTTCGCACTTACGGCACTTTGAACAGTGGATGTTACATTTCAGATGTGTTACGACCCGTGGCTCTACCCTTCATTCGTTCCCTGAAAAACCCTACATTTCAGCAGGATAATGCACGACAGCATGTTCCATGTCCTGTACGGGCCTTCTTGGATGTTCGACTGCTGCCCTGGCTAGCACATTCTCCAGATCTCTCACCAATTGAAAATGTCTGGTCAATGGTGGCCGGGCAACTGGCTCGTCACAATACGCCAGTCACTACTCTTGATGAAGTGTGGTATCATGTTGAAGCTGCGTGGGCAGCTGTACATGTACGCGCCATCCCAGCTATTTTTGACTCAATGCCCAGGGGTATCAAGGCCGTTATTACGGCCAGAGGTGGTTGTTCTAGGTACTGATTTCTCAGGCTCTATGCACCCAAATTGCGTGAAAATGTAATCACCTGTCAGTTCTAGTATAATATATTTGTCCAATGAATACCCATTTATCATCTGCATTTCTTCTTGGTGTAGCAATTTTAATGGCCAGTAGTGCAGGTCAATTGGGCTACCTCCACTAGGAGTTACGGGACGATAACTCAAGTTACGCAGAACGCACAGGCTGATAGGCGCGCAGGAGACCATAGCGGCCGCAGGTACACAGAGTACTAGCGCACCTAGGCCGGCGTTAAAAAGCAGGAAAATAACGCCACGTCAGAGCTGCCACCCACTTTTCCATTTTCCGATCTCCACCAATCACAAGCATTAATCCAATAAAAACACCAATAAAGACTTCTAACATCCTCCCCTTCATCCTTAGCAGCCCATCAGAATTACATTACAGCCACGTCTGGAGGTGTTTTCTCATTCAGCAGTAAACAAAAAAACACCATGAAGAGGATCACTTGCAACAGGGGCTGAAACGTCGGTAGTTTTATATATTCAAATTACGGTCACAAACCCAGAAGAATTTTATTGAATGTGACAGTGGACACAGAAGTCTTCGTTTACGTAGGTATCCATTCTTCATTCAAACAACTTGAATTGTAAAGGGCAGTAGCTCCATCCTGCGTGTTCACCATGAGATCCGAGTCTGACCTAGATCACAACATCGCCACCAGAGGGTGCTATGTGCCCCCCACCCTCTACTCTCCCATGACGTAATCCAACATTGGGGCCTGGGGAAAATATGGCGGATGAAGTACATAGTCTGTGTCTGGCTGCTGGACTGAAAGGATCGACGTAATTGTTTACTATGTTCAATGGATAAGATATTTGTGCTGGAGAAGGAGGAGTATATTAGCTGTAGCCATGCATGTGAGGACTGTGTTGAGAGCTATGATATTTGGTGAAGACTAATAGGTTTCATGAAATGATGAAGATGCGGCAGGACGGAGCTAAGTTTCGCTTCGCAACTGATACTGATAAAATGGTGTGTTGTAACTGTAGATCATTCGATAAAAGTCTGATCAGTCAGTCTTCTGAAGCGCAAGTAGCAAAAAAGTCCGGTCAGTCAGTCTTCTGAAGAGCAAGAAGCAAAACAGTCACCCCAAAGTCTCTGCGCCCTGCTGGAAGAGAGACAATGCGACAGGCTCCCTGCCCCAAGACTCTCCACGCCTCCTCGCGGTACGGCCACGCAGTAGCTGCGCGATAAGCACTCCCTGTTTAATTGCAGATACCCGCGGCCTTCTTCCTTTCCATCCCCGGACTACGGATGTCCTTTGTCGTTGAACACGAACTGCTTGAGAACTACATCACGTGTTGCGGAATATTGTCACGTACATAAACTGAAGATATCACAGGAACTAAGTGTGCCACTGCACGAAGAGAGAGAGACAGCCTTGCAGATGACACGAAAATATCTAAACAATTACGCGTTTCATTCCGAGGAATACCGCCACCATGCAAAGAAAATGGCTTTGGCCTGTCGTAAGGAAGGTATATATTTGACATGGAAAACTGTGATAGCCATAAGGTTGAATGAAATTTTTTTATGTAAAAAATTACGTCCTGTCATAAGAATGCTACAGATTTTGATTTTTTCCGTAGCCATCGTCGTCAGGAGAGGCTATTTTCGATTCTCTGCTCATTATTGAATGTCGGCAGATTGAGACTGCAGTCGTAATATTTTACTGTAAGTAAATTTATGTGCTCGTTTCGTCAGACGTATGAATCCTCTCCTGGAAGTCAAAAGTCTCTTATCCAACGCTCAACTGCCAGTTTACTGTATCTCTCGCACCCTCAGACTTACGATTTAACTAATAAGTACTAAAGGATTCATGCCGACGTTTCCCCAAGCGAGTAACGCGGCTACAGTCGTCGAATGTGTCTTCTCCTGCAACTCCAGTGTCTGTTTTCCGATGTACCACTGAGATTTTACTATGTTCCTCGCAAGATAACATTGACGACTTAACACAGAAATAGCATCGCTATTATGTATAAGGGATCTATGCCGACTTCTCCCCAAGCGAGTAGCGAGGCTAGAGTCGACGAATGAATCTTCCCATTGAAGTCAAGTGTCTGTATTTCGATGCTCCACTGCCAGTTTACTGTATCCGTCGCATCCTCACATTGACGATTTATCCCAGAAATTGCATCGCTATAAAATACCAGGGGATCCATTCCGATTTCTCGCCAAGCGACTAAGGCGGCTAGAGTCGACGAATGTATCTATTCGTGGAAATCAAGTGTTTCTTTTCCAATGCACCACTGCCAGTTTACTAGAGGTAGCCCAGTTGACTTATTTTCCAGTCAAAATTTGAACTTCCCACTGTGATATCGCAGTACCGTTGCCATATATATGGCCACCATCTTGTGTCCGCCATCTCGAATAAATTGGCAACAATGGAGAGTGGGGATATATGAAATTTGGCCTACTACTCTTGTGTCTATTGTTAAAAGCTTCTCGGGTCCATCACTTTTCAAGATCTTGTTGAAATATTCTGCCATTATTTCTGCATTTTCCTTAGTATCATGGGCTACTCTTCCATCTTCATTTCTCAGCAATAGGGTGGAAGGGTAGTAACTACGTAACTGTTTATCAAAGGCTTCGAAATAATCTCTGGAATGTATTTTGTAGTAGTTCCCTTCAACTGAGTAGATCCTTTTGATATGTTCGCTTTGTATTTTGATGAGTTGAGAGTATTTTTCCTGATGTTTTTGTGAGTTAGAATTTTGTCCATGTGGTGTCACCGCCAGACACCACACTTGCTAGGTGGTAGCCTTTAAATCGGCCGCGGTCCATTAGTATACGTCGGACCCGCGTGTCGCCACTATCAGTGATTGCAGACCGAGCGCTGCCACACGGCAGGTCTAGAGAGACTTCGTAGCACTCGCCCCAGTTGTAAAACCGACTTTGCTAGCGATGGTTCACTGACAAAATACGCTCTCATTTGCCGAGACGATAGTTAGCATAGCCTTCAGTTACGTCATTTGCTACGACCTAGCAAGGCGCCATTACCAGTTACTATTGATACTGTGAATCATATAACGTCAAGAGCTACGTTCACCATTAATGGATTAAAGTTAAGTATTCCTCCAGCCACGTCCGTTTTTTCTCAAGTCTAATTTCCTTGTCCTGTTCCAGACCTCACGCCAGCCTGCGTGAGCTAAAACGCGTGCCTTTCGGCTTCCTCTAGTAACCCAGTGTTGGCTCTCCTGCCAACCTACAACAGTCCAAGCTTGATGCCTTTCATCAGGAATTTCATCACATTCCGTAGTCCACAATGCATGTTTTTGACACTGATTTACTGTTGCCAATTCTTCAGTACATGGTTTCGAAATTGGTATTAGTTCCTCAAGGTTATCCATTACTATTGTATTTTGTGTGTTTTCTGAGATGTGTCAGTCTTGATTATTTTATGTGGACAATACTTTCTTTTATCTTCATTTGTTGTCTGTCTTTTTTTTATTAAAGACGTGGATTTGATTTTGATTTCGACCAAATAATGATCCAAACATCTGCCTGTTCCTCTCACTACTTTAACATCTGAAATTTCTTAATGAAAAGATTTGTCCATTCAAAAATGGTCCAGCTGCCACTCTCTTCTTGTCCAGTCAGGATGTTTCCATTTCATAAGTTTGCTTAGTTTTCTTTTGAAGTACGAAGAGATGAGCCTACGTGTTCTGCAAATTTCAATGAGTCTTTGTCTGTTTCTATTACTTTGTTTATGTTGGCCCCAGTTTCCAATTATATCTTTATACTACTATCCTTCCCCAGTTGGGAATAAAATCCCCTATTAAGATCTTTACATTGTTTTTATTGATTTGAGTTTATTGTCTGTTCCAAAAGATCCCAGACTTTTTCTACTTCTACCATAGTTCTTGTTAGAAAATTTTTCTCATTGGTAGGGGCATGGGGATTTATGATAGTATAGATCTTGTTTTTGGTTTTTAAGAGATACAGTTGCAGTTCATTGAGAAATAGCTTTAAAATCAATTATTGAATCTATCATTTTCAGATTTAAGGTAAATCCTGTTCCGAATTTTGGACACTGTTTCTTAACTCTTTGTCCTGGTTTTCCGTTGTAAATTCTATGAGCCTGAGATTTATACAAATAATGCTGACGCTTGATTTTATGATTAGCATTTTCCTATGATTAATGACGTTATAGTTTCTTCATATTTATTACTGCTGTTATCTAGTTTTCTTAATGTTCTGTTTCCAACCCCCGCCCCCCCTTCTTTTCTTCACAAACTGTTTTTTCGCTAACAGTCTCCTTTTATCGGATTTTGTATCCTTTAATGTTGAACTGGTTATTTCCTCATCACCATTACTTTACATAATATTATCTATTATATGAATTTATAGCCATATCATGTTTAACACAAGATGTAACGGAGCTCTGTATATCTAAAACTTATGCTGCCCTTTGTATCTATGTTTTCTTCCTACGTAAAACGCCCCATGTTTCGCTATTCTGCCATTCATATTACTATGAATAATTTTTAACGACTACTATATTCACTACTATATTTTTTGACGTGTCACATCGATAGTGGTCGCCGTGTTTACGGTAACCCTTAACGTCTACAT
Source organism: Schistocerca serialis cubense (assembly GCF_023864345.2). Lineage (NCBI taxonomy): Eukaryota > Metazoa > Arthropoda > Insecta > Orthoptera > Acrididae > Schistocerca > Schistocerca serialis. The sequence continues at coordinate 88,736,141 of NC_064639.1, read as the reverse complement.
AGATCGTCTTTGCTGTCGTTACAGCACTTTGTGCCAGCTTTTCAGAATGTTGCGTCGATAGACGACGCCGTTTCTACGGCTACCTGCAACGTCTGTATAGATAATCTATGGTAGTAGCTTCTCTCTATCGCTATAGCAACCTTTGATAGTTTATTCCATATATCTTTGCCAACAGCACGTATTTTACGGAACGGATAACAGAGGGCAGCCTAGACTAGTTTATTTTAAGCTAATTATTTACTACAGTTTATATTTTAGACGAATAACTATTTCATAGCAACTTTACGATGTATTTAAAATATAACTCTTCTCCAAATCTTGGTATTATAGTCAAATTGTAATACAATTTATGCTAATAGTACACACTATACTTCTGATTGCAAACATATCAATTATGCTATGTGTGGTTCTATTACATTTTCATTGTTATTCACTATATCTTCAATTTTTACTTAACATTCATTTGTAAATTTGTTTGACCTATTTAGTCATGATATGTATTTGATCACCGTTAAATTTATTATTAGATCTTTTTAATGTTATTTTGGTGTATTTTTGGTTGCATATGAGCTGTTGGTGGTTGTGATTTTACTGAGCTATGCTGCATATCATGTTTATCATTAAATATATGTAAAATATATTGATGTTGTTGGTATGGTATTTATATGTTTGTATGGAGTGTAATCTCGTCTTTTAAAGTTTTCTCCATTTTCATTTGGTGTACTCCCATATTCTGTTACTATTCGTTTTAGGTGTCCTTCATCGCCTGTTACACAAATTCTCTTGTCATGAGTACGTTTATACCTCACAGGTGAAATTGAGTGGATAGTGAAATATGAAATGCGTTGAATCAGCAGCAGCACACAGCTTCAGAAGTGTGTTACAGGCGTCTGAGAATCCACCAGCCTACAAGATTAAACGTGCACTTACTACGTAGTTGTTCTCCAGCGGTAGTGTATTTCTATGGTGAACAAATATATTTATGTATCACTGAACAGGAAATGAATTCTTGGAGCTCTTAACAGCGTTGTTCCCCTGACGACTTGAAATTCCGGAGGACCGTTTCGAAATGAACCTGCAGCTACTTTAGCGTAGTGGAGACAATGTCCTCTTATTCAGTCCTTGTCTCAATAAGAGGAATTAGAGTTCTTACTTAGCATTAACTTGTCCTGTGCTTTCCTTTGGCTGCGAAAGGCTTCCGGTTCTTGAGGGCTAGGTGGGCCCACCACCCCTCTGCCACTCGGTCTATGGTGGCTTCCTCATGAATAGTGAAGCTGCGACTCAAAGGCCCGGCGGGTCCCGTTTCATTAGGCACTGCTTTTCCTGCCGCCACAGGACCGTCTGTGTGGCTGCTTTCAACGGATACGCGCAAGGGTACAAGCTCTTACAACGCCGCGGTACTTTTAGGCACGTCGTTCAGCTAGCACTGGCCTCGCGAGAACAGCCCTAAGTTTGTAGCTTTCTAGATTGAAATTTATCTCTTTGTGCATCAGTGCCGTGATTTGATAGGTAAGTAGATATCCAATGTTCCACCGTTTTAATCCATAATAGGGACTAAATGGGGATAGTAACGACATACAGTAAGCTGTTTTAGATAAAAGTTGAAGGTGGCAAAGAGGGCCACGCATTGTTACTAATGGTCGTGACTTTGAACGTGATTTTCAGGGTGCTTTAGAGATTAGTATTTTTTTTTAATTTTGTGGTGACCGTAACATTTGATTCAAGATTCGAAAAGAGTGGAAAATTTTACGTATAGAATGATCAATGTTTAAACTCATGGCCCTTCAGTCAAGATCAAATAAGCAAATATCCTTTTTACTCTAGTATCCAGTTTGTATCTCGGAATTAAGGAGGGATATATCAACATAGAATCTTAGATGCAGACTCGAAGAGGCATAAGGGGTCACGTATCATTATCAGTAACCACAATTTTAAAGGAAATTAGCGAAAGTCATTCGTAGGTAGAGTTGTGTTTCATCTGTGGCGTCGGATTCGGGAAGGGTAAACAGAGATTTGTACTAGTTTGAATTAACCTATTTATTGGCAAAAATAAATACATCACGTCGTAAAAATGTTACTGTGGTATTTTCAAGACACAAAAAAAATAAATAAACATAGGTTATTGATTTACAAGTTGTTGAATGACTCTCCTCGCCTACCATTCCTCGGAATACCTCTTCCAATTTGTATCTAACATTGTATTTTGCTGTATCCGTCCTATATTATAAGTTAATCCCTACTAGAATAAAAAATGTATTTGCTTATTTGATCGTCATTGAGGTGGCCATGACCTTGGATAATGTATCGATTTACACGTGAAATTTGCCGCTCTTTCCAAATATTGAATCAAATATCGGTGTTCCCATTAAAGAAAAAAATCACTTTAACCTCCAAATCACCTTGAAAATCATGTTAAAGATCATGACCATTAGTAGCAATTCGTGGCCAGCTTTTCCACCTGTAACTTTTATCTAAAACATTTTGCTGTATCTCATCTCCATTCTGAGTTATTCCCCATTTGGGATTAAAATGATCCATAGATATGGATAATGCGAGAGAACTGATAGCAAGTCGGACAAACTGACAGGACGTTTGATATAATCTGTGTATACAACCAGAGCTTCGACCACTTAATACGCTAATCGATTTTACCTGACAGTCTCTGATGGTTCACAGACTGGCTCTGTTGTGCATGCGCAGCAATAGTCAATTTGAACGTGTTGCGACGTCACTTGTTTCGTTTACTTTATTAAATGTCACATATGCTACTGGTTCTCAACGTAGAACGTACTGTCAGAATACACTTAGCAACAAAGCTCTGAAGTTCCGTACTTCCTGATAATTTTATAACAACTTCTGCGCCTAGAAAATGTGATACCTAGAGACGGTCGCGCATTAAATATCAAAAGATCATTGTCTCAGATAAAATTCTTACTGTAGTTGGACTCGGTGCAAACATGGAATTCTCAAATATAACCTACTTATGATGAAAAATTATCTTAAACTAACGGCTACTTAGCGGTAATGAATGATTCACATAAAACTCCCTCATGATTCAGTCTACTAGAAAAAAGCCGTATCAAAATCCCTAAAAAATTTCCCCAGACTACACATACAGACAGAAAAACGTTGAATAGGACATTAATTTGTAGCGTGTCTACGACTACAGCTATAGTGTTCTACGTTGTGAAAGGTAGAGTCGAGATGGTTGCAAGCGGTCTACGCTTCCAACACAACACTTGAGGCTAAAACCTATACCTGAATGAGACGGGAATAATATTCGGCACCATATCTGTTTCATTTCAACATGAATTTCTGCCTCGTTAACTTTCTTCTTTTGTAAAGAGCCATTGCGAGTGAGGTACAATAGTAGGAAATTAAATTTTGCAGAATGTTGGCTGAAGATCTTGTGTTTCTTTATTGGTGTGCACGCATGAAAGCAGCCAAATACGAAGTTGATGGAGGCGTTAAAATTTGTTCATGTATAATATTCGAAGCGTATTACAACGTTGCAAATTACAACGATGGAACATAACCTTTCGTCAATCCAAAATTTACGGAAGAAAGACATTGTAAATTTTCGGGAAATATCACAAGTTGTAAGAGATAAAGTGATAGGCGGAGAAGATGCTATCTGTATGTAAGCGAAACATTTTGTTAAAAGAAAAGTGTTTTGTTTTCCTGAAAAGGCGTATTCATAAAACTTATTTACGATACAAAAATAGAGAAATAGCAGCTACTGCGTTCAGCAGTTTGATTGACATTTTGCCCCCTGACACCGTGGCAAAAAATAAAAAACTAAATGAAAAGTTTATTACATTTTCAGGAACCAGATGTTCGTGCAATGCCTATGTGGGTGTATCGATTTGCTGTCTGAGATAGGTTCAGGGAAAACTTTTAATTCATTCTGACCTTGTGACGTCCACGCTCGGGCGTACGTTAACTCTTTAAAGCCTGTACTATGATAAGTTGACGGGCTTCACCTTATAGGAAAGGATTTTAGTAAATATGTTGACCGCGTGTACCTAAATGGAAGCAAAACCGGACTTATACCCAGTCAGTAACAACAATGATACGTCAAGCAAGTATAAGTGCAACTACACGTTGGGACGGACAAGAAACATACACCGCAGATGCTACCAATGGTTAATAATACGGTCGCCAGCCTAATTAGGCATTGAGTGAGTTTTTCCCTTGTACCAGTGGATGTACGTACAAGCATAACCACACGTAGCAATACTGTATTATATGGTGAATTTTTGAACCAGAAAAATCTAATGAACTAAGATTTTCTCTTTCTGTACTAATTTGAGCAAGCTATAAATACATAACATTACACTACAATGATTACTACAAACTGCGTTTTGTCTATTGATCCGACTGGAATCGGACATAGGTCACCCTAGAAATAGCACTTTTGAAACCCACACATACAATGTCAATTTTAATAATGGTAAAACACTGATAAATTTAGGTTTTATCTTGACTTTAACTTTGCTGGTCAAACCAGTGCAATCATTTCAGAATTTAAATGAATAGAAAAGAAAAGAGTGAAAGAAGGGGGGGGGGGGGGACCCTGAAACTGTTATGATGACAATGTTGAAACCATTAAATATTGGAAACATTAATTACTCAAGATTTAAAAAATATGACTTATTACTCTTATTGTCCAGTTACTTCCTCATTTAACTACCATTATTTTTGTCTCAAATTAATTAAACTTCCTTACTAAGTCAATTCCAAATTTATCTTAGTACTCTGTCAGACCTTTGCTCTTTACTCATATTTTCATTAACAATAAAGCTCATTAAGATTCATTCTAGCACAAACAGATCTGCAGTTAATTCTTATTAACATAAACTTTAAATCTACATTTCGGGACACTCGGATTGCACAACATGTGGAAAGGACCCTGTCTAGGTGAGTGATTAGGATAATTCATTGATAGAACAATTCTGGTAAAAGCTAAGTTATTATTGAACTGTCAGGAACAAAATTAACACTGGTCCACACGAATACAATTCTAAAGATTCAACCTGTGCGAGTCGATGCGGCGGTTGGCGGGCGGCGAGATGGCGAGACGCACAGCACACATCACAGCTATGGCTTTTGCTGTAGCGGCACTTTGCTTCTTCTTGGCGTCGTAATCCTTTTCAATCCAGTGCCATTAGAATATAGCCATGCTGTATAGTCGTCGGACACGGCACATCCGAGGCTCAATGGAACCACTTTTTCCAGGATAGCCTCCTCGATCCGGTACGTGTTCCTCAGACCGATGCCCAACTCCGACTAGTCCTGCTGCTGAGCCCGTTATACCGTACCGCGCCCGTGTGCATTTTCCCGCGCTCGCCTGCCATCCACCTTTTTCCGCTCCCCTACAGATAGGGTATTCACCAAAGGTTTTACATTCCACATATCCTAATACATTGCCTACGCATGGACCAGGCGCACAATTACAATTTCAAATATGTTACAATAAATTCAACAGGGGTTACACTTCAATTTTGTTATAGCATTGCATGAAATCTGACATAAATATTAATATTCACATCTAAAGTTGCTTACATTTTCTTTAACATAATGACACGAAAAGAAAAAGAAATTAAATCAAAACATTGCTTACATTAATTCATCGAAAATCCGAAGAAAAAATTATTATATGTACAGTAGTTGTTGTTACAACCTTTTCCAACTGTTCCCCGGCCACTTTGACGCATTCCGCTAACAATTTTTGCGTCGTTTAAATGTTCTCTGCAGATTTTATTTTTATTTTTGGATGTATTAAATGCTTGTTATTAGCACAGATGCACAATTTTTACACTATTCCTGCCCAACGTTATTTGATAACAAATCTTTGTCAAGTAAAACACTGTTTTGAGCAGACCTTGTAGTACTATATTCATTTCCTAGGTACTATAATATTAATTTCGCTTGTTTAAAAACGATTAATGAAATAACTTACAAGACAAATAGCCCATCTGAACGGCTGAAATCGAATAATATCGTTAAAAAATGCGGAGATGTGTTTGTTCAGTCATCCGAAGTCATTTTTGTGTACAACTCGGCATTTATGCACAATCGATGTTAGAACGTTAAAAGGACTGAAGATTAGAGAAACGCATTTAGCTGAAGAATGAGTACCGAGCAACATACAAGTATGGTCAGCAGCCTGACAAGGGACATAAATGAGATGCTATTTAGCAATTTGCTTGAAGCAATATATGTTAAAAAATGCAATTCCTACAGATTCGTAGTCAACAAAATACAAATTTCTGTGTTGTACGATCTTCACTTTTCGTCGTCGAAGTCGAAATGCAGAGTTTCAATGAAGTGTTTTTAAAATACAGGCCGTGCGACAACACAGCCAATTGCATTTTTGCAAACATGACCCTATAAATACTGCAAATGTTTGGATTTATACTTTCAGGGAAATAATTAACATTTTTCGAAATATAGTGCGGTAATATACTTTTTATGGCCTGTGAATCTGGTCTCAATATTTGTCTGTCACGGTGTACTGTCTCTTTGAAGACTTTTTTGTCTACAGCTTTTGTGTTCCTTAAACTTCAACTTTACATCATATTAATGTTAGATTTATATAAGATATGTAATCGTACATGTATTATCAAAAATGCAGAAGAATTGTAAAGCCATTAGTCCTTTGAAAACAGGAAAAGGTCCTAACCCTGTTGTAAACCATAGACGAATATCGGTTACACCATGTATTCAAAGTTCATGAGATACTAATCCTAGAAGGACTACAGCCAATCACAGAAATAAACTCACATGGAATGAGCGGGACAAGCCATCTTTTCACCCTTACGGGAACACACTGAGGAAGTATACCAAAATAAATTAGGAGTTGCTCTGTGAATCGATCTGCCTTTTGCAACACGATGAATTGCAAATTCTAACTGGATAAGCTGCACAGCCATTTCAAGTATTACCATTTGGTTTAAGACATTCATTCAGTTCTTACGAACAGAATTTCTACAAAATTTTCGATAAAGTAGCATTTCCTCTGCGCAGATGGTCTTTCTCTTGCTACACAGTGTAAGACTTCTGAACTTATTGATGAGTAGCTAACAGGCGTCTGTCTGGTAAGTCGACGTATAACAATAATCATAATGTGTTGACACTGAATCCTTTAACAACTCAAGTGTACACATTTCATTGAATACCTAGACTGACAGTCCAAGAACTCTAAGTATATTTGACGGGCTAGCAGCTGAAAGACGCGGACATTCCTAAATATACAGGGTGAAAAGTATTTAAACCGACAAACACTGGGAGATTGTAGGGGACATCAAAAGAAATATTTTTCCCTAATGTCATTTTTTCCTATGAGGAGTATTTAAACCGGCAGAGGAAGATTTCTCTGGAGGTAAATTAATTAAACCAACAAACGCTTTTCCATTTCTTTATGACCAAGAGACAACACATTAACACAACCCAATTTCAATTACAGTGGACTTTCAAAAATGCCTCCATTGACACGTAAACAGAGGTTACACCGTCGGATCATGTTCTGTCTGACACGGTCAAAATCATCAGGAGTACCCTGAATTGTTCCTGCTGCTGCTATTATCCGGGCAACCAGATCCTCTTCTGAAGCAACAGGAGTTGCGTAAACAAGGTTGCGCATCTCTCCCCACATAAAAAAGTCCAGAGGGGATATATCTGGGGATCGAGCAGGCCATGGTACAGGACCACCTCTGCCAATCCACGTTTCTGGGAACCGTCGGCCAGGAATCGACGCACACGACGACTGAAATGTGCCGGCGCCCAGTCATGTTAGAACCACATGCGTTGTCTTCTAGGGCGCGGGACGTCTTCCAGCAATTCAGGCAATGCTCTGGCGAGAAAATCGTAATAGTGCCTGCCATTTAATGGCCTAGGTAGCAGATACGGCCCAATTAAACAGTCCCCAACAACACCGGCCCACACATTAACGAAGAATCGCACTTGATGAGCGCTAGTAACTGTGGCATGTGGGTTATCCTCACTCCAAACATGCGAATTGTGCATGTTAAACACTCCATCATGCCCGAACGTTGCTTCATCGGTAAACAACACAGAGGATGGAAATGTAGGATGCATTTCACACTGTTCCAGGTACCACTGCGAATACTGTGCTCTGGGTGGTTAATCAACTGGTTCCAGGGTTGTGGACACGCTGTAAGTGAAATGGACGTAACAGTTGCTCTTGAAGGACTGTTCTTACATTCGTCTGATTCATTTCCACGTTACGTGCAGTTGTACGAGTGCTGATTGAAGGATCCCGCTCCACATGCTGCAAGACAGCTTCCTCAAATTGCAGCTTTCTTACCGTGCGACGGCGTCCCTGTCCAGGTAATCTGATAAATGACCCGGTCTCACGCAGACGTTGGTACGCAGTAGCAAAGGTCGTATGATGCGGGATACGGCGATTAGGATATTATTGTTGATAAACCCGCTGTGCAGCTCGTCCGTTGTGGTGCGCTACGTAGTATGCACCAACCATATCAGTGTACTCACTCCACTCACTCCAGGTGTATCGTTCCATTATCAAATAGAGACGATGCACTGCTACACTGGTGGACAGCAGTTTCCTACAACTGAAGAGCGTAATACGGCCTCCACCGGTTTAAATAATCCTCATAAGAAAAAATGACATTAGGGAAAAATATTTGTTTTCATGTCCCCTACAACCTCCCAGAGTTTGTCGGTTTAAATACTTTTCACCCTGTATAGGTGCATTCCCAGACGAGCCTTTGTCCAGTGAAACAACTGCATCCAAACTGCTAAGAAAGTGGCGGAGGGCAACGTTCTCATGCAACCTGCTTGCAGTGATTGGGAAGCAAATCGTACAGACCTCAGACGGCCTGGTGTGGCTGGCTCTGTGTTACACTTCTGCTGAGTACCTCTGTACAGTCTGGACTAAATCTACCCATATGGGAAAAGTGGATGTCATTCTAAATGAAACACGCCACGTAACAAGTGTCTCTTCGAGGGCTAAACCCCTCGGTAAACTGTTCAGAACTGCTGGTTCCTCTGCTTATATATTCGGCCGTAAGTAATAGAATACACGCTAAAATTCAAACAAACCTTCAATGAAAAACTTGCAATTTGTCCTGCAGATAGCACGTATCCGGTAAGATTAAAGAAGAGTGAAGCTTCGAGGACAATGTGGACATAGAACCTCCTGCATGATACCACTCGCAAGAATTTCAGCCAACAGGTAGTCAACTGGAGGAGACAACTTCGAGGTCCCTCAGGAGACTAAGATCAGGTGTTTCACCAGTAACGACAAACCCATGACGGTGGGGGCCATAAGATGACGGCAACAATTTTTACTATTTTAATGAGAAGCAGGATATGGAACACAGATTGTCCTGTCAGTCCTTATAAGCGTACCCTCGAAGGTCTGTGACTGGGAAACAATGCAGCTACTGACGTCGCCCAATACTGGTCCGAAAATTTTAGAAGACATTGACAGGTCTCCTCCATTTACTGTCTGCCTCCATAGCAGAGTAATCAGCGCAGTATTCCCACTTCACCTGTCGATCAAGTAGATTCTCTCAGTTCCGCTTCCACCGTAGCGCCACGTGTCTTCCTTGTTCTCCGTAAAGTGTGCGTCAGTCCTTGTGTTCGTCTTTATTGTTGTTTGGTGTCTGGTGTTTGTGTAGCTCTTGCTGACGCGGCGTTGTTTTGCGCCATTATGTCTAACGTGCTTCCCACGACTGTTCAAAAATGGTTCAAGTGGCTCTGAGCACTATGGGACTTAACTGCTGTGGTCATCAGTCCCCTAGAACTTAGAACTACTTAAACCTAAGGACATCACATACATCCGTGCCCGAGGCAGGATTCGAACCTGCGACTGTAGCGGTCACGCAGTCCCAGACTGTAGCGCCTAGAACCGCACAGCCACACCGGCCGGCCCACGACTGTTCCAGGTACATGTACTGTCAGCATCAATTTCGATAAATCCACGTAGCATGTGCTGCACGGTTCTTTAGGGGTAGGTGACTAGTTGTTGGGAAAGATTAAATTACTGCAGATCAGGTGCATACACCGTGCTTTGATTCAGAATTATATGTGGTTGGTTGTTTCTGGGAGAGGAGACCAGACAGCGAGGTCATCGGTCTCATCGGATTATGGAAGGAAGGGGAAAGAAGTCGGCCGTGCCTTTTCAAAGGAACCATCTGGCATTTGCCTGGAGCGATTTAGGGAAATCACGGAAAACCTAAATCAGGATGGCCGGACGCGGGATTGAACCGTCGTCCTCCCGAATACGAATCCAGTGTGATAGCTACTGCGCCACATCGCTCGGTCAGAATTATATGTCCTTTTTGTTAAATTACTTGGGCCTCTTCAGGTTGATAGGACACTATTACGTCAAGGTTCTCAGTTCCCTTGATTTTCGAACGGTGGAAATGGTGATTAAAAAAAATATCCCTCTCACTTGCAAGTATGTGGTTATCGGGTTCGTATTACTTACACCAGCTAGGAAGGAATCTGCCTGATTTGTAATCGGAGCGGTCACCCCCGTACCAACCGTCCACGTCGTGTCGTGCTATTAAAACCTGCTTACGAACAGCGTAAAAAGATGACTTTAGCGGATCTCCTCTGACAGGATTCTGCAGCTGAGACAGCCTCGGTTATGAGGGTCAAAATGGATCTTTCAGAGACAATACTAGTGATCTTTTTTTCCCACACAGCCCGTGCGAAAGGACATTAACGACGTCGGTGCCGGCCCCAGTTATTCAAAGCAAGCGTAGCACAACGCAACTGATGAGCATTTTTCTTTGGTCGCCTTCCTTGAAGGACGCTCTTCTCCGGTCTGAGTTTGTGTACAACGAGGCATGTGTGTTTCTACACCTGATCAAGTGGTTACTGATACTACATCTGGCGATTCTCCAGTCATCCCGTCATCCAAGCCACACTATTTGCACTCTAAGATTTCTCCGTATCCTACACTTACCCCAGCAGTTGACCTGATTGCTTTTGCCTTTCTCATTCATTGTGTGGACACCTATTGGATGTTGTTGTGAAACACGTGAATTGTATTGATCATCATTTAATTATGTGCCGGTAAAATTGTATGCCTTCCCTGGAAGCTCAATATCGTCTACTTACAAGAACATTTCCTTGGAGTTGTCATTCAAGAAGTCTGGGCCCGTTGCTCTCGTGCTATAGGACGGTACTCGTTTATCATGGTATGATGGACAATGTGTGCCAAGCCACAAATTCGCACAGATCTCGCGCGTTTTGGTACCGTTAGGGTGGCAGGTGTCCGGCGGACCCAAGAATTTTATTATTCCGTGATACGTCAGCTTTACGATAATGATGGAAGACTCCTCTACGGATGATGGATGTGCGACGAGTTAAATTCAAACTGCCACAGTTAAATCAATTTCTAATTGAAGGACTCCGGACGAGATCTGAACCATGTCCCACTTTACAAGATGAACTGACTTCACTATACCATCCTATCTGACTGTGGGCGTGCAGCAAAGGCATTCTCAGTGCACCCCTCGCTAACGCCGATGGTCAAGTGTGAACGTCCCACAGTGACATATTCTAATTTTCATTTAATATTTTATTTTACTAAACTGCATGATGCCCAAGTTCCGACTAAAAATTTTCATGTCGACTTCTCCCCTTTGCTGGGTTTCGTAGCTTTTTGAGAGATTTCCACATGTACGATATGTATGATATTGTTATCGGGTCTCAATCACGCAAGTCACCTGGATTGGAGGACATTCCTAAAGAATTCTGTGTTCGTTTGTGGCCTCTCATAGCTGTTACAATAACGTCAACGATCAAGGAAGTGATACGGGGAGTCTCGCTTCCTGCTCCTTTGCAGGATCGATCCATGTGACGAATGTCATCATAATGAGTCCTTAGTTCAGGGGCTTATCTCTGTGGACGGGATCATTTGCACTATATCCGTCCACAGTTGGCTCTTCTTTCCCGAGGGCTTTCTGGGATGATATTCATATCCATTCGAATGTATGCTTTTTTCCTCGGACGAAAACAAATATGATCGCATGGCTCCTGGATCAATATGTTCACTATATTGTTAAAGGAGGTAACGACTCTGATAGCCTTGTCTTTCACCATGTGAGGGTGTGGGTACTATTCTGTCAATCTGCTTAACGGATTAACTGAGATGTACCCTTTATCCTGTGGCTCCTGCAAGATGCAATTTCCACCCCCACACTACTACAGAAGTCAGACAGACGCTCCTAACGTTCTAAAGAGAAATGCCTGAAAAACTTTCAGCAATAAATATCTTCTGGAGTCGTTCGCTGCAAGGAAATTACACAAAAATTCACAACATTTCTTATGTAACTATTGGGATACTTGGCTACTGGAGTAGTGCTAGTTAGTGTAAAAAAAATATGAAGCTAACGGAATTATTATTTTTTTTGCAAAAATTCTGAGAAATCACAATGGCGCTTTTAGTTATGAACTGAACAAGTTATTTCCGGATTATTTTCGGAATGTAAAGTTACCTCTTAAGGATAGGATTCGCTAATGAAATTTCTATACAAAGTTTAAGATTCTTATTGACTTGGTAGAATGGCTGAGAGCCGCGCCTACTCAACTTGAATAATTAACAGTTAGAATGTTGCTAGGTACAGTCCAGGCTGTCACGTGTGAAATGCAGTGAAGTGTACTGTTGTGGAGGAAATATGGGGCTCGCAAGAGCTGTAACCCACAATACTGTAAGCTGCGATGACTGCTGTCTGTGGCGCTCGCTGCTGACAAATAAGATAAATCTCGTTCTACCTGGATTGACCTTCGCCAATCACTCTTCTAAAAATGGAAAATGATGTTCCGTTTAAGGTGACCAATCCGGAAATCTGTAGCATCGGCGTTTGCTGTCTCCCTGTGAAAACCTCTGAAACTGCGTGCTTTGTTTTTAATGAAGGTGTAGGCTGGGTGCTCCCACACAATGTAGTGGAATTTTCTTTTAAGCCGAACACGGGGTCTTCCTCTCTTTCACTTGGGCAAACGTTGTCTGCTCTACGGGTGGTTGCCGGCTGACGTAGATAGGTTGACTAGTCCTCTGAAGGGACTGGTCTCCTGGTATGCGGTTTGCCTCTCCCGAACTAAAAGCTTTTGTGAGCATTGTGTGTTGAATATATGTGTGTGCGCCAGCCTCGAGTATTTCAGCCTCAGTGCGCACTTGCGATTTACTTGTTATTTGCTTATGGTTTACATGAATTCATACAACATTGACTTTGGGGTCGAATGAAGTGTCTTGATGTGCGGAATATGATAGTGAGGGCAGAATATGTAAGCAATGAAGGTCAGGAGACCATGATGTCTTACATACCTCCCTCCTTCTGACAAAATGTTTGTCTGGGTTTGTCAATGCCAAGGAAAACATTGACAAAGTCCTGCAAAAATTGTTCTTCTAGATTTTCCAATAAACTTTTCTCAGCCATTCTTAACAATTTTTTCTAATGATTTCTTTATAGCTATTGTTTCTATTTTTTAATTCTACTATTTATGTTTCGTTGTTAGGCAAATATAGACTTTACAAAGGTTGTTAGTCTTTGTCGTTGCCAGTACGTGTCTGTTTTTCTTTTTCATTTCCAAAAATTGTTTTTACAATATTAATTTTTCGAAAGTCGTTAGTGTATATTGTATCATGTTCTAGTGTGGCTATATCTTTTCTTTAGCTAAGCTTTGTATAAATGTTCGCAAAAGCCCTGTTGTGTGACTTTGTTTTATTTATTTAGGCATTATTTTTCTTTTTTTTTCTTCTTTTGGGTCACTGCTTTAAGAGTGAAGAAGTGTTTTTTCTTTATTCTGTCCTCTTTCAACCTATGTTTAACCAAATCCATTTTTATGTAAAAAACTAACTTGGCTTTACAGGGATTTTTGAGATTATCTGCTTATACAAATTAATTTTCTTTACATAATATTTTAAGGTCTCATTGTGGGCTTTACATATATTATAAAATCATTACTTTTGCAAAAAAAAAAAAAAATATTTTTACAAATATATCATTTTCTTTATATTTGTATTTTATCAGTCTTTTCGTTTTGTGCTGCGTCAGTTTCTGTGCTCAACGATCCCCACTGCAATAGTGGAAGGTGTTGACTCATTTGTGTGGGTGTCACAAATCATGAGAGAGGCTTTCTAGCATGTGTTGCCAGGTCTTACTTGTCGACATTGTCATCATGGAGTGGTACTTTTAACTGATGATGATGACTGTGGTTTACTGCATAAACAGTGATGCCTCGGTACTCCTTTGCTGTCACACCTGAGACAGTATGGCAGTTCAATGATTGTAGTTGACTACATTGACTACTGACGATCGTCTCTCAATAATGTGCTGTGACGTCTTGGTACATCACACCTGGTTCGGTATGGCAATTTGATGATGTGGTAGGGAGAATACTGTTCATTTTGCTGGATCTATTTCTAGATACTGTTGGTTGGTACTACTTAATATTCCATTTACCGTTCGCTTGTATTTGTTTGACGATTCAAGGTTTATTTTTGGAGAGGTGGTTGTAGTAGTTGCCATGCCTTAAAGTTCATGGAAAGACGTTTGTAGCAATTTGCTTTGTAGGATAGGAGAATAAGGTATCTTGCTGTCTTCTGCCCTTCTTGATGTTGCATCTTCTGTTCTTCTCTTCTTTCTTGCATTCTTCTGTTCTTCTTGGGCTAGGAATATGTGAATTTTAGTGTAAGAGTGATATAGAATTTGTGGTAACTGACTGCCATTCCTAATGTTACTTCATGAGTTTGTAGATTTTAGTAATTTTTTGTACCTACCTTGTCGTCTCGTCGAATTATGATTCTCCCCATGCTCTTCCGTTGTGTAGCAGTGTCGTGACATATGAAATGCCTGTGCTGCGCATAGTCCTCCTAAAGTCCAACCTGGTTGCAACCTACATTTCTAGTGTGGCGTTGGCGTTGTTATTGTCCTAAGCGCTTTCTCAACATGTCTGTACCCTCTCCGTCGCTATCTCGAAGCCTCTGGTGTTAAGGGAGCTGGTGATTGGTGTTGGTGGCGATGTCCCTTTTTTCGTGTAGAGAAATTTTTTACAATGTTTTGTTTTATACAAACAACAAGAGATTTTGGCTGAATACAATGGAATGTTTATAGAAAATGAAAAAAATTATCATAATGTAATTAAAGCATATATATGATAATTTAATTAAAGCATATATCAATCATTTTTGTAGCCTACCACTTCTTCATTCTTTTCATTGTTGTGTACCATTTATTGTTTGTGTGCATGTTGTAGTGTACTTGATACTAGAGAGATTGTTAGTGTGTGTTGTGTCTCTTTTTCTTTTAATTAATGCGTTATTTTGCTGATTCTTAATTTATTTTTTGATTTAGTTGTTAGTACACGATTTGGGATGGCCCCTCTTTCTCTTTCCCTTTCTTCTCTTTTACCATTCCTTTCATTCACATTCTTTTAGGTGACTCATGTGGTAGATGCCATACTTTTACCTATTTTTGGGTTAGTTAGTTCTACGGCATTTTCGTGAGCTATCCTGGAAATTATCATTGGCCCTTTATAGATTGCAAAAAATTTTCTGCATTTAGGATATTATACCAAATGTGACTCTTATGTGAAAGGTAATGAGTTTTTACGGATACCTTTTGGCTTAGTGTGAAGCGTTTCTTTGTGGCAGATTTGTCTTGAGTGATCTTACATCTCATTGCTGCTGAGCGACTGTTTTTTAGGGCAGAGGCGACGATTTGTCTATGTTGCTTTCGAGGAAGAACTGGAAATTTAATGATTTCTTTTGTTTTTTCTGGTGGACGCATATTCTTTAATACTGTAATTGGTGGATAAGTCATGGTAGTATGTGGTGGCTCATTTATTACTTCTTGGAAGTCTCGTAGATATAGGTCACAAGTACGATGGTTCTTTCAACAAAATAGTCTGCAAAGTGTTCCCAAATCTTTCATGGTACGTGTGGCCAGATTTCCACTTGGTTTATATTTGGAAATAAAGTTGGGATTGATTTTTAATTTGTCTAATGTGTTTTTCCAATGCACTGATCTGTATTGGGGCCCATTATCTGAGATGATTCTTTTCACTCTCCCAACTTGTTGTATAAAGTCCTTTTGAAGTGCTTTACTAATTGTAAATCCAGTGGCTTTCTTTAAGGGTGTAATTGAAGTGTATTTTGATGCCAGTTCAATTACAACAAATATGTATTGTTCGTGGAATTGGACCATAAATATCGGTTGCAGCAATCTGTCTTAATTTATCAGGGATAATTGAAAACATTGGGTGTTTGGTCTGATAAGTCACATGTTTTGACTGTATGCATTTTTTACAACTTTTAAGAACGTGTCGAATACGTCGCCTCATATTTGGGAAGTGTACTGTTTGTTTCATTTTTAGATAGCATTTCTTGGGTCCAAAATGTCCACTGCTAAAGTGGATATACCAAATGTATTTATTAATAACTTCGTCACGGATGCATGCTAACCATTGTACAGTATCATCACTACGTTTGAAAAATAGGATATTATCTATTGCTATGTAATTTTTTCTAATTTCTGTGTTGGTTTTGTCGGTAAGTTGGTGTTTAATCTTGAGCAGGGTCTGATCTTCGTTTTGTTCGTCAGATAAATTTTTTAAAGCATTTGTGATAAAATTTTCGAATGGTACGTTTTTTAGATAATAGATAGTCCATTCTTCATCTTCAATGTTGATTTTCTGGTCCTCTGCCGTTCTCTGTGGTGAACGAGACAATGCATCGGCCAGAATATTTTCAGGTCCTGGTATGTATGTGATTGAAAACTCATACACCTGTAGTACTTGCATCTGTCTTGCCAAACGTCCGTGGGTTAATTTGGGGGAGATTAAAGACTCTAATGCTTTATGGTCTGTGTATACTTGTGTTCTTCTGCCAAACAGAAAATGTCGATATTTTTGAAATCCCCATACTATCGCTAGAGCTTCTAATTCTGGTATAGAATAATTCTTTTCTGCTTTCGATAGTACTCTACTTGCAGAGGCTATTGTTTTATTTATTTTCTTACCGTTTTCCTCAATTTGTTGAAATAGTACCGCCCCTAGCCCGGTCTTTGCACTATCAGTTACTAGACAGAACTGACTTAAATCTGGGTGTGATAAAATTGGAGCATTATTCAATGCCCCTTCAACTTATGAAATTCTTCAACTGCTTGTTTATCCCATATCCAGGGTGTGTTTTTTCCTGTCAGTGCACACAGTCTAGGTGCTGCAAGTGTGTCTACCCATATAAATTTTTTGTAAAAATTTATCGACCCCAAGAATCCCCCTAGACTTTTCTTGTTGTAGGGAGTAGGAATATTACGAATTGCGTCTATCTCCTTCTCGTCTGGCGTTATACCTTTTGCAGATATGTTATGTCATAAAAATTTAATTTCTGATTTTCCAAAATGCGATTTAGTAATGTTGGCGGTGACCCCATGTTTTTTCATAATTTGTAGGAAATTATCCAGTACATAATTGTGTTCTGCCAAAGTTGCCTCCGCCACAAGAACATCGTCCACATAGCAAGTAATTTTCTGAGGTATGTCGAGATTCAGTATAGAATTCAGACCGCGAATAAAGGCAGCTGACTAAATTTTGAGGCCAAATGGTAAACGTTTGAATTGGTAGCAACGACCAAAGACAATAAAGGCTGTGTATTTTCGGCATGAAGGCTCCAATTCTATTTGACAAAACTTGAACGCAATTCGATGGATGAAAAAATCTGTACTCTATGAAACTTCTGAAACAGCTCTTCCAGTTTCTCTGGTCTATCTGTTTCCGAAATTATAATTGTATTTACTTGTCTTGAATCGAGTATCAAACGTATGCTCCCATCCTTCTTACCTACAACGTGTAAGTGTGAATTATATGGTGACTTGGCGGGTTCAATTATGTCATCATCCAACATTATTCTGATTTCAAGAAATACTTGCTCTCGATAACTATATGGTATGGAATAAGGTGGAACACAAAAGGGTTTATGATCTTTGACCTCAAATTTGTATTGAAAATCTTTAATGCTACCTGTCTTAGGCGCAAATACCTCTGGTTGTGTTCTCAATATGCCTTCAAAAAATTTTTTTTATCGTGGAGCGAAATATCATCTATTTCCTCTATCTTCTTACTAATCTCTTGACGAATTTCTTCTATTATTTCTGGTGGGAGTGTGTCAAGATTTTTCTCAAACTTATATCTAGAGTGTCTCTCCTCCTCTATTTCACTCCCTTCTAGACTTAAATGCAATTGCTTTACTTTTCCCTGTTCTTTTTCATCGTTCAAAGTTTGAATAAAATATAGTATTACATCATTTATAGTTACGAAGCCTTGTGGTATGCAAATGTGAACCTTACGCTCATTACGAAATCTACACCGATTATCATATCAGCCGTAAGTTTTGGTACGATTATAAAATTGTTCCAAACTCTCAATCTTGGCAATTGAATGAATGACGTGTTTCGTATTTCACCTCCATTGAAATTTTTCCTAAGGCTCCAAAAACTCTTATCCTTTTTGTCCTTAAAGTCGTTAATTCTTTCTCTTTATTGTACCTTTCAAATAGGCTTTCTGATATAGCCGTCACTTGACTCCCACTATCTATGATTGCTTGTGTCGTGATTTCACCAATGTTTGTCTTTAATATGGGTTGTGTAATTGTGGATGTTACGATTTCCTTTTCTTGCATCAAATCCTCTAGTATAGATTCATGGCTCAACCTGTGGATAACTGTACCTTCCCTTTGTGTTTGTGTTTGCTTTGGTGTTAACTCCGTAAACAAAACCGTTTGCCACCTATCTACCTCTTTGCGTCTGTTTTCGAGCTCCTGTCTCTCCTTTTTCTTCATTTCCAAACATTCCCGAATGTACTTTCTCTCCATCTCGTCATAGTCACCCATGTTGTATACATCATACGTCTTTTGCGTTCGTGGCGTCTGTGTTTTGTTGTTATCTAAGATACTCTGCTCTGTTTTATCGCGTTCATTTACTTGATTCTCGTCAAATATATTGCTAAGTCCGGTTAACAATTCTTCATCGCGTAATTCTTTAATACACGGAAGTGGTGGCAGTTCATCCTCGCTTTCAGAATTTTCCCATTCTATACTGTTTTCCGAGGCTATGTAGTGTAATTCAAGTGTATCTGGTGCTGACTCTTTATCGGAAATTTTCGTAAGTCCCTGTTTGTCTGAATTTTGCCTATTTTCAGTTTTTTCTAATTTTGATCTAGCTACTTCCAAAACATGAATGTCCTTTTTTGATTGTTTTAATGAATGGACGTCAGTTTGCCTAACCTCTTCCGGATTTTCCCGTCAATATTTACGTTTTTCAGGATTTGGTGGCCTAATTTCTACTTCTGGTTCCCCTTTGCTGTGTTGTTATTGTCTCTGTGGACCATAATTTCCTCGGTAATTATTCGCGCCCTGGTCTCGCCAGTTGCTGTTTCTAATATCGTGACCTCTTTCAAAGTACCCTCGACCGTTGGCATTTTGATTCCTAAACCCATATCCGCCACTGTATGAGTGTCCATTACCGTTCCTATTTCGGTGCCAATTATTCTGGTTATCGTTTCTATGCCGATTGTCTCCATTGTGCCACTGTCCTTGTCTGTTAAATTGACTGAAATTATTGGTGTTAGGATTACGATTATTATTATTGGAATATTCGTTTCTAGTCCTCTCCTTTTGCTGTTCCTTTTCCTTTCTTTTTTCTTTCACCTCGTCTTCTTTAAACATAAATTCAAATTCCCTTAAAACCCCTTTGAATTCTTCGGTATTTTCATTGTTTCCTACTGTCGCCTGTTGATACTTTACCGGTTATTTCATTCACATAGACATATCAGCACTCCGTTACTGTATGATTTGTCTAGGCATTGATTCTTTTAGTCCATTGTATCAGAGAATTTTACCAGGCTTTTCTCTCCTGAGTTTTCATATGGTGTCATCTGAAGTAACTCATTCTTAATTTTGTTTTCCGACTCCTTACACCAATATCTTTGGAGAAATGCCGTTCTGAACTGTAGGTAAGACGTACAGGTAGCTGCGATCTTTTGCATCACCTCTGCTACTGTCCCTGACATGTGTGCACAAATGAAGTCAAGTTTGTGAGCTACGCTCCAGTGGTTTGGTAAGCCTACTTGAAACTGATCGATGAATGTGCGTGCATGAAAGCTACCGCTTTCTTCCTTGAAATATTGAAATTTTCGAACTGTAAGGAAGTGGTCTCTATCATATCTACTCATAAATCCGGTTTGTGGCTGATTCATGGACTCAAATAATCTGGCACTGCTGTCTCGTCGTGTTTATTCTCTGGTAATCTACTGCCTGTCTGCCTATTCTCAATTTCCTGACTCTTATCCGCGTCATATAGTATCATTGGTGAACAAAAGTGCTGTTCGTGTGTTTCTACTCTCGTCGTTCGCGGTATAGTACCTGTGCTGTTGTTATGTTGTGTCATTGGATTTACTGGTTCAGTTGCCTGTCTTTCGATTGGTATCGGCTGAATGTATGTGTTCCGTTTTTCTAGATACTGTGCCTGGTCCTGTGGCATGTCATGTATTACTTTAATCGGGGTTCTCTGTTTCGATTTCTGCGCGAGTGTTACGGCTAGCCTTGGTTCTACTTGAACTTTCTTAGACGGCGCGTGTTCGTGTACTGAATTAATGCTTGACGTGTCAGTTGTTTCGCTACAGATGTAATCTGTCTCGATCTTTTCTTCGATAGTTTGTATCAACTCTGTTCGAAGCTTTTCAAACTGATCGTTGTTTCTAGTACTGTTTTATTGATCCACTGATCATATATTTTCAGTGCAACCTTTGCGACCTTGCTTTGAATTGGTTCCGAAATTTGTATTGCTGTTCGAGTGGCTTCTTTCGTAAAACGTTCCACCTTCTTGTCAACGTTTACGATGTCCAATTGGACCTTGTCCACGTCAGTGCGTAACTGTTGCTGACCTTGTGTTAGTACCTGAATTCTTTCTCTAGATTCTTTCGCGTGTTTGTTTATCTGAGTGATCTGACTATCAATTCTGGTGATCCCTTCTTCCATTTGGATTTTAACCTGTTGGATCTGTGTCATAATAGGCTGATTATCATGTTTCAATTCCTGATACTGTTTTGTCATCTGTGTATTCTGTTTCGTTATCGCCGGCCGAAGTGGCCGCGCGGTTCTGGCGCTGCAATCTGGAACCGCGAGACCGCTACGGTCGCAGGTTCGAATCCTGCCTCGGGCATGGATGTGTGATGTCCTTAGGTTAGTTAGGTTTAACTAGTTCTAAGTTCTAGGGGACTAATGACCTCAGCAGTTGAGTCCCATAGTGCTCAGAGCCATTTGAACCATTTTTTGTTTCGTTATCTGTGTATTAATATCCTGATTCTCTTTCGTTATACTAGCTTTCATTATTTGTAACATCTCCATGATCTCGTTCTGTCCTGTAACACTTACTTCTGCTGAACTATGTATTCTCGATCTATTGTTTTCTACTCGGTCAATTACGTCGTTTACTGGGCTATGCTGTGGCGTTTTAAGTTTGATAACTGCAATAACCCGTGCTGTCTGTGTTGAGGACTAGTTGCTTTTGTCATTGAACCACTACGTAGCCCAAACAACTCCGCATTCTGCTCTCTCTCTCTTCTGTATGTCTGGTGTTTGGAGGTACAGTTGCGTCTGTTACGGAACATTTTCGTGGCGCTCGCAACTCCGCAAAATTCTGTGTCTGTTATTGGGGCATATTTAGAATGTGTACGATAGGTTCGACGTATTCTAAGTGTTCCCCCCCTTCCACACTGTCTACTTCTCTTTGAACGTTAGCTAACTGCCGGTTCATTGACTGTATTGACGCGTTTTCTGTTCCTGAATATGCGGCAAACAAACGCGTTTTCTGTGCTCGTTTCGCTCTAATCTTTGCCATTTCCTACGTGGGCTGTCTATTTCTGGATCAGAACGTGCCCAACCTGGAATTTCGTATTCTGGAAATTCTACGTTCTCGTCCCTTCGATTCCCATCTGTCTGATCTGTCTCAATTTTATCCCAGTCTAACTGAGCCTTCTCATTCTGCAGCTCTGTCCTATTCTCTGATTCACCGTCTGTCTTATTCTCAGGTTCACCTTCTGTCCTATTCTCAATAATCTCGTTTACTTGCTGTCTATCTGGTTGAATCTCCCCCATCTTGTCTACTTGCTGTCTCTCACGTAACATTTTGGCTTTGGCTCCTATTAACATGGAAATTCTTTCAACACACCACAACCCTATCTACAAAACTGTACGACCACTTATCAGTTGGTTGAACCAACAACAACAACAACAACGTCGTGACTTCTCGGCTAATGTTCTGCCTGCTCTGCTACAGTCTCCGATCTCCACCTGTAGGCTTGCAAAGGGAGAAAAATGTTATTTCTTAATTCTAACTTGTATGATGCTGCGTCACACTGCGTCTCTGCGTCTGTGCCTATCACCTGAAAATCCTATGCCCTAACAGCTACACAAAAATCGTAAAAAAATGCAAAAGTTTCCAACACAATAACACAAGCCCTTTTCCCTACAGTTCTGCTTTCTTCACAACCTGTATCTATTCTGATCCCAATCTTTGCAAATAGCTATGTAACATACGAAAGAAAGTTCTTCAAAGTGCTACTGCTGCGACCTGCCGTACCTAACTATCCTGACACTTTCCTATCGTGGTAGCTTACCAATTTTACCTATACTGGCAGGGTTGCCATTTTCTGTGAGCGTGTGGGTGCTATTCTGTCATTCTACGCAACGGATTAATCTGAGATGTACTCTTTACCATGTGGCTCCTACAAGATGCAATCTCCACCCCCACACTATACAGAAGTCAGACAGGCGCTCCTAACGTTCTAAAGAGATATGCCTGAAAAACTTTCAGCAATAAATATCTTCTGGAGTCGTCTGCTGCAAGGAAATGACACAAGAATTCACAAAATTTCTTACGTAATTAGTGGGATACTTGGGTACTGGAGTAGTGCTAGCTAGTGTAAGAAAAACATGAAACTAAAGAAAATTATTATTTTTTTTTTGCAAAAATTCTGAGAAATCACAATGGCACTTTTAGTTATGAACTGAACAAATTATTTCTGGGTTCTTTTCAGAATGTGAAGTTACCTCTTAAGGATAGGATTCGCTAATGAAATTTCTATACAAAGTTTGTTATTGACTTGGCAGACTGGCTGAGAGACACACCTACTCAACTTGAATAATTATCCGTTAGAGTGTTGATAGGTATGGTCGAGGCTGTCGTGTGTGAAATGCAGTGAAGTGTACTGTTGTGGAGGAAATATGGGGCTCGCAAGAGCTGTAGCGCACAATACTGTAAGCTGCGATGACTGCTGTCTGCGCCACTCGCTGCTGACAAATAAGATAACTCTCCTTCTACCTGGATTGACCTTCGCCAATCAAACTCTCCCTATGCCTCAATGTAGTCAAGGACTCCTATTCGCCCCTAGTCTAACTATTGGCATGGTACACTGGTCAGATAACCAGTCCACCATGATGCCACTCAAAAATTTGCTCGCAGGTGTTTAACTATTAACCCTGTCCGTTCACAACGCACAATAAGAGTGGTGGCCAACACAGTGAACAACACTTAATCGCAAGGACTCAATATAGAGTCGCACTCCAATTCGCTCTTGACAGAGGTGCTCTCCCAGTGAAGTACTGAGAAGAGACTTGTTCCCTACTCTTTGAATACAGGTACGAGTGCACACGCTCTCATTACGTGTTCTCACTCCAAGAGCGACAACGGAACAGTTCCTCTCCATGTCAGATGTTAAGGGGTATGTCTTACAGTCTCTTCCATTACTCCTTCAGCTCAAGCCATCAGGAATACCATCTGCCAATTAGCATTGCTCTTCTAAAATGGAAGAAATGTGTAGCACCAGCATTTGGCGTTTGCTGTCTCCCTGTGGAAACCTCTGAAACTGTTGCTATGTTTGTAAAGAATGCCTAAGCTCGGCGCTCCCACACAACGTTGCGGAATTTGCTTTTAAACTGAACACGGGCTCATTCTGCCTTTCACTCGGGCAAACGCTGTCTGCTCTACAGGCGGTCGCCGGCCTACGTAGATAGGTTGACTTGTCCTCTGAAGGGACCGGTCTCCTGGCGTGCAGTTTGCCTCTCCCAAACTAAAAGCATTTGTTAACGTCATGTCTTGAATGTGTGTGTACACCAGCCTTGAGTATTTCAACTTCGGTTTGCACTTGCGATTTACTTGTAATTTTGCATATCGTTTACATGAATTCATACGACACTGACTTTATCTTATCGAGTTTGGGTTCGAATGAAGCGTCGTGATGTGCAGAATATGATTGTGAGGGCGGAATGTATAAGCAATGAAGGTCAGTAGACCACGACGTCTTACAACCAGTATCTGGGGACCGAGCATTGGATGTGGCTTCGATTGCGTCATCTAGCACTTTTTGCAGATATACTTCTTCTTTTCTTTAGTCGACAGGGTGTTGCTTAATTTCCCCTGTGGTCTTTGATTCCTCCCTGTTTCTGGTGCTCAATGACGTGAATCCTTGTTTCACTCACTCTTATTCCTTATACACATGTATAAGGAAAGAGATACAATAGGTTGTTCAGAATATTTTTATCTTGTGTTGTTTATAAAACTTATTTCTTTTTCCAATTGAAGGTCATAATACATGATGATTTTAACTGTAGTCATCTGAACATCATGAAAGTCACTCTAATAATAATAATAATAATAATAATAATAATAATGAAGGTGATAATCGCCGCTGACTTCCTTGCAGCTGGCCCAAGTTTGATTCTCGGTCAAGTAGGAGAATTTATCCTCTCGGCCATTGGGTGTTGTGTTGTCTTCATCATCATCATCGATGCACAAGATGCTGAAGTAGTTTCAAATAAAAGTATGTACACTAGGCAGCTGAACAACACTAGATGGGGATCTTTGGCCAATAATGCTCTACGATGATTTCGTATTTCACCTTCATAAACCCTATACACCTGTGTTCAAGGGGTAGAGTCCTTCATTAGTAATAATAACGTCCTCGGTCCGGGGCTCGAAACTCGTCATCGCTTAAATGTTGATTAGTAATTAGCATTGGTGGCTGAAGACTTAGGGCATAAGAAATCAGCCTCATTCTGCCAACGGCCTTGTCAAAGAGGGCGGAGGAGCGGACGGTGGTTCACGGCACTCACTTGTCCTTTGGGTGAGAAACTGCTCGTAAAGGCGGAAGAATCAGCAATGATCAGTGGCACATGGATGCAGAAGGTAATGGAAATTATTGCATTAAAGACACATAACGTGTATCTACAGGACATGTGGTCTGTGTAACTGAAAAAAAGTGTGATGATGCTCTCTCCATTGCAAAAGATTCCGCAACAGTCCCCCATTCGGATCCTCAGGAGGGGGAATTTATACAAGTTCCGTTTATTTTATTTTATTCTGTTGTGTACCTGATGTTCCGCACTTACGTGCATGAATTACAAGTTGTTATAAACCTTTAGTCCGAGTGGAAGAGGCAGGATAGGATGGAAGGAACCTGGATTGGGCATTCATACAATAAAGCTTTTGCAGAATATTATCTTTGACACTTGTTGAAATTACTCAGTCAACTCGCTTTGGTACTGCACATTGAAGTGTGCTATTGGCAACTCCTAAATGTGTAATTGGTTAGTACAGCGACCAGTGTTCGGGACTTGGCCGCTGGGCGTGAGAGAGAGGACGCCATTGCGCGCCCACTAAATACCAGCGCCAGCCACGCGGAGGGAAGGCGCCCGGCTTTGGCGATTTGCGCCGCCAGACGGGCGAGCCCGCGCCGCTCCGCCGCCGACGCCGCCTCTGACGCGCCGCCGCACCGCCGCATCCGCTCCGGTCCTGAATGGCGGCGCGGAACTGCCCCGGCTGCTCACCGGCTGGCGCCTTTGTCAGCCGGCGAGGCGCTTTCCACGGCAGCGAACAGAAAGAGGGCGGACCGCAAGCCAGGGGCTTAGGGCCGGACAATAGGCGCGGGCCGGAAGCGCACCCACCTGGCCTTGCCAAGACTCACTGCTTTAATTAAAATTTCAGAGTGTTGCTTTGTATCTGCCGGTCCGCGCCGGGATGTATTAGGTGCCTTCTAAAAAAGAAACTCAGCCCGCATGAATTTCAAACCAGAAATTTACTTTCCTTCCACAATCGGGTATTCAAATTCGTCTTCATTTGATAAATACAATTATTTTTCTACTTACCTCGTCACATCAGGATTGCTTACTGTATCAACTTATATTTCTTTAATATACGTCTACATTTGCATCTATATGGCTACTCTGTAAGCGCCTGGGAGAGAGTTCCTAGAACCACCTTCTCAATAGTTCTCTGTTATTCCACTCTCCAACACCGCACGGAAAAAAGAAAACGAACACCTGTATCTTTCCATGCAAGCTCTGATTTCACTTATTTTACTGTGACGATTATTTCTCCCCATGTAGGACGGCATCAACAAAATGTTTTCGCATATGGAGGTAAAAGTTGGTGACTGAAATTTTGTGAGAAGATCCCGACACTAGGAGAAACACATTTGCTTTAATGATGTCCATTCCAAATACTATATCATGTCCGTGACACTCTGTCCCCCGTTTCTTGATAATACAAAACGTGCTGCCCTTCTTTCAGCTTTCTCCATTAATGTTACCTGGTAAGGATCCCACGGGTGAGCGTAGTGCAGCCTCTTTAGCAGATCTGTTGCATCTTCTGAGTGTACTGCAAGTAAAATTCAATCTTCGGTTCGCCTTTCCCACAGCATTTTCTATCCGTTCTTTCCACTTTAAGTTGTACATAATAGTAATGCCTATGTACTTAGTTGAACTTATGGCCTTGAGATTTCACTGATTTATCGTGTAACCGAAATTTTACGGAATGCTTTTAGTACTCATATGGGTAATCTAATACTTTTCATTATTATTTTTCGCCAATTTTCCCACCATAAGGATTCCTTACGTAAACTGTTTTGCATTTGGCTTTTGTCTTCTGATGACTTTACTAGACGATAAACGACAGCATCATCTGCAAACAACCTAACACGGATGCTCAGATCGTCTCCTAAGCCGTATATATAGATAAGGAACAACAGAGGTCCCATAACACTACCTTGGGAACGCCAGAAATTACTTCTGTTTTTCTTAATGCCATTTCCGTGATTTATTACGAAATGTGACCTCCCTGACAGGAAATCACGAATCCAATCGCATATCTGATACGATATTTCCTATAGCGAATATAAGAAACATATAAGGATATTTGTGAGCTCAAATGGCTTACAAGAACTAAACTAAGAATGGAAGCCTACAAGATGGAGAAAATATACAGAAGGGTTTTACAAAGGAATCGAGCTTGAAGTCAGCATTATAGAAAGGTAATACAAAGCAATTAACAAATAACACGGAAGACACTGCGAGGAGACACCAAAAGGTAAGTTACACATTTCGTCCCGCGTTAAGCACATTGCGGTAGTGTGGTGCGTAAGCAGAGGAAAGTACGTGTACCGGTTTACATGCAGACACAGACCTGCTGCAATACGGATAACAGGAGCGTCACAGTGTCTCTGTGAACTGGCGCGGCCACTGGAAAAGCACTGCAAAGCTGAAGCACGTGCCACAGTATGGGCCTTGTGTGGAAAACAGCTAAACTGCGCACAGATTCACCGGAAAATTCTGGCGTCAAGCCGTAGCGAAATAGAGCAAACAATGTGACCGAGGCTGTTCAGACGTATGCGATGCTGTCGGCAAGGAGGACCAGAGACATCGGCCACAGACGGCAGTGTCCGGCCACTCGAGGAACTGACTGATGGCGGCCGCAGGTTTTTCCAACGTCGACGACGTTCACACTGTCGTTCGCAAACGGCTCCGTGACCAAAGAATGAACTTATGTCGTCAAGGAAGTGAACTACTGGTACAATGTCCAAAACGTTATTTACAGAGACATATTGACAATGCTGTAAAGCAGTGTCGTATTTCGGTGTCACTTCGAAGTGTAGAGCAACATCAAATAAAAACTACTTGATTAGACGTAATAATGTCTAATTTACCTTCTGGAGCCACCTCATATACTGCACGTAATAACTGAGTCGGTGTAAGGCGCCTTAGGTGGCCATTCCCTGAATTATGTGAGATCCTCTGAATAACTAACAACCCTAAAAGTAGTCCACCTCGTATTCAAGATATCTAGAAGGCGAAATACTTTCAGACCACAAGAGTTTTGTGTGTCAGTGTGAGAGTGTGTGTGTGTGTGTGTGTGTGTGTGTGTGTGTGTGTGTGTATGTTTGAAATTTACACGCGCTCAATGGTAATGTTATCAGCGCCCTTACCCACATTAATGGGGGTTGGACGAGAAAGTGGCCGACTTGGAGCAGGAGAGACACCACAGGATATTTTAATTCCCACTGTCTATACTTTTACAAATTACTCATGAAACTTTGTCAGCATGACCAGGAAGGATTCAGCATTCACACTCCTAGCAGCGGAAGTTCAAAAACATAACAAAATAAATTTTTTATACACGTGAAACTTCATCATTTTTTCACTTACTATTGGCTCCATTTGTTGCTATACTTTTCTTCATAAGTAAGAGAGATTCTTCGATGAATTTTGGGCACCATACAAAACATACTAACAGGTGTATGAGACTCTAGAATTGATTTAATTTATGAATAAATGAATGATCTGTTACATTTGAAACTTCATGTTTAGAAAAAAGTCAAATTTTGTAGCTAATTATCCCAATTTTTACCACAGTTTTAATAAATTTGGAAAATTCTAGAGTTTCATCCACCCGTAAGTATGGTTTGCATGTTGTGCAAAATTCATCCAAGAATCTGTCTTACTTATGAAGAAAAGTGTATCTAAAGCAACAAATACAGCCAATAGTTAGGGAAAAGATGATGAAATGTCACGTGGAAAAAAATGTTTTGTTTTATTTTTGAGCTTCCACAGCTATAAGTATGAATCCTGAATCCTCTCTGATCATTCTGACAAAGTTTTATGAATTTATTCGTAAAATCATAGACAGTGTAAATTAAAATGTCCTTTGGTGCCTTCCCTGCTCCAAGTCGAGCCGTTTAACGTCCTAGCCCCCTTAAAAGAAAAAAATATGTATAAAGTCAGGAAAACAGCTACCATACGGTGAAGAGAGAACCTATAACACGGCACTCTCGCACTCACCGCCACATCATCCGTATTCACTCACACAATCACTGCATCGGACACGCCTGAAGACAACTGGGTGAAAGGTGCCATGCGTGGGATTGAAACGGTTGTAAAACAACAGAAGAGATGAAGGAAAGGCACAGGCGAATGTGTCCGACTGACCAATTACTAAAAACGTGGGTGAGCAGGTCACCCTGTTAACACATTAAAAACAACTCTCTGAAATTCTCGGAAACAATTTGCACAAATCACAAAACTTCGAAACTGTGACCAAATTCGTTTGAACGTTACTTAAAATAGAGGGTGGGTCTGCTGGCAAATCTGCCGCTGCACACTGGTCGGAAAATAAAGCGCACTGTTAGTAAAATGTGATCTGTACGGCACAAGTACCATACGTTGGAGGGGCCTCTCGTGAGGGCAAAAACCCATGTGTCACATGGCTGCGGCTTATGCAAAGGCGTGAAGTCGAAGGAGGAACTCCACGGCCGCGTTGCGGGCTCTACTAGGCGGAGCTTATTGTCTGTCACATGTAGCCATTCATCGTGCCATCGACACTCGACGCTGTAAAGCATACAGGAGGAATGCACACTGAACTAACCGAGAATCATTACACATCCCCTTGGATTCTATATCCGCCCGTTCGTTTCCCACAATACCCAAGAGCCCCAGCACCCAGCAAAACGACACCTCCTTCCGCAGCCATTGTAAGAGGAGAAAGGCATCCTGGTTACCCTGAAAATTTCTTTCCGCTGCATACATACATTGTAGAGACCGAAGGGCACTCAACGAATCGGAACAGGCGAGGAATTTAAAAAGCAGGGCACATCTCATCAGCTCCAGTCACCTCAAGGTCGCAAATAAACTCTTATAAGCAACCGAATCCACAGGGCACGACTCAGGAAAACAACAGAGCAGCCAACGGAATCAACCCTACCAATTGGATCCATCTGTCAACACCACTACACATTTGTAGTGCTAATTTAAAATACCAGGAAATATCCCATTCAAAAGAGAAACAAGAGTGAAATCTCACCGACACTGCACTAAATATAAAATTACTCTGGGCCTCTGCAGTAATCCGTGTGCACTCAGTTAAAGCCACAGATTTGAGCCTGCGCATGTGCCTCATCAAGGGACTCCAGCATACGTTTCGCACGGATCCCAAACTGCCTCGTTGCCTGTTGACAATCTGTAAAGGGGCGTTCCACAGCTGGACGATCAACGGTATGGTATGCTAGAGAAGTGGATGTAGAGAGGAGCTGACACGCTTGACGCACCACAAGAAGCTGCCGCCGGATGGTAAGTGGTGGTTCACCAACCTCAACACAATCACTTTGTATTGGGCTGGTTCTGTAGGCCCCCATGGAGAGCCTCATGCCCTCATAGTGTACAGCATCAACGATTTTCAGGTACGAAGGCCTCCCTGCCCAGTACGTTGTGCACTCGTAGTCCAGCTACTATCGAACGAAAGCCCTCTGAAACTGGAAGATATACTCTTTGTCCGCTCACCAAGATCTGTGGGTAAGACACTTCGAACTCTTCACTGCCCTTCTGCGCCCTTGGCTTCAGGTCCTTCAGGTGTGATAATTGCAACAGCTTTGAGTGGAAACTGAAGCCCAAAACCGAAGAGAGTCTTTAAAAGGAATAGTGTTCCACAGACGCAATTCAGGTAATTTAAAAATACGTCGACAATGATTAAAATGAACACACACGTACTTTTCCGCAGAAAACTTAAAACAGCCCACTCTTTCAGCTTCAATGCATGTAGCAACTGACTAGTTGCTGTTGCAGTACTGGAGGGAGGACAGAAGACGGCAAAATCGTCCACAAATAAGAGGCACTGCACAGGACCTCTTACAGTAGACATGATACTGTTGATGGCTATGGCAAACAGAGTAACACTTAAAACTCTATCCTGAGGAACACCATTATCTTGCTTGAAACTGTTCGACAGCACGTCGATAACTCGGCACCGAAGAAAGTGCTTTGATGAAACGCACGAATAAAAATCGGAAGAGAGCCACGAAAACACCACTTGCGGAACTGTCCTAGAACAATGTGTCTGCAGGTTGTATCGCATGTCTCACAGATATGCCTCACGCAAGGTCGGGGTTTCGTCAGCGGATCGAAATCTCCTGAATCCACACTGACAGCGGCTTCAGAGTTGCCTGGTCTCCAACATATAGACGAAGCGATTGTTAACAATTTGCTCCAAGATCTTTCCTACACAGCTCGTTAACGGACGCTTCAGTAAGTACTGGGGCACATGCACTCCTTTGCCAGATTAAGGACAGGTGTCAAAATTGCCTCCTTCCACGAGTCTCGAATGTTGCCCGACTATCATATCGAATTTAAACATTGGTTTGAAGATCCTCAGCATACTGTATCGGATATGG
This sequence comes from Schistocerca serialis cubense, assembly GCF_023864345.2. Lineage (NCBI taxonomy): Eukaryota > Metazoa > Arthropoda > Insecta > Orthoptera > Acrididae > Schistocerca > Schistocerca serialis. The sequence goes on along the minus strand of NC_064639.1, from coordinate 88,704,593 downwards.
TCGTGACTAGGTCCAGTTTCACGAGCGACAGGCAGTGCTGAATCCATTTCCCACATGGAGAATGGGCAGTTATAGTTGTTAGTCCTACAGTCCAACTCGCTCCTTACAATGGCGGCATGGTAACGACACAACGACGGACCCTGGCTGACAGCGGCAGTAGTCAGCGCAAACTGTCCTGTAATTATGTGCGCAATGTCTCCACGTGTTGTTTGGAGACACCCCTAATTCAAGAACGCTGCTGTAGGTAACCAACTGCGTTTACCAGAATTCCTCCTGTTGGCTCCCCATAACGTACCAGAAGAAGCGGAACGGTCGATAGAGTCCAGGAACCCTTAGCATGACCTTTTCTTGGTCTACTTGATGCTGTATCGAGACTTTGCCCTTTATAATCTACGGCTGCGAGGTTTTCTGCGATTGGGTAGCTCTTAAACCGTCACTGAGCTGTACACCTAATCGGAATGACTGAAAGGCAATTATCGGTACAACGCACAGGTAGCCTCCTGGGATAGTGAGAGGACTTTGAGATGGAGAGGTCAGCGGCATTGTTGATTAATTGTGTAATGTTGTCCACCCACTCCCAGATGCTGCTATGGAACTCAAACACAGCCAGCTGCTGATCATCCCTCATGGCTGCATCCTTTCAGGGAGAGACCTACTCAGTATGTGAATACAGAGTAGGAACTAGTCACTTGAACGTAGGTCATCAGTGACTTATCACTGAACTAGGTCTGCAGGGACTGGAGAGCAGAAGTTAGGGCCGATGGCTGTGAATGACGTAGTAGTAGCACAGAAATTAGTGGGAGTACTTGTGCTGAGGATGAGCAGCTAGTGAAACGTCATGAGGCTTTCCAAAACCAGTGCCCGAGGGCAAGCACATGTCGAATCCCACAATATATGATGGGCATTGAAGTCCCCAGGGGAGTTGTTCTATAAGACCTGTTAGAGACTTAGCATTAACCATATCGTGCAGAGATAAATATAGCAAGAAAGCAGTGGTCCGCTGACATACATGAACTTCAACTGCAACCTCTTCAGGTCAGTAGCTAAGAGGACAATAGAGAAGTGGTATGAGTTATTGAGAAACAAAGCAACACCTCCTCTGGCCCTCTCATTCTTGCTGCAGTGTATAGCCCCTTAGAACAGGGGCATCAGACGCTTTAAAATAGATTTCGAGCAAACACATCAACAGGGGGTGTTCCTGTGCTAGCAGTTTCAGTTCTACACGTGCCCTGAACTACTGAATGTTCCACTGCAGTATGGAAGCCATTTTAAGAAAGGAGTTTTACTCTGTCTTTCCCCTTCTCGTCTCGCCATGGTGGCGAGACGGCAAGTGGTGCTGGGGGGGGGGGGGAGGGGGGAGGGGAGCTACTTGAGGGAATCGCTGGTTCTCTCAGGCAGACTTCAACATCCACACCAGCAATAGCAGAATCATTATCAGATTCATCCGACAGTGGTCCAATGTCTATGGAGTGGACTACTTTGGCCATTTGGCCTTTGTGCGAAGCTTGGATTTTTTGATGGCGGCAAGGCTGATGTGACAGAAACACTCTTGTGGATTTCATCCGATGTCTGCCATGAGGGTTTGCTATTTCAACTGGCATTATGTTTGGCATCTTTCAATGATCAGTGATAGGATCACTCGGTTGTGGAATCAAAGGCACAGGGTGGCAGCTGCATTTCCAAGTGCAGGTAGAAGTGCCCTGCTCAGTTCTCATAGACTGGATGCTAACACTGGCTTTCTGAACAGATTGCTTCTACGCTGAGGCAAAAGTCTTAATGAACCTTGGTGGCTGAGTGGCCTTAGTGTCTTCTTTGCATCAGAGTACGGGAAACATAAGTGTGAGTTTAATTCCCTGAATCTTCAATTTTCAGTAAAGACAGGACTGTCCTTGCTCCGAAATGGCCTGGCTGAAACTAACACATCTGGGAAGGACAGCGCATTGAAAATCTTATTCTGGCGTCATACTGCTACATCAACCACATGTATCCTGACCGTTACAACCAACAGTGTTGTGACCAAAATGTTGTCACATGAAGCAGCACATTGGATTTGGGAGACAAGGTGTAAGAGAAATCTCGATGCGATATACCCTGACAACTTTGACAGACAGTATGTCAGAATAAATGATGCTGACTTTTGGAGCTCATCATCAACCCCTTACGTAACATTTTGAATGTTGGTGACCCTTGTGCTTTTTCATTCATACTGCAGTTCATTTGTATGCATATCCATAATGTCCTGGTATGTGAAACATCTTTAACGCTATTTAAACCAGTGTGCAGTTCATTGTTGACGGTATATTCTCCAAGTAGCTTGGCGATGAATAGGTCCTTTACTTGGGGAGCCATCATAGAACACCAGCAGAAGAATGCCATTCTGCAGCCTCTTGACAGATATGAGTAGCCCTGCAAGACCCTCAAGAGCTTTGTGGATGTATAATATCGACAATTTTTTAAAAGAACCATCCACACATTTCATTACAACGAAAACTCTACCTACCACAGGATGTGGTCTACTTTGGTTACTATCGTTGGCAGTCAGAGGTGACGCAGGTGCACTAGCCACAGGAGGCTTCTTATGATCCTATTCATCCCCAACAGCCCTTCCGAATAGCTGGGAGTAGAAACACAGGATTTAGGCTTCATGGTGTTCCCACCAGCAGCTAGGGAAGAAAGTCGACCCAGAAGGAGCCCCGCTTGCCTGAGGTGTGACAGGTTCCCCAGAGGTTGCCTGCTAGCGACTGTTCCTCCTCAACAGCCATGCATCTCATTGGTGCACAGCACACCTTGAGATTGAGAGCTGATTTATACAGGTTTTACCCTCGCGATCAGGCACTCAAGCCAAATCCTCGTTACTTGTGGCACACAACGTTTAACCGCCGCACCGCACGGTGGTCGCTGTAACATGCAACGAGCTTTACAGTGACAGAGGACTGGCAGCACTCTCCAGGGTTGCCAAGCCCGTACTCAACAAATGAATCTGAGTCCCTAAGTGCTCAGACCACAAGAAGAATGTGATACACCGAACTATGAATACTACAGAACCATGTAAATAAGCCACGGTTGCAAAATACTGATATGAACTGTTTGCAGGAGAACAGAAGAACTGGCAGAAGCCCACTTCGGGAAGATTAGTTGGTCTTCCGGAAAAATGTAGGATGACACAAGGCTATACTGACACCACAGTGCGTGTCTGAAGACAATCTTAGAAAACTCTACAATTGCAGTATTTTCACATTTAGTGAATGCTTTTAGCTAACATTATCTGGAATTCCCTCTGAACAACAATGGATAAAACAGAGCGAGCGAAAGGTAATTTACGATTTGTACAAGAACAATATTGCGTCTGAAAGAGGTCAAGGTCATGAAAGGCGTGTATTTAGTAAGGCAGTGTTGTAGCCGATACGCCTAGTTAATCAATCTGTACATAGAACAAGCTATAAAGGACACAGAGGGTTACTTTTAAAGGGCTTAAGGGGTCAGGAAGGAGAAATAACAACTGTAAGTGTTGTCGATACCATTGTTATTCTGTCAAGAAATTGTTTAAATGGTTCTGAGCACTATGGAACTTAACATCTGAGGTCATCAATCACCTAAAATGTAGATCAACTTAAACCAACGAAACCAGAGGATATCACACATATCCATGCCCGAGGCAGGATTCGAACCTGCAACCGTAGCGGTCGCTGGTTCGAGACTGAAGCGCCTAGAACCGCTCGGCCCCACCGGCCGGCCGTTATTCTGACAGAGAAAGCGAAAGGCACTTTAGATTAGTTGAACGGAATTGACAGGCTCTTAAAAAAACGTTACGGTGAACATCAACAAAACTGAAACAAGGGCAGTGGAATGTTATCAAATTAAAGAAAGTTACGCTAAGAAATTAAGTCATGAAGAGCGACTGTAAATGTGGCGGAATGTTGCTACTGAGGCAGCAGATTACGATCACCGAAATAGAGAGAATACTAAACATATCATGAGAGATTCGTAAAAACGGAATGTAAATGTGAAAACTGATAATTGTTTTGTGAAAATTTTTGTCTGGGCTGTACGCTGGTACAGATGTGAAATGGGGACGGCAATTGAGACAGAAAGGCAATATAAATAATGTGATGTCAAAGAAGAATGTTGAGGATTAAATGGGTAAATTTGATAATTAATCATGAGGTATTGAATAAAACTGAAAGGAAAAGACATATGTGGCCGTACTTGAGTGAAAGGAGTGAATGATTAATGATATACGTCTTGAGGCATCACTTTGTAATGTTGGGTGGAACGTAGATGCAGACGAAGGCCTGGCCGCACTGAGCAGGTTCAAGTGCATGTGAGCTGAAGTAGTAGAAGAGAGCCGAAAGCTTGCAAAGGGTACGCTAACGTGAGCAGCTACATCAAACCAGTTTTAGGACTGAAGACAAGAGAAAGCATTCTGGTTACATAGTTCAAAACAGGTAACCACTAGAATAGCTTACGAAACGTAGCTCTTTCGTGAGGAAATGTCTAGAGATACATAGAGCAATTCTTAAAGAGTACTCTAACTGCCATGGGTCTCCTTAATTCAGTTGTCTACATCTTTAGGTGCTTCGCTTGGACATCGAATTCAATCTGCAAGTCTCTTACCCAGAAAACTATTCCTCCATAATGTCAGTAACCTTGACACAACGACTATAATGGAGGATGCGAATGAAAAAGAAGACATCATACACATTGTATAGTGTCTCCTAAACGCCCATGAGCCGGATCTCAGACAAAAAAGAGCATGAAATGTGATGCTGGTCAGTCCTATGGAAATGGGTATTCGCGGTAACTTAACAGGAAGATTTTACCTGCTATTGTAAACGTATACTGCACGAAGTTCGAAGTTTTTCGCATAAATCACCATTATGAACAGAAGGTTGACATCTAGTGGTAGATAGTCCCTTCCACACTTTTTCGTCTTTCTTTATAAGGAAGCTATGTTGGTTGCACATGTTCCTAATGTTGTGTATACACCTTACAGATAATGGTTGCATCGAGGTTTTCTCATCTTTTTGAACCCAGTAAAGAACTTGTCCTTCCATCTATTCGCCTACCTATAAGAAATTTTAAGCTCTATTTCCAGCCTAATTACATCTTTAAGTCTATATTAGATTACATTAGATTAGTACTTGTTCCATAGATCATGAATACGACACTTCGTAATGATGTGGAACGTAATAAAAGGTGTCTATACAAGATATTACATTAGACAAAATATTACGTGACACTCAATATTTTTAATTTTTTTTTGTGGGGTTGGGAAATTACCCACTTACTATATCCAAACATTCATCTAATGAGTAGAAGGAGTTGCCATTAAGAAATTCTGTTAATTTCCTTTTAAATGCTATATGGCTATCTGTCAGACTTTTGATGCTATTAGGTAAGTGACCAAAGACTTTTGAGGCAGCATAATTTACCCCCTTCTGAGCCAAAGTTAGATTTAACCTTGAGTAGTGAAGATCATCCTTTCTCCAAGTGTTGTAGCCATGTACACTGCTATTACTTTTGAATTCGTTCTGATTGTTAATAACAAATTTCATAAGTGAATATATATATTGTGAGGCTACAGTGAAGATTTCTAGCTCTTTAAATAAGTGACTGCAGGATGATCTTGGATGAGCTCCAGCAATTATTCTGATTACACGCTTTTGTGCAATGAACACTCTTTAACTCAATGATGAGTTACCCCAGAATATGATGCCATACGAAAACAGAGAATGAAAATAGGCGTGGTAAGCTAATTTACTCAGATGTATATCGCCAAAATTTGCAATGACCCTAATAGCATAGGTAGCTGAACTGAAACGTTTCAACAGATCCTCAGTGTGTTTTTTCCAGTTCAACCCCTCATCAATGCGTACACCTAGAAATTTTGAATAGTCTACCTTAGCTGCCGATTTCTGATCGAAGTCTGTATTTATTAATGGGGTAATCCATTTACTGTGTGGAACTCTATGTACTATGTTTTGTCAAAGTTTAATGAGAGCCCATTTGCAGAGAACCACTTAAAGATTTTCTGAAAAACATCGTTAAAATTCCACCAGTTAATTCTTGTGTGATAGCTATACTTGCATCATTGGCAAAAAGTACCAGCTCTGCATCTTCGTGAATATAGAATGGCAAGTCATTAATATATATTAAGAACACCAGAGGGCCCAAGACCGAACCTTGCGGCACCCCAGTCTTGATTGTTCCCCAGTTTGAGAAATCACCAGTTCTTTTGCATATTATGTGAACTGTTTATTTCAACTTTCTCCACTCTTCCAATTAGGTATGATTTAAACCATTTGAGCACTGCCCCATTCATACCACAGTACTTGAGCTTATCTAGAAGTATTCGATGATTTACACAATCAAAAGCCTTTGATAGATGACAAAAAATCCCAACGGGTGACTTCTGATTACTCAAAGCATTTAGTATTTCATTAGTGAAAGTACATATATCATTTTCCGTTGAGTAACCCTTCTGGAAACCGAACTGACGTTTTGTTAAAACTTTCTTTTTACAAAGGTGTGAAGCTACTCTACAATACATTACTTTTTCAAGAATTTTGGATAAAGCACTCAGAAGAGAGATTGGGCAGTAGTTGTTGACATCAGTCGTATCCCCTTTTTTATGCAGTGGTTTAACAATGGCATACTTCAGTCTATCTGGGAAAATGCCCTACTTCAGAGAGCTATTACATATGTGGCTAAGAATCCCACTTATTTCTTGGGAACAAGCTTTTATTATCCTCTTGTAAATGCCATCAATTCCATGTGAGCTTTTATTCTTGTGAGAGTTTATTATCTTCCTAATTTCAGATGGAGAGGTGGATGGAATTTCAATTGTATCAAATGGTGTGGGTAAGGCCTCTTCCATTAACTGCCTTGGTTCTTCTAATGAACATCTAGATCCTATTTTCTCTACAACATTTAAAAAATGATTATTCAAAATGTTTTCGACTTCCAGCTTGTTGTTTATCAAGTTTCCATTCGCTTTGATGGTGATACCGTCATCCTGTACTCTTGTTTGTCCTGTCTCCCTTGTAATAATATTCCAAATTGTTTTGATTTTGTTATCAGAGGTATTAATCTCAGATGTGATGCACAAGCTTATGGACTTTTTAATAACCTTTCTTAACGTAGCACATTAGTTTTTATAATGTTTGGCTGTTTCTGTGTCATTACTCTTTCTTGTTGTTAGATACAGTTCCCTTTTGTGGTTACAAGAAATTTTTATTCCTTTAGTAAGCCCAGGTTTTTTGCATGGTTTCTTATAATTAGATTTAACTACTTTCTTGGGGAAACAGTTTTCAAATTCTCTTACAAATGTATCATGAAATACGTTATATTTTACATTAGCATTGGGTTCCTTGTACACCTCATCCCAGTCTAACTGCTGAAGATTTTCCCTGAAATTTCTAATTGTTGAGTCATTAATTGAAGGCACAACTTTGGAGGGTAGTTTTGAATTACTGAATGGAGCTATGTCATATACTGTAACTAGCTGAGCATCATGATCAGAAAGCCCATTCTCAACAGAACAAGAATTTATGTCTTTAAACCTATCTTGGTATATAAAAGTGTCCTTTACTACATGAGTAGGAAAATTAATGACACATGTCAAATTGAAAGGACCGAGCAAGACTTCCAGGTCATTCTTCCTATTACAGTCTTTCAGTGAACACTGAAGTCCCCACTATCTGACAGATAGCACAACAAGGCATCCAAGTTTTCCAGGAATATATGAAAGTTTCCTGAAGGGGACCTCTATACCGTTACAATTATAAAAGAGCCCTCCAGTTTAAGTCGACAGGCACATGCTTTATATGTTGCTCTAGACAAAACCTTTTTGTATCTAAGCTTTCTACACAGTGATAACTTTTGACATATATGGCAACTCCTCCTCCCACCTTATTCTCTCTACTCATATATAGTGTCCCCCCTTATGGATTTCGCTAACAACCCTGCCAGTTTACCACTCCCTTTCCTATTGCGATGTAGGCCATGCCTTGTGAAATTCCCCCTATCAATAGCCTCGACAGGAACCAATCCAATGTCTGACAGAGTGGCCGCCCTACGCAACTGATCCAACTCCATATTTACCCTCCTGACAGATCGGTTCAACTGGGGCTGATCATGCCGCATGAAAGCAGGCACCAGCCAAACATTGGTATGGGTCGTTGCCGAGGATATTTTCACCAGGTCACACTCAATGCTCTAGCCCTGATCCCTATCAATACTGTTTCCCACTCCACCCACCATCATCACACGATCCTGCTCTGTGAATCCCTTGCACAAGGAACCTATATCCTCTACCACCTGGCTAAGACTTGCACTTGGCTTGAAAAAGTTTGTGATCTGGTACCTGTCACCTATTTTTTCCTGCAAAATCTGGCCCACAGCTCTTCCATGGCTGCTACCTAGCGATAGAACTTTCCTCTTACTTTCTACTTTTTTTGAAACAGTTGGTTTCCTAATGAGATTCTGTTGCATCTTAACTACATCTACTTCTACTGGAGCCTCTTCCTTACTTAACTGTGGTAGCAAGTCAAATGTATTGGTTGTGCCAGTTGGGAAACTGCCAGACACTGTCCTCTTTCTGTGACCTCTCTTCCCAGCTACCACTTCCCACCGCTGTTTGCCCTCCTCCCCCTTACCCTCTTCAGTTCCTCCCTCGCTCTGTCCAAATCAGCCTGAAGGGCTCTAATTTTCTCCTCCTGCTCAGCTATAATCCTATCTCTTAAGCAAACCCTGCAAGAGAATGGAAGAGTCTCGTTTGCTTCCCAAATTCCCACGCCGCTACAATTTCCCCAATGAAACCACCTGTCACAACAGCTGCACAAAACCCCTGAACTAACCTTCCTACTGCAGCTCACACACTAAGTATCTATGATAGTTTGGAAATTAGTTATGAGATTTACTAAGCGATAACGATAATATATTAAATATAGATGCAAAAGGAAACTAATATGTAAGTAAAATACTACGAAATGCGCTTAAATTTGTGGTATAACGCTAAATATGCACGATCAAAAATTAGGCCTAAACAGCCGAATGTAACCAAAACGAACTTTTTGCGATAAGTGGAAGAATACGCAGATAAAAGGAAAACCTTTAATGGCAAGCTTGAAGAGCACACTAATGAATGTATTTAATTAGTTAATCTATACCAAATGCACTTAAGATTGCGGTATAACGCTAAATATGCACACTTGGAAAGTAAGGCGAAGTATTTAATCAGTTAAACTACAGCAAATGCAGTTCCAATTGCGGTATAGCGCTAAATATGCACACTCGAAAAACTAGGCCTAAGCAGCAATAAGTAAACAAACGAACTTTTCGCGATTACTAGAACACTACGCAAATAAGAGAAAAACTTTTAATGGTGAGCTTGAAGAGTACACTAAAGAACGTATTTAATTAGTTAAAAGTATTCAACTACAATTAATTAGAACCTAAATAACTTATCTTTCACGAGAGCTCTGTCTCCGTACGTGCGGTCTTTTGCAGGGCTACCAACCCATCCTAATCTGTTCGATGATCTGTTTGTTTTTCTACTCTCCTAGTAACATTCATCACTATAGTACCAGATGTACAACTACCACACTTGAAAAATTATTTCACTAAAGGTATTTGTTTCCCGAACCTCACTCAGAACTGCTACTGGATGGTAATACTAAACTTTCCTATCGAGGTGATTGGAAACGAAGATTCGCAAACTGAGTATCACTTACCAACAGTGCCACAGACTGCTTCTACTCTTCCATTTATTACATTAGCTGTCAGTCCTACCATTGTCTCGCAACTGCTCATTGACTAATTCCGTGAATTATTCCTTAATTTTCACTATTTTCGTTTCAGTCTGTTCACTGCATCATATTTTAGTATTAATACAGTTGTTTTTAGACTTACATTCCACTTGTCCTTTTTAATCAGTTTCTTTGCATTAGATTCCACAGTCGCTAAAACTGATTGAGGATTTAAACTGTGTTTTACGGGGGCTGTGTACTTCTGACAAAATTAAAATTTCATCAACAATCGCTACATGCTTGTTTAGACTTCACGACTTGTGTTAGCTTGTAGGTGTGCATCTACTATTTTCCTGCTCTGGCCAGATTTTCCTTTTGGTGCAAGTACGCATCAACAGAAATTTTATTACAAGTACATTGGTTAACATGAGCAACAAGGTGTGATCTCTACATTCATAGCACACAACATTGTCAACCTTATGTATCATAAGGAGATGTCACAAGCTAACTAAATAACAGAGGACACGTTACATGTCAGCAGTTGAGATTGTGCTGGCATAAGCTGTCGCCAGCACATTCGTTGGAAAACAGGTAGCAAGAAGATCGATAATAGGCACTGAATAAAGTGGGCCTATCAGGAGAGAGGCCAAAGACAGACCCACAAGCAACGTGCTGCCAATGGCCTCTCGATCGCCAGTATTTAGATCGATACCGCAGACTGTGGGGCCCAGTCAGTCACAAACAGTAGGTTCAGTTTCAGGCAGTCAGCCGCAATCAAAGTCTCAGTCTCAGGAAGCACATACCTGCTAGAGTAGTGTACAGAGCGCGATGTGTACCTCACCAGCAGTGAGGCTAACGTGGACCATTATGGAATAGCTTGTACCACAACACAAGGACTAGCTTAAAGATAAGTAGCTTTCTGCTGAGGTTAATAAAGAACCCTGTTAATACATGCTGCAATTTGTGTTGTGAAAAGAGGATACCGGCCACCAAACAACATCCTCCTCCATGCTTCTCATGGTACAAGACTCTACAGAGGCAAAAAATAAAAAAAATAAAATATTTGCGGAGCAAAATAACTGAAGATGGTCGAAGTAGAGAGGATATAAAATGTAGACTGGTTATGGCAAGGAAAGCGAGTATAGATTCGTCAGGAAGTCTTTTCTGAAAGTATTTGTATGGAGTTTAGCCATGTATGGAAGCGAAACATGGAAGACGACTAGTTTAGACAAGAAGAGAACATAAGCTGTCGAAATATGTTGCTACGGAAGAATGCTGAAGATTAGATGGGTAGATCACATAACTAATGAGGAGGTACCGAATAGAATTGGGGAGAAGAGGAATTTGTGGCACAACGTGAATACACTCATGCTCATAAATTATGGATAATGCTGATACATGGTGAAACAACGCTCTGGTGGACGGTTTGCGGATTTAAATCACCTCAGGGTAAGACCAAGCGGCGCACTTGACCTGCGGTCGTCGCACGGTGGCGCTTCCAGCAGTCCACATACGGAGAGGTATACTAGTGAATGTCAGAGTACGGTGCAACGAGTAAGTGTGCAGACGTTTTCAGCCGTGCTAATGGTGACTGTGCGTTGAAAATGGCTCAAAGAACACATATTGATGACGTTATGAGGGGTAGAATACTAGGGTGACTTGAGGATGGTAAAACACAGCAGGTCGTAGCACGGGCCCTCTGTGTGCTACGTGTGATCTCACGATTATGGGAACGATTCCAGCAGAGAGGAAACGTGTCGAGGCCCTGCAGTATGGGACGTCCACAGTGTACAACACCACAAGAGGACCGATATAAAACCACCAGTGCCCGCCGACGGCCACGGAGTACTGCAGGAAGCCTTGCTCGGGACCTTACCGCAGCCACTGGAACAGTTGTCTACAGACACACAATCTACAGACGACTGAACAGACATGGTTTTTTCGCCCAGAGACCTGAAAGGTGCATTCCACTGACCCCTGGTCACAGGGGAGTCCGTAAAGCCTGGTGTCAAGAACACAGTTCATTGTCACTGGAACAGTGGTCCCAGGTTATGTTCGCGGACGAGTCCAGGTATAGTCTGAACAGTGATTCTCACCGGGTTTTCATCTAGCATGAACCAGGAAACAGGTAACAACCCCTTAATGTACTTGAATGGGATCTGTATTGAGGTCGTGGTTTGATGGTGTGGGGTGGGCTTATGATTGGTGCACTTACACGCCTGCACGTCTTTCACAGAGGAACTGTAACGGATCAGGTGTGTCGGGACGTCATTTTGCCCTTTTCAGGACTGCAGTGAGTTTCACCTTCCTCCTGATGGATGATAATGCACGGCCCCACCGAGCTTCCATAGTGGAGGAGTACCTTGAAGCAGAAGATATCAGGCGAATGGAGTGGCCTGCCTGTTCTCCAGACCTAAACCCCATCGAGCACGTCTGGGATCCTCTCAGTCGACGTATCGCTGCACGTCATCAAATCCCTAGGACACTTGAGGAGCCCCGACAGGCACTGGTGCAAGAATGGGACGCTATACTCCAGCAGCTGCTCGACCACCTGATCCAGAGTATACCAACCGGTTGTGCGGCCTGTGTACGTATGCATGATGATCCTATCCCATATTGACGTCGGGGTACATGCACAGGAAACAGTGGCGTTTTGTAGCACATGCATTTCGGGACGTTTTTCTCAACTTATCACCAATAGCGTGGACTTACAGATATGCGTCGTATGTGTTCCTTATGAGCCTGTGCTATTAGCGTCAGTTTTGTGTAGTGCCTCGTTGTGTGTCACCACATTCTGCAATTATCCTTAATTTATGAGCGTGAGTGTAGAAGAAGCTATTGGTTGGTGGGACAAGTTCTCAGGAACAAGGAACCACCAATTTATTACTGGAGGTCAGCGTGGAGAGTAAAAATCGTAGAGGGGGACCAAGAGATGAATACATTAAGCAGATTAAGAAGTATGTAGGTTGCAGTAGTTGAGGATAGAGCAGCATGGAGGGTTGCATCATACCAGTCTAGACTGAAAATCTCAACTACAAACAGAAAGACCATCTAAAGACCATCCACTACCCTCCGTACTAGTTCTTCACGCATCACAATGCTTATGACTTCGTATCTTGTGATCTATGTGTCGTACAATAAGATAATTCAGAGGCATGTTTACTGGATACTTTAAAAAATAGGCTAAAGTAGAGGGCAGATCCCAAAATAAATCTGTTGCTGTTCTTTCGCCAATATTTTTCGGTTTCAAATTTGGCGGAACGAAATACACTCCTAAAAAGGTTCACAACCTACTATGTCCTCTCGATAAGAGATCATGGATCGGGTCAGTACCACGACATACCGTCTGCGTAGGAGAATCGCAGCGGTTGGACACTTGGTTTCGCAGACGGCACAGGCAGGTTATTTGCTGGCACTCCCAGTCGTTCTACCCCCCCCCCCCTCCCCCCGGTGGTGGCTTGTGACTTTCTGGCTCAACAGCGAAGCAATGGGCGAAAAGTGGACAGCGCATGTGTCTACGGTGTGTCGCACACAAGCTTCTACAATGTCAGTGTACTCATTTCCATGGATTCTGACGTTCGCTGGAACCCAGCAGAATCTGTTTTCTCTTTTTGGTCATGAATATGCATCAGGGAGACCTGAATCGACTGCTGAATTTTTTCCACTGGTTACATCTTTGGAACAGCCTGTAGCGCAGTGAAGCAAACCGAGTGGATGAGGAAGTTATTCCGTATTTCACACCTCATCAGCTCCATTGCCCTGAGGATTATATGTATCTCTGCAGTATAGACCGTAAATTCGTTTAGTAGGTGATCCCTGGGAGCAGAGTTGGGAAAAACCATTCATCAGCCAAGTGAATCCTCTTGTTTAAGCCTATGAGTGTACTCTGCAATAAAATTTTAGATCTTGTGTAAAATGTTGCTTTTCTTCACTGCACAATAATGTAACGGTTCAGGTAAACTTCTGGTCGCAAATTAAGTCTGCTCTCAATCTGTTCCCGGGAAGAGTTAATTATCTAATATACATCGCACAGCCAACACCTTTCACACGTATACTAAGCAGCTAGAGGGTCAGGCCGAATATTTTTAATTTTTAATGCATTGGCTTTTGGTAAGTGCCCATAGAGGCATCTCACTAGTGGAGTGTTAATTATGTCGATACGAAAGTCGGCACAACACAACGCAACAACCAGTCCCTGAGCGGGGAAAATCCCCGACTCAGTTGGGATCCGAACGCGGACCCCTCGATTTAGCATTGCGCCACCCTGACCGTGCAGCAACCGAAGAGGACACGCAGAAGTTTAATAAGGCTAAACGACACTTTGCCGACGTGTTTTCGCAATGACGCAAACTTCATTACAATGCATTCAAATTTTTAGGGAGAATCCGAGAGAGGCGCCGCATGCGGTATAGACTGCACACCGACACAGTGTGGGCGCATCGGCACTGCAGTTGTTTAGTGAACGCCAGAACATCATAAAATTATATACGTTAAGATCGAGGAAGTTTTACATAAGCTTTGGGGGAATAACTGAGATAAGTCTATAAATATCCCTTCAAAATCTTTTTCGGCGTCACGATTGGTTCTCAGTGTATGGTAAATAGTCAAATATTTCCAAATATTTGAGTAGTTGTATTATAAGTAGGTTCTGTTGGACGTGTTTTGATTCTAGTGCGGCCATCTTGGATATCAAGGTCATGAATTTATAAGACGCGGCGTCTCTCTCCTAAAGTTAGGGACACATGCCGCACTTTTTTTCGTTAGGGATATTTCCCCCAAAAATCAGCTAAAAGTTTTAAATAAGGGAACACATTTGTGTTTTGCTTGTATTTTCGTTAAAACGACTTAGCATTCACAACGTTTCAGCTTCCGAATGACCCGGATGACAATGCAAAAGAATAAAAAAAATATCCCTCCTGTTTGTGTAACAGGAGTAGAGACTTACATCTGAAAATAGCAAATAATGATTGGTCATGTTGCGCAACTAGTAAGTTTTGGTGACAAGAAGATTGCACAACTTTTTATGTATTTTGTATCGATTTTCGCTGAGAAAATTCGAAGAAAACCGAATGAACTAAGTTTGTAACTCTTTCTTTTGTTTTTGATTTAATATTTCACCAGGATTTATTGAGTGTATTAATTAAAGACAAACGGCTTATACATCTTGGTTTAGCGTTTTTAACTATCAGTAAGTAAACTAGTTACTAAACCAGGGAACTACTTAGATATATAAATCAGACACTAAAAATCTATCGTTAACATTTTTAACAGTTTTTCTTCGCCTTACAACTCATTTATAACCAAAAAACTATTTATAAGTCCATAAACAGGTTTTAACTTAAAAAACTTGGGAGTTTTGTGATTTTTAGTATGCGGCTTGTCACCCATATCATAAAGGATAGACGCCACAATTTAAAGATGTTTTTATGGTCAAATATTATGTTTAAATGTTATATTGGAGAACCAAAAAAATTGTATGTGGTAGGTAACTAGTTTTTGTTGTTGTAAAAAGAGATAGTTTTACTAAAAGAGTACCATGGAACTTTACAGATGCTGTATGTATGCCTACATCAAACAAGTATGGTACTGGCTGAGGAACGTACGTCAGATCACTAGATCTTGAAGAGGACATGTTTAATACGTCTCTAAAAGTCGGCAAATTATAAGAGATTGTAACACTACGCTACTGCGCACAATACTTATTAAAGCCTGTACTATGGTAAGTTAACAGGCTTTACCTAATAAGAAAGGATTTTGGTATATATGTTGACCGCGTGTACCTGAATGGAGGCAAAATCAGACTTTCACCCACTCAGTAAAAACAATGATGCGTCAAGCAAGTCTGAAGTGCAACTACACGTTAGGACAGATAAGAAACAACACATCAGATGCTACCAAATTGTTAATAATACGGTCGCCAGCCTAATTAGGCATTAACTGAGTTTCTTCTCAGTACAAGTTGATGTACGTTCATACAAAACAACACGTAATAACACTGCATACTATGGTAAATTTTAGAACCAGAAAATGTACTGAACTAATGATTTCACTTTCTGTACTAATATGGACAAGCCATAAATACACAACAATACATTATAATGTTTACTACAAACTTCGTACTGTCTATTGATCTGATTAAAATCGGGCATAGGTTACCCTAGAAATAGCACTTTCGAAACACACATACAATATCAATTTTGAAAAAGGTAAAACACTAATAAATTTTGGTTTTATATTGCCCTTAACTTTGCTGGTCAAATGAGTTCAGTACACTTCAGAATTTAAGTGATTGGAAAAGAAAAATGGGGGGGGGGGCTGAAACTGTTATAATCACTGTATCGAAACAATTAACTATTGAAAGCATTAAGCACTCAAGATTTCCAATATATGAATTACTACTCTTTTTATCATATTTCCTGCTCATTTAACTACCATTATTTTTGTCTCAAATTAATTAAACTTCATTACTAAACCAATTTCAACATTATCTTCCAACTTTGTCAGACCTATATTATTTGTCTATTATTTCATAACAACAAAGTTCTTTAAACATCATTCTAACATAGCTAGGTCTGCAGGTAATTATTATCAACATAAATTTTAATTCTTCATCTCGGGACACTCGGATTGCACATGTGGAAAGGACCCTGTCTAGGTTAGTGATGAGGATAATTAAATGATAGGACAGTTCTGGTAAAAGTTAAGTTGTTATTGAACAGTCAGGAACAAAAGTAACACTGGTCCACACGAATACAGTACTAAAGGTTTCAACCTGTTCGTATCGAAGCGGCGGTTGGCGGGCGGCGAGATGACGAGGCGCAGAGCACACATACAAGCACAGCTATGGCTCTTGATGTATCGGCACTTTACTTCTTCATAGCGTCGCAATATTTTTCCATTTAGTGCCAATGGAATACTGCTATGCTGTATAGGCATCGGAAACGGCACATCCGAGGCTCAACGAAATCACGTTTTCCAGGAGAGCCTTCTCGATCCAGAACGTGTTACTCAGACCGATGCCCAACTCCGACTACTACTGCTGAGCCCGTTATGCCGTGCCGCGCCCGCGTGCATTTTCCCGCGCTCGCCTGCCATCCACCTTTTACTGCTCTCCTACAGACAGGGTATTCACCAAAGGTTTTGCATTCTACATATCCTAATACATTGCCTACGTGTGGTTCAGGCGCACAAATACAACTTTAACATCTTACAACAGTTTCAACATTTCTTACATTTCCATTTTGTTATAATATTGCTTGCAATTTGACATAAACATTAATATTCACATCGAAAATTGTTTACAGTTTCTTTAACATAATGACATGAAAAGAAAAAAGAAATGAAATCAGAACATCGCTTACACTAATTTATCGAAAATCGGAAGAAAAAATTATTATATGTACAGTTGTTGTTGTTACACACGCGCTGTTTCCAGTAAATTTCACTAAGTGCAAATTTGATGGGAACAATGGTTCTGAATCTTTGTGTGAATGTCCCAAAAAAAATTTTTTATACCACAAACTTTCTTTCACTCACATTATATAGGTCTACACTTTTTAACATATCAAGAACATTTTCTTATCATTTACTTAAGTGCCTTTGGCACAGTCCAACCTCCTATCACAACATTATTTAAATAGCAAATTACTCATTTTTACTAAATTTCTCAAAGAAATAATTTCAAATTCCGGAACACAAACATTTAACTACAAAAGCAAATGCAAATATCTATATACACTATAAGACAATTTGTTGCTGCTTGCATTGAATGGCAGTCCATTTCCTTACTTACTAAAAAAAACACACAATAAAATTTAGAAAAATCACTACATATATTTGCTGCCTATTATTCAGATTTGTGCAGTCCATTTTGCATCATTTTACCACATCACCTGTACCATACTTACAATTCTCCATTGACTATTTATCTGCCCTCATTGGTGTTTGGCAGTCCTTTATATTATGACTCATATACTGCCCACTTTGGTTTTTGACAGTCCCATCTTTTATTTGGCTTGCAGCATTTACCCTTTCTTTTCAGCCCTTTTCTCCATACATCTTTACATTTACAGTACATTTGGTAATCTGAAACTCACATAAGTACATTAGCAGACTGATATTGGTACACATATATTTACAAAGATTAGTTACATTTGGAATAATTTCGTTTCAGCATAAGATACAGCATATTTACTGCAAATTGCTCTCTGAGTGTACTTAGGTCACTCACTCCTAGGAACATACAGTTTCAGGTCCACAACATTTCTTACACCTAAAGGTTTTTTGGATTTTGGGTAGATCAGGTAGTAAGCATTATTGTGTGGAATGTTTTGTATTATATACGGCCCATTATAAATATATTTAAATTTGGAAATTTCATGGTTCAGCTCACTAGACTTTTCGTGGGTTTTTAAAAGAACATAATCCCGATTTTTAAATTTTGAAACTTTCAGATTTTTATCATGTCTTTTAGATCTAGATTCAGCTTTTTGCTTGTCCTTTTTCTGACTAATTCTTTCTTTTGACTCAATCCCAAACTTGTACAAGGTGGAAACTCTAGTTTTTCTTCAATTAAACTTTTACTTCTGCTGCCTAACAAAATTTCTTCCGGTGGGAATCCAGTAGATTCATGATGTAAGGTGTTCATGACATTCTCAAAATCCGATATAAATCTACCCCAGGCTCTATGGATATGACTGCAGTACGTTCTACACAATCTCCCGATTTCTCGCATGTACCTTTTAACCAGGTTGCTAGCAGGATGGTAGGCTGCGATATATTTAACCTCCACACCATTTTGCACCATTCCTTCGTTCCAAATTTTGGATATGAATTGGGGACCATTGTCAGATAGTACTGCCTTGGGTTTCCCAATGGTTCTGAAGTATTCGACCATCCTACAAAATACAGCTTTTGCTGTTGCTTTTTTCAAGGGGTATAATTTCACAAACTTTGAGAATAATTCCAAAATTACTAAAATATATGCACAATTTCCCGACGTCTTTGGGAGGGGACCATACAAATCTACAGATAATAATTCTAGGGTGTCTTCAGGTAATGTACTTTGCATTGGACCTCTACTAGTTCTGTTCGGTACTTTGGCCTTTTGACAGACATCACACGACTTAATCCGTTCCTTTACCTTTTTACTGACGCTACCAGCAATCACTACTACGTTATTCAATTTATCCAAACATTTCTTTGGCCCACTATGCCCCAATGCTAAATGAAAATAGTCTATGACATCAGTATCAAACTGGTGTGGCCAACATACTCTCCATTCCTCAGTGACTAAATCTTTCCTCCTATATAAAATGCCTTTAAAGATTTTGTAATATTTCTTAATTTGAGGATACTGTACACTGTCAAAATTTACCTTCACATATTTCCATGTCGGATCCTCATTCTGATGGTATCTCATATTTTTACATTTTTGCTCACTTTTCCTTTTTCCTGAAACCTCTTTCATATATCTTACCTGAAAAGAACCCTCTTCACCATTTTCATTGGGCACTTCACTCATACCATTAGCAATCGAGATAAAGCATCTGCCACATAATTCTCAGTACCCTTAACATAGCAAATCTCGTAATCAAATTGTTGCAGGTACAAAGCCCAACAAGTTAGCCAGCCATTAAGTAAACGACAATCTTTAAGAAAAGTTAAAGCTTTGTGGTCAGTACGTATTATGAGCTTATGGCCCCATAGATAATTTCTGAATTTCTTTAACCCCCATATAATGGCTAAAGCTTCCTTTTCCCATATAGTGTAGTTTCTCTCGTATTTTGTGAGAGTTCTACTTGCAAACGCGATAGTCCTGTGTTCGATTTCCTTGCCATCACAGATTTCTTGGAAAACTTCTATACCAATTCCACAAGCACTGCTGTCAGTACTCGTGTGAAAAGGTTTTGACAGTATGGGATGATGCAAAATATTGTCATTCAAAAGTTCACTTTTTAAATTTTCGAAATCTCTCATACATCTTTCAGTCCACACAAAAGCACTATTTTTCTTAAGTAGATTATTCAAATGAGGAATATTAAAAACTTGCCCCTTGACGAATTTTCTATAGAACCCACATAAACCTAAAAAGGCTTTCAACTGTTTTCTATTTCTAGGAGCTGGACATCCTGCTATTGCACTTAACTTTTCCGGGTCCTTGCCAATACCGGTCGTAGCAATAATGTGCCGCAGAAACTTTATTTCCGACTTCACGAATTCACATTTTTTCCACTTAAGTGTCATGCCCCCTGCTTGTAGAGCAATAAAAACTTTTTGCAATAATTTACAATGCTCTTGCCATTCTTCAGTAGCAATTAGCAAATCATCTACATAAATGGTTAGCCAGGAACTCAATTCTCTCCCTAATACAAAGTCCAGAGCCCTAATAAATACTGCCACAGAAGTGTTAAGCCCAAATGGCATCCTTTAAAGTGATAGCATTTCCCAGCGAATAGAAAAGCGGTATATTTACGGGATTCTTTACTCAATGGGATTTGCCAGTATCTGGCGGTCATGTCCAGACTGGTTAAATACTTCACATTATAAAAGTTTTGGAGTATTTCGTCCAGATTTTCAGGTCTGTCTATTTCCTTCTTTTTAATTTTGCTCAAAGTCCTGGCGTCGATAACTACACTCACTGCCCCATCCCTTTTATTCACGATGATAAGGGGACTATTATATTCGCTGCTACTCCGTTCGATTACACCCCATTCTATCATTTTATCTATAGCCACTTGCACAGCCTGCCTCTTTGATATGGGTACCGAAAACGGTCTTACAAAGAAAGGTTTATGCTCTATTGTCTCAATCTGGTATTCGAAGTTCTTAACTAGGCCAGGTTTGTCCGAAAATACGGTGCTATTACTTTCTAAAATATCAAGCAATTTTGTTTTCTGATCAGGAGATATCTCCTTCAAATTTTCCACAATTTCTTTAAAATTATGCCCCTGCTTGTCACTCTCATCTATTAACCTCTGGACATGGTACACCTCACACATGTTGGTCAAACCATCATTCCCTTGGTCGATCTCCAACAATAAAGAATCAATTTCTGAATCGAATACCTTCCCATTTTCCTCGAATTTTAATTCCAAATTCATAGATGCATTATTAATTTTTATCACTTCCTGGCTACAATCAATAATAACCTTTCCTTTATCTAACCAATCTATTCCCAGAATCATTTCAGTACTCAAGTCTGGCACAACCAAAAAATCGTGTTCAAACTTTTGTCCTTTTATACTAAATTCAACCAAAATCTGGTTCTTTACCAGCTTGCTAGTCTTGTCCATAGCACCAACAATTTTTACACCGATCACTGACATAATTACTAGTCCAGGCTTTATCACAAATGTGTTCGAAAAACGACTGGGAGATTGCACTTATCTGAGATCCAGTATCAAGAAGTACTTGCAATTTCACATTATAAATTTCAACTGGTATTACAGTTTGTTTAACCATCAAATGCTTTTCCTTGTTGTGGTCTTCCCTAAGCAAATCCGGGTCGACGATAACATCGTCCCAAGATATGCTTTTAACATTCACATCACCTATATCTGGTGGTTTCTTTGGTTCCGGGAGTTCAAAGTCATTAACTACTTGAACTCTTTGTAAAATAGACCCTGAGTCGTCGGGTGGCTCTTTCTTTCTTTGTTCAGTCTCAACTCTGGATTTTGTTTTCAAACTTCATCATCATTAGGTACAATATCGCAATTAGCTGTATTCCCATTATTTTCACTATTACTGGAATATTCGTCATCTGAACTATCGTCAGAATCCGACCATTCTGGATCGCTTTCAGGTTCTAACACAAAAGCTTTTCAGAGACAGGCACTAAGTTCTCCCTCTGCATTTTCGTCAGGCTTTAATTTTAATTCAGTATCCTCTTTTGGCGAAACGGCCTCATTCTCCACTTTACTCACATCCACTGTTACTTCATATTTAGTGTAATCCTCGTGGACTTTATTCACTTTTAGGTAATTATCGGCCCCTTCTCCACGGTGCCTTTCGGTAGCAGCTTGTACTGTAGGGGGATCATTAACAGAAGTTACTTCCTCGTCAATGTTTAGGATTTCATCCTCCAATTCCTTCCTATCTTTAACCTTCGTCCTATTGGCAGCACGCGTACTTTGCGCGGCGCTATTTACTCTCTCCTCTTCAAATTCGGGCCACGTCACCTTATCGACGTCCCTACTATCTTCTTTTCCACTAACTAACTTCCTTGTCTCATACTCCTTCTTAAAATCCTCCCACTCACATTGATTTAGGCCCTTGTACAGATCATCGATCTGCACACGCCAATCAGTTACTTCTGCTAATTCATTCTCGCCATTTACTTCATTGCTAACACTGCTAACCGCACCTCTCTGTGTATCCACAGTTTCATCTATTATTTCCTTCGCCACGGAATTACCACTCGTAATGTATTCACCAGTTCTTACGGCAATGTTCGTACCTAATGCTGCCGCATTGCTAGCGGCTTCCCTCTGAACCGCTGCTCCGCTAGGCTGGGCTGTTGCCCTCTGATGCTCCACTCGCCTGTTAACCAGGATCGCTCTGTGCGGCGAAGATGACTCATTCACGCTCGCACCTGACGCTTGTTTCGCAACAACACGTTGCGTCGTTCCACGCCTGTCTCTAACCTGTCTCATAACTTTACTGTCAGTTCAGTAACCTTTCTTAAATTGGGGCCGGTATGTATTGTCCGCTTCCGTTTGGCCCGCAACGTTCGCGGAAATCAGTTTCCCGCGTCGTTATTATTTTGCACGGTGTACCCTCTACCGCGACCTGGATAACTTCCTCTTCCTCTTCCTCACCTCTACCGAGAGGTATCATATTGACGCGAAACCCATCGCCGTCATTTCTCTCGTCATTATTACTGTTATTCCTGTTACTAAAATTTTGATGATTGGCGCGACTTTCGCGCCAATGGTCTTCGTCTTCGACCCTTTCGAGAAACGCTTGGAAGCTGCGATGATTGCTTCCCACGTATCTCTTCGAATCTTCTGGAAGCTTTTTATATAGCTCCCATATGATTTCCGAATCGGATCTTCTCCCTCTTAAATGCCACTTCCGGTACCAATATTCGCAGAAATCTTTCAAAGAGTTCCTGCCCCTGTTATCATGAAGCTTGGCCATGATAAACTCGCGCCATAAATGATCCTGTTTTTGTTCGGACCAATATTCTTCCGTAAACTTTTGCTTAAATTCTTCGAACGTCATTCGTTCGGTATTCAAATTAATTCCCCAGCGCTTAGCATCACCTGCTAAGGCGCTAATTACTACGTTTATCTTTTCCTGATCAGACAAGTGTTCAGGAAATATCCTCTCGCAATTTTTGATGAAATCAAACGGATGCCATCCGTTATGTTTCTTGGCGGGATCGAAGCGTTCCTCACCTTCTAACAGCTTCGTAAGTGGTGTGCCACTACAGACAACACCAGGTCTAACTTTAATTTTACTCTCAAGATCGAAAATTTTGTCTTGAATTTTCGAAGTATTTTGTTCACATTTTTGTACACATCCGGTAACTTTCTCACCTAAATCTCTTTCAGTGTCTGAAACTGCCTTTTTCAATTGTGAGATACCGTGTTGACATTCGTTTACGATCTCAGTTTTAAGACCGAAAACTTTTTCGTCATGTTTTGTTTTAACTGGAGGCTCTACTTTCTCTTGGATGTTGAGGATTTCAACATCAAATCTACTGTTAATGTTGTCAATTTCCCCCTGCATAGTATCCATATTCTTGTTAATTGTGTCAATTTCAAATTTCATAGTATTTACTACAGAGCTTAAATTACCCACTTTTTGTTCTACCTGTTCTATTTTTTTACTAATTTTAATTCCTTGTTCTTCGACCTGTGTTTTAAGCTGCTCGTTCTGTGTTTTGAGCTGATTACTTTGTGTTTTGAGCTGCTCGGCAACGTGTGTTTTAAGCTGATTATTCTGCCCTGCAATTTGTTTGGTTAATTGTTCAAATAAATCGTTCATGCTTAAAATTTTCACACTATTTTGTTCTACGGAATCGGTGTGTTCCGATCCTACTTCAAAAGTTTCTTTTGGTTCTTTCTTTATCTGTGGAGAATCAAACATGTCAGTGGATTCGTTCACGTACCCACTATCATCTACAAAGTCATTCTCTACTTCCTGTTTTATCCCTTGCTGTGTTCGAGGCAATCTCGATATTTCAATCTGTTCGTTAACATGTTCGTGATACTGTATGTACGCCAATTGTCTACCGCTAACGCCATCTGTTATCTGGCTGCGTACACTCCTGTCATTGCCAGCCGCATTTTCCATTTCGCTCGGGACATCTACTGTTTCTACGTTCTTGTCCATACTGAATGCAAATTACACCACACTGCCGTACTTAACGTTCACTGCTATTTATTTTACTAATTATTATTGCAATTCGTGCCACTGAACATCCACTGTTCGGTATTCACATTAATTTGTGACCGACAACAACTGGATGTCCTGTCACCGGGAGCCACTTGTAACACTACGCTACTGTGCACGATACTTATTAAAGCCTGTACTATGGTAAGTTAACGGGCTTCACCTTATAAGATAGGATTTTGGTATATATGTTGACCGCGTGTACCTGAATGGAGGCAAAATCAGACTTTCACCCACTGAGTAACAACAACGATACGTCAAGCAAGTCTGAAGTGCAACTACACATTAGGACGGACAAGAAACAACAAAAAATGGTTCAAATGGCTCTGAGCACTATGGGACTTAACATCTATGGTCATCAGTCCCCTAGAACTTAGAACTACTAAAACCTAACTAACGTACGGACATCACACAACACCCAGTCATCACGAGGCAGAGAAAATCCCTGACCCCGCCGGGAATCGAACCCGGGAACCCGGGCGCGAGAAAGCGAGAACGCTACCGCACGACCACGAGCTGCGGACAAGAAACAACACATCAGATGCTACCAAATTGATAATAATGCGGTCGCCAGCCTAATTAGGCATTAACTGAGTTTCTTCCCAGTACAAGCTGATGTACGTTCATACAAAACAACACGTAATAACACTGCATACTATGGTAAATTTTAGAACCAGAAAATTTACTGAACTAATGATTTCACTTTCTGTACTAATATGGACAAGCCATAAATACACAACAATACACTATAATGTTTACTACAAACTTCGTACTGTCTATTGATCTGATTAAAATCGGGCATAGGTTACCCTAGAAATAGCACTTTCGAAACACACATACAATATCAATTCTGAAAAAGGTAAAACACTAATAAATTTTGGTTTTATATTGCCCTTAACTTTGCTGGTCAAATCAGTTCAGTACACTTCAGAATTTAAATGAATAGAAAAGGAAAAGGGGGGTGGGGCCTTAAACTGTTATAATCACTGTATCGAAACAATTAACTATTGAAAGCATTAAGCACTCAAGATTTCCAATATATGAATTACTACTCTTTTTATCTTATTTCCTGCTCATTTAACTACCATTATTTTTGTCGCAAATTAATTAAACTTCATTACTAAACCAATTTCAACATTATCTTCCAACTTTGTCATACCTATATTGTTTGTCTATTATTTCATGAACAACAAAGTTCTTTAAACATCATTCTAACATAGCTAGGTCTGCAGGTAATTATTATTAACATAAATTTTAATTCTTCATCTCGGGACACTCGGATTGCACAACATGTGGAAAGGACCCTGTCTAGGTTAGTGATGAGGATAATTAAATGATAGGACAGTTCTGGTAAAAGTTAAGTTGTTATTGAACAGTCAGGAACAAAAGTAACACTGGTCCACACGAATACAGTACTAAAAGTTTCAACCTGTTCGTATCGAAGCGGTGGTTGGCGGGCGGCGAGATGACGAGGCGCAGAGCACACATACAAGCACAGCTATGGCTCTTGATGTATCGGCACTTTACTTCTTCATAGCGTCGCAATATTTTTCCATTTAGTGCCAAAGGAATACTGCTATGCTGTATAGGCGTCGGAAACGGCACATCCGAGGCTCAACGAAATCACGTTTTCCAGGAGAGCCTCCTCGATCCAGAACGTGTTACTCAGACCGATGCCCAACTCCGACTACTACTGCTGAGCCCGTTATGCCGTGCCGCGCCCGCGTGCATTTTCCCGCGCTCGCCTGCCGTCCAACTTTTACCGCTCCCCTACAGACAGGGTATTCACCAAAGGTTTTGCATTCTACATATCCTAATACATAGCCTACGTATGGACCAGGCGCACAATTACAACTTTAACATCTTACAACAGTTTCAACATTTCTTACATTTCCATTTTGTTATAATATTGCTTGCAATTTGACATAAACATTAATATTCACATCGAAAATTGTTTACAATTTCTTTAACATAATGACATGAAAAGAAAAAAGAAATGAAATCAGAACACCGCTTACACTAATTTATCGAAAATCAGAAGAAAAAATTATCATATGTACAGTTGTTGTTGTTACAAGATCTGAAGCTGGCTGTTGCTTGTTGTTACCTGTGCGAGTGTGCAAATAGTCGTCACTTTGCTGCTTACATGTGTTACACAAGTGTGATGACGTTTACAATAGGAACATGCGTAAATGAGAAGACGAAAGAATACAAAATCAGGCGTGTCGATCCCTCGAGCACTCCAGCACACGCGAAAACTGCTTTTATCAGCGATTTAATTATTGTTTCTCGAGAGTTTTCTGACAGATTGAAAAAAGTCGTCCAGGATGTAATAATACTACAATCCAGTGTATCGCATTTATCACTTCATTTAGTTTTTTGCAATCTTAATATTGTGCTTGTGAACAGAAAAGTATGTATATCGATACTTTATTAACAATGGTCCCCAATTAATGAACTATAATGTATATTGAGTAAAAATCTCTCGGTGTACATGCCGCGTCAAATCAGGATAAATCTCCAAGCTTTCGACCACTCCACACAAGAGTGGTCGTCGTCAGGGCTAAAACTGACTGTCGTGAACTAGCGAGGTTCCCACTTTTATATGCAAAGGACGGCTACTGATTGGCTGGAATACGTCAGCGATATGGCGCTTGAACGGAAGGGGCTGTGTTAGTGTGCGCATAATGATATGCAGCATCGGTGTGACGCGTAAATTGTGGCGAGCCACTGCAAATGTTAACGACTGAGCACGTGTCTGGGTCACAGTACGTACTGTAATCAAGAGCATGTGGCAAATGAAGTAGAGGAAGAAGAGTATTGTTGTTGACGCGGCATGTACACCGAGAGATTTTTACTCAAGAAATACGTCGCGAAAGACTTCGTAGCCATATAATGTATATTTGCTATAAAATATTCAAAATCAACATTTTAAAAATCTATAGAAGAAACGAGAAACGCTGGCCAAGTCAGGGACATTGTACTGTGTAAAATCCTAAAATCCAAAGAGTTCTGGCGTTGAGTTGAGGCGTGAAAGCACGCAGACGTAGATACGGAGTTTTGGAGAGTTCAATCGTACAGTAGATTAGCTTGTACGGAAGGGGCTGTGTTAGTGTGCGCATAATGATATGCAGCATCGGTGTGACGCGTAAATTGTGGTGAGGCACTGCAAATGTTAACGACTGAGCACGTGTCTGGGTCACAGTACGTACTGTAATCAAGAGCATGTGGCAAATGAAGTAGAGGAAGAAGAGTATTGTTGTTGTTGTGATCTTAATTCCAGAGACTAGTTTGATGCAGCACTCGATGTTACTCTATCATGTGCAAGCTTCTTCATCTCCAAGTACCTACTGCAACCTATCTCCTTCTGAATCGGCGGAGTGTATTCATCTCTTGGTCTTCCTCTATGATTTTTACCGTCCACGCTACCCTCTAATACTAAATTAGTAATCACTTGATGACTCAGAACACGTCCTACCAACAGATACCTTCTTCTAGTCAAGTTGTGCCGCAAATTTCTCTTCTCCCCAATTCTGTCCAGTACCTTCACATTAGTTGCGTAATCTACCCGTCTACAGCATTCTTCTGGAGCACCACATTTCGAAAGTTTCTATTCTCTTCCTGTCCAACCTATTTATCGTCCATGTTTCACTTCCATACATGGCTACATACTTTCAAAAAGGTCTTTCTGACACTTAAATCTATACTCGATGTTAACAAATTTCTTTCCTTCAGTAACACTTTCCTTGCCGTTCCCAGTCTACATTTTATATCCTCTCTACTTCGACCGTCTTCAGTTATTTTGCTCCCCAAATAGCAAAACTCATTTACTACTTTAAGTGTCTGATTCCCTGATCTAATTCCCTCAGCATCACCTGATTTAATTCGACTACATTCCATTATCCTCGTTTTGCTTTTGTTGATGTCCCTCATATACTCGTATCTTCTTTTCAAGACACTCCAATCCGTTCAGCTGCTTTTCCAGTCCCTTTGGTGTTCCTGACAGAATTACAATGTCAGCGGCAAACCTCCAGTATTTTTTTTCTTCTCCATGGATTTTAATTCCTGCCCCAAATTTTTGTTTTGTTTCCTTTACTGCTTGCTCAATATATACACTGAATAACATGCCCCTCGACTCATAGCTGCCATCTGTTTTCTCTATAATTCCCTTTCGCTCCCTGTATTTGACACTTGCCACTCTCAGAATTTGAAAGATAGTATTCCAGTCAACTTTGTCAAAAGTTTTCTTTAAGTCTACAAATGATAAGAACGTAGATTTGCCTACTTTATAAGGTAAGTCGTAGGATTCGTATTTCCTCTCGTGTTCGAACGTTTTTCTACGGAATCCAAACAGATCTTCCCCTAGGTCGGCTTCTACCAATTTTTCTATTCGTCTGTAATGAATTTGTGTTAGTATTTTGCTGCCGTGAATTATTAAACTGATTTTCTGATAAGTTTGACACATGTCAACACCTGCTTTCTTTGGGTTTGGAATTATTATATTCTTCTTGAAGTATGAGGGAATTTCGCCCGTCTCATACATCTTGCTCACCAGATGGTAGAGTTTTGTCATGGCTGGCTCTCCCAAGACTATCAGTAGTTCTGATGGAATGTTGTCTACTTCCGGGGCCTTGTTTGGACTGTTTGGACATAAGTCTTTCAATGCTCTCTCAAACTCTTCACGCCGTATCATATCTTCCATTTCATCTTCATCTGCGTCCTCTTCCATTTCCACAATATTGCTCTCTAGTATATCGCCCTTGTTTAGACCCACTATATACTCCTTAAACCTTTCTGCCTTCCCTTCTACTATGTCGCTAAAATTAACACAATTAGGTTGTTAATGAAACAAGAGCCGGTTGCCAATTACTGTTGCCACGGAAGGCACTACACCACGCTATCTGCATCTCAACACAAGATAAGACAATGCCGTTTAGCAGTACAGTTTTGCTTCTAACTGATCAGTGTTTAACATCCGCCGGAACTACATCGCTGCCACGGTGCGTGTCGCTGACGAACGACAGTTCCTCTGACCACGTGGTGTGTGTTTCTTGTGTGTTGCAAGTTGTGCGATTGACGCAGCGCACTGTAAGCAACAGAACGGTCCGGTATTCGTGTAGGGAAGAAAGCCGAGATGGTGTTTGCGTAAGGCCGAGCAGCTTTAAACGGTCGAGATCAGCACGGCTGTACCAAAACAAGTACGCTCAGAGACAACAGAAACATTATACAACACTTCAAGCCCTTTCTGGGCGTTTGTGTGATCATGGGTCCTTCCAGACAGACGAACGTGCAGAGAGGCAGCGGACTGTGCGACACCACATTTCGACGACGTCGTTCTACAGCATATTGAGAGAAACCCTGGTGCAAGCTCCACACAAACACCATCTCGGCTTGTTCCTAACGTGAATACTGAACCATTCTGGTGCTTGCAGTACGCTGTGTCAATCACACAGCGTGCAGCACCAAGGAACACACGGCACGTGGTCGGAGGAACTGTCATTACTCAGCGCTATTTCAGTCAGGAATCCGTCGCTGCAGTTTGTCTGTTTTATTAATGTTCACCCGTATGGTGTTACCGGCTATTTACTGTTGGTTTTCACTGAATCTAAAGCATTTATTGCTACATGTTTTTATAAATAGTGTTTTAAATTTAGCTTCCACATGTGTAATTAATAATGCCGCGTAAATACATCTCAGTGTTTGCTACGTCATAGTCTTTGTGAAGAAACAGATATAGACAAATTCATACATTTTGTACACTTGGCGACCGTATTTTATTATTCAGTAATAAACTGTTCAATCAATCTCATTTACGAATTTCGTAAATACGCAACATTGTTCAACTGGCATACAAAATCGGTCGGAAATGCTTAAAAAACAGAAAACTGCTGTTTGCAGATGGTAACTGGACCTAAAGCTACTAGCATAACTACACTATCCGGACAACCCACAAAAAACATACGTTTATCATATTAGGTGAATTTTGCTGCCACCAACTGCCAGGTACTCCATATCAGCGACCTCAGTAGTCGTTAGACCTTTTGAGAAAGCAGAATGGAGTGCTCTGCTAAACTTATAGACTTCGAACGTGGTCAGGTGATTGGGTGTCATTTGTGTCATACACTACAGGCCATTAAAATTGCTACACCACGAAGAAATGCAGATAATAAACGGGTATTCATTGGACAAATATGTTATACTAGAACTGACATGTGATTACATTTTCACGCAATTTGGGTGCATAGATCCTGAGAAATCAGTACCCAGAACAGCCACCTCTGGCCGTAATAACGGCCTTGATACGCCTGGGCATTGAGTCAAACAGAGCTTGGATGGCGTGTACAGGTACAGCTGCCCATGCAGCTTCAACACGATATTTGCCCAAGAAATTCACAGTGCCGTAGACACTGGCGAGCAGATTGATGCCGTATTCATGGACTTCAGGAAGGCATTTGATACGGTTCCGCACTTACGTTTAGTGAAAAAAAAAATACGAGCTTACGGAATATCGGACCAGGTTTGTGATTGGATTCAGGATTTCCTAGAAGAAAGAACACAACATGTCATTCTTAACGGTTCAAAATCTGCAGATGTAAAGGTAATTTCGGGAGTACCGCAGGGAAGCGTGATAGGACCTTTATTGTTTACAATATACATAAATGACTTAGTTGACAACATCGGTAGCTCCGTGAGGCTATTTGCAGATGACACGGTTGTCTACAAGAAAGTAGCAACATCAGAAGACTCGTACGTACAGCTGGCAGCTTTCCCTAAACGTAGATAAATGTAATATAATGCGCATACATAGGGGCAGAAATCCATTCCAGTACGATTATGCCATAGGTGGTAAATCATTGGAAGCGGTAACGACCGTAAAATACTTAGGAGTTACTATCCGGAGCGATCTGAAGTGGAATGATCACATAAAACAAATAGTGGGAAAAGCAGGCGCCAGGTTGAGATTCATAGGAAGAATTCTAAGAAAATGTGACTCTTCGACGAAAGAAGTAGCTTACAAAACGCTTGTTCGTCCGATTCTTGAGTATTGCTCATCAGTATGGGACCCTTACCAGGTTGGATTAATAGAAGAGATAGACATGATCCAGCGAAAAGCAGCGCGATTCGTCATGGGGACATTTAGTCAGCGCGAGAGCGTTACGGAGATGCTGAACAAGCTCCAGTGGCGGACACTTCAAGAAAGGCGTTACGCAATACGGAGAGGTTTATTATCGAAATTACGAGAGAGCACATTCCGGGAAGAGATGGGCAACATATTACTACCGCCCACATATATCTCGCGTAATGATCACAACGAAAAGATCCGAGAAATTAGAGCAAATACGGAGACTTACAAGCAGTCGTTCTTCCCACGCACAATTCGTGAATGGAACAGGGAAGGGGGGATCAGATAGTGGTACAATAAGTACCCTCCGCCACACACCGTAAGGTGGCTCGCGGAGTATAGATGTAGATGTAGATACCACAGTTCATCAAGAGTAGTGACTGGCGTATTGTGACGAGCCAGTTGCTCGGCCACCATTGACCAGACGCTTTCAGTTGGAGAGAGATCTGGAGAATGTGCTGGCCAGGGCAGCAGTCGAACATTTTCTGTATCCAGAAAGGCCCGTACAGGACCTGCAACATGCGGTCGTGCATTAGGGTTTCGCAGGGATCGAATGAAGAGTAGAGCCACGGGTCGTAACACATCAGAAACGCAACGTCCACTGTTCAAAGTGCCATCATTGCGAACAAGAGGTGACCTAGACGTGTAACCAGTGGCACCCCATAACATCACGCCGGGTGATACGCCGATATGGCGATTGAAAAAGAACTAAAAAATGTTGTAACTTAATCTCAAAGATACAAGAAGAAAATTTGTTCGACTGTCATACCAGAGGAATACTCTGAAATACTGTTTTATCCTTGATAGACAGATTTCGAGATTCTTTTATTACTTCTAGTATTAACGACGTTTTGTTCTGATGTGCTGAGGTAAAGACGTCCTGTATTATTTCATGTCTATGTGTGTGTTAAATGAAGGTGTTAAATGATCAGGGTGTATACGTGGACAAGGAAAAAAAATTCCCGGGTTTTCCCGGATTTCCCGGTTAAAAATACATTTTCTCCCGGATGAAAACACACTTTTTCCGTGTTATTAAGTGACAGTATATTTTCGCTCGGAACTGTAAAACTTATCAATTCATTGAATGGTTATGTTTTTATACATGGGCGTAGTATTTCCTGGCACTTTAAAAAACGAAACTCAGGGAAGAAAACCCCTTTTGGAAAGTTTTTTTTATGTACGCTGTATATTTTCGTATCACGAAAGTATAAATTCGAATCCCACCAAACACCGCATGTTACTTTCCGAACCATGCAATCGAGATTGCAATACGCTTTTGTAAGCGAGTCATTGCTCATGTCACGTGATCCCGCCAGCCGATGGCAGCGGATATTCAGAGCGTAGGACACGTGATGTGGTCCGCTAATAGCCACTTAAGTAGCGCGGATTCACAAACAGGAAAAGTTAATGGTTTAAATTAATATACATAGTGTTGCTGCAAGAAAAGAAAAGCTTTCACGACATCATTTGTCTCTAAGGTTAATAAGCTGCAACAGAAACTAAGCTTTCACATATAATGTTGATTTTTCTTGCCCGTGTTACACTTTAAGATACATCATACAAATGTGCCAGTAAAATTTTTAGCCGAGTCCAGTGACTTGTTCTCAAAGTTTTCCGCAACTAAATTAGCTACCGCAGAGGAGCGAGAGCTTCCCGTAGCACTACATCAATTTTCTCATAATAACGACACGATTGTCTGATCTGTGCTCGAAATACTTCTAATGGCTCGTCATCAAACGCTCTGTGATTTAAGGAATTCATCGCACATTCTCACACATAGTTCCACTTGCGAAAGAGGAAATTTGCTTTGAAAGTAACGGTTTTCAAACCACCATTCGCAATATTTTCCCGCGACCTGTTAGGTTCGTTTCAGCAATCGTCAGAGAGCGCCAGGTAACAGGCGCCACCGCGCTTTGGCAGCTACGATGACGCAGGAAGCCCATATGTTCGTATGTGTAAAACATTAAAAGATCTTACGTTATTTCATAAAAGAAAAGAGGCCGAAATATCGTTGTCTAATACTGCCTAAGCTGTTAATAGAAATACTACCCATGACTGGTGTGGTTTCTCTATCTGATTACGTTTATTTTGTCACTGTCTGCTAGATAAAACAAAATAGGTCTTTCTAACACTGCAGAAATTGTAACACACACCAAATAAACGAGACTGTTTTTGCACAAATGGTAATTTTTATAACACCACAGAATATAATTCACGAAGACCAACATAAAATGCCTATTAGGCCTACTACAAGCAAATAGTTTAATGTTAGAAAATAGTTTCACATTTCATTCATACGCCCCAGTGTCTCGAGCATGAGATCGGATTTTTACTTACATTTGGAATAGTCATATTCTTCCCTAATTGGTGTGATGTCCCCGTTTCTTCTCCTTCCTCGTTCTAACAAACAATCTTGTCTTTTTTTTTTGTTTTTTTTTGGTTTTAGGGCGCACAACTTCAACGGTCATTAGCGCCCAGACTATGTTAGGAATGCACCGCGAGGCACAAGTTTAAAACAGCAACTAAAAGGGAAAACACGATAAAAGATCGACAGGCATAGGATTAAAAAAAACAGCATAATTAAATGTCCTTAGACCGGTTGGTCAATTTGATAAAACGAAGAACGCGAGCAGCTGCTCCTGGGTCATCTGCTAAAATGGCATCGAGAGTACATGGCAGGCCAAGATCAAGACGCAGTGTAGTAAAATCCGGACAGGACGTTAAAATGTGGCGGACCGTCAGCAAGTGCCCACATGGGCAGAACGGCGCCGGCGCAGCCGTCAGCAGATGGCGATGGCTGAAACGGCAGTGTCCAATTCGTAACCGGGCCAAAACTGCCTCCTCCCGCCGAGAGGGGCGTGAGGAGGACGTCCAAACCGCGGGAAGAGGTTTCAAGGCCCGAAGCTTGTTGTCCGTAAGTGCAGCCCAATCGGCATGCCACAGCGATAAAATGCGCCGACTAATGACCCTGCTACAATCTGATGAAGGGACACAACAAGAAGCTGTCCGAGGCTGGAGGACCGCAGCCTTGGACGCGGCATCTACAGCTTCGTTCCCAGGGATACCGACATGGCCAGGAACCCACATAAAACTAACCGGAGAACCGTCGTCCACCAGCTGCTGAAGAGAGCGTTGGATCCAGTGCACGAAAGGGTGAACTGGATACGGATCACTGAGGCTCTGGATGGTGCTCAGGGAATCAGAGCAGATGACATAAGCAGAATGTCGGTGGCGGTAGATGTACAGAACAGCCTGGTAAAGGGCAAAGAGCTCAGCTGTGAAGACCGAACAATGGCCATGGAGCCGGGATTTGAAACTTTGTGCCCTGACAATAAAAGAACAACCGACCCCGTCATTGGTCTTAGAGCCATCTGTATAAATGAAGGTCATATTAATGAACTTCGAAGTTCGACAAAACGGGAGCGGTATACCGAACCGGGGGTAACCTCCTTTGGGAGCGAGCTGAGGTCAAGGTGAACGCGAACCTGAGCCTGGAGCCAAGGTGGCGTGTGGCTCTCGCCCACTCTAAGGGTTGCAGGGAGTGAAAAATCAAGGTGTTGAAGGAGGCGACAAAAGCGAACTCCAGGGGGTAGCAGGGCAGAGACATACAACCCGTATTGACGATCGAGGGAGTCGTCAAAAAAGGAACGATAAGACGGGTGGTCGGGCATTGACAGTAGCCGACAGGCATACCGACAAAGCAGTATATCGCGCCGGTAGGGCAGTGGCAATTCACCGGCTTCAGCATGAAGACTCTCGACGGGACTAGTATAAAATGCTCCGATCGCAAGAAGTAAACCCCGATGTTATATGGAGTTGAGGCGGCGTAAGATGGACGGCCGTGCAGAGGAGTATACGAAGCTCCCATAATCCAGCTTTGAGCGGACGATCGACCGATATAGGCGAAGTAGGACGGTTCGATCCGCTCCCCACGACATACCACTAAGAACACGGACCACATTTAGTGAACGGGTACAACGGGCAGCCAAATAAGACACATGTGGATACCAGCTAAGTTTCCTGTCAAATGTAAGACCTAAAAATTTTGCTGTCTCCACGAATGGGAGAGCAACGGGACCGAGTCGTAAGGACGGTGGGAGAAACTCTTTGTAGCGCCAGAAGTTAATACAGACCGTCTTCTCGGCAGAGAAACGGAAGCCATTGGCGACACTCCAGGAGTAAAGATGGTCAAGCGAACGCTGAAGACAGCGCTCCAGGAAACATGTGCGCTGCGCGCTGCCATAGATGGTAAAATAGTCCACGAAAAGGGAGCCTGATACATCAGCTGGGAGGCAATCCATTATTGGATTGATCGCTATGGCGAAGAGAGTGACGCTCAAAACTGAGCCCTGTGGCACCCCATTCTCCTGGCGAAAGGTGTCCGACAGGACAGAACCCACACGTACCCTGAACTGTCGATCCATTAAAAAGGAACGAATAAAAAGAGGGAGGCGACCGCGAAGGCCCCATGTATGCATGGTGCGGAGAATGCCCGCCCTCCAACAGATGTCGTAAGCCGTCTCCAAGTCAAAGAATACAGCCGCGGTAGGGCGCTTCCGCAAGAAGTTATTCGTAATGAAGGTTGACAAGGTAACCAGATGGTCAACAGCAGAGCGGCGCCTACGAAATCCACATTGTACATTGGTAAGTAGGCGCCGAGATTCGAGCAGCCAAACCAAACGAGAGTGAACCATTCGCTCCATCACCTTACAGACACAGCTGGTAAGCGAGATGGGTCGATAACTGGAAGGCAAGTGCTTGTCCTTCCCCGGCTTAGGAATCGGTACAACAATAGACTCGCGCCAGCATGCGGGAACACGTCCCTCAATCCAGATGCGATTATAAGTACGAAGGAGGAAACCTTTACCCGCAGGAGAAAGGTTCTTCAGCATCTGAATTTGAATAGAATCAGGACCTGGAGCGGAGGGCCGTGACCGGGCAAGTACATTTTCGAGTTTCCGCATGGTGAATGGGGCATTATAACTTTCACGATTCGAGGAGCGGAAGTTAGGTGGCCAGCCTCCTCTGCCTGTTTTCGGGGGAGGAAGGCAGGGTGGTAATGAGCGGAGCTCGAAACCTCTGCGAAAAAGCGGCCGAAGGCATTGGAGATATCCTCAGGGGCCACAAGGACGTCATTCGCGACCGTCAAGCCAGAAACTGGTGAGTGGACCTTAGTGCCAGATAGACGGCGCAGGCTACCCCAGATAACAGAAGAAGGAGTAAAACTGTTGAAGGTGCTTGTGAAAGCAGCCCAGCTGGCTTTCTTGCTTTTTTTAATAATACGACGGCACTGCGCACGTAATCGTTTATAATTGATACAATTCGCCACTGTAGGGTGGCGTTTAAAGGTGCGTAAAGCACGTCGACGAGCACGTAAAGCGTCTCTACATGCTGCGGTCCACCAGCGGACCGGTACGCGACGTGGAGAAGAAGTGGTGTGGGGGATGGAATATTCAGCAGCAGTGAGAATGACTTCCGTGAGGCGTGCGACGTATTGCAGCTTGTGAAGGGTTGATCCTGAAAGGTCGCCCCGTAGGAGAAGAGCCCCCAGTCGGCTTTGGAGATGTTCCAACTAGCTGAGCACGGAGAGGGGGTATGATGCAGGAGATGGATGACACACTGGAAGTGGTCGCTCGAATATGTATCAGAAAGGGCATACCACTCAAACCGGCGTGCAAGTTGGGTAGTACATATAGAGAGGTCTAAATGGGAATAGGTGTGAGATGTGTCCGAAAGAAAAGTAGGTTCGCCAGTATTGAGGCAGACAAGACTGAGCTGGTTGAAAAGGTCTGCTAACAGGGAGCCCCTCGGGCAGGATGCTGGAGAGCCCCAAGGGGATGGTGGGCATTGAAGTCTCCAGTTAACAAAAATGGTGCAGGTAGCTGAGCAATAAGTTGAATCATGTCTGCCCTGGTAACGGCAGACGACGATGGAGTGTAAACGGTACAAATAGAAAATGTAAAAGTGGGGAGAGTAATTCTGACGGCAACTGCCTGCAGGCCGGTGTGCAATGTGATGGGATCGTAGTAAATATCATCCCGGACCAGCAACATAACCCCTCCATGAGCCGGAATACCTACCACAGGGGGTAGGTCAAAACGCACAGAGGTGTAGTGTGCCAAGGCAATGTGATCGCATGGGCGGAGCTTCGTTTCCTGGAGGGCTACGACGAGCGGACGGTGCAAGCGGAGCAGCAACTTCAAGTCCTCTCGGTTGGAGCGAATGCTGCGAATATTCCAGTGAATAAGTGCCATTGTGAGAAGAAAAGGAAGATGAAAAAGAGGTCACCTCGAAGGCCGCTGAGGGCCTGGCTTCGAGCGAGTACTGCCGCCGCTATCAGTAGGCGGACAGCCATCGTCCATTGGTTCTATAGGTTCATCGGCCATCTCGTTAAGATGGCCGGGAGGAGGAGCTTCCTCCGCCGGTGGACGGCCAGATGTTCGGCTACCAGCGGTGCGGCCAGGCGAAACGGATGACAGCCTGGGGCGGCAACCGCTGGGTGGCGCAGGAGAAGAAATGCGCCGTGGAGGAGGAGAAGGAGAACTGTGCTTCCTGTGAGCCTTCTTGGAAGGTCTTTTAGTGGAAGTACTGGTCGACGGCTGGGAGTGCGAGGTACGTAGGAAGTCTGCACGGGACGGTTCCTTCTTGAAGGCCCGTGCATCTGATTTCTGGGTCTTCGTCTTGGCAGAAGCTGATGAAGGTGCTTGTGTTGGAGGGGTGACGGGAGGAAGAGGAGACGTCGACCGCGCGATCTTAGCACTGGCCGAACGGACGACCGTGGTGCCGAGGGTCAGATCGCATTTCTGCGTCGCCACCTCCCTGGTAGTCCGAGGAGAGGCTAGGACAGTACTGTACTTTCCCGCTGGGAGCAGCGCGGGCTTCCTACTAGCAAATAGCTTGCGAGCAGCCGAGGTGGACACTTTCTCTTTGACCCGAATTTCTTGGATACAGCGTTCTTCCTTGTAGATGGGACAGTCGCGGGAGGACGCTGCATGGTCACCCCGACAGTTCACACAACGAGGAGACGGAGGTGGACAGTCACCCTCATGGGCATCCCTGCCACAAGTGACACATTTAGCTGCATTGGAACAAGACTGGCGAGTGTGATTAAAACGCTGACACTGGTAGCAGCGCATAGGTGTCGGGACATAGGGGCGAACAGAAATAACCTTGTAGCCCACTTTGATACGCGATGGCAGCTGAACACTGTCAAAGGTCAAGAAAAGTGTGCGGGTCGGTACAAGGTCATTGTTGACCTTTTTCATGACCCTATGGACAGCCGTCACGCCCTGCTCAGCGAGGAAAGACTGAATCTCCTCGTCAGTCAATCCGTCAAGTGATCGAGTATAGACCACACCACGAGACGAATTCAAAGTGCGGTGAGCCTCCACCCGGACAGGGAACGTGTACACGAGTGTGGCCCGAAGCAGTTTTTGTGCCTGAAAGGCCGGCCGCGGTTGTCTAGCGGTTCTAGGCGCTCAGTCCGAAACCGCGCGACTGCTGCGGTCGCAGGTTCGAATCCTGCCTCGGGCGTGGATGTGTGTGATGTCCTTAGGTTAGTTAGGTTTAAGTAGTTCTAAGTTCTAGGGGACTGATGACCACAGATGTTAAGTCCCATAGTGCTCAGAGCCATTTGAACCATTTGTGCCTGAAAGGCGCTCTCAGTTTCTAGTAATAGGGTACCGTTACGCAACCTGGTACAAGATTTGACAGATCCGCCTATGGCATCTACGCCCTTCTGGATAACGAAAGGGTTGACAGAGGAAAAATCCTTTCCGTCCTCAGATCGAGAAACGACGAGGAACTGTGGGGCAGGCGGTAGTACTTTTGTCACTGGTGGCTGCTCAAGTTTCCGTTTATGGGCAGAAGTCGAGAGAGAAGAAGAAGAGAAATCCATTGCGGAGGAATCCCCTATGATTGCCAGCGTCTCCGATGGAGCGCTCCTTCCTTGTGGGGACCCTCTCAGAGGGCACTCCCGCCTTAGGTGAATGTTTACACCTCAGGTCACACCTCCCGAGAAACAGACGGAAGGACCAATCGGCATGGTCGGAAGGTGTCAGGCAATCACCCCTCCCCGGGCCTGGCCTTTACTAGGGGGTACGTGCGTGCCTTACTTGTCTACCTAGGGCGGGGAATTACGCGATACCCCGTCACCGGCTACGCGTGCGAACGCGTGGGTCGGCCTTCAGGCGAGCACAGGGAGGAAGGAAGAAGAGGAAAAAGAAGAGAGAGAGGGAGAGAGAGGACAGACAGTCTCAAACGCCGAGACCAGAGAATGCAAGGAGAAGAAGGCAATGACAAGGCAAGGAGAAGAAGACAAGTCAAGAGTAAGGAAGACAGTGAGGTGGAGAAGAGCAAAGAAAGGAACCAACCAAAGGAAGGAAGAAACGAGAAGTGAAAAAGCAAAATGACCGCAAATAGAGGTCGTGGAACCGTCCGTCTCCGGACGCAGGCGCTAACTACCCCCTTGAGGGGGAGGGACTCCTTTTAGTCACCTCTTACGACAGGCAGGAATACCTCGGGCCAATTCTAATCCCTGGACCCGCAGGGGGACAATCTTGTCATGACTAATTCTGGAACTATTCCTGCCTTTGTCAAAATTTAGTCGCTGGTTAACTTCACTAACCCTGCCAGAATCATCGGTTTAGTTATCCCTGATTATTCTCCGGTTAGGCGTTGTTATGTTCGTACAAACCACTTTCCGCGCTATTTCCAGAATAGAAGTTAAGCGGCTGCTAGAAGGGGGCTGTACAGCTGCCCCTTAACAAGTGTAGCGATCTGGCCAAAAATTTTCTGACAGAATTTCATTTTCTTGGATAAACCGAGAAGATAATACGTAATCTTTCTTACCTGTTTTGTGGCGGTGTTCGTAGCGACAAACAATTCGCTGTAGAAACGGCTTACGAAGTCACCGCCACACTTTTAATAGCGGGCCGACCGGTCCGCTGGAACAGTGAACAAAAAGATGAAAACCCAAACACTCTGATTAAATAAAAGTCGGTACTTATCTTTATTAATGAAGATACAGAAACACCGTAGTGAAGTCCGTGTCTACAGAGATCTGTCTAGTTCGAGTCGGAGCGGCTAGGTCAGCGTCGGCTGACGACAAACAACAACTCTGCTGCGATGAACACACAACTGACTAGCAAGTACACAATTCGGTGGCGAGTATACAACTGAGCGGCGAATACAGAACTGTCCTAGCGCTCGCGACTCCAGCGCTTAAGAAGCCAGAAGCCAGCGGTGGCGCGCGCAGACTTGCGGCGATTTGCTGTCTCGCTGGCGCTGCTTATGCGGACGGCGTCCGGACTTTGATACTGCCAACCTTTTGGCAGCGGGCTCGGGTGGCATTACTGGCTAGGACATAACAACCTGTAATTCTTGTTAGTCGTTTATTTCCACTCTGGTAGTCTGACTCTATGGATTTCGCTAGTAATTATAACATAGATGATCAGTCCAAACCAAATCAACCACATAATCAGACAGCGGTTAGCGTTCACTCGTTCGGCTTTACGCCGCTCAGCTCGTATAACCCGGTCCCCCTTTGCTTGCAGTTATCTTTATTTCTAGTTGCGACGAGGATTTCCCTGATAGACATCACGTACACTAGGCACGCATTCAAAAATTAGCTTACGATTCATTCAGAAATCAACTTACAGAGTGTGTTCAAAAACCAACAGGGATGCGTTTCAAAATCATGAGTAATCGGTAGACCAACGTGCGCTGGATGCTAGACTCTTTGTGAAACATGATTTTTTTCTTCTCAAGAATATGAATTTGGCGCCCCCTCCTGCCCCCGCAATTGTCATTCGGGTCAGATACATCTGTTTGCCCCGCCACTCAACTGCGCATGCGCATGTGCCCGCTCGTAACTGCTATAACGAATCTAGTTAAACCGTTGTGACGTAACGCTCATCGGAGACATTTTGTTATGAAGCATTGCATAGTCTTCCTAACGCCTTTGACACATTTTGCTGTTGGCAAACGTTTGTATGAGCACTGTTTTTAGTTGTTGTATATGGCACATTTCCTTTCCAATTTATGTTTTATTTTCATATTTTTTTCTCGTTCACGTTTTATTGTTGTAGTACTATTCTGCAGTAGCGGGATAGAGTAATACCCTTTGTTAGAGTATCGATTCTTACCAGTCAAGATTGCAAAAATTTAACTGAAACCTAAAATAACTAGAAATTCCCGGAATTCTAAAAAATTCCCGGGTTTTTCCCGGTTATCTCCCGGATGAAAAAATTCCCGGGCTTTTCCCGGATCTCCCGGTTGTCCCGGGTCGCACACACCCTGAATGATGAAAAATGTATTGTATAATTTTTGTCAAGGTCAAGCCTAAATCCCATACCAATGGAGTACAAATTATTCTGTTAATTCGAGAAGGCGAATTTTAGATGGAGGCGACGATCTTTACGACGGCACTGCTCAAGAATAGAGCTACGTGATCGTGCTCACTACTTTCCTTTGGTGACCGCTAAGATTAATTCCGATGTGTTTTTACCGAGACATTCAGAACCTGCATCTTCCTTTTCGTATAAAAATAGGAGTCCGATAGAAAAAGAAATATTCTTAAATTTAAATAATTGCAATTCTTTTACCCAGGCCACTGGGAATGATAGAACGTACGTGCCTCTACCCTGATTGTACGTTCGCAATCTCCGAGTGTGTTACGACGTAATTATTGTACGGAAAAAAATTAAGATAGATCTTTCTCATCAGATCGCTAACACTCGCACGCGAATGTACGTACCCTCTGAATGTGTCTAGTCAGTCGTGCGCATTGTTCTAAAGCTTTTCTATTAATATTCAGTGGATTGCACCTTCGCAATTTATTTTTGTTTATGCCGCAAATCGCACCTCATACGAAGTATTTATTACGCAATATTCAGGCTCCGTTTAATCTCAAAAATTCCGAATTATGGCTGACTAAGCAAACCGCTACAATAATTTCATATCTCTTCAACTACAATAACACAAAACAACAATAACATAACAGAGTGGGTACGTTACAATGGCGACCGAGTGTCATGATGATTATTTCAGTAAAAATCAGTAGAAATTTTAGTTGAAATATTTTAGCCATTTCTGCCATCCGTTATTGCTACTACAACTCATTCTTTCTCTTGCATGTTACGCGAGCTGCGTACCAAAAAAAGAAGAAGCCCATAGAAATTACCAATTTTTGAGAGAAA
This sequence comes from Schistocerca serialis cubense, assembly GCF_023864345.2. Taxonomy (NCBI): domain Eukaryota; kingdom Metazoa; phylum Arthropoda; class Insecta; order Orthoptera; family Acrididae; genus Schistocerca; species Schistocerca serialis. The sequence continues at coordinate 88,662,123 of NC_064639.1, read as the reverse complement.
ATTGTTGGACCATTTGATGTTAATTCTTCTGACTTGAAAGCCGTCCGACAAAACACGTAAGGTAAGAGCAGCAGCACTACTACGCTTTAGTTGAAAGTAAATGTGGGATTGTTTTTTCATTTTTTCGACACCCATTGCGTAGAACGCATCAGTTCCTTTTTCCAAATTCTTTTCCATTTTTTACGTAATAATTGAAATAGTTAATTTGCTATTATATGTAAATGCATCACAAGATGGCGAACAAAATTTATTAATTGCGCGCGAAAGGAAAAGAGTCGTTTATCAGTCTTCTGTTTTGCCAGAGACATATTTTACTACGTGAATTTTCAGGGACGAGCGCAAAGCCATCTGTGGTTTATTTACGTGTAGTACGAGCTGTAGTGATAGTAAATTTCGGCTGCACGCTGTTCTGTGTTGTGAATCGGCATGGTGAAACTCAGATCTCAAACCAAAACCATGGATAGTTCGTCAGATGTGGACCCCGTAGTCTAACCTTTACATAACCTTGAGGTAGAAAGTACTGCGGATATTGAAAACACAGTCACAGCGACCGGCAGTGCTCAGTCGCAAGCGACGGGCGACAACATTTCGACTACAGAAACAGACACGAATACTGACAATAAACAAGACCCAGTAGAACCAGACCTCATGCTCATGTTTAGAGAGATGCAGACGAATTTAATGTCACAGTTTGCAGCTCACGCCACAACTCAGATAGGTACTGTTAACACACGTGTAGAAAATGTTGCAGCAGAAATCCACGCTCCCGTTACAGCACAAATGCACGCCCACACATAAAATGTTTCAGCACAAATTCACGATCACACAGACAATGTCACCACGCAGATAGATACAGCACAAGTAGGTACTGTAAATACGTGTGTAGAAAATATTACAACACAAAGGGACAAAATAGAAAATGATGTGAAGAACCTGACCGACATGCAAAACAACCTGACGACTCAACTGCCCCAGTTAAGAAGAGAGGTAGCGGATCAAGTGATAGAGGTAGTAAGCGAAGATTTAAATTACATGAGCCAAGACATTGACAACTTAAAGTCTGCAGTTAAGGTTATGCCAGAACAGATCCGTACCTTAACCGAAAATTTTGAAGCTATGAGTTTACAGCAGACCGAGCTTAGTGTCAAAATGCAGGAGGCTGTAGACCTAGTTGATGACATGACGAAACAACAAAAACAGCAGTGTGACGAATTTTTAGAGGAAAAAGACAAACATATCAATCATACTTTAGAGACAGAACTGAAAAAAGCAATAACTCATACTGTAGAACTATACTACAAACTGACCTAGTTCAGTTACAAAAGACTCTGACACAGGACTTACCTGACTGGAAAATCATGTAGACGAGCAACACAGAACGAGAACAATAACATCCAGAAGAGGAATTTGATGACAGACGCACAGGTAAGAGTGACGATGCAGCAAACAGTTATCTTTATCCCGACGTACCCGTGTTTTCACCAAACCAAGGTCGTTACGGTAACCAACATTACCGCGACGAACGAGAGACACCAGACAACCGAACCAACTTTGTCGGCTTTTCTGTTAGAGGAAAGCCTTATAAAACACAGGCAGTTCCAAGTGTTTATCCCAGAAAAAGAATCCGTCCACCCGGTAATTTTTATAGTCTTGCCTAAGACCTGGTCTGAAAAGCAAAAAATTACAGTATGCAACTGGATATATACAAGGCGATGGTGCGCTATGGGCAATGGAAATGTCGGAAAACTGTCAGATTTTAGTACAATTTGAAGGTACATTTTTATCTAAGATTTGGTCACAAGGTGTACAAGAGAGATTAAGGAAAGCTTTGTTCAACCCGGAGCAATACAATCCAAAATCTGGATCTCTCCGGAAGTATTTTGAAAAATAAATAAAACGCGGTTCTGGAACGAGCCCGTCACACACACATACGTACTGCGCATCCTGAAGGCAAAATTACCGTTCAGTATCCGAGAAAAATTAGTACAAGTACCAAAGAGCAATCTCGAATATTTCCTATCTGTATTAGATTCTATCGATTTCATTAATGAGGATGCCAGGCAAAATCAAGCCCACCAAAGCAATTTTCGTGGCAGCGGTAGCAACCAGCCTGCGCAGCGCCAGCCGCATTTCGGCGTCAACAGTGTAGAGTGCGCGGCTGAGTCACGACCGGCTTTTGTCGATCGCGCCCCGACAGCACAGACGCCAGGCCCGAGTTCGGGAGGAAATTACGGCAACAGCTACAACCAGACCTACTATCCACAGTACAATTGAAAAAGAAAAAACGGTGATAGGAATTTTTCTGGTTATTCCGATGACCGAAAACGTAACAGGAACAGAAATGGCAATAGGAACCAGTGGAGGAACAGTTACAATAATTTCCAACCTGAATTTAGCCGCAACTACACGGGGGATCATCAAAGTAGGCAGTGGCAATATCCAGTTAACAGCCAAGCCTATCAAACACTAGGGAACAACTCAGGGCAAAACCACGACAGGAATACTCAGCTAAGGAACAACACGTCAGGGGTAAATATAATTGAAGTCGCAAACGAAACACAAACAGATGTGAACCGCAGAGCGTTAAGCTAAACATGACCCCATTATGCTCCCCAATGTTGGCCATAGATAGTCGTGGGGGCGATCGATACTGTCATGATAGTAAATTGCTCAGGTACCAGGATGAAACGGACATGCGAGACTTATCGACCAAGGAGGAAGAACCACAGTCATGTGAAGGTGATGGATGGTATAGTACAAGCTAGTTTACAGGCTGTAGTAGGAAAAGTACCTGCGCTTATCCTCGTGGATACTGGTGCGAAAATTAGCGTGATGTCCAAGGCACTATTTAAAAAGATTAACATTCACGCAACTTTACCGACCTATCCAGTACAAATTTGTAGGATATTAGGAGCCATAGGCGGTAAAGCTAAGCTAATTAAAATGCAAACCATGGTCGAAGTGCAGATTGAAGACATTGTTTTTCAGTCAATTTTTCTAGTAGTAGAAGGGTTGACAGAATGGTGCATTTTCGGCATGGATCCCTTAAGGGAAAAGTGTGCTAAATTTGACTTGGTATTTGGAAAGTGTCATTTGTATATTAACGGAAAGAATTGTTGTGTGGATTTAATAAAAGTCTAGAGTAGGAACGACAAATCTTATCGAACTATACCCATCCAAATCCTAAAGGCCAATACTTCACGATGTAGTTACTCAAGTGTACTGTGGTGTCAGCAGGTAGAGCAGAATGAGATTGAACAGAAAATATCTGAATGCTCGGAAATCTCACAACAACAGAGGGGTGATCTTAGAAGTGTATTGTTACGCTATGCTCGTGAGTTTGATAAAAGGCCCGGAGTCATTAGGACATATCAGTACAGCATGGATGTTCGGCCCCACGACACATTCTGTAAGAACACCTATTCTATACCTTGGTCACAAAGAGAGGCAGTGGCTCGAGAAATAAAGAGAATGCTCTCGTGGAATATCATAGAGACTTCATTATCGCCTTATTGCAGTCCGCTACTAGCGGTCAAGAAAGCCGACATTTCGGTGAGACTCGTTCTCGACACCAGGGAGATTAATAAGATTATAGTTCCAGTGACCACCCGACCTGAAAACCTGGAAGAACAGCTGCAGCGTTTTCATGGGGTGCAGTATTTAACTAGTGTAGACCTTCGTAGTTCGTACTGGCAAATCGCACTGTCACCTGATAGTAGGAAGTATACAGCATTCATATTTGCAGGTAGGTCCTACCAGTATTGTGTTCTGCCGTTCGGAATGACCGTTAGTGCCGGCGTTTTCATAACTGCGCTCGACACTGTTTTAGGACCTGACCTCCTTCACAAACTCACAGTTTATATAGATGACATATTAATAGCAACATCTACGTGGGATGAACATATAGAGCATTTGGAAAGAATGCTACAGAGGGTTTCAGCGGCTGGTGACACATCTAACCTTAAGAAATCATAGTGAAAAAAAAAAAAAAAACATAAAAATTCTCGGTCACATACTTTCACCTGCAGGGATAAGACCCGACCCAGAAAAACTGTTAGCCATAAAAAAAACTTTCCCGCGCCATGCACAAAACGACAGCTAAAGGCATTTGTGGGTTTGTGCTCGTTCTTTCGCCAGTTCGTACCGAACCAGTTGCTCAATATCCCATCATTACGGGGCCTATTAAAGAACGACAAACAGTGGATCTGGACGCCTCAATACCAGACCGATGTTGATAACAAAAAACACGCTTTGGTTAATTCTAATATCCTAGAACATCGTGACATGAGCAAAGATTTTTTTATAGCGGCGGATGCTTCATTTTCGGGACTAGGAGCCCGTCTATTTCAGCTGGACGAAGGCGCTAGCTCCGACAATGTTAAGAAAATTAGTTTTGCTAGCCGTACTCTATCAGAATGCGAGCGCAGGCATTCCACAACAGAATTAGAAGCCCTTTCTATTGTGTGGACCTTTAAGAAGTTCAACTATTATCTATTTGGCAAGCATGTACGAGTCTACAGTGAGCATCAGGCATTAAGCTTTTTGCTCACTTGTAGGTTGCTACACAATCGCCTTGCGCGGTGGACGTTATTTTTGCAGTTTTATGATTTTGAAATTATGTATGTGAATGGAAAAAGATAACGTAATCGCCGACGCACTGTCAAGATTACCACAAGGATTACCTGTGTTCGAAGAATTGGTAGAAGAGAACACAGAATTTAAAGTTATGCTCATCAAGGACACCAAATTTAGGAAATATTTTTTGGATATGTGCAATAATATGGCCAAATTACAGGAAGAAGGTGGAGGAAAGTCAGATCCCAGTTAAACAATAACCCCCCTTTACCTATAAAACAGCATTACAGGTTACATAAGGATGTATTATTCGACAGGAGAAACATGGACAGCGATACATGGTGCGTTTGTGTACCCGAAGCATATAAGAAAAGTTTAATTTGGCATACTCACTACGCTTGGGGACACTATGCCGCCCGCAAGGGCTGTAAGAAATTAAATATGTACTGCTACTTTCCCAATATGCTTCGACGCACACAACAAATATTGAAAACTTGTATTATTTGTCAGAAGGTTGAGCTTTTCAATCTGAACTGCGACAAAGAGTTGCATCCTGAAAGCTCTAGAGCTAGTATCCATAGATGCTTTGGGTCATTTACCCTCTGTCAGAGGAGGTGTAAAATATGTTATTGGAGTATATGATGTATTTTCAAAGTATGTGAAATTGTAAGCCACGAAAACAACTGCAGCTAAGCCTATTATCAGACGTTTGCTAAACTACTACTTCCCGTCTGTTGGGAAACCAAAGGCGATCTCATCAGATAACGCAACCAATTTTACATCCCGTGCTTGGAAACAATTTCTGAAAGAAAAACAGGTTAAACAAATATTGATATCCAGGTATAGCCCGCAATACAGCCCAATTGAAAGAATATTCCCTGAACTGAACATGTAGCCAACAAGCAATCTAAGTGGATTGAATATTTAAGCGTTTTTGAACAGGTGGTAAAAAATCTCCCAATATACGATACTGCAGTTACACCGTCTGATCTGATATGCAATAAGAAAGAGAATAATGAATGGGTAAACACTATCCCGTCTGTTCCTAGACAACCTGTAGAGCTAAATGAAAAAATAAGGCAAGTATTAATCTCTACCACACAACAAGCCCAACGCCGAAAGAAGCATTATGATAAACAGCTACATGGTGTTACCATATTTGCAGTCAGAGAAAAGATGTTACTCAAGACTCATGTGAAATCTTCCGTGTTAGCTAAGAAAAACAGTAAGTCGCAAATAAAATATACTGGTCCGTAATTGTACAAATTCCGCACGACGGATGTTATTTACTTGCATACCCTGACAATGGCAAGATCAAAGGACTGTATGCACACAGAGTCTTAAGAAAATTCTATTATAATTATCACACGCCGTACCTATTGATGCACACGCATAAAATAAGTTACTGTAAAAAAGAGAACGGACACGATTAGGATAAAGAAAGTACATCTTATGCAGCTAAGTGAATAAGAACATTTCACTATTATTGTTTACATTTGTCAGTGAACGTGGACGCAAGACACAGCTAAGCTAGGACATACACGTCAGTTGGTGACTAGCGACGGTTTTGACGGAATATTTTTTTTTTTTTTTTTTTGGTCACAGTGGTATTTTAGTATTAAGTTTATATACGGAGGTATCTGGAGCGAACAATTAGCACAGACCTCGGAACAATATAGATGTAAGTTTTTTTTATGCCATTTGTGTATCAAAGCAATGAGGTACAGGGTAAGTTACAGAAAAATATTGGGCTCCCTAAGGTACAAAGGATAAATATATGACGCAAGTACACTTAGGTTGCTGAGAAAGAATTGTGTGTTTTTGACGTATCCACACCATGAGGTTTTATCTGTAAATGTATCGCATAAGAAATGATGTTATAAGAAATGATGTTAATTTTTTTTGTATGCTGCCATTATAAAAATGATTTCTAGCTGCTAATGAAAGTTTAGCGTACTATATATCATACGCACAGTAACCTAATCTAAGGAAAGTGCACCTAAAGATAGTATTCATGAATAACAACTTGTGTGATCTTACTGTCATACAGATTGTTTTTTTCCAACTTTATATACATGTTTGAATGCAAGTACGATGTTAAGATACGATTTGTGAATGTTAACTGAGGCAAACATAACACCGTCTCTTATAACAAAAATAAAGGAGTATGTACAAAGAAAGTTACAGGAAACCAACTATCCGAAAAAATGAGGTAACACCGAAACAAACACAATTATTTACAGGTGCGCTCGGCGAGATACTGCGAGACTTCAATCGACGGAGAAAAGCCACTAAGTTACATTACTGTCACTATGACTGACGATTGACGTAATAAAACATTACCAAGATCACTGAGAAATACACTACGTGACACGAAGTAACGCCAGAGGATTTTAATAATCTATTTTTTCAGTATGAAAACACTAAGGATGTATGCTGACTTTAGAGGGATGCAGTACACTTTTTTTTTTTTGCTATGTTCATAATATTTTGTCTAATATGAGCAGAAGATATTTGATGGAAGGAAAAAGTAACACAAACATGAACACAAAGAAACACCATATACGCAAGCACAGATTTTAGAGGCATTAGCGCACAGCAGCCGAGATTCATTTTTAATATGTTGTTTGTACTACCTAGTAATTTAAGTATAGTGATTTATTTATGTATGAATTTTCTTATTTTTTTTAAACATTTGTTTGTTTATGATGTGTGTACCATGCGTTGTTACAAACTTGGGTGACGAAAGGATGAATAAATCCCCCCCCCCCGACATAGTAACTCGCGGGTAGAAAAAGAACAGATTTTGCCTCATTTGAAGACAACTTCTAAAAGCACTTATTGTGCGTTCATGTCCTAGTGTTGTCACTTCAATACATAAGTGCATCAGTTGTACGACATAAACATAGAAAGTGCTGTTGTTCTCAAGCGTGTTCTCCTATGCTCTATGAGATGTCAGGCAGTGTCGCGACCGCGAAATGTAGTATTAGAGGCACGTACTCTCTGAGAACACAATCGCCTACCAATTTATGTAATAAAATGTTGTGAGCAAAAAGTACGCCGACATAGTTCCGTATAGAAACACAGGAACAAATAACGAACCTGGGCATTTATCATAAAAGACAAGCTAGTGGTATCATGAGCTACAGTTTCGTTTCTGAACGAACTGGATAATGAACAGGACAGTGTATATTTACCCAGTGACAATGAGTTATTCAGTGTCAGTGACCTGTGAGCTATACGCAAATAGGCAAGTGAAAATACGTTTCATATCACAAACCTTTTTCTACGAGGTAAAAGAGATATTGTGAATCGAGGAAGCCTGCTACGGTACGAGTGATTGTGCATTATATAGGACAGAGTGCCGTTTTTAACGAAATTGCTATTGTTTTCGTTAAAGAATAATTATTAATTATTATTGCTTTTAGTTACTTAATTTGCCTTTCTTTTAACTTTCTTCTGTAAGTACGAACTTTGTTGTAGAACCTCTCTCTTATTTACGTGTGGTAATAAAAAAATTAACTTTCAAAAGAATTACGTACATTTAAAAATTACGTGAACTCATATTGACTGATTAAAAATATTTAGTTGAGAATTAAATCCTTTACATCATTCGGCCTTGGCACACATTTTCTAAATGCAGTGGATTTTTTTTGTTAAATATTTACTGAATTCTATCCTGGCGTTAACTATGGAACACAAGATTATCTCTATTAGCAGAAAATGGTTAATTATTGCCAAGCCGACATTTAATTATCACTGATCAAACCTACTTCGCTATACATTTTAGTTATTTGAAAGAACCAAAATTGTTAAATTTCAATGTTAACTAACATTAACTATCCGCCTACGAATGCACAAACGTATAATTAGTTTAAAATTCATCAGTCTCAGGATCACTGTAGAAGAAGAACAATTTCTTAATTCACTGCTAATTTTTATCTATCTGTTCCCGATTTACGGGTTTGGTTGATTTTTCCTTTAGCGGAACAATTTTTTAAATGTGCCGCCGTTGCAAATCGATCGGTCGCGGCACAGCCCAGCAACACCGCTAAAAATGCTGAAAATTCTTTAAAGGAATTTTATAGATGACATGGGCAAGCTAATTTACATTAATAATACACACTTTTGATAAATTCTAATATATTAAGATCAAACAATAATTCAACTCACATTAATCTGTAACTTCTGCTCTAATGGCGGCTAAATCTAGACAGAGACAAAAGAAGTCTACACATTCATAAATCGCTTCAACACAGCTTTCTCTCGCATTCAGCTCTACACAGAGAAGACCAAAGAATACGCTGTACATGGTTCTTTTATACTATTGCTGACTATTAACATTTCTTTGTAATTTGACAACATTATTCTCCTCTGGCTAAATTTCCCATCTCTGTTATCGCAGATACTGACACATTTCACAATCACATAATAAATATAGAAAAATTACTATCCTAAATACAGAGAGAATATTACTACAAAAATATTACGATAATAACAAATGTCTTTTACACAAATTTCAGTAATATTTTTGTTCAATAATTACGGTATATACAACTTGCTCAGAGCGGCGTATATGGTACAAATAAACTTTTGTTCATTAATAGCGTGAGTTTGCCAAGGAACGTTACACGTTGCAAGCCAAATAGTGAAGTGCAGTACTTACTTTTTCTGCAGTGAACTTAGAAGGCACCTTGTGGCCCCTTCCCACAGCCAAGGTGTACGGCAAGTTGAAACAAGTGCGGTTGGTTTTTCGCAAACTCTGCGAACATTGCACGGGACACTGAAAAGTATGGACCGGGACGCGCGACATCGCTTTGCGGCGGTGGGCGCACGCAACTGCTGAGCTCCAAACGGCGCGCAGCGCGCCATCAAACTGATTGTTGCGTCTGCAGTTTTGCGCATCTGACGCATTGTTGGCTAACGGCGTGACATAGGAGGACAATTTAAATGCAAAGCAATATCTACGTTTAAATGGGCACCCAACAAAGTGCCAAGACATGTAGAAAAACAGTTTTCTGACACACTAAATAAAGTCTGTTACCCATGTTACCCATGACGAGACAATAGTAAAATACGAGAAGGATGTCACTAAGCAGATCCTGGTGTAGAAGAGGGAAGCATCCTGGCGTAGAAGAGGGAAGCTTTGGAAAGCACAAGCAACTCTAAGCAAGAACTAACGCACATTGCTCCCCCAGACACCTCTGCTAGCACCACACCCTAGATCCGTACACTCCAATAAATATGTGACTTTCTTGTAAAATTTTTTTACTCAAGAGACAAAGACTTATGAAAAATGAATTTTGTTGTCAACATGCGAACGAGAAGGCTGTTCATACGGCGATATATTATGTATATAACAATGTAATACACTTGTATAATGCAATGTACAAAGAGATAATAAAATAATTTTGCGTATACTGTCAGACATAAAAAAGAAAGAAAAGAAGAGAAAGAAGGTAAAAAGAGTATGTAACAATTCTGTGTATAATTATCCAGATGTGATGATTTTATGTGAAATACGATGTAAAGACAATGTAAAAGGTTTTGTGTGTGTAGTATGCAAGTTTATGTGTGTTTTACGTGTGTTGTGTATATCGTAATGTATATGTATTGTCCTCATGGCCATGTGTCAGAATTGGCATCAAAACCATGTTTGTAGAATGAAGATATGGGAAGAAAGACACTGACAATGCAGTCCCATTACGTGTGTATAAGTGTTAAATGTTTGGGCTCATTGCCCGGAAAATTGACATTTCTCCGGACAATTCGCCAAAGGGGGCGATGAAAAGGAACTAAAAAAGTTGTAATTTAATTTCAAAGATACAAGAAAAAAATTTGTTCGACTGTCATATGCTTTTATTACTTCCAGTATTAACGACTTTTTGTTCTGATGTGCTGGCGTAAAGACGTACTGTATAATTTCTTGTCTATGTGTGTGTTAAATGAAGTTGTTAAATGATGATAAATGTGTTTTATAATTTTTGTCAAGGTCAAGCCTAAATCCCATACCAATGGAGTACAAATTATTCTGTTAATTCGAGAAGGCGAATTTTAGATGGGGGCGACGATCTTTACGACGGCGCTGCTCAACAACAGAGCTACGTGATTGTGGTCACTACTTTCCTTTGGTGGCCGCTAAGATTAATTCCGATATGTTTTTCCCGAGACATTCAGAACCTGCAATCTTCCTTTTCGTATAAAAATAGGAGTCTGATAAAAAAAGAAATATTCTTAAATTTAAATAATTGCAATTATTTTACCCAGGCCACGGGAAAGATAGAACGTACGTGCCTCTATCCTGATTGTACGTTCGTAATCTCCGAGTGTGTTACGACGTAATTATTGTACGGAAAAAAATTAAGATGGATCTCTCTCATCAGATCGCAAACACTCGCACGCGAATGTACGTACCCTCTGAATGTGCCTAGTCAGTCGTGCGCATTGTTCCAAAGCTTTTCAGTTAATATTCAGTGGATTACATCTCCGCAATTAATTTTTGTTTATGCCGCAAATCGCACTTCACGCGAAGTATTTATTACGCAAGTTTCAGGCTCAATTTAATGTCAGAAATTCCGAAGTACCGCTAACTAAGCAAACCGCTACAATAATTTCATATCTCTACAATTACAATTACACAAAACAATAATAACGTAACAGAGAGGGTACGTTACACGATGACGAATACACGCTTCCAATGGGCGTTCACATCGATGTCACCAAACACGGATGCGACCATCATGATGCTGTAAACAGAACCCGGATTCATCCGAAAAAATGACGGTTTGCCATTCGTGCACCCAGGTTCGTCGTTGAGTACACCACGCAGGCGCTCCTGTCAGTGATAAGATGCCTGTCATCTCGACTGCTAGTGATACGAGGCCGTTGGGATCCAGCACGGCATTCCGTATTACGCTCCTGAACCCACCGATTCAATATTCTGCTAACAGTCATTGGATCTCGACCAATGCGAGCAGCAATGTCGCGGTACGATAAACCGCACTCGCGAGAGGCTACAATCCGACCTTTATCAAAGTCGGAAACGTGATGTACCATCTCCTCCTTACACGAGGCATCACAACAACGTTTCCCCAGGCAACGCCGGTCAACTGCTGTTTGTGTATGAGAAATCGGTTGGAAACTTTCCTCATGTCAGCCACCGGCGCCAACCTTGTGTGAATGCTCTGAAAAGCTAATCACTTGCATATCACAGCATCTTCTTCCTGTCGGTTAAATTTCGCGTCTGTACCACGTCGTATTCGTGGTGTAGCAATTTTAATGGCCGGTAGTGTACGTCTGTACGCGATATTTCCACACTCCTGAACATTCCTAGGTCCGCTGTTTCCAGTCTGACAGTGATGTGGAAACGTGAAGGGACACGTACAGCACTAAAGCGTACAGGCCGATCTCGTATGTTGACTGACGAAGACCCCGATAGTTGAAGGGAGTCGTAATGTGTAATAGGCAGACATCTACCCCGACCATCACACAGTAATTCCAAAATGCATCAGGAACTTTGACCGTTTGGAGGGAGGAGAGAAAACTTGGGCTTCATGGTCGAGCGGCTGCTCGTAAGCCACACATCACGTCTGTAAATGCCAAACGACGCCTCGCTTTGTGTAAGGAGCGAAAACATTGGAAAAACTTTGTGTGGAGTGACGAATCGCGGTATACAATGTGGCGATCGATGGCAGGGTGTGGGTATGGTGAATTCCCGCTGAACGTCATCTGCCAGCGTATGTAGTGCCATCAGTAAAATTCGGAAGCGTTGGTATTATAGTGTGGTCGTGTTTTCCATGGAGGGGGCTGGCACCCCTAGTTGTTTTGCGTGGCGTTATCACAGCACGTGCCTACACTGATGTTTTAAGCACCTTCCTGCTTCCCACTGTTGAAGAGCAATTCGGGGATGGGGGCTGCGTCTGTCAACACGATCGAGCACCTGCTCATAATGCACGGCCTGTGGCGGAGTGGTTACACGATAATAACATCCCTGTAATGTACTGGCCTGCACCGAGTCCTGATCTATAGAACACCTTAGGGATGTTTTGGAACGCCGAATTCGTGCCAGGCCTCACCCACAAAAATCGATACCTCTCCTCAATGCAGCACACCGTGAAGAATGGGGTGGCATTTCCCAAGTTACCTTCCAGCATCTGATTGATCGTATGCCTTCGAGCGTGGAAGCTGTCATCAAGGCTAAGGGTGGGTTAACACCATACTGAATTCCAGCATTAACGACAGAGGGAACCACGAACTTGTAAGTCATTTTCGGCCAGTTGTCCGGGTAGTTTCGATCACGTATTGTATGTTCAAATGTGTGTGAAATTCTAAGGGACAAAACTGCTGAGGTCATCTGTCCGTATACTTACACACTACTTTAACTAACTTATGCTAAGAACAACTAACACACCCATGCCCGAGGGAGGACTCGAACCCCCGACGCGGGGAGCCACGCGGACCGTGACAAGACGCCTCAGACCGCGTGCCTACCCCACACAGCCTGCGGTTGTGAACCACTGAGCGCTGCAGTGGGACGGAACCTCTCCATCGTTTCTAGGTCACATATTTATTGCATACATACATAGCAGAAGCTTCACACAAACGCCTAAAATTAACCCTTACACGCCTCTTTAGGGACCAATAACACATACACAAAATGCCAAATACAAGACTACACACAGAAAACACGCACACAATCCCAATATCTCAGCTTCACGTGAACCCCTAGCGCACTCAGAAGTCGGACGGGCACAGCCTAGTGGTACTTCATACCCAACCAAAAGAACCATGAACTCGTCGCGCTGGCGACTCCGGCGTGCGTGGAGAGCTGAGACGGCAGGATGCGGCCGCACTGCTGCCACGGCCGGCCACCAGGTCTTCCATGATGCGGGAGGTGGCGTCATTCCAGTGGCACGGCGATGATTTTCTATGAAAGACAGAACGTTAGATTACACGTGTCTTTAATACACCGAAGAGTGTGGGTAGGCTCCAAAATTTTCTTTCAACAAATCATTTCCGTGCACCTAAAAGATTTATAGACAGCTATCCGTCAAAATGCGCGGTTTGAAAATATGTCAACATCGTATGATGCTCTCGATGTCAGAAATACCAGTAACCTACGTTCCGGTAACAATGGACGGGCCGTGACGGACTGAATGCGCTCACCAGACTTGACACCGACAACTTATTCTTCTCCTTCCCCTTCTTCTTATGTGACAGATGCTGTTGTGACTTGCCAAGACAGCCAAGCCACTATGAGGTAGCCGAAAGGCACGCGTTTAAGCTCACGCAGGCTGGCGTGAGGTCTGGAACAGTTAAAGGAATAGAGACTAGCAAAAAAGGTGCGTAGCTTCTGGAATACTTAACTTCAATCCATAATTGGTGAACATCGGTCTGACGGTACAGTATTCACAGTATCAATAGTAACTGGTAATGGCGCCTTGCTGGGTCGTAGCAAATGACGTAGCTGAAGGCTATGCTAACTATCGTCTCGGTAAATGAGAGTGTAATTTGTCAGTGAACCATCGCTAGCAAAGTCGGCTGTACGACTGGGCGAGTGCTAGGAAGTCTCTCTAGACCTGCCGTGTGGCGGCCCTCGGTCTGCAATCACTGACAGTGGCGACACGCGGGTCCGACTTATACTACCGGACCGCGGCCGATTTAAAGGCTACCACCCAGCAAGTGTGGTGTCTGGCGGTGACACCACAGATGCAAGCACACTCCCCTCCATATAATTTGTGGGACTGTCGCAGTTGTATGCTAATCCTGTGGGATTCTGCACTACGGTCGTCGTACTTGACTGGACGATGTGTCGTGATGTGGTGCACAGCTCATGTCAAGGATATGGTATCATTTGTAACATACTGTATGTTACTGTAAACGAATTGTTCCATTAATTTTTTTTGGTGTAAGTATTCAATTTCTGAGCTTGACTACATGATTCCGTCTGATACAAACGTTGGTGGTGAAGAGGAAAGGCAGTGTTTGCTTTCTATCTAGGTACAGTGGCGAACTCGATGTAGTACAATAATTCATTAAGGCTAAATCTACGGCACCACACACAGCTGTATAAACTGTTCTTACCGTGCCACTGGTTACCCACGAAGACAAACGGATTTTGTGAAACAGTAAAAAATCTTTTACTATCAACAGAGTGATTGTGGCTGTGCTGTCGTCCACAGAGTGAGATACCTTAGTAAAGTTGGTACCTCACGACGGAACCACAGTCTAAGGACTGTCGCTGCTAGACTCAGCCACGAATGAGAAACGTCAAGGAAGACACGCTGTCAGTAGATTCCACACACCGCCGCTGCTGGATGTCTACTTACGTCAGTGCACTCGCTCGCCCCACTCTTTGAGATACGACTATGATAGCAGCGTCATCACAGGCCAGATCCGGTAGCAAGTTAGAGTCATTACTCAGAACTGTGTACCAAAGCTTATAGTTAAGTGAATGTGATATCTGACTCCCATAAACGTTAATACACAGTTACCACCATGTTCTGCGCCGATACTAAATATACTACGAAGTGCGTTCAATAACTAATGAAGTACTTTCTTTACTCAACCAATTTCGGTTCAAAAATTGCGGAATTTCTTGTGAGACATCATGGAATATTCTCGCTTTGGCCCCTATAGTTTGGTGAGGTGTACGTCATATGTAGCCTTCAAAATGGGGTCTGTAACGGAGGTGCATTCCAAGCAGAAAGCTGTTACTGAATTTCTTTTGGAGGAAACCCAGAGCATCGCAGATATTCATAGACATTTGTAGAATGTCTCCGGAGATCTGGCAGCGAACAAAAGCACGATGAGTCGAGCGAGGCGTCTGTCATCATTGAAACAAGGTCGCGCAAACGTGTCCGATCTCCAGCGTGCTGGCTGGTCGCACACAGCTGTGACTCGTGCAGTGTTGGAACGTGCGCACACTCGCACTTGAGGTGGTTGACGGATCACAGTCAAGCACCTCTTTGTTCAAGTGAATGACTCTGTTGGTAGTGCTGATACACTCGTCCACCAGTTGGGCTGTTCAAAGGCGTGTACCCTCTGAGTTCATCGCCGCCTGACAGAAGACCATAAGGAGCAACGAAGGACCATCTTTGAGGAATCCTTGCGCGTCGCGAGACTCGTCGTCAAAATTTTTTTTCGAACGTTGTCACAGACGATGAAACATGAGTCCATCATTTCGAACCGGAAACCAAACGGCAATCCATTGTGTGACACCACATCACCTGTCCTCCGAAGAAAAAGTTCAAAGCCGCACCCTCAGCCGTTAAAGTCATAGCGTTGGTCTCCTCGAACTCTGAATGGGTTATTCTGTTTGACGTCCTCCCTCATGGTACGACAGTCAGCCATAGTGTATTGTACTACTCTCAGGAAATTGAAGAAACGACTTCAGAGTGTTCGCCGCCACAGAAATGCAAAAGAATTTCTCCTTCTCCGAGACAACAAAAGGCCCCACACAAGTCTACGCACCCTAGGGTAGCTCAAAAAACTTCGTTGGACTGTTCATCCTCTCCACCCTACAGCCCCGATGTCGCACCTTCTGACTTCCATCTGTTTGGCCCAATGAATAATGCACTCTGTAGAAAGCACCATGTGGATGACGGGTGGGTTACTGATGCAGCAAGACGTTGGCTCCAATGGCGACCAGTAGAGAGGTACCATGCGGGCATACAGGCCCTCCCAGGAAGGCCGTCGTATTGAAAGGAGATGATGTTGGAAAATAGTGGGGGCTGATTTTGGGGAAGAGACCAAACAGCGAGGTCATCGGTCTCATCGGATTGGGGAAGGATGGGGAAGGAAGTCGGCCGTGCCCTGTCAAAGGAACCATTGCGGCATTTGCCTGAATCGATTTTGGGAAATCATGGAAAACCTAAATCAGGATGGCCGGATTGAACCTTCGTCCTCCCGAATGCGAGTCCAGTGTGCTAACCACTGCACCACGTCACTCGGTTTGAAAAATAGTATTTTGTAAAAATAGTATTTTGTAGAAATAGTATTTTGTAAAAATAGTATTTTGTAAAAATTGTATTTTGTAGCAAGAAGAGTCGGAATTAATATGGTGTATTGGAATGCTGAATAAAATCAAGCTGCTTTCAGAAAAAAGAAAATGTGTTGCACTTCTTCCTGAATGCCCCTAGTATATTGTCATTATGTTGTCATGGATTGCACGCAGTATAAGTGCTCTGCAGGGTGGTCAATGGCCGCCTGAGTAGCTTGTAATGGTATCACAGGGTAGACTGTGCTGAGCAGTAACTGTTAAGAAAAAAATTCGATACGATGCGACGTTTCCTAGTTACTTAGCGTTAGAGTTAGCTCAATTAGGGCGATGTGGGCGCAAATTCAATAGGCCCGCTGTTGTGACTTGGCAAGACAGCCAAGCCACTATGAGAGGAAGCCGAAAGGCACGCGCTTAAGCTCACGCAGGCTGGCGTGAGGTCTGGAACAGTTAAAGGAGTTGAGTCTAGTAAAAAAAAGTACGTAGCTTCTGGAATACTTAACTTTAATCCATAATTGGTGAACATCGCTCTTGATGATACATGAATTACAAGATAAATAGCAATTGATAATGGCGCCTTGCTAGGTCGTAACAAATGACGTAGCTGAAGGCTATGCTAACTATCGTCTCGGCAAATGAGAGCGTAATTTGTCAGTGAACCATCGCTAGCAAAGTCGGCTGTACAACTGGGCGAGTGCTAGAAAGTCTCTCTAGACCTGCCGTGTGGCGGCGCTCGGTCTGCAGTCACTGACAGTGGCGACACGCGGGTCTGACGTATACTACCGGACCGCGGCCGATTTAAAGGCTACCACCTAGCAAGTGTGGTGTCTGGTGGTGACATCACACCCGCCACATGCGATTATGGTCTGTTGTTAGCATAGAGTATGTGACAGCACTCGAGACCGCTCAGGCTGTAACTCGGTTCTGATCCTTACTACCTTTCACTCCAATTTTTGCATCAGTCTTTCGTTCAGTTTCAGGAAATCAAACGAAGAACACGTTTGATGACCCAGACTCTGGCGGGCCACCTGAATTTGCGCGCGCAAAGGCTGACTGAGTAACTTTAATGCTAATTACCTCTAGAACGGCGTAACGTATCGATTTTTACCTTAATAATTATTTCCGATTACAACCTACCCCCAACACCAGTACAAGCTTTTCGGACTATTTCAGACCACCCTGTATATTAAACAGTGTTACTAAACTAAACTAACATTCTGTATACGTTGTATTTCCATCTCGACCACGTCCAGACGTAAAAGAATTAAACTGTGATCTAGGGTTGTTAGGACAAATATAAAAGTGACATTTACAAATCAGTGATTTTTCGTAAATGAAAGTCAACAGGAAATGAATAATCTACAATGGAGTTATCTCTCTATGCGACAATAGTCTTTTGTAATCACGACATTACTCGATTGTGTGTTTCTCCAGGATAAAATGCGTAATACAGTTCAGCTAATGGCGTAAAGGGGAAATTTTTTTGCCTTCTTCCTCTCGATCTGTTCACCGATTTTTTCCGTCAGTGGTTTCGCGCAGAAATCACATGACATCTTTCAGGTTTAGTTGCTGAGAACGTAATTCAGTCTCTTGTTTTATTACAGAGGGTGGTCATGTTCCTTAGACCAACACGCTGAGCTGCCGTCTGCTGACGTAAGAATGGTGGTTACAGTGTTTCTGCTGCAGATGCCAATCATACAGTGTGAGTGTAGCTGGTGCAATAGTGTTACTTACTGGCAGGGCACATGCTTTCTCAAGATGTTTGCAGTGCCGTAACGAAGCGGATGGGTGGTAGTGACATCGCAGCTCGGGGGACAGCGCCTGCTGTGAGCCAGTGATTCGAGGTTACCAGAGACATCACGTGTAGAGGCTTTCTGGTGAAAGAGCTCGGATGGATCTACAACATACCGTACATAGCAGCTTAGGAAGTCGTTTCAACAGAGAAGACGTTTTGGGAAAATTGTTCAATGAAGTGTTATACTTAACCAGAAATAATGTTACAAAGGAAGTGACAGTAAAACGGACCTGATAAGACATCTGCCGTAGTTGACATTACAATATGTGTATAACGTGAGCGGTACAGGAAAACAATGCTTATTAATAACAACAACAACAGTAATAATAATAATGATACAATAAGTCAAAGACAGCCACTCAGAAAGTAACAGCAAACATTGAACGTAAAACAAGTGGTGACCTTGTCGATCGTGCTCTAAATGTATTGTTGCAACAACTAGAACAGCCGATAAATCTTACTGAGGTTACTAGCTGTATGTTTGTGCGGGAGCTGCAAAAACTGAGTCGAGTTATGGAAAACTGAACCTCTTCTTCTTCAAAGATACCAAGGATAAATGGCTGTAGAACAAGCTTGGATGAAAAGGATCAACCTACGTAACGCTACAATCTGTAAAGGGGAGACGAAATATATTAGTCGTGCAGAAGAAGTTCATTTTAAAATTCAGGATATTCAACGAAAGTACAATGTTACAAACAATAATTATCAACTCATCTACACCGAAAACAGTAAGGAAAATATTCTAGCGTATACACAGACAATTAGAAGATAAAAGAAGCGGCATTTTCGTGCGCAGAATAAGATTTACGACTGAAACTTGAAATAACTTCATAGGGCTTTGAATGAGGAAATGTCAGGTAGCGTACAACCTCACAGACGTACAATAACAAAGAAATTAAAGTGACCATTCACAAAAAAATCTACAATTTATACAAATCTGTAGTCTATATACAGCATAAGTCATAAATGTAACGACAAACCTCCAGAGATTTATAAGGAGTATTCAGTAAGTGTTGTAACGTAGCAAAACTTCCGTATCCGGGTGGTGGTTATTGTACACAGTGTGGTTCATCCAGTTCAGTAACAAAAGTATCTTTATGGACCGTATTCTAGTCACCTCTTCACCAGTGCAAGATCGTGCGATATCTAACGCGTGTCGTATCAATCAATGAAAGGTCTTTTGACTGTCTCACCCTAGGCGATGTCCACAATAAAGTACTGGCGTTCGTTAACAATTAACTGGTAAACCACCTCACGCGCGATTTTTAAAGAACTACCATGAATAAGAGAGCATCTTTGAAATTTTTTGAGTGTCTCCTACTGCTCTCATTGAAAACCAGTGGATGGGCATATTCTGGGTAATTTGCGCTCCGTTTGAGAAAAATTAGTTTTTCACGCATCTTAAAGTTCATGATATCATATCTCCTGCGGAATGTGTCTCACATAACATAATTTTGCACCTACATTCAGTGGTACGTTTGAATAGTGACTGCTACATGTGTTGCGAATAGAGTCAGTAGTAAAGAAGCAGCGAGTTAAAACGTCATGGCTGATGTTGAATGTTTACTGCAAAAACAACGAAATTCGCTTTATTAATTTTGGGAGTATCAGCGAGGAAAACTTTCCAAAGGGTTTGAAATTATGTGCAAAGTTTGTTGGAAGTTGCTAATGGGTTTCATTCTTCTCAAGTACTTGGATGAATATAATCTGAGTAATTTGCCGTCATGACCTATGTTACCTTAATAGAGACACTAATTTTCTAACTTTAATACTTGACTTGTGTTAAATTTTTAACACTCTTAGTGAGGACAGTGCGACAGTATTTTAAATTTGCAATTTCGGTCAGTGATAGTATGAAACACTGAGAATTCGATTTTTGTAGCCTCTCGATTAAAGTAGAGAGACAACTTGCAACTGAACCTGTATATCTTTTAAGACACTCACTGATATGTGTGCGTGTGTATGTGTGTGTGTGTGTGTGTGCGTGTGTGTATGTATGTGTTTAGATCTTATCAGCGCTCAACGTCGTTGTCATCAGCGCCCTTGCAGTCATCGAAACAAACAAATCTGGAGATAAACCCAAATATTGTTACACATGCACCCGAAATAACCACACCATCACTCTAACTCGCATGCGCTAAAATAAATTGGAAAGAGGGAAAGTGACTATACAAGAAATTAAATCACAGAGAAAACAAAACATAGAAGGGTCAAAAGGAAAGCACAGGGCAGAGGTAGAGTGACTACACATGAAGTTAAAACACAGAGAAAACAAATCATAGAATAGCTAAAAGAAAAGCACGAGGAAATATGACTGGCAGGCCACTTACGAAAAACATGGGTGAGTCAGTCATCGTCTTAACACTCTACAACCATATCCCTAAAATCTTCTTAAAAACGTTGGATGATTCACAAAAGCTTAAAACTTGAACCACATTTGTTTGGTCTTTACATAAAATAGAGGGAAGATCATTCGCCAAATCCACCGTGACCCGCTGGTCAGAAAATAAAATACAGTCCAATGAAGTGTGACGCATAGTGATCGCCATGCCACAAGCATCACAAATAGGCGGATCCTCTCGCCGGAGTAAGAATCCATGTGTCATGGGGCCATGGTCTATGCGAAGACGAGTAACAAGGATTTCGTCCCACGGATGTGGCTGGAAGGAAGTACGACACGGTCGAGTTGTGGGTTTTATTACACGGCGCTTACTGTCGATCACTTCCAGCCACTTATCTTCCCATCGACACAAGACTATGGATCTCAACAACAATGTGATAACTTGCACTTGGATGGTACACTGAAAAACTGTCAAGCATGACACTCCTCGTTGGCTGATAGATCCTCCCTCTTTTCCCTGGAATTCCTAACGTGCCCTGGTTTCCAGCAGAAAGAAATTTCCTTACCCAGTCGTTGTAGTTGGAGGACGGCATGCTGGATGTTCTGGACAAATTTATCTGCTGAGTACAAGTGTTATAGAGAGTGAAAGGCATTCAGGCAGTCGGAACAGACAAGAAATTTATCACTGAAAGAACATCCCATCTGCTCCAGTGCCCGGAAGATCGCATATAATTCTGCGTCGAAGACTGTAAATTCTTGAGGTAATCTGATCTTGACGACGCGATTGAGGAAAATGACAGCGCATACGCCGGAGCTCCCAAGCTTGGACCCATCCGTAAAGACTGCTACATAGCTGTGGTGCTTATATAAAATGTCAGAAAGTAATGCGTTAAAAACAGAAGCAAGATTGCAATCTCTCCTCTACTGCATTAAATCTAAAAGACGCTAGGCCGCTGCAGACGGCTAAAACCCTTGGATTTGGGCTTATACATGTACCACACCGAGTAACCTCAGCTCAGGATTCAAGCGGATCACAAACGGAATTGTGGCTCCTGGACAGTTGGAGAAAAGGCGTTTCACAGGTGGACGACGAACAGTATTGCATGAGGGTGAAGTTGGAGCCGCGAGGAGCTTACATGCTTGCTGCACCATGAGGAGCTGCCACCTGATGGTGAGTGGCTGTTGCCTGGCCGCAGCACAGAGACTTGGTATGGGACTGGTCCTAGCCAGCCGAATCCCCTCATGATGGCCAGCGACATCGATTCATACACCTTGCACCCTTAGTCCGGCCGTGGACCCACGAAAGCCCTATAAAACTGGAGCAGACGCGCCCTGTCCACTCCTCAAGACCTGAGACTAAGGCACCTGACGATGTTCAATGCATTGAGGGCTCTGGCTTACAGGTTTGTCAGGTGTGGCAACCACGACAATTTGGAGACAAAAATAAGGCCTAGAAACCCCATTAGTCGCTAAAATGTAAGATGGTGTCCTCATGGGCAAGTCAGCTAAATTAAAAATACGACGAGAACGATTAAAATGAACACATACCCAATTACCTCTAGAAAACTGAAAACCCGTTTTTGCAGCCCAATCGTCTAACCTCCGTACAGCAAGTTGCAATTGACGGCTCGCTGTTGCAACACTGGAGGGGTGACACAAAACAAGAAAATCGTCAACTAAACCGTCCACAAATAAGGAGCAATGTACAGAATTCCATACCATAGACGTGATAATGTAATGGTTATGGCAAAGTGGGTTACACTACTCTGCTCTGAGGGACACCATTCTTCTGCTCAGAATGAACTGACAGTGTGTCCACAACTCGGATCCTCAAATCCGCTGCGACAGGAAAGACCCATATAAAGATGGGGAGGGGACCATGAAAGCCCGACTGACGCAGGTGTGCGAGAATGCTGTGGACCGTAATCTCCAGAATCCACACTGAGAGCGACTAAGGAGCTGCCTAATCTCGGACAACCAGGCCAGCCGACGGTTAACCATTCGCTCCACGGTCTGTCCTACACAGCTCGCTGTGTTGTGAGCATTTGTTCAATAGAAGAGTTATGTTGTAGACTAGCGAAGACGAAAACGTGCTCATAGATCTTTACGTATGCATTTTAGAGCACAAGTTTATTGGACATTTTCTTCTTGTTTTGGTCCATACTGTCACTTGCCAAAATATGGAAAGCATAGAGCTTGCATTAGAAGAGATTTGTTTCACAGTATCGAAGATGAAAAACTGCTCGTAGCTCTTAAGGTATGCATTTGCGACCATACGTTTACTGAGACTTTTCTGTTTCTAATATCGTGTACTTTCAACTGTAAGCGCTTAGCCATTAATTATAATACACCCTATATTATTCTTGGCAGGAACTTGGCTGCATGAGCTGTTA
This sequence comes from Schistocerca serialis cubense, assembly GCF_023864345.2. NCBI lineage: Eukaryota > Metazoa > Arthropoda > Insecta > Orthoptera > Acrididae > Schistocerca > Schistocerca serialis. The sequence goes on along the minus strand of NC_064639.1, from coordinate 88,639,021 downwards.
AGCTGATTGTCCGATATTTCTCGCACTTGTCAGCTCTTCGGAATTGTGTGGATGATATTTTTCCGAAAGTCAGATGGTACGTCACCAGCCTCATACATTTTACACACCAACGTGAATAGTCGTTTTGTTGTCACTTCCCCCAACGATTACAGAAATTCTGATGGAACGTTATCTACCCCTTCTGCCTTTTTTGATCTTAAGTCCTGCAAAGCTCTCTTAAATTCTGATTCTAATACTGCATTCCCTACCTCTTCTAGATCGACTTCTGCTTCTTCTTCTGTCACATCAGACAAATCTTCTCCCTCATAGAGGCCTTCAGTGTACTCTTTTCACCTATCCGCTCTCTCCTCTGCATTTAACAGCGGAATTCCCGTTTCACTCTTAATGTTATCACCCCTGCTTTTAATTTCACCGAATGTTTTCTTGACTTTCCTATATGCTGAGTCAGTACCTCTGACAATCATTTCTTTTTCGATTTCTTCACATTTTTCATGCACTCATTTCGTCTTAGCTTCTCTCCACTTATTTTCCCTTTATTTTATTTTTCAGTGACTTATGTTTCTGTATTCCTGAATTTCTATGAACATTTTTATGCATTCTTCTTTCTGCTCCTTGATACGCCCTAAAAACCAGTATCTAAGTTTGGAATCTCAGCCTGACCATTATGTAACCTAACTGAAATCTTCCCCTATCACCTGTTCTTTTCCAAGTATACCTCCTCCTCTTGTGGCTCTTGAACAGTGTATTCAGTATCAGCAGCTGAAATTTATTACAGAAATCAATTAGTCTTTCTCCTTTCCCGTTCCTTGTCTCAAACCCGTATTCTTCTGAAATCTTTTCTTTTTCTCCTTCCCCTACAGCTGCATTCTGGTACCCCATGACTATTAGATTTTCATCTCCCTTTACGTACTGTATTATCCTGCCAATATCTTCTTATACTCTCTCTATCTCTTCACCTTCAGCTTGCGACGTCGGTATGTATGCCTGAACGATCGTTGTCGCTGTTGGTTTGCTATCGAGTCTGATAAGAACAACCATATCACTGAACTGTTCACAGTAACACACTCTCTGCCCTTCCTTCTTACTCATAACGAATCCTACTCCTCTTACATGATTTTCTGCTGCTGTTCATATTATCCAATACTCATCTATCCAGAAATCCTTGTTTTCTTTCCATTTCACTTCACTGGCCCCTACAATATCTATATTTGGGCTCTGCACTTCCATTTTCAGATTTTCTAGCTTCGCTACCACGATCAAGCTTCTGACATTCCACGCCCCGACTAGTAGAACGTTATTCTTTCGTTGGTTATTGTATCTCTTTCCTCATGGTCACTTTCCACTTAGCGGTCCCTTCCTGTAGGTCCAAAGGGGGCTATTCCAGAAACTTTTGCCAATGGAGAGATTATCATGACACTTTTCAGTTGAAGACCACAATGAAAGAGGGGGTACATCCATTTTACAGATTTTTCAGGAGAGCAATTTTAATGTTAAAAACGTTACAGTGTCATTGATTATTGAAGTACGATTTTGTAATTTATACTGTAAATTAAACGACCTTTTCTTTAGCATTTCTTAAAAATGGAAAAAATATTATTAAAAATTGGACACTGTATATTTTTTATCTGAATGTCTATTTTTTAATTTGCTTGTATAATGCACTAATTTGATTGCAAAAGTCAGAATGTAATGAGATATTTTTTGGATGACACTTATCTATAAAACTTCTCTTCAACTCCCTTGACAAAGATCTATTCATCTTTCAGTCTTGTCGTTATTGGACAGGATGTTCATGGCTAATCAGGTTTTAGGAAAAATAGTCTTTACCAATACACTGTTTTTATTTTCATTCAACTCATGCAAATTATAATGATTAATAAGCCCATGTCTCAACTTTATCTTTAAATCACCTTCCAACAATTATTCAATAAATGGTTACAACACATACATTAAAATATAGTTAATATTACGTGATTTCAGTCATCAACATAAATCATGGTTTTTGTAACCCAGAGCCTTCATTTCTCGCTTTTAATTATTACAAACAAATTGTGGTGTCACCGCCAGACACCACACTTGCTAGGTGGTAGCCTTTAAATCGGCCGCGGTCCATTAGTATACGTCGGACCCGCGTGTCGCCACTGTCAGTGATAGCAGATCGAGCGCCACCACACGGCAGGTCTAGAGATACTTACTAGCACTCGCCCCAGTTGTACAGCCGACGTAGCTAGCTACAGTTCACTGACCAATATGCTCTCATTTGCCGAGACGATAGTTAGCATAGCCTTCAGCTAAGTCATTGCCTACGACCTAGCAAGGCGCCATAGCTTTGATAATTAATATTGTGAAGCATGTATCATCAAGAGCGATGTTCTACAAATGTGGATTAAAGTTAAGTATTATATCAACTATGTACTTTATTTGCAATTCTCAAGATACTGTCCTGTTCCAGACCTCACGCCAGTCAACGTGTAATTAAACGCGTGCATTTCGGCCTCCTCTAGAAAAACAGTGTTGGCTCTTCTGCCAACACTACAAAATTGGCGACGAGTCTCAAAAGGGTCTTCTTTTTTCTACTTGCTTAATTTACTTGTGTCATGGCTTCGCCACAATCTCCAGATGTACTGTCCGAATTTTATCGCTTGCAGAATCAGCAGATGCAGGCGTTATTGGATGCCCTTGGACAGCTCGTCCAGGGTCAACGTGCAATGCAAAACGATGCGGCAGCCGCCGCTCCACCGCTACCGCAGCCACAACACACAGTTGCACCACCTTTTCGTCATTTCGATGCGGCACTGGAAAGCTGGACGGAGTGGTCACGCCAATTTGGATTCCATCTCGCCGCCTACAGAATTCAAGGTAACGAGCGGCAACCTCACTTATTGGCGTGTGTAGGGGTGCAGACGTACCGTGTGATAGTGAAATTATTTCCCCGCCGCGACGTAGCAACTCTGTCCTACGAAGAAATTTTGTCTGCATTAGATACATATTTCAAGGAATCAGTCAATGTCGTTGCGAAAAGGTATAAGTTCTTTCGTACAAAACGTACGGCCGGTCAAACTAATCGGGAGTGGGTTGCAACTTTGCAAGGCCTTACTAGGGATTGTGCTTTTGAGTGTGAATGTGGACTCCCTTATTCAGATACTATGGTGCGTGATGCAATTCCACAGAACGTTTCTGATGTTCGTATATGGGAGCAAATTTTGAAACTAGTCAATCCCTGCCTTCAACAAGTGATAGACATATTGGATAGGCAAGGCACACTTGACTTTGCTCAGGAATCATTTGAAACTTCGCCAGCCGTGTGACACATTAACCGGCCCGCCTGGCGAGCTGCACGGAACAGTAAACAGCCCTCTCGCTCGTCCGCGCAGCTGCCACCAAGCTCTCAACCACGTGTCCCGTGGCAGCAAGCAAATGCAGTGAAATCATGGCCGCGGTGTGCTACTAGACATTCGCGTGAGAATTGCCCGTCACGCCAAGCTATTTGCTTTTTCTGTAATAAAAAAGGACATGTTCAGAGTGTTTGCCAGAAAAAGCTTAGATCGGACACTCACAACCATTCCACGCACTTTGCTTCGCGCCGGATCCGGAGTCGAACCAAGAATACTCAGGCTCATGAACCTTCGCCCGTGGAAATTCATGTAGTTCATTCCACTCCGCCCAGTGCCACTCTCTCTAACAGTGACTGTGTTCGTCCCACAAATAGTGTGCGTCGACGTCGCTGGAAATCACGTCAATTCGCAAGTGATTCTGTACCAGTGTCTGTTCAAATTGCACGAGACAGTCGCTCTTGTCATCAGCAGGACAATAAACTTTTTGTAGACTTGGACATTCATGGCCACGTGATACCATTCCAGCTCGATACTGGAGCTGCAGTTTCATTGATCAATAAAGACGCATACAAACAACTGGGCACACCTCCGTTGCGTGCCGCAAATTTTAAGTTAAATAGTTATTCTGGTCAGAATATCCCTGTGTTAGGACAGTGTAGCCTTCTTGCCACATACAAGGGACAAACAAAACTTGTGTCATTTTACGTACTTCGTTCTTCTGCAGCAGTGAACTTGTTTGGTTTAGATTTATTTCAGTTCTTTAACTTGTCTATAGTCAATCAGGTCCTATCAGTGAACCAGACTGTGCCTTCAGCCAGTGTTTCTCGTCCATGTGAAGAATTTGCAGACATTTTTGCACCGGGCCTAGGTTGCGCTAAGAACTATAAAGCACATTTGGAACTGAAAGTCAACGCGCAACCGAAATTTTTCCGAGCGCGCAATGTTCCCCACGCATTGCGTGATGAGGTCGCAAGAACATTAAACGATTTAGAATCACAAGGTGTGATTGAACGTGTGCAGGCTTCTCTCTGGGCATCACCCTTAGTAATTTTGCCAAAACCTTCCGGAAAATTGAGACTTTGTGTGGACTTCAAGGCTACGGTGAATCCACAACTGGTGATTGCAACTTTTCCTTTACCCCGCCCGGAAGATCTTTTTGACAAACTGTGCCCGGGTAAATATTTTTGGAAGTTGGACCTAGCAGATGCGTACTTGCAAATACCAGTGGACGACGAATCCCAGCGCGTCTTGGTGGTTAACACGCATCTTGGTTTGTACCGATTCAAAAGACTGCCATTCGGGTGTGCATCCGCCCCTGCATTTTTTCAGCAATATCTGCAAACTGTTTGTGCCTCGGTCCCTACTGCAGCAAACTATCTGGACGATATTGTGATCTTCGGAAAGACGGAAGAAGAACATTTAGCCAACCTCCGAACATTATTTCAAGTCTTGCGACAAAATGGTCTTCGCTTGCGGAAGGACAAATCTGTGTTTTTTGCTCGTGACTTACCATATTTGGGACATGTAATCAATGCCCAAGGCATACATCCCAGTCCCGAGCACCTCCGTGCCATACAAGACTTGCCTTCGCCGCAGAATTTGAAGCAGCTACAGAGTGTGCTGGGTAAAATTAATTATTACACCCGATATATTCCCCATGCCTCTTCCATTTCAGCTCCGCTTCATCGCTTACGCCGTAAAGGTGTTCCGTTCATCTGGACGACGGAATGCGAAAGCGCCTTTCGCCAGTTGAAATCGGCGTTGCTTTCAAATACTTGCCTTACGCCATTCGATCCCCAGAAACCCCTTTTGTTGATGGTAGATGTATCGGATTTCGGGATCGGTGCTGTGCTTGCGCACAAAGATGGCTCGCATGATCGCCCTATTGCCTTTGCGTCCAAATCGCTCTCGTCTGCGCAAAGAAATTATTCACAGATAGAGAAAGAAGCTTTGGCTCTCGTATTTGGTGTTACTAAGTTTCACGATTTCTTGTATGGTCGTCACTTTACCATCATCACAGACCACAAACCCTTGACGTCGCTTTTTCATCCGAACAAGCCTGTACCTCCACGTACAGCGCAGAAATTCATTCGCTGGTCTATTTTCCTCTCGCAGTACCGCTACGATATCTTGTATCGGTCCACTGCTAAGCACAGAAACGCCAATGCGTTGTCCCGTTTGCCTGTTGCTGAGGATAGAGCATTCGATTCTTCCGAACTTGCTTGCATGTTCATTGATTCGGAAACCGATGACGTGGTCGAATCGCTTCCGATCGATTTTCGTCGAGTAGCTACAGCCACAGCTGCTGACCCTGTCCTTGCTACCGTTTTGCGTTTTGTTGCTACTCAATGGCCCTTGTGAAAGTCACGGATCGAGGATCCGTTGGAACGCCGATTTTTTGCTCACGGGGAGAGACTTTTTCGACGTGGTGTTTTGCTGTTGCGTTCTGATAATGATCAGTCCAGAGTCGTGGTCCCACGTTCGTTACAGTCCTCTGTGATACGGCTTCTCCACCAAGGACATTGGGGTATAGTGCGGACGAAACAACTTGCTCGTCAGCACTGTAGTTGGTTCGGAATCGATGCTGCGATTACGAAAATGTGCTCTTCTTGCATGGCGTGTGCCGAACAACAATCCGCACCACCGCGGAAATTCTTTGCATGGCCAAAAGCCACTTCCCCTTGGCAACGCTTGCACATAGATTTTGCTGGTCCATTTTGGAATGCTCGATGGTTAGTTGTGGTCGATTCTTTCAGTAATTTTCCTTTTGTTGTCTGGATGTCTTCCACGACGTCGTCTGCCACCTTCCAAGCGTTATCCGCTATCTTTTGCATTGAAGGTCTTCCACAGACTATTGTTTCCGACAATGGTCCACAATTCATGTCCGCAGAATTTCAGTCATTCTGCAAGACCAATGGTATTCAACATCTGACATCCGCGCCGTTTTCGCCTCAGTCAAACGGTGCCGCTGAACGATTGGTCCGCACTTTCAAGTCACAGATGTTGAAGTTGAAAGAGTCGCATTCTCGGGAGGACGCGTTATTGCTCTTCTTGTCTTCGTATCGCTCTCAGCCCCGAGATGGTCGCTCGCCGGCTGAGTTGCTCTACGGTCGTCCTCATCGAACCTTGATGTCTTTGCTACATCCGCCGCATCAGGTTCCTGTGCAGCGGCAGCCATCTGCTTTTGCTCCAGGCGACGTTGTATACTATCGCAACAATCGAGGTTCACGGCGTTGGCTCGCAGGGCGCATTCTTCGGTGCCTTGGCCGCCCTATGTATCTGGTTTTGGGGGCCTCTGGTGAGGTGCGTCGGCATCTCAGTCAGCTTCGCCTCTGTCGTCGCACGGGTTCAGCCGCTCCCCGTCTGCTTTCAGCGACGGTGCTGTCCGGTCAGCGCCCTGGGGACCCATCTACCGGCTCGTCTCATCCCCAGGTGTTACCGACGCTGCCTTCCATTTTGCCCCATGGCGACACGCCGCCGCCGCCGCCGCCGCCGCCGCCGCCGCCTGTTCTCCCGCCGGCGACGCCCGCAGTGGACGCTTCGCTGCCGCCGCCAAGCGCCTCCCTGGGTCATGCGCCGCCGATCGCTTCCCGTGACCAGCTGTCCTCCGACATGGAACTCTTGCCCGCTCCGGACCAGATGTCGTCTTCGCCCGTCGGGTACCCCGACGCAATGGAGGTCGACCCTTCGGCCCCTCCTGTCTCTCTACGGGCGCATACACCGCATGTTGGCGTGCACCCTGGACTAGGTTTTCAGGCGTTTCCTAGCTCCCCTCGGACCGAATGGCAGGGTGCGGGTGGCACAGCCTCGCCTGTTGTTAGGCTCCCCACCTCGTCGCATACGTCAACATGCGGTCCTCCCCACGGCGGGCGGAAGCCTTATAACACAATTGTCCGCCGATTTGCGGGGGAGGAATGTGGTGTCACCGCCAGACACCACACTTGCTAGGTGGTAGCCTTTAAATCGGCCGCGGTCCATTAGTATACGTCGGACCCGCGTGTCGCCACTGTCAGTGATAGCAGACCGAGCGCCACCACACGGCAGGTCTAGAGAGACTTACTAGCACTCGCCCCAGTTGTACAGCCGACGTAGCTAGCTACAGTTCACTGACCAATACGCTCTCATTTGCCGAGACGATAGTTAGGATAGCCTTCAGCTAAGTTATTGCCTACGACCTAGCAAGGCGCCATAGCTTTGATAATTAATATTGTGAAGCATGTATCAACAAGAGCGATGTTCTACAAATGTGGATTAAAGTTAAGTATTATATCAACTACGTACTTTATTTGCAATTCTCAAGATATTGTCCTGTTCCAGACCTCATGCCAGTCAGCGTGTAATTAAACGCGTGCATTTCGGCCTCCTCTAGAAAAACTGAGTTGGCTCTTCTGCCAACACTACACAAATAACACAAAATGTGTGTGAAAATTCACTGTCGCAAAGGAATATTTGTATAGTACTCTTCGGCCCCTGTCTCGCCGAACATCTTCAGTTCTTGCAGATCACGATACTTTTTCTCGGTGATAGGTACCAGTCCTGAAACAATGGACCTCTTATTAGCATGGTATCTCAATAGGTTTGTTATAATAAGGAAGGACCTGCTATTTCACCTACTAACATGATATAGTTTCATTTAATTACTGTGACCAAAATCTTTACCAGCCTACACTCGTAACGTGGTGAAGGGAACAAAAACTCTCCTTCTGCAAGTTCTGGTTCCTCTTCCATTCGTCCAGCAAGAGCAGTAACAACTGATGTCATCCAAGATCCGTTGTAGGTGTCCTGATAGATGATAAGCCATGGATGGTGACGTTCTATCTTCATCTCCTTAATAATTCGCTATGGGAGTGGACATTTTGGTCGGTACCTTGACTGCAAGAAATCGGTCCAGTCATGTATCATTGAGCCATTAACTTCAACAACCTCAAAATGAGTGGGTTTCGCATGCGCATCTTTAATTATGTCTGTCCAGTTCTATGGGACCTCATCTTTTGTTTTACGTTTGATGAGTCCCATTTCTTTGTCACTTTCCAGGTATGAATGTCCTCTTACTGAGAATGTCACATGAATTGATTCAAATCGCTTTGCATGATGGACAAGATAATGGATGAACCTGAAAAGGGTGTAGTTTTTTCTTTATTTTTTTTTTTCGTCTACCACATGAGTCACAGAAGATTTCCAAATTTTTAACCTTCGGATCCAGAAACGAGGTAACACAATGATGCAGAGAAAAATGCTTCATTGAACCTTTCTTCCCTATAGTTTCAGGATAAACATAGAACATTGCACTACTGTCTGAGAGTCGATATATGTTAAATAAATATAGAGAAAGCTGTCGCTTGTAATAGAAAATCTTGGTGCTGATGTTTGAACTTGGAAGATTTCGTTGGAAATCCATACATATCGATTCTGTGTTTGTAAACTTTCTGGTTCTCTGTCGAGATGTGGATAGAATGCATCAGCTTCAAGGCAATGCAGTTCATATTCAATCTACTCTCTCATAATATTACTTTGAGCGTCTGATCTTTCCTTTCCATCTGTTGCATGTGTGAGTTGTGCTTCTAAAGGTTTGAAAGCTATAGAAAACTTATCACAGGTACTCCATGTATCACAGTAAGTATCTACTGACTCATCTCTACGAGGCCATTGGCGTTGTACATTGCCAACAGAGATCAGTCCTTTCAGGTAACAACTTTTCTCATTCCAGTCCATCAGAAAACTGAAATTAGATATTAATGTAGAGTTCTGTGCATCAGTTACCAAAGTACAATTCTTCTTGGAGTTACAATGCTCTCCTATTTCAGGTGACATTGTTCTTAACATTTTAGATACTTCAGATTGTCTACCATAGCTCTGTCTTTTTTTAGACTTACCACTGCAACTTGACTCTGAATACTCCATTACCAGTTGAAGCACCGACCTCAGTTGGATTTTACACGAAATTCAATTCTACCTACCACACCACAAACCGCTGAAGCGATAGTCAAGGCTGATCTGTGTTAGCACAAATCACAGCACAAAATTCAGTTCCACCACACCACAAAGCAAAGAATCCAATGTCAAATCTGCTCCTTGTTAGCTTCGACAGTACATCAGAAAGATCAACAGTGACACTGCATTTAACAATGTCAACAATGAGACTTCCATAAAAGCAGGCAAAAAAGTCAGTATAGCTCAGAAATCCGCACCTGCTGGACATCACCCTTTCTGTCCCTGTATTGGACGGGCGTGACACTTTTTCTCCGTGTATACCACATTTTAATCTGGCTACAATATCGTGAGTGTACCCATCACAATCATTTAAGTTCACCCAAATGAAAGTACAACTGATGAATTTCGTAATGATACCAGTAACTTATTTTCCTAAAATTTGGACATGCCCCTTCTTTCTGTGTAGTCTTCAATTGTAGGCCACATGTCCTGTGGTTACATGTTATGTATCTTTAATGCAGTGGTTTCCATTGCCTTCTGCATTCACATGCCGTTGATCAATCCTTTAGGGGCAGTTTACCATCCGAAGGACAAGTGAGTCCCCTGAACATCTGTCCTCCTCTCCTCCACCCACTTTGACAAGGACGTTGGCAGAATGAGGGTGACTTCTTATACTGGTAGTCTTCAGCCGCCAATGCAGTGGCGCGTTTCGAACTCAATACCGGGCGCGATTTGATTACTAATCAAAGACGCTACCCCTAGACCGCTGGTGCACACCGCTGTCTGATGTGGAGCGACATTTAGATAGCCGAAGAGCCGAATACCTGCCCCAGATTGTTGAACGGCACTGGTCTGTCCACCAAGGTATAGGTTGCCTCGTAATACAACCTGAGGACTTTGGGACTGATAAGACAGCTGAATGACGGATCACATGTGTGATACCGTCCACCCACTCCTGGAAGTCGTCGAAATGTTCAAACACAGCCAGCGGCCTGAGCAGCTTCCAGTTAGCCCTGCTGACGATCAGTTTTGGTGGCTTCTCCTCAGAGCTGGAGAGGGTGGAGAGCAGAAAGAGAGGTCGATGGCTGAGAGTGAGGCAGTAGCAGTACAGAAATAGGTGTGAGTACCTGTGTTTGGGATGCACAGCTTGTGAGACGTGATGAGGCAAATCTAGACGTCAAGGGCATGTAGAGGTCGAACCCCACAAGACATGATGGTCATTGATGTCTCCCAGTCCAGTAGGAGAAATGGTCGCAAGAGGTGTTCCAGATGATCTGCAAGAGCATCAGAGTCAATTGCATCTTTCGGGGATAGATACATTGATCAAAAAGTGACCCTCCAAAACCCATGAACTCCGACAGTAACGACTTGCAGGTCAAGAGTCAGAGGGAGAGCAGAGGAGTGACGCTCGTTTTCGACCCACCCTTGGCTATTTTCCCAGTCAGGTTATCAGTGCAATGGGGTAGTAATGGGACATCAGACACTTTAAATGCCTTCCCTGCAGATAGAAGCACAGAGGACATTCCTGTGTTAGGAGTTTCAGTTCATCCACATATGGGCGGAACCCATTAATGTTCCACTGTAGGATGGGAGCAATCTGTCACTTCATCTTTGACTTTTTGCCAGGAAGGGAAGCCCTCAATGTGTGGAGCCTCAGTCTTGGGGTGAAATTACTTCCTCATTCTGACATCAAGATCCATCACTTCTGAAGAATATTTGAGAGAGACGTTAGACCGGATTAGGTCACCGTCGTCAGAGTGCGTCCTTCTTGTGTCAGTCATCTTCGTCTTTGATTTTTTGTCCAAGGAGCCTCCAGAGCCACAGCCGCGGAAGTGGTAGTGGCAGTGATGGATAGCGGACAAGACTGGAGCTTTGGAGGAGCAGGAAGTACCACAAAGTGAGCAATCACTGCCTTTTTCGAAGTTCTGGGGGGAAGAGCAGGTTTCAAAGTAACTGCAGCAGCACAAGTACACTGTGAAGCACAGGTACACGTGCTGAGACTAGCAACCTCCGTCTGTGTAGTGGCACTGGTTTTCTGGACTGGCTGTTTGAGGACGGAAGCAAAGGGAGCAGCAAACGTGGGCTGCTGCACGGCCTTGTATATCTTTTTGGCTTCAGCATATGGGATGTGATCTGACGTTTTCATCTTCTGGATCTTCTATTCTTCAAAGAAGGCACTGCAGTCTGTACTCTAGACAAGTTGATCCCTAGAGCAGTTGACAAACTGCGGAAAAGAGGAACAACAATCATGGGAAGCATTACCATATTGATAACAAGTGGCTTCCCCCTTGCAACCAAGAGCAGGGTGCCATGAGTGCTGGCATTGAAAACAGCACATTGGGTTTGGGAAATAAGGCCATATGCTTAGGTCAAGGAGACATGCCTAGAGGTGCTCTGGTAGTTTGCTGGTGTTGAATGTAAGTATAAAAGAGTCTGATTTGCCAAGATCGCCATTCACCCTTTTTATAATGTTTCGCACATCAACAGTGCCCTCCCAGGACCACTCAGCTTTCAGTTCTCGGAGAATGCCAATCACATCCCTGCAAGCCACAACACCTTTGCTGTGATACTAGGTGTCGTGCAATCCTGTTTCACTTGCATACAGCAACCAGCAACAGGGCATTCTAGAGGTTCTTTACCAATTGGGAACTAGACTTTCGGCACCGCTTGACAGTTTTCAAGGTCCCAGCAATGCCCTTTAAGCCCGCCTGCATGTAAAATGGTGAAACTTTCGAAACTGCCCTCTTTTCTTGTAATTATTATAAACTCATTCTGACAAACAGCATGCCTTCTGTTGCTACTGAATCAGGAGGAGTGGCCACTCGACCCCTCTTGTTAGATTCCCTCCAGTGGCCTATCCTTCCCGCTGGGAGAAGGGAAAATTTCGATGGACCAATCCTGGTTGCACGAGTAGCTAAGGAAATAAAAGTACACCTAGACAGAGAGAGCCCTGCATCACTAGGTAAGACTAATACAGCTGAGGTACGGCAGGTTCCCCGCGGTTTCCCGCTAACAAGGGTTCCACTTCAACAGCCATGCATCTCATCAGCACACAGCACATCTTGAGATTGAATTTTTTTGGAGTTGTTTATACCATCCTCACGATCCGGGCGGTCCGGCTTACCCAGAGCTTACGGTAACACAGAACTGGCGGCGCTTACCAGTCCCTCGCTCAGGAACCCCGTGGTCGCCAAGTCTGTACACGGAAAACGAATGCTGAGCCACTGAGTGCATTTGCCACTCTCTGTACTGACCGGGGAAACGTGACAAAATGAAAACTTACCCAACGAAACTGCATTACTTCTGTACATTGGTCGTAGGTAGGTACGAAGTGTTCCACCCAGGACGGTTATTCAAAGAAAGTGATACTGTAAATAACATGCTTGAGTTAATGTAGCAAACTGTTTTACTGTAACAGAAAAGAAAATTGTAAGCTACTTGTAATGGAATGGAACCCATCTGTTGCATGTGTTAACAAAATTACCAATGTGTCTACTGTTTTGCAAGATTATCACGGGAAAATGTCCCTGGAATTCACATAGTAATTTCAAACTCTTTGGCGATACTGTGATCATAATAGTTTTATCTAAAAATCAATTATTGTAAAACGCTGTACATTTTTTCTGTTAAGAATACGATGAATATTTAAATACTTCTACTCAGGAAGAGCGAGAACTTTTCCTGGATGGGCTGTGGAGGGCTGATACCAAATGTAGGCCTGGTCACACTGAAGTTGCTGTCGTCTGCAGCCCAAGTTCTTCGTTTCACATTGCATTAACCTGGAATTACATATGGAAACGAGCATTTACTATTGGATTCCATTGCCATTTGTTTAAGAAAGTCAATCATTACTTATGAGAGGCAGACTGAAAATAATACATGCTTCGATCGGAATCATTCTCACGACTTCTCTGTTTCCAGGCACGGGCATGATCACTAGACCATCTGATTTGACTAAATGTGATACTAAAAGAACAGTAGAGGACAATATATTCAAAACCGTGGAAAAGGATTTTTTTATAGTTTCAACGCGAGGGAGCTCTGACAGCGCTAGCACTTATTTTCTTTGAACTTCGTGCGATCGTGTACTACAGGCTTGCTGTAGTAAATGGTTCTGACACACAGTTTTGTCCCTGTAGGCCACTGCCAGCTGAAGTCACCGCAGCTCTAATTGGCAGGTTCTGCCGTGGCTGGGATTAAGGACGTTGTACAAATTGCAGGGACGAAGTCCTGACTGGAAATGGAGGAAATAAAGTCCTATGAGCGTGTGTCCGGAAATACATCGCTGCCACAGTAGATCCTGATGAGAAATGAAAGTTCCTCTGACCACGTGCCGTGCGTCCCTAGTGTGTTGCAGGCTGTGTGACGGACGCAGCGTACTGTAAGCAGTAGAACTGCCCGCTATTCATGTCGGTAACAAGCCGAGATGATGTTTGTGTACGGCCAAGCAGATGGAAACGGTCGAGAGGCAGCACGGTTACAGTGAAACAAGTAGCCTCACGGACACTAACACCACGCAACATTTTAAGCACTTTTTGGGCGTTTGTGTGATCATGGTTGCTTTCAGGCAGTCGAACGTGCAGCCGCGCGGTGTCGCCACACGGTTTGACGCGCCTTGTCACGGTCCGCAAAGCTCCCCCCGTCGGAGGTTCAAATTCTCTCTTGGGCATGGGTGTGTGTGTGTTGTCCTTAGCGTAAGTGTGGTGTCACCGCCAGACACCACACTTGCTAGGTGGTAGCCGTTAAATCGGCCGCGGTCCGCTAGTATACGTCGGACCCGCGTGTCGCCACTGTCAGTGATTGCAGACCGAGCGCCGCCACATGGCAGGTCTAGAGAGACATCCTAGCAATCGCCCCAGTTGTACAGCCGACTTTGCTAGCGATGGTTCACTGCCTACATACGCTCTCATTTGCAGAGACGATAGTTAGCATAGCCTTCAGCTATGTCATTTGCTACGACCTAGCAATGCGCCATTATCATTAGCTATTTATCTTGTGATACATGTACCGTCAGACCGATGTTCACCAATTATGGATTAAAGTTAAGTATTCCAGAAGCCACGTACTTTTTTTACTAGACTCAACTCCTATAACTGTTCCAGACCTCACGCCAGCAAGCGTGAGCTTAAACGCGTGCCTTTCGGCTACCTCATAGTGGCTTGGCTGTCTCGCCATGTCACAACAGTAAGTTAGTTTAAGATAGATTAAGTAGTTCTTAAGCTTAGGGACCAATGAACTCAGCAGTTTGGTCCCATGAGACCTCGCCACAAATTTCTAAAATTTTTCAAACGTGCGGGGTGGCGGCTGACTGTGTGTACACTAGATTCGGCGGTCTGGTTTCTGCCTCTCTACGCTCTCCATCTGCTTGGCCGTACACAAACACCATCTCGGCTTTTTCCCGATATGAATACCGGATCAATCTGCCGTTAACAGTATGCTACGACAATTACCGCGTACAGCGCACAAGGAACACACAGCACGTTGTCAGAGGAAATTTCATTCGTCAGCGGGATTTACCGTGGCAACGATAGGATTTCCGGACACTTGTTCATAGGACCTTTCTTTCCCTCCGTTTCCAGTCAGGAAAATGTCTCTGCATTTTGTCGGTTTTAATAATATTCAATTTGGAGATGAATAATTGTAACATCAACGCAGTGACAACTTGTGGTGTGCGTACTGTAAGACCTTCGGTACACACACCATCAGATTATTTGACTTGTCGCTGTAACGAAGTAGGCGAGTGTCAGCAATATGTTTCGTGGTCTTCTCGTGGCGTGTTTATCTTCTGCCGTTAGGTCAGACGATAGGAATTCCACTTGCACGCTTAGAGCAGCAGATTGACGGTGACCAACTTTAAACAGAACTTGATTAATTTTCACACACATTTACTAAAATAATAAAAATCATAGATATTACGTATCTTGATTCTGGGTGCTGTTTACAATTGGCAGTCTGAAGTTCCTTTGGTCTTGGTACGTTAATCTTATTCTCACATATCTCTGATACTTGACAAAGTGTCTATACATTTCTCTTCATGGCTATGTACGGGTATATGATAATCTTATTAGGCGCAGACTGAAACTTGACTATAGACTGGTGCAAAAAATGCAGACTGACTAATCGGAGGTCTGTACACTAGTTATAATACCTCGCGCGTTCAGGTATCACTGCACGAGTGTGATCCGCGAGGAGAAAAGGTTCTACGTTAGCAGCAATCTCATTGGCTGCATTACATATTAATACGCGGATCGGCGGAAGCAGAATTTGGTCCGGCTCTAAGGCAGTGCCATCTCGTAGTGCGGAGACGCACGAGCGCTGCGCCTGCGCTGTTGTGCTTAGCGGGGCGCGCTCTAGTGGGAAAGTTGTGTACGCGCTGACTATGCGGAACTATGTACACAACACAACGTGATTTGTTGACTAAATCAGAATAACAGAACATTAGTCGAAAATGTATTGGAGAATAACTGTTCTTCGATACCACTAAAATTGCCGAACAGTAATACAATGGAACAAACTGATTGAGATGAAACTAATAAACGCAATATTTTAATCAACGGTGGAAGTAATTCTTATGATAATAATAGTTATTGCTATTATTACTAGTATATTGAGAGTAGCTATTGAAGACAATGGTCTTTACATTCAAAACGTAATCTGATTGATGTTGAAGATGTTGTTCTGTTACAAACAAAGTAATGTGATTGGTTTCGTACCTATTAACCCGAATCAGTATCGCTGTCGAAAGCCCCAGAGTCAGAATCCACATCTGAATCTTCTACGTTCGGTCGTGGTGTGATCGGAAAATTGCAGTGGACAGTAATAGTTCTATTGCCTCCTTCGACAAACGTTTCATATGATTTTATGACATTTTTCTAATACTGGAAAAATGTGGACCAGAAGTTATCAGAAGCCGCTTGCAAACTTTTTCCATTGTTTTTATTCGTGAACACTTTCTTGAAAAACCTTAGCGATATATTTTAATATCTTTGTTCCTCGCTTCTTTTGCTTCTTCAGGTAATTGACCGATTGCTAGCAATGCATGGGTTAATATTTCTGGACTCCGATTCAATAGCTTATGCGCTGTAATGGGCAAATAGCGCTGTAAATATAGCTCAACGAATTTTCTCGAAGTTACCATCGTATAATTGTGGACATTATCAGCATTGATTTCATGTCCACTAGAAATGACTTATAAGATGACGTAAAACTGTTCAGTCAAATCTATGTCCACTGATGTTATGAGCGCAGATGTTTTCGAATTTTCAAAAAAAACGAGTTGTGTTTCTGTCATTGATACTTCCATAGCCAGGTTTCGGACTATCGACAGTTAAGTGCCAGTTTTGAACTGAATCCCTTTTGAATGGTCGTCTTGTGCGTTTCTACGATGTGCTTTTCTTTGGCACTGAGTGTTCAACATTTTTTAACCCCAAGTTTGTATGACAAATGCAATCAGCACTCTAAAAACCTGATCCAAGCCCGTAATGTTGATATTCAAAACATCAGGTTCAGTTACTTGTCTTGTTTTTGTAAAACATCATCGAAAACATGGTCGATCCTCAGAAGTATTTTAAATAAGTAGCATCGTTGCGAAGAGTTTGTGGATGTGAATGCGTTGCATACTTTGCCATCGATTGCTGTGAACGTCATATTATATGAAACTGTGATTCTATTGTCAAAGGGAGCCACTGACTTTATCTGCTTTTCAAATATTGTACCTCACTGACCCTAGTTTCTGTGCTTTCGTGCAAAAATTGTAGTCTCAATGGTCTACAAAATAACGATGACGAGGTATAGGATTCTTCCAAATTACGACTGTGGTCTCTGCTTCTTAATCCACAGAAATAAGTTGTAAGGGTACTACCGATTTTAAAAAAAACATTCGGATCTGATTCTCACTCATTCTCAAATGTTTGTTTGTATTCACTTTGTCCAGAACTTCCGGGACAACCCCATTTGCAAATGAACTGCATGTGGCCAACATTAGCTTGATCCAAACTATGAATGATATCCTCTTGGCATATTAAAATACAGTTGTATGAACCAATGAAACTTGTAGATGGACATCAGCCATGTTTTCTGTGATAGTGATAGCATTATTAAGGGGACAGCAACTTTCTTTGCTTCCGACAATTACTTGTTGGATAGATACAGCTTACACTTTTTCTCCTTACTTGCTGTTCTCAGTCCCAGCTATTGACTCTTTGTAAATATGCATTCAACGTATAGTGAAAGTGCAGTTTCAGCGGACAAAGTTTTCTCGCTAGTCGAAGTCGATTCAAAGGCCTGTCGATATTAAGACGCTCTCAATGGACTTGTCATTGTGGTCTCATAAACAACCTTTGCACAATCCAATTGACCTGCTGAATGCAGGCTTATTTGAATAGCATAAGTTATGTTATTAAATCTGTATACTGAGTAAGCAGTAAAGGAAACAACAGAAAAATTCGGAGTAGGAATTAACATCCTTGGAGAAGAAATAATAACTTTGAGGCTCGCCGATGACATTGTAATTCTGTCAGAGACAGCAAAGGACCTGGAAGAGCAGCTGAAGGGAATGGACACTGTCTTGAAAGTAGGATATAAGATGAACATCAACAAAAGCAAAACGAGGATAATGGAATGTAGTCGAATCAAATCGGGTGATGCTGCGGGAATTAGATTAAAATGAATTTTGCTATTTGGGGAGCAAAATAACTGATGATGATCGAAATAGACAGGATATAAAATGTAGACTGGCGATAGCAAGGAAAGCGTTTCTGAAGAAGATAAATTTGTTAACATCGAGTGCAGATTTAAGTGCCAGGAAGTTGTTTCTGAAAGTATTTGTATGGAGTGTAGCCATTTATCGAAGTGAACCGTGGACGATAAATAGTTTAGACAAGAAGAGAATGGAAGCTTTCGAATTGTGGTGCTACAGAAGAATGCTGAAGATTATATGGGTATATCTCATAACTAATGAGGAGGTATTGAATAGAATTGGGGAGAAGAGTGTGGCACAACTTGACAAGAGGAAGGGACCGGTTGATAAGGCATATTCTGAGGCATCAAGGGATCATCAATTTAGTATTGGAGGGTAGTGTGGAGGGTAAAAATCGTAGGGGGAGACCAAGAGATGAATACGCTAAACAGTTTCAGATGGATGTAGGTTGCAGTAGGCACTGGGAGATGAAGAAGCTTGCATAGGATAGAGTGGCACGGAGAGGTGCATCAAACCAGTCTCTGGACTGAAGACCACAACAACAACAACATGGTAACTCCTGTGGCGTCAAAGTTTCACGAACTGACTGCGTTGTTCTGGGTTTCGACCTCGACGCAAACACCCCGAAGGACGGCCATTGCATTTATTAGTCAATGGCAGATCACATTCAACCTGGTACTTGTCATTAACAATAGTTGCCGGAAATAAAACGCGTGCATAAACCATTCATTGTTTTGTTTCATAAAGGGGCCCTTTCTCCTGTTAGCCTCTTGCCACCTTGTTCTCAAACCAAATAACAATGAGGGGAGAGAGAGACTTACCTATCACACTGTACCTGCAACAGTCGATCAACTTTCTCGGAAAGTTTGTTCATCCAGGTAAGGGATTAATGCAAAAAGGCCATCGTTCAACGGGTGTTTAACGATTTGGTGGTAAGGTCCTATGGGACCAAACTGAAGGGCTCATTAGTCCCTAGGCTTACACACTACTTAATCTAAGTTACGCTAACACACCCACTATAAGATGTACATCAACAAAAGCAAAACGAGGATAATGGAATGTAGTCAAATTAAGTCGGGTGATGCTGAGGGAATTAGATTAGGAAATGAGACACTTAAAGTAGTAAAGGAGTTTTGCTATTTAGGGAATAAAATAACCGATGATGGTCGAAGTAGAGAGGATATAAAAATAGACTGGCAATGGCAAGGAAAGCGTTTCTCAAGAAGAGAAATTTGTTAACATCGAGTATGGATTTGAGTGTCAGGAAGTCGTTTCTGAAAGTATTTGTATGGAGTGTAGCCATGTATGGAAGTGAAACATGGACAATAACTAGTTTGGACAAGAAGAGAATAGAAGCTTTCGAAATGTGGTGCTATAGAAGAATGCTGAAGATAAGGTGGGTAGATCACGTAACTAATGAGGAGGCATTGAATAGGATTGGGGAGAAGAGAAGTTTGTGGCACAACTTGACTAGAAGAAGGGATCGGTTGGTAGGACATGTTTTGAGGCATCAAGGGATCACAAATTTAGCATTGGAGGGCAGCGTGGAGGGTAAAAATCGTAGAGGGAGACCAAGAGATGAATACACTAAGCAGATTCAGAAGGATGTAGGTTGCAGTAGGTACTGGGAGATGAAGAAGCTTGCACAGGATAGAGTAGCCTGGAGAGCTGCATCAAACCAGTCTCAGGACTGAAGACCACAACAACAACAACAACAACAACAACCCACCCATGCCCGAAGGAGGACTCGAACCTCCGACGGGGCGAGCCGTGCAGACCGTGACAAGGCCCCTAGAACGAGCGGCTACCCCACGCCGCATAGAATATTTCTTGACGGATGAATTTCACGTGTTCAACATCCGAACCTGTGTGAAAAATATTACACTGGCATTAGCGAAAAATTAATTACAGACAAATAGTGAAATATCTTAAGTGTGTTACACGCGAAAAAATAGTTCTGAAGCCGCCAGCGCCGAGCACTACATCGACCGCAGCGAAGCGCCGTCTTGTGATACGATGTGTGGGACGCGAGATTTAGGCAGCTGATTCTTGTCAATTCCATCAAATAATTGATCAGTCTATAGTCTTGGAGTTGTAATTTCGCGGTGTATTGCGGTATATGCTACTTTTGCTCCCGTTGAAAATGCAAGTTTGAAAACTCATGGTGGTTTCGTTTTCTACAAACATCGAAAAAAGTATAATATATATATAGGATAACCATGAGATTTAGACTGCCGTAGTGCACGAAAATGTTCTACATACCCGTGACTATCGTTTCCATCTTGCAGAAATGAATTCCATCGCTTCACTACGAAAACGTCGACTCACTAACCGAGCGCAAATTTGCCTAGTTGTCACAGCGAAGCGTGTGGCTATGATGACGGACGCCTTTGAACTGACGTGATTCTACAGGTATCGAAGGTAAGGACCTATCATTTGGACTGAGTTGCACAAATCCTTTCTCTACCCAAACCCCCGCCCCCTCCTCCCCAAATTCCAAGAGTAGAAAATTTACTTTTCGAGGTTGTGGCCACGATTTGGCGATTCGATCTTACTTTGCAGCGGCCGCTCAAATTCCACGCAAATGTCGCCAACATATCTACTAAGCAAAGAACACTAAGAAGAAATTCTACGTGAAATAGACGAAGTACTGCGGTAAATTTTTTCTGGAGACGGACTGCAGCGGAGTGTACGTGTAGCCATATTTTTAGACAGAATGCTTATGTCTCCGACACGTACAATGCCTTTGGGACGGGAAGAGATTAACTCTGAAAAACCCCCTCCTGGGCTTCTACATCTTTGGAAACAATGCAAAATTTCGGAAGGATTAACGACATGGGCCAGAAAATTGCTAAGAATTTGTTGAAAAATCCTCCACTTCCCCTCCTTCCTCCTGCTTCTGTATTCCATTGTATTATCCTCACAGGTAACGGACAATATGTGTCTTTTGTGAACGTATGCGGTATACGCCAGCTAAGAACGGGCTCTATTGTGAAATAATTATTGACGTTCCTCTGTAACCTCCCAGGAGTGATTGATAAATGGAAATGGAGCCAAGCGTAACCTCCTAACAAAAATTTAAAAAAATTGATAATTGACCATAAACCTCACAATAAAATTGATTAAATAATGAATCATGAATCAAATCTAACCTCCTAACAGAAATAATAATATCTGGTAAATTTTATTAAAAACAGCAGCGCTGACCTTCGGCCCTGTATTCTGAATAAAAAAGCAAAAATTCTTACCTCAATAAAAGACTGCAAATATATCTGCTCTTAATTATACATTCTTCGACACAGCTTCGTGCAATGCTGGCGTATATTTTTTTTTTATTCTTGGAAGCAATGATAATGCATTGGAGATTGAAATGAATGCTTTTCTTTAAAACAGTTACTTTATATTATAAAAATTATTATTGTGGCATTTTTTCTGAACAAATTAAATTACAATTAACATACCTTATTAATTATGCGCAAGGCTGCTTCTTTACCTTCTACAACAATACTCATCCTCCAGAACCCTGACCAGAGTCGCGCGCAGAGCACACAGCCGACGCATGCCGACTCCCGCAGACTACTGCTGTCCACTCGCTACTGTATCCGACCGACTACTACTGTCGACTCGGGCAGACTAGCGCAGACTAGCGACAAGCAACAACTAACAATAAACTACTCTCTGGTCAGAGATTCTGTCATGCTTCGCCCATCGCCGGCGAAGCTTACTCCTTACACCTCTACTACTCCTGACTGTCTGGAAGCAATATTCTAAACAGTCGTCAGACAGTTACGCTTCCGAAATGTCACGCTCCTCTACAACTGCACTCAAGTCAAGTGGATATCCACTGGAGAACAATTGTAAATTTTAGGTGGTGCGTTCACTGGTGAACTCGTATTTTAAGCTTGGTGCACAAGAACCGAAACACATGTCAAGTGGCCAGTACGGTATTCGTATTAACGGAGCCAGTAAAGCCCCGGTACCCAGGCGCAGCAGTGGTTCCAGTGAAGTGCGTGGGAGAGGCAGCGTGCAGGCTTTGCGCCGCCTGTTGACTTTAATCTCGTCTGCGGCGAAATTCATCAGCGATAAATCAAACCCGATTGCGGAATCGGCATTGTACACGTCGAGTGATGGCGTCAGTGCGCTGTTAAACAGTCGACCAATTACTGCAGCAATCCCAGGGAACGGTCGACATCACTTCGATTCGGCACGTCCGTACTTGCGGTCTACGACCGTGTCAGACATGGACCGCTGCCTGTAACTGCATGTCCAGCGTATATGACGAGTCGTGTGAGCAGATCGGATAGTCTTATTCTCTGTACAGTGCATTAGTAGACGAGTTCAATTCAGAGGCGTGTAAGACGCATTATTATAATTATAATTACACTTAGTGTAATAGTAATTATCAATTTTGGACTTAACTAATGAGTGTCAGGAGACATGAACGACGGAGGAAGAAACATTTTTAACTCTTAATTTATCATTTTCGTGTACGAAAACACGAACAAGTAGCGGTTTTCACATTTCGGGCTTAAGTCACTGACTCTTCACTATTTTATATCCTTTTCTACTAATGATGTTACAATGAATTTACAGTCGCAATCTAGCAGTATAGAGGTTTTACTGTATGAATCACCTCTGATAACTCCATCTGTTTCTTTCTGAAATGTAATTCGCATTTTGCTAAAAGAAAATAAAAATGTTGTATGGTGACGCTCTTTAGGAGTGCCGACAAGGGTTTTTGTTTTCTCGAGATGACTAAATACTCTGTGTAAGAAGCTTCGCACGTTAATACTTTCCAGATGTTCGAAACAGTTATTCGTAATCTTACGTAGTCTAGCAGGCCAAAAGTTGACCTGGAAGAAACGCTTTGAAGGGATTTGAAATGGAATTATTATAAAACCTCTTTAGAAGGTGTAGCAGGTGGCAGACATCAGTTCGTTGGTAGAATACTGCGAAAATACAAATAGGCTACAAAGGCCGGCCGGTGTGGCCGAGCGGTTCTAGGCGCTTCAGTCTGGAAACGCGCGACCGCTACGGTCGCAGGTTGGAATCCTGCCTCGGGCATGTATGTGTGTGATGTCCTTAGGTTAGTTAGGTTTAAGTAGTTCTAAGTTCCAGGGGACTGATGACCTCAGATGTTAAGTCCCATAGTGCTCAGAACCATTTGAACCATTTTTTTTAGGCTACAAAGAAAAATGCTTAGGAGATACTCGTGCGATCCATGCTGACACACACATGAAAAGTGACTAACATGGGTACTGATCATGAGCAAACAATGGTACTGCCGATAGCCACAGGTTTGTTTTACACAATGGAACAAGAACAAGCCTCTAAAGTGGTACAATGCTTCTCAGAGGTTTGTGGTGTATGGATGTAGCTGTGGAATTACTTTAATTAAGAGCGTTGCTGAGGAAACGGATTTTGGATGACCTAGAAAGGCCGGCCGCAGTGGCCGAGCGGTTCTAGGTGATTCAGTCTGGAACCGTGCGACCGCTACGGTCACAGGTTCGAATCCTACCTCGGGCACGGATGTGTGTGATGTCCTTAGGTTAGTTAGGTTCAAGTAGTTCTAAGTTATATGCGACTGATGACAGATGCTATGTCCCATAGTGCTCAGAGACATTTGAACCATTTGACCTAGAAAATTAGTTTCTAACTATTCCATTCCGCTTTCACATGATACACAAACAATTTTGAAAAATATTTTATGATAGAAGTCTGTAAGATCTCTTTGCTCTGCTCTTTTATGTTTCCAATACGCATTTCGAAGCGAAAGGTTTGTCATCAGGGTTTCCAACATTAATGACGGAAAGCCCCGAATGAAACTTAGAAGCCGTTAAATGGGAGCTTTCCCACAGATACGCAAACACTATGTGATCAAAAGGGTGCTTCCACATTTATCGTTTTGTTAAGTGCAATAAGGGGATCACACGCTAACGAAGAAAGACACCTCCACACTATAACACTGCCTCGTCCGTACTTCACCTCTACACGCACTTCGCCAGTCCCAAAAGCATCCATCGGATTGCCGCAGGGTACTGCGTGATTTTTCATTGCAGATCACTCGTTTCCTCCAGTCACACACAGTGCAATGACGCCGCTCTTTACACCTTAAGCGTCACTCAGCATTGACTATAGAAATGTCTGACTTATTGGGAGCTGCTAAGCATTGCACTTTTTTTTTCCTAGTAACTGTGCTACCTGAACAGCTGAGGGCACTTTGGAAGTCAGGAGTGAATTCTTACGTCGATTTTATGCCACAAAAAAAAGCATGTGACGCTTGATGATCCCTCTCTGTCAGTATATGAGGTTGAGCCTTGACTTCCTGCGATGCTCTTGGCAGGACAGTTTCTGTGTCGAAGGTACGCGCTTTGCGGCGTCCTGATTGGCCAGCGTCCTCTACTTAGGACGGCCGCGGCTCAAGATGTGAGACTCGGTCTGGGGCAGTGACGGAGACTCGGTCGGGGCAGTGACAGAGGGAAGACAGCGCACGGAGCATCGCGAGTAGTCAGTCGGCGCTTGGTGTACTCCGAGGATGCAAGGTGTCGACATTCCGGCGCTAGAGTCTGGTGGCGAGTGGAACTGGAGTGCGGAAGCAGTCACCGGCCTTCATAGGCTCTGTTTAAGAGTCGCGTCTATCTGGAATCCTGAGCGTGGGAGTTTACCGTGCCGTGCATGTTAACGGCGAGCTCCTGGACTAACTTCGAATGGTGAGCCATTTTGTGGTGGAACGTTTGGATGTCATTGCTCCGTGTAGCCACTTTGATTTTCGCAAGTCATTCCTTAAACCACTTGGACATGGGCCGGGGATTCTTGGTATTACAAGTCCATGTAACTGCTCTGTGCCCTGGTTCTGTTGCATTACAAGTGTGTCAAATAATGGCGATTCCTTTTTATTATCATTATTGTTAATATTTTAAGTGGCCAATCTGATGAATCAAATTTTATTCACTGTGTAAAACTTCAGCGGCCGATTTAAATTGGAATTGCTAAATTCCTTTTGGTTGGCCACTGTAATAGTAACAATTCTGCGCCGTCAAACGGTACTTTCGTTCAAATGTTCAACTGTGTGTGAAATCTTACGGGACTTAATTGCTTAGGTCATCAGTTCCTAAGCTTACACACTACTTAACCTAAACTATCCTCAGGACAAACACACACACCAACGCCCGAGGGAGGACTCGAACCTCCGGCGGGATCAGCCGCACAGTCCATGACTGCAGCGTCTAAGGCCGCTCGACTAATCCCGCGCGGCGGTACTTTGGTATTTCAGGTTGTATGCGGAATGTCTGGTCATTATCACCTTGAACAAGTTGTGGTTTATCAATTTATCAAGTCATTGGTGATTATGTAATGAAATATTGCTTTTTATGGTAACTGCAGTTGTCACACTATAACATTGAACGTCTCTTCCTGCATTTGGCGCTACCCAGTGCTTGGCTGTTGATTTTAGTATTTTAATGAACTGTATATTAATACTGGGTTTGTGTGTTCTATAGAAGCCGTCATTCGTGTGCGCAGGCCCTCCTGCCTGTTGTTGTCACTTGAGCTCCCGAGCACAGAATTCAGACGCTCGTCCGATGAGTAAGCCAAACGTCGACATCTTACTATTTGAGTAATTTTTTAAACCTAATAGCTTTCAAAAATTGTTATAATTCATAATCACAAGTTCTAGTAATTGACTAGTGAGCTCAGGTCTGTAGTTACGTTACAGTTATATGTGTGTAAACTAATTTCTTTATTAATTTAAAGTTGCGGCCATAAGGCTGTTTTTCTTTTAAAATTATTTGAATTATTCTCATTGCTTTTATACAGGTGAATAATCGTTGTAGATCACCACCATTTGCAAATAGTAATTAATCAATGTGATGTTACCAGTGCTCTGTTTTAATTAATGTGGAGAAAATAAGTTTTTCTATCGTCAAATGGGGTCAGCACCCCGCTCCAGAAGCCCATGGGTCCCGCTTACCAATCCCAGACTTTACTAGAGGTCTGACTGGTCTCCGTTTAGCATTTACAGAACGCAGTCGCATCAGCAACACTCAACTTGGGCAGGTTTAACTAGCGTACCTATTCTGCTGCTACCTCTTCTTCTTCTTCTTCTTCTTCTTCTTCTTCTTCTTCTCTGCTGACGAGGCGATACGTCCCGCCTGCTTTTATAGTGGAAGGTTTGCCTCTCCTGTCATCTAGTGGTGAATTCCGTATTACATACGGCTGTCTGCCAGCTTTTATCATATAGTGTATAGGAAATATGAACGTAAGGAATCAAAATGTAGACAGTCGACCCAGTTTTATTTATAAAATATGTCGCTATATCGATTTATTAATTTTTTACTCTTCACGTGAAAGTATACGACCTAAAACACCCGAGGTGGCGTATGAAAAGGCTGTCAGATATGATCGCTACAAATAACTTTTAGTTTATTAAAGTTGGCTCGCTTCACTCTCTTCTGTGTCGATTCATCTAATTCATGAACGGTGTCACTTTCTGTCTTGGTATTGCTGCTTAACGAGCTAACGTTCCAAAAGTAACTTTGTTGTTCTCGAGAACTAGGTCTCCCAATAGCACCAAACATCAACGGAAGCACAGCTCCACGTTCAGGCCTAACTGGTCTAGAAGGCAGTTCAAATGGCTCTGAGCACTATGGGACTTAACATCTATGGTCATCAGTCCCCTAGAACTTAGAACTACTTAAACCTAACTAACCTAGGGACATCACACAACACCCAGTCATCACGAGGTAGAGAAAATCCCTGACCCCGCCGGCAATCGAACCCGGGAACCCGGGCACGGGAAGCGAGAACGCTACCGCAGACCACGAGTAGACGGAAGTCACCCTAGTAACACATGGCGACGGAGGACTATGTACCTTCTGATGCGAAGATATGTACCAGAATGGCCTTCGTTAGAATCGCGACTGCATCGTCACACTCACCCCTGATCACCCGTCCACTGTGCTTTCGTTTGTTTTTTTTTTTTTTTTTTGGTCATCAGTCTACTACTGACTGATTTGATGCGGCACGCCGCGAATTCCTTTCCTGTGCTAACCTCTTCATCTCAGAGTAGCACTTGCAACCTACGTCCTCAATTACTTGCTTGACGTATTCCAATCTCTGTCGAGTATGTACCTTTATTATGATGACGGAAAACCTGTTGCAGTGGGCGCGGTAGGGTCCACATTAACTACTAGTGGAGCAATGCAAAAAACAGCCTGAGCCAGTGGATCCGGTCGTTTCTGAGTGCTGGCCGTGCGAATCAGACGGCAGCCGTGCGGCGTTCTGCGGGCATACAGTCTACGATGTAGTGTGAATAGCAGAGCTTTCAACAGGGAAAGGGCAGCCAGCTGGTCCTCGGGCACCGTTTTGCCGCCATCTCGCTGCTGCTCATCCAGTGACCGCTTCAGACGAGTTGTTTCTGTTAAAGAAACGATCTGAACCATCACCTCCAATGCTAAGGTAGAGCGCTAGGTCCAGCGTGAAACTCTTGAATAGGCAGCAACATCTTTTGTGACGAATATAAACCTCAATTTTCGTGCTCCTCTATTAACTGTCGCAGCCATACATTTCGCAATCACTGATAGTGCACGTAGCAGAAATGTCTGATGTTTTGGAATCGTTGGCAACAGCAACAGTTTTGCTAGATAACCGGTATTAGGCTGCAAAACATCGTCTTTACTAAGAACAACTAAAGCTGTGGGACAATCATAGGACTTCTCAAGTAGTATTTGTGAACGAAGTTTAATGAGAATGAGCTTCAACAAACGATTTACCAATACCGAGACCGCAGCCCTCTGACAACAATGTATGTTTGAGACATGGGATTAAAAGCTTTAATCCTGCAATTTTTCTTTCTATAGTGCTTCTGTAAGTTCTCATTATTACCGAGATATCATTGTAGTGTATTGAGTCCTCAGTGTACAATAATATTGTACTTTTACTGAAACACATGGATACTGGACAGGCAATGAGCAATGAGCATTACCTTCCGTACAATTATATCACCAATGCACAAAAATACACAGTATCCCTCCAAACACCCCATACGTCCATATTTAAACCATTGTGTACTGCAAGAATGGAATTAAACGAACGAAAAAAGCATGATGCTGTTTTCAAGAATTTTGCAGTAACAACGAAACAAAATCAAATAGTAATGACATGTATTGGCTCAGTGATATGTCATCTTGCCTTGAATGTTTCAGTCAGATCTATATATCGATACATCAAGAGTTTCGACCAGAAACCTGTTCCAATTAAAACACTGAAGCCGCTCGTTTCATGATATAGCGACGACGGATGGTCCATATCGAGATGATTTACGTCAATGCATTAAAATTCTTGTTGCTGCGTTTCTCTCCGGCATGAAATTTACAAAATTTGCTTTCAATGTGGCCCCTAAAAGAGCAGCCGTAAACACAGCAGTGTGTCATTATTTTACTGGAAACTTTTCAAAATAGTTAACGCGTCCTGCAATACAGAAGTAACAGGAGGATTAAGTACGGCCAGAAATGTCAGCTGACGCGGCTTCAGCCAATCACGAGCTCCAGACGGCTGCGAATGGAGGAGAACAATACGGCCACACTTTCCCTGTATGGAGCTCCAGTGACGAGTGTCGACTTGTTGAGTGTGTGCCCTGTGTTAGCGCGGTGCCACTGCCGAGTACCTTCCAAAATACTACTTCGTGACCCGTGTCCTTCATTTTTGGTTGGTCTCTGCAAAATGCAACGTCATCCGTGTTAATCCCTGCTGTGTTTCTTTCTTTTGTCAAACTGACGGTACAGTTTCGCTAATGGCGTTCAACCTCAGCAACAATCCCTTAAATAAATTCCCCCTCATCCTCAGGGGAGGTATCAAGTCTTGTTTAGTAATCTCCAAATTGAAACTCTTAGAATACGGAAAATTTGCGAATAACTTGCTCATTTACAGGTATCTAATTAGCATCACGTGTTTGTAAAGCGTTCTACCGCACCGAATGTCTTGAAAGGACCCACTCATGTCATCCCAACTGTATGCTGTATCGCTCTCCACTGGTTCTTCTTCACTTACCAACCACTGCTAGAAGACTGTAATGGAGGCCATGTCTCGCACCACAAGGGAGTAGCCAAGATATATAATACAATGAGTGGTGATATGTCTTAGAAGTCAGTGTATTATGTGCACACTGATTTGTGTGAGACGAACAATGTTCCATAAAAGGTAAGTCCTACTGCCTGCTTATTGGCCACATAATCGCAGTGGTCTGTCATTCACTGGAACAGACTTTACTAGGGACGGTGCTCACACACGGTACTGTCCTATGTTGAGGATTTCTATGCCATTTTGCTCTGAGTTGCTGCCAAGCGCGTGCAGAAGTGAAACTCCTGCCAGGAAAAATAAACAGGGACGGATTATTATCTTCGGGCACAGTGCACTCAATTAAACTCACAATTCGGGGCCCATCTGACACAAATACGCGTTTTCGAATAGAGACGAAGAGCACGTTCTGTAAGGAATAAGGGCGCTAGAGCATTTTATCATCCATCCAGAGTAAGGTCAGTGACTTTGAAAGGCTCCTGCTGTGACCAGCTCTCGCCACGTCTGGAGGTGGAAGTCTGGAACGGCGACAGCGAGCGGTACACAGAACATAGGGTGAATTAGCCGCCCCTACCGACGTCATTTTACGCAATACGCAACCTTATAACTGGCCTTCATAAACCACGAGCGAGATTTTCATATTCTCTTGCTCGTTATGTGCCAACTATTAGTCACATAAGAAAAGCAAACAAGATCTATTTGCCGGAAATATCCTGCAACTAAATCGTGATGGGATACGTTTTCATTGGACGCCACCAATTCCGAGTTATTCACGAAAAACGTAGAAAACTGACCTTCAAACGCAACCCCGCTCCCACACTCATCCGTCACTAGTCAGGATTTCTAGTATGTGGTTCTTGGCATTCCATTCTACCACTGCACAAAAATTTCTGACAACACATACTATTTCCGATATTCGATCTTTTTTGGTCTCTATTCATTGGGCTTTTACGCCACCAACATAGCAGGCTATTTCGTTAACAGTATTAATTTAAACGTGTTCGTGAAGGTAATGAAAGAAAAACAACTACCTAAATGTTAAGCTAGAACTACTAACGCTGACAGTTCAATCCTCACTTTTAAGCCCTACAAGCACAGTAGTTTCATAGTCAGAACGCCTGAAAAACGCAACAGCGTTATTGTTTATTTTATGCTGCTAAAATTCACAAGACTGTCAAGTAAAATTTACTCAAACGTCAATTTTACAACTTGTCAGTGTTCGATTAAGCCGGTGGCGTTACAAGGCCAGTCATTTTAGACGAAAAAAGGTAGATTATGGGAAATAATTTGTGTAGTCGCAAATTTTTGTACGGTGGTAGGAGGGAGTGACATGAAAAAATACCAGAAATCCAGACCGGTGGGGGTTGAGTGTGGGAGTGGGGGTGCGTTTGAAGATCACTTTTATATGCATTTCTTGAATTATTCGAAAACTACCGCCTCTAACGAAAACATAATGCAGCACAAAATTTAATTACATTACATTTCCTACAAAAAGGTCACGCTCATTTTTTCTTTACGACTAATCGTTGTTTATGAATTCCAGATTTAGCATTGCTGGCGGTACAAAACGACACCGTCAGTAGCAGCTGACTCACCGTCTGTACACCCTAATCATCAGCGGCAGTGCTCTTTCCGGCGAGTTTCGCGGTTCTATGTATTGTTTCAGGATAACCTTTTCCGCGTAGTATCAGTAACTTTATCGCTGCTGCCTGTTTCTTCTTGTGTCTGATGAGGTATCATCTCCCGTTTTGTGGATTCCATACCATAAGAATGCATACAAATATTCTGAGGCCCTATTACGCCATGTTCTGCACTGTTGCTTTAGCTCTGAAGAAATATGTGAAATCTTAATATAAATGCTGCCGTCGGCATTCATTACTTATACTGTTCCCATCTAGCATACTTTATAGTTGTTCAAAAATGTTCTGCTGCATCTCCGGCAGTTCTTGGTCGTCTTCGCCATTTTCGTGGAGTAAAGCAAACACAACCTGGTGATACCCCTTTCAAAGTAAAAAGAAATGTCGCAGTCTAAAAGATGAGTAAAGGCAGACAAACAGATAGAAATACTGTCAGCGACACAGGGAGACATGACACGGCGTATCGCAACATTCCCTCCACATGAAGTGGTTACGTATTATTCTTGTGACTTTCTTCCTCTCTATTGCAACGTTTTGTAGTACGTTCTGCTGCTTCTAGGTAATTTATAGCCGAAGCAGTACTTCGTTATCCATGACGATCATCAGATAACAAAATATAGAAATAGAAAAATCTCCTAACAGCGAACGGTCTCGTTTTTCACAGAGAGTGTTTTGACAGAGAAACTACAAACCACCTTCGTTGCCAGGACGTATCTCTGTGCCTGTTGCTCCAGAAAGTACTCTAGGAGCAAAAACAAGCATCTTGATTCTGTATTTTCAACTTCAGCTGTATCTGATTCGGCCGTTATACACTGAACAACCAAAGAATTTGGTACACCTGCCTAATATCGTGTAGGGCCCCCTCGAGCACGCAGAAGTGCCGCAACACGACGTGGTATGGACCCGACTAATGTCTGAAGTAGTGCTGACGCCATGAATCGTGCAGGGCTGGCCATAAATCCGTAAGAGTACGAGGGGGTGGAGATCTCTTCTGAACAGTACGTTGTAAGGCATCCCAGATATGCTCAATAATGTTCATGTCTGGGGAGTTTGGGCCAGCGAAAGTGTTTAAACTCTGAAGAGCGTACCTGGAGCCAGTGTGTAGCAATTCTGGACGTGTGGGGTGTCGCATTGTCCTGCTGGAACTGCCCAAGTCCGTCGGAATGCACAATGGACATGAATGAATGCAGGTGATCAGACAGGATCCTTACGTACATGTCACCTGTGAGAGTCCTATATACACGTATCAGGGCTCTCGTATCAATTCATCTCCTCATGCCCCACGCCATTACAGAGTCTCCACCAGCTTTAATAGTCACCTACTTACATGCAGGTTCCATGGATTCATGAGGTTGTCTTCATACACATACATGTGCATCCGCTCGATACAATTTTAAACGAGACTCGTCCGATCAGGCACCATGTTTCTAGTCATCAACAGTCTAATGTCAGTGGTGACGGACCCAGGCGAGGCGTAAAGCTTTGTGTCGTGCAGTCATGAAGGGTACACAAGTGGGGCTTAGGCTCCGAAAGCCCATATCGATGGTGTTTGGATGAATGGTTCGCACGCTGACACTTATTGATGGCCCAGAATTGAAATACGCGGCAATTTGCGGAAGTGTTGCAGTTCTGTCACGCTGAACGATTCTACTCAGTCGTCGTTGGTCCCGTTCTTGCAGGATCTTTCTCCGGCCGGATTCCTGATATTCACGGCACACTCGTGAAATGGTGGTACTGGAAAACCCCACCTCTGAGATGCTGTGTCCCATCGCTCATGCGCCGACTATAACACCACGTTCAAAGTCACTTAAATGTTGATAACATGCCATTATAGCAGCAGTGACCGATCTAACAACTGCGTCAGACACTTGTTATCTTGTATAGGCGTTGCCGACTGCAGCGCCGTATTCTGCCTGTTTACGTCTCTGTATTTGAATACGCACGCCTACGCCAGTTTCTATGGGGCTTCAGTGTACATGGACAAATAGGACATCCGTGAGCTGCCTACAGTTTACACAGTACAACACTTCTGCTCACGACTTACCATATACGTCATATTTTAGTAGCTATTCAGTTTTGACGTTATTAAAAACGTAATGCAATACTGACTTTGAATGTGCCCTACTAATAACTTACGCAGAGGAGAGGGATACCCCAGGTAGCTTGATTCGGGCATTTATTGTAGCTGACAGTAAGCGATCCGAAACACACAGAAAAA
This sequence comes from Schistocerca serialis cubense, assembly GCF_023864345.2. Lineage (NCBI taxonomy): Eukaryota > Metazoa > Arthropoda > Insecta > Orthoptera > Acrididae > Schistocerca > Schistocerca serialis. The sequence continues at coordinate 88,606,129 of NC_064639.1, read as the reverse complement.
CCTTCTTAATTTGAAGGTTCGTGTGCGCAGAAGAAACACCAACGAAGAGAAGGTGGCAATGTTACTCGCGTATGGAAAATGTAAGCTAGCTCAAGATTAATTGTAATAATTTGTTTACGGCAACTGAAGCAAGTGGACGAGTTATGTTAACCCAGTTGCCTGGACTGTGTTCTACCTCGAGCTAAAATCAATTTTGTGTAACGTTTTGAATAACATCGTATTAAAATTAGCGGTACCTACAATATTACACGTTTTTGAACGGATTTTGAGTAGACGGTGTCTAATACTGAGTAAATAAAGTAAAGGGTGCTGATTGTAAAATCCCGTATTGCTGTTCATGTCTTTGTAACGAACAAATTTACAAGAAAGATATGACCTGGTTAATGTCCCCTTGTTAGATAAACAAGATTTGCTTGATAGATTTTTTTTATTTTGCATCTGGACAAAAAAATTATGATGCGTGGTTGAATAAATAGTATGCCAAATTCGAGGAGTGGCTGTTTGTGCCTCTGGGCAGAAACTGAGCACTTGCAAGCCACGTCCGGGAACGTCATTCAATGACGTAACACAGTGTCACCACTATGTGGGCGTGCGACTGCCGCATCTACGTTGGCGGGTCGCCAGCGGAGCTTGGCACAATTGCTCAGACAGGGTTCAGGACGACAGATGGCGTCTTGGTGCCCGAGCCCTCAAGTCAACACTGCTTGTGGTCTGCCGCCGTTCAAACTCAGATTCACTGCCAAATGGCAGGTCTTGTGGAAGGAGGTTCTCCTACGAAGTAGAGGTTCTGTGTCGTTGTTGGATGATCATGGGTTTCTGGCCACAATACTTGCTCAAGACAATCGCTACAACCCACTGAAGTTGGTCCCTATGTTTTTGTTATATCCTTTATACTTTTCCTCACGAGCTGCTAACCAATATGAGGTGAGATGGCCTGGATGGCTTAGAGATACATAGGATCAACCGCAACGGAGGGGTATCAATGGACAAGCCAGGCCAGCTTGTGGTTCCTAGAGCAGCGGCTTTATCAGAAGTTGGAGGAACAATAGTCTGGACGAGTGACTAATCAGCCCTTGTAACATCCGTCACCACGACCTTGTTGCGTGATACTACGAACGGCTGAAAGCAAGGAGAAAATCAGCTGTTCTTTTCCCCAAGGGCATGTAACATGACTATATGATGGTGGTTGTCTTCTTGGGTTAAATGTTCTGGAGGTGAAACAATGCCCTATTCTCATCGCCATGCGACGACTAGTCAGCAGGATATCTTGATTTGGGAAAATGAATCTGCTACACTATGAATTTGAGCATGGAATGTTGGATCCCTTAACCGCGTAGGTAGGATAGACAATTTGAAAAGGCAAATTGATAGGTTTGAAGTATGCTCGTTTCTGTGGATGTAGATTGCAGCCGTTGTTTAGGGATGAAGGAGCTTGCATTGGATAGACTAGCGTGGAAATTGCATAAAAACAGTTTTCGAACTGAAGACCAAAACACAGCCCTGCTGTAGTGTGGAAAATAGCGCTTGAAGTACGATGTTGTATGTCATGTATTCACTTGATACTTTTTAAACAAATTCTAATCGTTTCCGTTCTGGTTGAACAATGTGGTATTGAATACATGCAAGTTGTCATGTTGCCAGATGTCACTTTTGATACTACAGCCTTAACCCGGGATATACAGGGTGTTACAAAAAGGTACGGCCAAACTATCAGGAAACATTCCCCACACACAAAGAAAGAAAATATGTTATGTGGACATGTGTTCGGAAACGCTTACTTTCCATGTTAGAGCTCATTTTATTACTTCTCTTCAAATCACATTAATCATGGAATGGAAACACACAGCAACAGAACGTACCAGCGTGACTTCAAACACTTTGTTACAGGGAATGTTCAAAATGTCCTCCGTTAGCGAGGATACATGCATCCACCCTCCGTCGCATGGAATTCCTGATGCGCTGATGCAGCCCTGGAGAATGGCGTATTGTATCACAGCCGTCCACAATACGAGCACGAAGAGTCTCTACATTTGGTACCGGGGTTGCGTAGACAAGAGCTTTCAAATGCCCCCATAAATGAAAGTCAAGAGGGTTGAGGTCATGAGAGCGTGGAGGTCATGGAATTGGTCCGCCTCTACCAATCCATCGGTCACCGAATCTGATGTTGAGAAGCGTACGAACACTTCGACTGAAATGTGCAGGAGCTCCATCTTGCATGAACCACATGTTGTGTCGTATTTGTAAATGCACATGTTCTAGCAGCACAGGTAGAGTATCCCGTATGAGATCATGATAACGTGCTACATTGAGCGTAGGTGGAAGAACATGGGGCCCAATCAAGACATCACCAACAAGGCCTGCCCAAACGTTCACTGAAAGTCTCTGTTGATGACGTGATTGCACAACTGCGTGCGGATTCTCGTCAGCCCACACATGTTGATTGTGAAAATTTACAATTTGATCACGTTGGAATGAAGCCTCACCCGTAAAGAGAACATTTGCACTGAAATGAGGATTGACACATAGTTGGATGAACCATTCACAGAAGTGTACCCGTGGAGGCTAATCAGCTGCTGATAGTGCCTGCACACGCTGTACGTGATACGGAAACAACTCGTTCTCCCGTAGCACTCTCCATACAGTGACGTGGTCAACGTTACCTTGTACAGAAGCAACTTCTCTGACGCTGACATTAGGGTTATCGTCAACTGCACGAAGAATTGCCTCGTCCATTGCAGGTGTCCTCGTCGTTCTAGGTCTTCCCCAGTCGCGAGTCATAGGTTGGAATGTTCCGTGCTCTCTAAGACGCCGATCAATTGCTTCGAAAGTCTTCCTGTCGGGACACCTTCGTTCTGGAAATCTGTCTCGATACAAACGTACCGCGCCACGGCTATTGCCCCGTGCTAATCCATACCTCAAATGGGCATCTGCCAACTCCGCATTTGTAAACATTGCACTGACTGCAAAACCACGTTCGTGATGAACACTAACCTGTTGATGCTACGTACTGATGAGCTTGATGCTAGTACTGCAGAGCAATGAGTCGCATGTCAACACAAGCACCGAAGTCAACATTACCTTCCTTCAATTGGGCCATTTGGCGGTGAATCGAGGAAGTACAGTACATACCGACGAAACTAAAATTAGCTCTAACAAGGAAATTAAACGTTCCGGACATATGTCCACATAAGATCTTTTCTTTATTTGTGTATGAGGAATGTTTCCTGAAAGTTTGGCCGTACCTTTTCGTAACACCCTGTATAGGTCAGGTACGGATATAAAGGGGATTTTCCGTGTTCCATTTGGAAAATTATAGCGTCTCCGAGAATACATTTTCCTGACAGAATTCGTCGGGAGACCCAGACTTGCGTTTGGGATGTAGTCGACTCCGGAGATAACTCGGCAAAGAAGTAACGCTGGTAAATGAGGCGAAAGTGTCTTATCGGGAAACCGACGACATTATGAGGCAGTACCAGAAGGAAAGGCAACAACTGAGTAATGTAGTTGTAATATCTTGAGAGGATCAACGATTACGTGAGTCACTATTCATAATATTTTATGATATGTCTCTTGCGGGCCACTGGTGAAATGAAACATTTTAGGACCAGTAAAAAATCACTGAGTGAAGATCCAAATGGGTAACGTTTCAGTACCTGGCCCATCACCCATATGTAGGTTATTCTGTGCCTTGCCTGTGACACCTTCATCGTTGAGCGGACGCTAAACGAGCTGTGTGATGTCCGAAAAAGACATTTTCTGATAGGCTAATACATTCATTGGTCATGTTTTGAAATAACTTCCTCTAATGTTTCATTTGTAAGGCTTGTAAGTAGGCTGTTTAGGTTTTTGTAGGCTGTTTATGTTTTTCTTATTGGTAACGCCACCTCTGTATGAAAATCACTGGCTGTGCAGTGTGCAGTCTGTGGCTGCTTTGCATTGTTGTAATACTCGCCATTGTAGTGTTAGGCAGCTGGCTGTGAACAGCGCGTAGCGTTGCGCAGTTGGAGGTGAGCCGCCAGCAGTGGTGGATGTGGAGAGAGAGATGGCGGAGTTTTGAAATTTGTCATGAACTGCTATATTTATATATGATGATATCAAGGTAAATACATTGTTTGTTCTCTATTAATATCTTTCATTTGCTAACTATCCCTATCAGTAGTTAGTGCCTTCCATAGTTTGAATCTTTTATTTAGCTGGCAGTAGTGGCGCTCGCTGTATTGCAGTAGCTTGAGCAGCGAAGATTTTTGTGAGGTAAGTGATTTGTGAAAGGTATAGTTTAATGTTAGTCAGGGCCATTCTTTTGTAGGGAATTTTTAAAGTCAGATTGCGTTGCGCTAACAAAATATTGTGTGTCAGTTTAAGCACAGTCATGTATAATTGTTCAAAAGGGGACGTTTCATATGTCGACCCTTAGCCGAGGATACCTCACTGGAATCTTCTGATTTTTTCTTGTAGTTTGTGTAATTAGTGTAGATTTTGTTTATTGCTAGCGCGTAATTATAGAGAGAATTTCCTTTGTAGTTGTAGTTTTTCATTGTTGTACAGTAAAACAGTTGTGGCATGCATGTAGATTTGCAGCAAGTTTTTCGCAGCTGCGCTTGCAATTAACTAAATATTATTTTCAGTGCTACGTTAATGTGTTCTCTTATTTTTGCTCTTCAAATTGTGCTTTTCTGTGTTGTCGTGTGAAATATTGTGACAATAATGGCGTGTGAAAAACGTAATACTAGGCTCCAAAGTAAACTGAGAAATGACAGTGAAGACGAAAGCAGTGTGATAGCGCCGCAGAGTAATGAATTAACAGACATTCAAAGTAGTAATTTGGTAACTGTGCATAGGGAAATGGAGCAGGCGGCAAACAATGGCGTGGACAGTGAAACAATTAGTGAAGAGGGACGCATTATCGATCGATCGGTCGGCAACAGCTTGCCTCAGGAATCGGGAATGACAGGACACAATTTTGCAAATACTGTAGACTCAGGTTTTGGGTTCTCACCGTTTTCTCAAATGAGTCAAGACAAATTTTCTGCTTGTCAAAATGTGAATGTTGCCGGTGCAACTTCACTGCCGAAAAGCACTGAGGAACATGTTTCAGACACCAGTGCATTGTTATTACAATTAATGCAACAAATGGGACAAAAGCTTGAAAAGTTAGACACAATGGAACAACACCAGAGACAAACACAGCAACAGTTAGACACAGTGGAACAAAATCTCAAAAAGTTAGACACAGTGGAACAAAATCTCAAAAAGTTAGACACTACACTTGAACAAACACGTGAAGATTTAACCACTGAGTTACATAACATCGAATCGAAATGTCAAAAGGTCTGTAATGACGTAAAAACACAAATTTGTGAGCATTTCCAACCTATTTTTTCGCGTCATGAAAATGTATTACAGAATCACGAAGCAGCCATAAAAGAACTGCAAACTATTGTTCATGAAAATCATGAGACCTTGCAAGCTAAAATTGACTCAGTTGCATCTACCGATTCGGTTACGCAACTTGCAAGAACTCAGCAAAACTTAAAGGACACAGTAGATACCCTGAAAATTGGTTCAGAAAGACACATGGAGGAAATAAGTACACTATCCGAGAAAGTAGCCGAACTTTCGGATCAGGTCACTAACTTATCTACAAAGGTAGATGATGATCTGAATGACACAAGACCCGTAGCCTTCACTGACACAGAAGAGTATGAACAAATAAGAAAATTCAAACAAAATCAAAATCAAATCAATACACAGTACAAAAGAGAAATCCGGGAAGTACAAGATCAGTTGACGCAGGTAATACAAGAATTACGTATTTCAGAGGACACTCGCGCTCCAATACGGGAAGAGGGACATAGAAATACGGAACAAACACAAAATAATAACACAGGACACTTCGGAAATTATGAAAGAAATTGGCAAGGCGCATTGGATTTTGAGATGGAACCGCCGAAACGAAGTAACAATGACCGACATGCGACTCGCCGACATGACGATTTTGACTATAAGCTGTTCATTACCACACGCAAATTCAAAACATTTAAGAATTCTGGCAACGACATTCATCCACAAGCATGGCTCCATCAATTCTCTCATTGTTTTCCTCCCAACTGGTCGTTAGAACACAGATTAGAATTTATATGTGGCTACTTAGAGAATGAACCAGCTGTAAGAATGCGATCGGTCATTCACGATTGCCACAGTGAAGGAGAATTTTACCATGCCTTCCTCTCAGCATATTGGTCTCAAGCCACACAAGACCGAGTAAAACATGGCATCATAATGATGAAACATTTCGAACAATCTGAATTTTCCAGTCTTGTGAAATATTTTGAAGACATGTTGCATAAGAATCAGTATCTTTCAAACCCATACAGCCCCTCAGAACTCATCCGCATTTGCTTACTCAAATTGCCTGAACATTTACGACATATTATTTTAGCAGGACGTTGCAAAGAAGACATTGAGGCTTTTCAGGGACTGTTACAAGAACTGGAAATTGACACAGACAGTCGCGGGATGCGAAAACAGGAAAACAATCACTACAGGTCACATCCGTCACAATTCCGTGACGACAGAAACAATAACTGGACACGACAGGTCTATTCTTACAACGCAAATCGTGACCAAAATAGACACCACCCGTATGACAACCGTTGGCAGAGTAGTAATAACTACAGGGAAAGATCACCTCTCCGCAGTAATGACTATCACAGAGACAATCAGAGAAACAGACAATATGGGAACAAAAACAATTATTGTCAAGGGAGACAGAATAACATCAGACGCAACAGTTCAGCGCGCAGGTACGATTCAGGGAGAAATTCTGCACCACTTAACCGACAAGAAAGAAACTACAGGAACTACCGACATGACGACAGACGATGTGATCGTAACGACAGACCTGAATTGCATCAGAACTGGCGGGATTCAAACAGAGCAGGGCACAAGCTAGGTCTCCTAATCCCAATATCGACGCGCGCCAACAAAGGGACAGACAATGACTCACACTACAGGCAGCCGCGTGCGCCAGGTGGCTCAGAGAAAAATAACATAGACGCTAACCTTGAGAAAAATTCCAGTATTCTTCACCGACGTATTCCGCCTGACAATTGCATTCAAGTTCAAACTCTGAGTACTAGGAAGAGTAAAGGACTGCACCACGTTTCTCACGTAAAACCGTTTATTGAAAGATAATCTACTTTTCAACTGTCTTTGACACAAAACTTTTCACTTCACATTTCTAGTATGCTTTGTCAGACTTAAGAAACTGTTAACATGCAACAATGTTTGAAGTTAAATATCCAGTCAAGAACCAAGAGAACTTATTTAAACAGAAATTACGAATGCATTGTTATTGTGAACAGACGACACAGTGTTATTGTGTGTGTACATTCTTGCTTGTTAGTTGCACGTTTACGTAACGACCATACTTAAAACATATACTGGTACTGCTAATGAGATTTTAATGCAACATTTTGGTTTACTTGAAAATATATTCTGGATTTAAAGTACTTTCTGTGAGATACCTGATGACACAGTGGTTAGTTTATGTGACAGCTACACGATTTTATCATGACGCTACTAATGAGTGACAATATACAATGTTGCTTTTGCGGTGTTTCTGTTTTATATCTGCACAGTTTTTCTGTTTTATTCTGGAAAGTAAAACATGTTTTAGTAGTAACTTTTGTAGTATAGCTACAATGAGACAGGGTTTTCCGTAGCACAACAATACGTTACAGCACAGTACATTCCTCATCACGGCAATAAGCGTAATAACTAAGACATTTATACGCAAAGCATTTCACTTTTGTGTATTATGAGGTAAGTACATTGACTTCTGCCGAACTTAGCTTTCGGAGGACGATAACTACGACACTTCCACACAGATTATGTTGCAACAAGACGCACATTTAGCGCTACAGTACACGTATTTGAGTGATTAATTTTGTACTTAAAATATTTATTTTTAAAGATTTTTGAATTACAAAGAAAGTTTTCCGTGATACATTTCATTCCATTGCTGTAATCTGTAACACCTGAGGGTATAATTACAATAATCCTCAGGGGGGTATACGCCTACTTTGTGTACCATGTGTTTGGCAACCACAAGGAACCCTAGCTAATATGGTATTTGCTTATACAACTTTACACATCGGTACCATATTTCTCTAACACACAAATTACACAGCTATCTGATCATGTAACTGAGAGATAAACTTTTTTTATTACATCAGTGACAGATGTTTACGCAATTACACAGTTGGATAACTTCACACTTATGAAACTGTATTTTGTCTGTGCTTTGTGAACTGTTCATATTTTTTCGGAACCATTGTGATACTATGAGAGCTTTGAATGATATATTTGGTAAGGGACCATGATTTTAAAGTACGTTTGAGGTAGATGACACTATTGAAATGAGCAGAGAATCTTTTTTAGGTTTTGAAATTATTGCAGAAAGCTACGACGATTGTGAGAATTGACTGAGATGTTATGATATTATTACAACGACGATGTGTACTATGCTGTTGAGATATGTTTATGATCAATAAGATGAGGCTACCATATATGAGGAATAAGAAGTATGTTGGAAACCAAGAATCGTGCTTTAAGAGTTATGAAATGTGCGTAAATGCGTGACTGTATCACAATGCTGACGAATATTTTATTTGGACACTTATATTTATAGAATTTTCTTTCTACAGATTTGCAACGCTAATTCTTGACCTGTGAAATATTTTTATGTGAGACTGTCACTGTAGCGGAAACTGGTGTCGTAAATATTTCCGTAAGAAAGTTAAGTGACCACCTGCACGTAATGTGTCGTGTGCACGCAGCTGTGTCAAACACCTGGTGAACAAGCCATTAGGGTGTGCCTTTCCGGAAGCACAGGTAGAAAAAAAAAGAAAAAAGGCAGTCCTTTATCCTCGCCATTGACATTCCTTTAGAGAAAATATTGCAAATGCAACACCCTCATTACTTCCATTAACCTTGCTCTTGACATTCCTTTGTAGAAAGCATCGCAAATATTACACGCACATTACCTGAAAACATAAGATTACTTGTACTTTGTGCTAATTACTGCAATGCTTATGAATTGATGGGAAATATTCGTACATCTGCACACCTGATTATGACAAGTGTCTTTCTATGAGAGTTGAGAGCTACTGACTTACGAAATGCCACATGATCATTGAATGATATTTTTATGCTTTGCTTTTCGTAGTTGCTTATTTCACTTGATATCTGGTTTCCAGCTGTGTTGCAGCATTGCTTTTATAAAATAAAATGCATTTGCTAATGTGAACACTTTCTGTCAACAGATCTATTAAATAATAATTTTGTAATCCACATTCTTTAAAAAAGGAGCACTTGGAAAGGAAAGAACAATAAGAAGGGACTAGTAACAGTAACTGGACACATAATTCTCTTTTCAAGCACATGGTAATATTTTTTTTACAATAAGTTGTTGTGGTGCACCACTTTAATTTACATAGACATTAAGATGTGAATATACACTTCCCTTATCTGCATTGTTGTTTTTACTGTAATATCTTTTCTGCTTGAGCTTTGTCATGTATAGATATAAGTTTTATATTTTTTATATTTGCTGCTGCTGTTTGCCAGGCATAGTGCTACTGAATTTTCAATTGTGTTACTCTGTTAAGCTAGTTTTACTACTGACTTATTTTTCTTGTTACTGTACATTGGCTCATATTAGTTGTAATGTTGCATTGCTTGGTAATTTATATTTACTGTAGCTTGCTCTGCAATTTTCCATTTTTTTTGCATTGCTGTTTGTGTTAATTTGTTATGTGCTGCTGCATTGCCTCGTCCCTTAGTTTAGTATCTGAGCTCAGTAGATTTAAGTTAGCTTAAGAGGAGACTATATAAGAAACTAACTATTATAAATTTATAAGAAATGCATTGAGAAGCTATCAGAAAATGGTCTGGCAAAATAAAAATGATACTGTACAGTGGAGAAAAACTATTATTGACAGAGGATGTGAACAGAATACAGAAAGCAGAGAGAAAAACTGTTTTTGACAGAGGATGTGAACAAAATACAGAAGGCAGGCTTAGATAGGACTTTTGGGAATAATGATGAATGAAGGGAGATCTCCAAGAAGCAAAGAAAGTTTTGTTTGCAAAATACTGCAATGAAACAAACCCTGTCCTTTCCTTTTGTGTTATCCCACTATGTGTTTGGGTACCCTTGTGTATATATGTTCTTCCTGTCTTTATATGTTTACCTCATCAGACTTTTGTTGTAGAATTTTTCTCATACTCAGCTACATGAACTATGATGAGGAATACTGTTATCCTCAAATATAATTTGCATTAATAATATGTTATTTACTTTGTAAAGATGTTAGACATTATTAATTCTGTTTTGTTTTAATGCTCATGTGTAAAGTTGATGTTTCAAAAGTTATTCTGATCTTTTATGTATGTACTCATGTCATAATTCCTGTAACACTGATGTATATGTTAGTTCGATTCTTTTGTAAAGCCCATATTACTACAAATGTTATCTGTACTATTATGTTCTTTAATGATGTATTTTGTACCTTTGTAATTGTATTTTCATGTTGTAAATTTATTATTGTATAGAGGACTAGTTCTTCAAATTAAGTTACATTTCACTGCACACATTTCTGTTGGTCATAGTATATGGACAATATGTGAGAAGTAGGGACTGATAGTGTTTGCACGTGTGTTAATGATTCAGCAAGGGACTGGATAACAGCATTGCTGGTTCTAAGGACAATTCCAGAAACTTTGTGAGTGCACAAGTGGTGGTTTATGGACTTGCTATATTCTCCGCAAGACTCTTCAATGGTGATTGTGCACCTGCGCAGTCGCAACAGATGGCTGCTGGCCATTTCTACAAGGACTACAGTGGGTCTACACCTTTGCTGACTCACCAGTACCATTATTTCTACAAGGACTGCAGTGGGTCTGCGCCTCTGGTGGCCCACCAGTACCGTAATCTCTACCAGGACTACAGTGGGTCTGCTCTATGATGACCTAACTACCAATATTCTTCTAAACGTCGACTGACTCTGCTGTGGGTTTGCTCTGTTGTGGACCAATACCTGTCTGCATGTCAAGAGTCAGCACTGTCTTTCCATTGGAAGGACAACACTACTTCTTCAAGACTGCATGGAAATCCACTACTTTTGTGTGCATTTTCTTTTACTGCTCAGACTTTGAGAAAAACTCTGCATTTTTACTGTGATGAACAATCTGGACTGTCTTTATGGACTGTGAGAAAATTTTAGCTTTTGACCAACATTGTATCAATAAGTGTGTGCATTTGATTTCTTTGTTATTGTAATTATGAAAAATTTTTTCAAATCTGTATTGGCCACTGCCCAAGCCAATTTGTAAAATTTTTTTGTGGGGAGCATGGGGGCTATGTAAGTAGGCTGTTTAGGTTTTTGTAGGCTGTTTAGGTTTTTTTTATTGGTAACGCCACCTCTGTATGAAAATCACTGGCTGTGCTGTGTGCAGTCTGTGGCTGCTTTGCATTGTTGTAATACTCGCCATTGTAGTGTTAGGCAGCTGGATGTGAACAGCGCGTAGCGTTGCGCAGTTGGAGGTGAGCCGCCAGCAGTGGTGGATGTGGGGAGAGAGATGGCGGAGTTTTGAAATTTGTCATGAACTGCTATATTTATATATGATGATATCAAGGTAAATACATTGTTTGTTCTCTATTAATATCTTTCATTTGCTAACTATCCCTATCAGTAGTTAGTGCCTTCCATAGTTTGAATCTTTTATTTAGCTGGCAGTAGTGGCGCTCGCTGTATTGCAGTAGCTTGAGCAGCGAAGATTTTTGTGAGGTAAGTGATTTGTGAAAGGTATAGTTTAATGTTAGTCAGGGCCATTCTTTTGTAGGGAATTTTTAAAGTCAGATTGCGTTGCGCTAACAAAATATTGTGTGTCAGTTTAAGCACAGTCATGTATAATTGTTCAAAAGGGGACATTTCAGGCTTTTCGCCCCGACTGGAACGAGCAGAGGACGTGGGGGCAGCCCATGCTGTGAGGGTAAAGATCGACAATCGGCAGTGTGGGTCCGGCTGTTGCACACACACCACACATACACACACACACACACACACAATCATACACACAGATATGTATAGCGCTACGTTGCCGCCATTACCCCGCGTGTTTGTGTTTACGCACCACCGCGCCTCATTATGGGCGCAAACACCGGCAGAGGGCAGTTCGTTTTCCGCACGAAGGGTGGCGCTAGGAAGTGGCTAGTCGCTTTCGCGCAGTTCCTGAAAGCCGCTCAGAGCTGCAGGGTTCGTAGGCTCTTACACCGTTTCGCGAACTCTGTGTTTGTTGTTGAATCATTAGGCTCATATTAACCATATATACCTTAGCGTGCATCACACACATTTCCCTACAATTTATTGATGCGACTTCTGATCTTTCCGATGTTCTGTGTACTTTGTCTTACTTCTCAACGACTTATTTTCGAATTATGACAACTGTAGTGCAGTGCGCGCTCGGTATAAAGTGTACACAAAATGGGGAAGTAAAATAAAACGAGAACTGCCCAAATATAGACATCTATCAGATTTTATGACCAAATTTTAAAAATTAGAGTCCGAGCAAAAGAAAGAAAACTTTAGCTTACAAATCTTTCATCTTCTTCTGTCAGACGCAACAAGGTTTAATGGCGACGTTCTGTATTTCGTTACACAAAATGTGACACTGGTCTAAATGGTGAACGATTAAGTGAAGGATTATCAGGAGATGTTGAGTATGTCAGTAGCAAATGAACAAATGCACTTCCTGCACTGATGAATTACAGACACATTAATATGGATTTTAAATTTTATATTCATTGCATGTTTAAGAACACCATACTCACGAATGGACGACTTTTAACATTTAAAGAAAGTGGAAATATCTTATAAGAAATAAGTATTAAATAAATGTAATGCCTTTCCCATTTACAAAATCTGGCAGCAGAAATGCATAGTGTATTGGGTGGAGGTGGTGGCGTGTGCATTTCTCCAGGAGTCAGCCAATGAGGAACACAGTGGCATCTCACAATAAGTGTATTGTCGGTGTCTACCTGATAGCCAGAGTTTACGTGCTAATGAGCAGGATTCTGGTTGGAAATAATAGCCAGAAGTTTGAAGCAGAATTTTCTCTAACCACAATGCTATGGACGAAATGTGTCTCAGTTTTATCTCGTCTCACCAGTAGATCTCGTGCTTGGTAGGTCTTGTTCCTGACAGAAGCTATTACTTGCAGTCCTATACAGGGTGTAGCTAAATTCTTTTCACATGCCTTAAGGACAGGTCCATTACATCAAAATAAGAAAAATCTAGTTACATGATTTCTGAAAATCATACCTTAAGAAGTACAGGTACTTGCTCATCTTCGATACTGTGAAACACATCTCTTCTTCAGCACGTTCATTGCTTTCTATATTCTGGGAGTAGGTTGTATGAACGAACATAAGAAAAAAATCTGCAGTAAACATGGGCTCCAAAATGGATACCTTAAGAGTTAACAGCCTTGTTCAATAGAAGATCTGTGGTTCACGCCAGTGAATATGAGCAAATTCTCATAGCTCTTGCCCGCATCTCGTGGTCGTGCGGTAGCGTTCTCGCTTCCCACGCCCGGGTTCCCGGGTTCGATTCCCGGCGGGGTCAGGGATTTTCTCTGCCTCGTGATGGCTGGGTGTTGTGTGCTGTCCTTAGGTTAGTTAGGTTTAAGTAGTTCTAAGTTCTAGGGGACTTATGACCACAGCAGTTGAGTCACATAGTGCTCAGAGCCATTTGAACCATTTTCATAGCTCTTAAAACATGCATTTTGCACGCAATGTTTACGAGACATTTTTTCTCACGCCGACAACCCGCCCACGGCGCCATTACGACACATCCCCTCTAAAATCCCTGATTGTTTGTGCTTGCACGATACGTTACATGCAATTTCAAATAAAAATGCTGACATGCTGCTGGGAGCATCATAGCACGCGCCGGAGCATGCGCAGTCGAGAACAGTTCTCTGAGCTGACCATCGCTGCGACGCTCCACACTGGTTTCTAGTTATCGCAGAGAGAGCGCTACAAAACATGTTTTGGTGCACACTGTCTGCATGCCGGTACGCATTCAAAGAGAAATGGCGCAATTTTGGTGGGATTTCCGACTCGCATTGAAAGAGTTATGACATAATTTTGGTACGTTTTTCAGTTGACATTCGAACATCAGTGGCATAACGTTTGTGAGATACTTACATTGGCTGACAGTTGCATTTTCTACATTGTTCAGAGAAGACTTGTGGCGCTATTGACCTGTTTAGCGCCTCTTAAGCCTCGTAGAATTTTATCTACCTTATTTTCTTCTGATGATTACAGGGTGATACGTGTAGTTAATGATGGTGCAACACAACACGGCCCATTTAAATTTTCATTCATTCGCATTCATTATTATTGAAACCACGATGATCAGGGGTTCCCAGTGATAGGTTACTATACATTTTACAACACAAACCAGCAAAAAAAAAAAAAAAAAAAAAAATGGTTCAAATGGCTCTGAGCACTATGGGACTTAACTGATGAGGTCATCAGTCCTCTAGAACGTAGAACTACTTAAACCTAACTAACCTAGGGACATCACACACATCTATGCCCGAGGCAGGATTCGAACCTGCGACCGTAGCGGTCACGCGGTTCCAGACTGTAGCGCCTAGAACCGCTCGGCCACCGCGGCCGGCAAATCAGTAAACTAGATGGATTATTTGTGGTCTAATAAATTTACGACTGACAACAACTGACTGACAGAGGTACATGTCTGCATACTGAATGATGGGCAGTGCCTGAAGAATAACATGGCGACTGTACTAGTCGAATGCCCACGACCATCTTACTGTGGAAACGTGCATGATGCTTCTATAAGCAAGTGTGTAGTACGGAAATAACAATATGAGAAAATACGAAACTAGTGTAGTGTAGATAATAACCGGAAACATAGTAAATGCAAAAATCACACAAAAATTCAGGCTGTAAACTTATCTTGATTACCTATGAACAGTACAATAAAAAAACTGTAAAATGGTAGGAGCTGTTTTATGGTGTAGAGATTTCAACATTGTCCGCCAATTCCAAAACCTGCGAAGAATTTTCAGGAAAGTTACTTTCTACAATTAAGATATTCCATAAATTAACATATTGTTTTAGGAATGTTATATATTTTTGTAATCAGAAAAATTATGTCTGCAAAATTGTAACACGAGAACTGTGACAGTCTTTTGAAATACAAAGGTTTTAGAAGAAGTAAAATGTTAGTATGAAAGAGGAAAATGAGGGTTTGAAATAAATTATGCCTGTCTGGAAACAAACAGTTATTAGCGGGCCCAAATTTTGAAGTGCAAATCGTTTACATGACACTAAAATCATAAATATTTCCTTGGATATAACGTTCTCATATAAACTAAGTCTACTTTATCAACACCAGTCTGTAAGCTATCTTGTAATTCATGAAGTTTACAGAAAAACCGCATGAATAAGACTCTACCTTTTATGTGTAATAATGGTATGTGCGTTATGCATGGAATAGAAAACAGAAAATTTATTTTAGGGATGAAATTCCACGAAATACAGCTATTCCACCTTGTCTGGTTGACTAGTTGGTTTGTTGTTTAATGGGACAAAACTAATTAGGTCATCTGTGTCTATTTCCATAAAAGATACCGTCTCCATTCGTCAGCCACTCTACAATATTCTAAAGCCTTCAGCCTAAAGGCTTGCGCCAAAGCCCACGCACATCACAAACAACACAAGGGGGTGGAGGGGGGGGGGGGCGAACGAAGAATAAAAAATGCGGGTAGGATGAGAGCCTGGAAAACATAAAAACCCTTATTTGCATTCCAATCTTCGAAGCTCTCCACTATAAGTTGCAATTTGCGAGTCATTGTGGCAACAATGGCGGAGGAACTGGAAACCATAAAATCGTTACACAAGTAAAGAGCATTGTACAGGACTCCTTATCATAGAGGTGGTACTGTTTATGGTTACAGTAAAGAGGGTTACACTTAAAACACTGCCCTGGGAGAGACCACTCTCTTGCTCAAAACGATCTGGTAGCATGTCACCAACGTGTGGCCTAAACAACCACTTAGACAAGGAAGACTATATGAAGATGGGGAGGTGGCCGAGAAAACCCCATTTATTCTAGAATACTGTCTCCAAGTATTTTCACATTCCTTACTAATATTGAAGAAAATACTGAGACAGTTATACCGATCTAGGAAAAATTGCCGAATATCTGCCTCCAGTGGAGAATTTCTGGAATCCACAAAGCAAGAGACTAACTGCTCGTTAAGGGGATACTCCAGTGACTACTGAGATACGTGTGGTCCTTTCCTCTCTCCAAGAGTTGGGGAAACGACCAGTCTGCCATATCAAATTGAAGCATTTCATTAGGATTACCCTTGACGTTATAGGCGAATGTCGAAGCATGCAGTACCAGATTTACTTGGTGCAGTTTGACGAGTCTCAGAGTGTGCCAATTCCAACTCCCACACGGAGAAAGTGTAGTTGTAGGTCTTATAACTATCGGACCTGAAGTCCAATATGCCCCTCTCTACAGTCGCATGGTAGTGGAAAAACGCCAGTCCGCAGCTCGTGGTAGTGGAGTAGCGTTCTCGCTTCCCGCGCCCGGGTTCGATTCCCGGCGTGGTCAGGGATTCTCTCTGCCTCGTGATGACTGCGTGTTGTATGATGTCCTTAGGATAGTTAGGTTTAAGTAGTTCTAAGTTCTAGGGGACTGATGACCATAGCTGTTAAGTCCCATAGTGCTCAGAGCCATTTGAACCACTTTTGGAAAAACGCCAGATACCGGCTAGCATTAGCAGTAGTCTTTGCAAAATGCTCTTCCATCGTTGGAGCGATGTCTTAAGGTGTCGTTGGAAGACACCCCTGTTTCAGCACTGCTGCTTTTGGCAAACGACAGTGTTTACCAGAAATCCTCCTCATGGCTATCTATGTTTTTGTGGAACAAATGTAATGGTTGATGGTGTCCAGGAACGCTTGCCTTGACCTTAACTTGGTCTCCTTAACTACGCATCGAGCCCTGGCTCTCAGAAACTGAAAGGCTGAGAGATAGTCTGCTTTTCAGCAGTACTTACACTGTCGAAGACCTGAACGCCTGTCCCAGAGAACTGAGCTGCATTCTGTGGTCCACAGGGGGACAGGTTCCCTCCTGAGACTTTGGTATGGATAAATCAGCGACATGATGGATGACTCGTGTAATGTGGGCCACCTATTCCTGGATCCTGTCGCTGTGTTCAAACACAGCCAGCTGGCTAAAAAGCATCCAGTTCCAGTTCTGACCATTCATTTTGGTGGCTTCTGTTCAAGTAGTGCTCCATCCAGTAGGTGGATCCACAGTGGAAAGTGGTTACTGGAATGAAGATCATCAGTAGTTTCCCACTGAGTCTGCAAGGGCGGGAGAGCAGAAAGAGATATGTGTCTGAGCATGATTCAGTATCAGCTGAGAAATGAGTGATACTGCCAGTATTGAGGATGCACATCTCCTGAGACACTGTGAGGTTCTCCAGGACTCGACCTGTAGGACAAGTATAGTTCCAGCCCCGTAATAAATAATGGGCATTGAAATCATCCAGTAGGAGAAATGGGCAGGGAGTTGTTCAATAAGGCCTGAGAGAGCCTCAGAGTCTATCATATCCTGCGGAGTAAAGTACAGTGAGTAGATCGGACTCACATAAACTGCACAGGCTTACTATTTGTACGTCAGCAATGAAGGAGAGAGTAGAGGAGTGGTGTGTGTTAGTGACAAACACAGAAACCCCTCTCACGGATCTGTCCCCACGCAGGTCATACTTTTGGTGAAGGGAGTAGCCACATAGCACAGAGGCCTCAGTGGCTTTAAAATGTGTTCTTGTAAACAGAAGCACAGGGGACGTGCCTGTGATAGGAGTTTCAGTTCACACATGTTCTGAATCCACTGATATTCCATTACAGCATGGGATCCATCTATCGGGAGGCAGCACTTTCATGCTGAATTTCTGCCACGGAGGGGAGCCCACAATGGGTGGATTCTTAGTCGTGGAGTGATATTATTGACACAGTCTGACATCAAGGTCCATTAGGTTTACAGATGAATCATGATAGACGTCAGAGATGGTAACGTAGACATCGTCGGATTGTGAAATTCCTCTCTCCATCAGTGAGTGATTCTTCGCCTTCGACATTGAGTTTTAGCCTCAAGAGGCTTCGGAGTCACGAATGCGGAAGTGGTAGTGGCAATGGGCCAGATTGTATCTTTGGAGGGGTAGGGAGTGCCACAACATCTGCAACCATGACCTTCTATGAAGTTCTAGGGGGAGCGACAGGTTTCGAAATGACTACAAGAGCGCAAGTGCATTGACAGATGCAGGTACTATTGCTGACACTAGCAGCCTCTGTTTGTGTAGCTGGATCGGCTTTCTGCACTGGCTGTTTTAGTACTGAAGCAAAGAAGATAACGAAAGTTGGGGACAGCATGCTTTATACGTATGTTTCGCCTCCATACGGAGTGCGCTTCGTAGTCTTAAGCTCTTTTTGTTCTTCAAGATACACGTTGCAATACCGACTCCAGACAGACTGAGCCCTAGAGCATTTCACGTACTTGAACGGGGAGGGACGAGCAACTCCTCTGTGGCTGGCCTTTCCAGATTTTCCACAAGTGACTTCTCCGTGACGCCCAAGAGCAATATGCCCAAAATTCTGGCATTTAGAACAGCGCATTGAGTTCGGGACAAAAGTCCGCACACTTAGATGTAGGAAACCTGCCTTAACGTGCTCAGAATGTTTCGCGCTAGTGGATGTCAGGATAAAGGTGTGAGATTTTTCAAGATTCCCAGCCACTCTTCATTACGTTTTCCACATCGACTATACCTTCTAGAGCCCACTCACCTTTCAATTCCCCCTTGGGAATGTGTACTAGATCCCTGCAAGTAGAAATATATTTGCTGTAGTACAAGGTGCGGTACAGTTCAGTTTCTATTGCATACCCCCTGAGACTTAAGCTTTTCGAAGTTAAGCTGCTTGTTGGAAATTAGAAGTTTGCAGTAACGGTGTCCCATTGCGCAAGCATGTAATTGATTTTAAAGAGCCACAGATTCCCTCAAGATGAATGATAATGATCGTTTATGGCGGAGGGTACTAAACAGCAAGGTTATCAGCGCATTTGCATTAATGATATATCGAAGAAGATTGCGAAAATCTATTTAAAAGGAGCAATAATAAACTGTAAAACTACGTTTCATCCCACCGCAAGAATCGTAAAGCAACCAAAAGAAGGTAGAGACAAAGCAGAATAAAATCATGGGTAAAATACCTCTAAAGACACTGATAAAAAGGGAGAGACAACTGTGGCAGGTAGACGAATTAGAAATAATACGTAACTCAGCCACTCTGTGGCACATTAAGATCTCACACCCAGTATTTTTGGAAGAATTCCGTACACCAAACAAAATCTTAAAACACGAACAATACTCGCCTCGTTAACACTTAAAATAGGGGGAAAATCCTGTGGGAGACCCAGTTCAACCCTCAGGACGTCACATAAAAAGACACTCTGTTAAAATATGTCGTACTGACAGCTGTATACCGCATCTCTCACATACTAGGGGGGCTCCACCAGACGTGAGAGGAAGCCGTGTGTCAATGGGCAATGTCCCGTTCTAAGCTACTAAATAAGGGCTACTTATTCAAATCGTTGCGAGCACATGGAGGTAATTAGTGGTCACACTGGAGTCCTTATGGCACGTATTTTATTATTCGTCACTTCCATTCACTGAGATTCCCACCAACGTATGAAGTGACAGCCCGCAGAGGGACTGAAGAGCGAGCAGGAGGAGGAAGTGAGCAAGTCTCCTTGGCAGTCGCATCAGCAAGTTCGTTTCTCTGAATCCTTATGTGCCTGGAACCCAGCAAAAAATGATTTCCTTCTGTTGCCCTTGCAAGAGAAGGAGAGCCTCCTGCACCTGTGCTGCGTACATCTGTCCAACAGCGAGAAGGGCACTTTGAGAATTGGAGCAGATTATAAATTTTTTATCACGACGGCGTCTCGTCTGTTCCATTACCCTGAGGGCAGCAACAGCTCCGCGTAATAACGGAAAACTGCTCTGGGAGTCCTCTCTTGAGGACGTCGAGGAACACCACAGAACAACCGAAAAGATCTCACTGCTTAGAACCATCTGCATAGACAGTAATATAATCTGGTTGGCAATGTAAAATCTCATTAAATTGGTTTAAAAACATAGTCTGGGGTGCAATGCTCCTTTTAAGCAGTCAGTTCTGAAAGCAATCTAGATCTTATTAGCAGCCGGGTGCATACCCTACTTCATCCCTGACTTTGGACCTTAACGCCTCACACCTGTAATAACTCAAGGCTCTCTCTTGCACTCATACCAAATGGCCGTATTGCTTGTGAGCGATGATCGAACAGTCGTTCCAGTAGCGGCTGAATAACGTAACTGGGTGCTGGTGATGTAGGAAATGACAATACCCCATATTCTTGGCGTACCACTTGAAGAAGGCATCGAATAGACAGCGGAGGCTAACTACAAACTAACAACAGGCCTCGTGCGATGGGCCCCTGTTGACAGCCTAATATCCTCGTGATGAACTGCACCCAGCATTTCAAGGTATGAAGGCCTTGGTGATCCAAAATCTGGCATCCGTGTTCAAGCCAGGGTCGCACAAAAGGCCTTATAACGTTGGAGAAGACGTACTCTGTCGGCTCCTTAAGACCTATGACTGGCACATTTAAGGATGTTTCAGGCCATTACACATCTCAGTTTCTGTTCTGACATCTCCTGCTTAAAACGGTCAGACAGGACATTCCCAACCTTGTGTGTAAAATGTCTGTCCGAGAGAAAGGTCTGGATGAAGGACAGTAGATGTCCACGGAATCGCCACTGATGGAGCTGCGACAAAATATTATGCCTCAAAGTGGTATTGTAGGCCTTTTCCAAATCGAAGAAAACACCGATAAGGTGTTTCTTACGAAGGAAGGCCTGGTGACAGGGACAGGTTATCGAGCGTGAAGCGATACCTCCTGAACGCACACAGGGAGCTACTTGGTAGGGACCTGGTTTCGAGACCTCACTCTAGGCGCCGATTGACTATATGCTTCAGTGTCTTTCCTATGCAGCTTGTCAGGCTAACACTACGATAACTGCCAGGGTCTGTCCGATCATTCCCTGGTTTTAAAATTGGAATTAAAGTAGATTATTTCCACAAGTTGGGAAAGTCACCCATCATCCAAATTTTATTGAAGAGCTGAAGGAGGATCTCTTTTTATCATTGGTCCAACTGTGGAAACATGCTGTACGTTATAAGGTCGTTTGCAGTCGTCTATCACAAGTTACTGACAATTCAGAATCCAGCTCCCACAGAGAGAAAGGCTAGTTGTATTCCTCCATGTCGGTGGAACAGAAATCAAAATCAGCCTTCTCCTGTGTCTCCCGATAGCAATGGAAGGTGGGATCCTGGTTAGAATCGGGATGAATTTATATGATTCTGCCATTGTCTGAGCTATGTCCCTCGCCGATGTTACGAGAAACTCCTGTATTCGTACAGCTGCTAATGGTGGTCGAGGGTTATGCTTTGGGATCCACCTCATTGCTTCCCATACTTTACGTGAAGGTGTGGACATACTGATGGAGTTAAGGAACTCTTGCCTAGACTTCTGCTTACTCTTCTGAATGATCCTCCTCGCCTTTGCACACTCAATTCGAAAGTATGCAAGATTCTCATCTGTAGGGCATCGATTGAATCTGCACATACCCGCCTCCTGTGCCTAATTGCGAAACGACACTCATCCTTCTACCAAGCGTTAGTTCGTCTCCTAGGCGTTTCCTTTGACTTTGGAATAGATGCTTCAGTGGCATGGTGAATCACAGCTGTAATGTGATCCACGCAGTCCTGGAAGCTGCCACATTGCTGCAAAACAGATTACTGCCTGTAAAACATACAGTTAGCCCTCTAGAACAATCATTGCGGTGGATTTCGTGATCTACTCCAGCAGGCAGATGGATCCAGATAGGGAAATGGTCGCTCCCATGGAGGTCATCGTCCAGTGCAAGACGCGTGTCTGCAAGACCAGGCGAGCAGAAGGAGAGGCCTATGGCTGTAGATGCACCTGTAGTGGTGCTAAAATGTGTAGCTTGACCCATATTAAGCAGTATGGGATCTGTTCTGTGTAGCAGATCTTCAAGACCCGACCCTAGGGGTAAGTGGTTTTAGAACCCCATAGTGCATTATGTGCATTGAAGTCTTCCAGAAGGAGAAGGGATGGGGTATTTCGTCAAGAAGATGACTGAGGACTCCACTGTCAAGAGGCTCATGGGATGATCGGTACACAGAGCACACGGTGATGTCAACATGGGCAAATATCCAAACAGCAACCTCTTGAAGTGATGTTGTTGGGGAGTAGGTGAGGAGTGACAAATGTCCTTGACAAACACTGCAAACCCAATTTTGGCCTTGTCACCAGTAAGGTCATTCTTTCTGTAAAGGTAATAGCCTCGAAATAAAGGTGTGTCAGTCTCTTTAAAATGAGACGTGAGCATTGAGACAAAAGGGTCTGTCCTGTACGTGGAGTGTCAATTCCTCCAGGCGAGTCCTGTGTCAATTTACATTCCATTGGTGTATGGTAGCCATTTCATCAGCATGGTCTTGATTTACCCCTGTCCTTGCACTCATCAGGCAGACATGATAGAATGATGTCTGATGGTGCCCAGGTCAGCTTTTGACACTAATGCTGAGAACCTTTCCCTTCTCCCTTTCCCAGCAAGGATGCTGGTGAAGAGGGTTGAGAGTCACTTTTCTTTGAAGAAACTGGGCGTTGAGAGGCACTCTTCTTTTGGGGCGCCTTCGGGCTGCGCACTATAATAGTATTGCTGGTCTCCCCTGTCGTAGATGCTTGGATAACTGTGTCTTCAACTTGGCTTTGGCACTTTTAGGTGCAAGTACAGCTGCTGGTGGTGAATAATGGTACACTGGATGTAGCCTGCGTCGAAGAATGGACCTTAGGAACAGGCTTCTGCACCAAGGAAGCACAATAACTGCTGATATCATAAAACACACTGACTGGCTGTAGGATGCCAGGGGGTTTCATAGCCTGTTAGTCTTTTTTGGGACGTCATGTTCATTTAATGAATTTTGTGTTCCTCTACAAAAACAAGGCAGCCTAGGCTCCAGACTGGGTGGCTCCTAGAGGAGTTAAGGGTGTTAAGCAACTCAACAATGATGTCATACTCACCCAACTGTGGTGACTTCCGAAGTAATTCCCTCTGCTTTGTCGGGCTACTCTCGACTATCAAAGAACCCTTTTGCAACCGCTTAATAGACTTTAGGGTACCAACAAGCCCTTCTAAGCCTTTACGGATATAGAACAACTAGGGAAGTAAGGGCCCACTCAGACAGAGCCTTGCATGCCTTATACAACTGACGTGTGTCAGGTTCCTGAGAGGTTGCCCACTGTTCCACCTCAATAACCATGCATCTCATCAACAGGCAGTACACCTTCAGATTGAAGGTTTATTTATAGACATTTTTACCATCCTCGCGATCGGAGTGGTCAAGCCAAGATTCCCATTCCTTGTGACACACAATGTTCCACCGCCATACCGCATGGTGGTCGCTGAAGCATGGCCAGAGCTGACGGACCAGAGGACTGGCGATGCATAATCATCCCCAGCTCATGAACCCTGGATCGCCAAGTCTGTATGAAGCAAATGATTTCTGAGTCCCTGAGGGAGATACACTCAATAGTTGTTGGTGGTAAACACATACAGAAAATTTTCTTTTGTAGTCCTCATAACATCCTCTACATGCCAGTTTCATTACTAATTAGAATATATTTATCATTCTGAGGCTGACAAATGGGAAATTCTGTGTAGAATATGTTGCTGATATATAACACACTGACTGGCTGTAGGTTGCCCTGTTATTTTCGTGCCTTCCTTTAATCAATTGGTGCTGGTTTTTAATGAAATATGAATGTCCTGGGTGCAACTGGGTGTGCAAAAGTTTCAGGACCGAGTAACAGGAAATGCTTTGGCCTAGTAGGGCAGTGGTGGAAACACGGGACCACACCCTGAGTGGGAGTGATACTGGCCGAAACTCACAGGAGGCGGCAAGCATTGTCCTCCCTCAACAACTGCAGGCCACCAATGTCTGACCTAGGTCGGTGCGGCACACTGTGCAGGAGTCATGGCGATTTTTCCGTATTTTTCTTACTTTTTTGAAGATTAGCATCTGCCACCCGCAGCAGGCAGACACCACCGGAAACAAACTCTAGTATAGTAACGGCCCTCTCTGAGTTTCTCGAATGCAGTTTTTAAGACTATTGACATTGGCGGGAAAACTCCCGGTTGGCGTAATGAAGTATATTGTCTGATCAGAGAGCTGAAACGATTACTTTTCGTTTGTAGGTGAGAGTTTACATTACTATCGGAGATTGGAAAAAAAACACACTATTGGATGTAACCCTCATGGTTTTTGGACCACAGTGGTCCATTATTCTGCGACTGTCGACTGGACTGGTTTTGCGACAAGGAATAGGCAAGTTGTGAGTGAGCGAAATATGACTTGCCAGTAGGATGGGAAGTGTCTGCTTTGGAGTACTGGCCGGTATGACACAAATGTGTGCACATCGAATGAGCACTTGCTGGTAAAGCACCACGGTGTCTACATCGGAGAAGGACAGGTCAGTAGGACGTGGAAGTGTCTGGATCGACTTGGCGTAGCAGCATGGTACATAGTGTTGCATCTTGGAGTCTTGATTAGATGCTGATGCTTCCGTTTTTTGTGAAGGGATGTGTACAACTGAACTGCACAGCATGGCGCACCTTAGTCTTACTTATGCTGAACATAATTGGCAGCACCGGCGGAGTAGTTAAAATGGTTTCACACTTGTGGAATCCAGGACGATCGCCAGTCTCATCTTCTTTGCCCTGCCAATGAATATGTGGAGTTCTTATTTTTAATCACCATCTTCCAGTCACTGTTCTGATCAAACATTACGGAGTTTTGTAGTTCTCAGTTATCACTGAGCATCTGGAGAGAACGAAATCTTAGAAGGGTAAGGAGCAATAACTGATTGCTGACTCACACTGCTTTCATTGAACCTCTATGTAAGTTTGCGAATGGCTCGAACTCGGGACCTTTGCCTTTCGCGGGCAAGAGCTCTACCAACTGAGCTACCCAAGCACGACTCACGCCCCGTCCTCACAGCTTTACTTCTGCCAGTACCTCGTCTCCTACCTGTGGTTAAGCCATGTCTCCGCAATATCCTTTCTTTCAGGAGTGCTAGTTCAGCAAGTTTCGCAGGAGAGCTTGTGTAAAGTTTGGAAGGTAGGAGACGAGGTACTGGCTGAAGTAAAGCTGTGAGGACGGGGTGGGAGTCGTGCTTGGGTAGCTCAGTTGGTATAGCACTTGCCCGCGAAAGGCAAAGGTCCCGAGTTCGAGTCTCGGTCCGGCACACAGTTTTAATCTGCCAGGAAGTTTCATATCAGCGCACACTCCGCTGCAGAGTGAAAATCTCATTCTGGAAACATCCCCCAGGCCGTGGTTAAGCCATGTCTCCGCCATATCCTTTCTTTCAGGATTGCTAGTTCTGCAAGTTTCGCAGGAGAGCTTCTGTAAAATTTGTAAGGTAAGAGACGAGGTACTGGCCGAAGTAAAGCTGTGAGGACGGGGCGTGAGTCCTGCTTGGGTAGCTCAGTTGGCGTCGGTACGGTAGCTCAGCGTGTTCGGTCAGAGGGTTAGCTCCCTCTGTAATAAAAACCTGAGTTAATTGATCAACAACGAACTTCAGCGGATGTCTTACAACGTCCGCCCCGAGCAGATGCAACGAACAAATCGAACAAAAAAATGAGATTAAAAAAAAAAAAAAAAGTTGGTAGAGCACTTGCCCGCGAAAGGCAAAGGTCCCGAGTTCGAATCTCGGTCCGGCACACAGTTTTAATCTGCCAGGAAGTTTCAGCAGTGTTATTGCTTGTTGAGTAGAGTGTTTTTACACTGAAAGTAAGACACAAGATATGTGTACAAATTCTGAGAAGTAGTAGTTAGAGGTACAATGTAATTAAATCAACCTTCTGCCCAAAGATGATGACAGTTTCCTAAAGACCATCCTTGCTTCCGTTTGGGGATATACGGAATATACGGCGGGAACGCTGGCCGCTCAACATCGTTTACAAGTGTATAGCGGAGTTCGATCCGTGGAAATGGTGATTAAAAGGAATATTCCCTCTCATTTGCAGGTGTGTGGATATTGGGTATACATAATTTACATAGGAGATGAAGGGACTTGTTTTATATGTGTTGAGAGTAGACACTTCTGTACAAATTGCCCGCTTCGTGTCATTGTCTTGAAATTCAATTATGAACAACATAAAATCATATCTTTAAGGGATCTCATTCCCCAGGTGACAGCCATTGTGCCTAACAACGATTCCGAAGGGGTAGGCGAGCCATTGGGTGATTGCGTGATGGTCCTAGCGCATTTCCTCCGTTAGCCTCACGTCGGGACTTCGCCACGGTAGCTTCCGCGCCGCCATCACCTTCACTTCACAATAAGCGTAGACAGACGCGAGGTGTGCGGGGTCAGGCGATACCTCTTCGCTTCTCCGCTCTACTGAAAAGAGTCGAGTGGAGGAGTGCTTCTCCCCTCCCCGAGTTCAGAGTGGATGATAAATGTCGGTTGCTGTTCAAGTTGGAAAGCGTCCAGCACTCCCTGTGATCTGACTGACGAGACCGCCTCTTCGGATTCACTTGAGGATAGACTTGTTTCGGAGCCCCATGCTACATCTACGGACTTGCCAGATAACCCTTTGTCTGAAACGTATTCTGACCCTTCTTCTGCGCAAACGGATAGGGACAACGTACCACAAGCCGCTGCTGATCGAACCTCGATTGGTCCAAGTGTGCGAGCGGCACATGTGGTGACGGTAAAAGACCTACCGTCAGTTTACGATTCCGTTGATTCCCAGGAGCCGTACCGCCCACATGTACCTCATACAGAATTTCGGCAGTCCCCGCCCCCTCCCCCCCTCCACCCACACGTTGCCTCAATCGGCAGTCTCCTTCCGCACAGCCGCAACACACAACGTTTTTGGCCTGAGGGCGTGGCACCGCGAAAAAAGAAAAAAAAACAGCTTCATCCGCTGACTCTGCCAAGGATTGTTAACGGTCATTTGCAATTAATCAGTTGCATAATTTTGGTAATCAATAGATGCAGGAATATACGGTTCTTACCTTGAATGTGAACAGAATTAGTTAGCTTAGACTTGCGATACTGCGACAATTTTGTTTTACGATTCACTGTACACGTGATAGTTTTGCAAGAAGTGTTACTAGAAAATTTTTCGGTTCTCGGCTTTCCTACTTTTTTTAATGTGGCTCCTGAACTACGAACCAGTGTTGCGTTATTTTACAGAGAGGGAATACTAGTGACTGATTTTTAAGTTCTTGATAACGACCGAGGAACAGGCTGCACTTTTTTTGACCTTACATTGATTCTTCCTTATGCCCCTCCAGAATCTGGTCGTTCCACAGTTCATGCGCGTTTTTATGAAGAGGATATATTTATTTCGGAAAATTTCGTAGAAACTTCTGTTAGGCGGAGATTTTAATTGTGTTTAGCGCTCTGTGTCTCAGACTCCTAATTTTAATTTTAGTAAGGGACTATACGATTTGGTGCGTTCTTCGAAAATACGAGATCCGTGAATCTGTCAGTATCCCACTCCCGTCAGGTGTACGCATTTTACAGATACTTCCAGCAGCCGAGTCGATAGCTTTTATCTTCCAGACGCTGCATGTGGACAGCTGTTAGCTATAGACTTAATGTCCGCTTGTTTCACTGCGACTGGGCGGAACCAGTCGAAAAGATACAGGAATTGTCTAAGGCGCTACAGTCATGGACAGTGCGACTGGTCCCGGCGGAGGTTCGAGTCCTCCCTCGGGCATGGGTGTGTGTGTTTGTCCTTAGGATAATTTAGGTTAAGTAGTGTGTAATCTTAGGGATTGTAGACCTTAGCAGTTAAGTCCCATAAGATTTCACTCACATTTGAACATTTTGATACAGGTATTGGCACCCCCAGTGGATCACGTTTCACTTACAGGATGAAAATCACAGAACGAAAACAACGGAGAGCAGCCCGTTGAGCACGAATAGTGGACTAAAGCCCTTGAGTTCTCTACGCAATTCCATGAGCATGACAACGACAATGGACCAAGCATATAAGGTGGGAAAGCTCAACATTAACACCGCACGTTCGCCAGCAAAGATGCAACTTTTCCGGGTCATGATTTACGCCACAGGCTTGGATATTCTGCTGGTGCAGGAAACCTGCAATGCTGCCTTTCCCGATGTGCATGGTTGCAACACTTACCTAGCGCCGACTCCAGACGGGGGACGTGGCACAGATATACAGGGTGATTCAAAAAGAGTACCACAACTTTAGGAATTTAAAACTCTGCAACGACAAAAGGCAGAGCTAAGCACTATCTGTCGGCGAATTAAGGGAGCTATAAAGTTTCATTTAGTTGTAAATTTGTTCGCCATTTCAGCCAATAAAGTTTTTGGTCCCTTTTTCTTCGAAGGTGCTACTGTAACTGGACTACAGTATCTGGAGATGTTAGAGAATTGGCTGTTCCCTCAGCTCGAACAAGAAGCACAACAATTCATATTTCAGCAGGATGGAGCGCCACCACATTGGCACTTATCTGTCCGTAACTACCTGAACGTCAACTACCCGAGGCGATGGATCGGCCGCCAGGCAGCCCGTGACAAAGCACTTCATCACTGGCCTCCAAGAAGCCCTGATCTTACCCCCTGCGATTTTTTCTTATGGGGGTATGTTAAGGATACGGTGTTTCGGCCACCTCTCCCAGCCACCATTGATGATTTGAAACGAGAAATAACAGCAGCTATCCAAACTGTTACGCCTGATATGCTACAGAGAGTGTGGAACGAGCTGGAGTATCGGGTTGATATCGCTCGTGTGTCTGGAGGGGGCCATATTGAACATCTCTGAACTTGTTTTTGAGTGAAAAAAAACCTTTTTAAATACTCTTTGTAATGATGTATAACAGAAGGTTATATTATGTTTCTTTCATTAAATACACATTTTTAAAGTTGTGGTATTCTTTTTGAATCACCCTGTATTATTCCGAGAGGGGATTCCGATGTGTGATCTCGATTACCTCCCTTCGGGTCGTGGTCTGGCTATGACTGTGAACGACTTTCGTATTGTCAACATCTATACACCCTCCGGATCTGACAATCGACGAGCGCGAGCACGATTCTACTCGGGGGGGATTGCTCCTCTAATCCATGGGAAATATGACCACATCTTGGTAGGAGGGGATTTTAACTGTGTTCTCATACCGAAGGATCAAACTCCTAATTTCAGCTCCTGGTACGCATTGCACACTATCTGCTGGGACATGGCACTAACGGACGCGTGGGAAAAATGGTTCAAATGGCTCTGAGCACTATGGGACTCAACTGCTGAGGTCATTAGTCCCCTAGAACCTAGAACTATTTAAACCTAACTAACCTAAGGACATCACAAACATCCATGCCCGAGGCAGGATTCGAACCAGCGACCGTAGCGGTCTTGCGGTTCCAGACTGCAGCGCCTTTAACCGCACGGCCACTTCGGCCGGCTGACACGTGGGAAAAGATCCATGGGCAGCGAGGGGGCTACACGTTTCTTCCCAGCCACTCGGCGAGCAGGCTGGATAGGATTTATGTTTCTCACGGATTAAGAGATCTCGTGTTGGCTGCTAAACTGTGGCCCTCTGCTTTTACGGATTACCTTGGGTACTTATGCACGTTAACCACCGAGCGAGGTGGCGCAGTGGTTGGCACACTGCACTCGCATTCGGGAGGACGACAGTTCAGTCGCCGCGCGGGATTAGCCGAACGGTCTTGGGCGCTGCAGTCATGGACTGTGCGGCTGGTCCCGGCGGAGGTTCGAGTCCTCCCTCGGGCATGGGTGTGTGTGTGTTTGTCCTTAGGATAATTTACGTTAAGTAATGTGTAAGATTAGGGACTGATGACCTTAGCAGTTAAGTCCCATAAGATTTCACACACATTTGAACATTTTTTTTTGACAGTTCAGTCCCAAGTCCGGCCATCCTGATTTAGGTTTTCCTTGATTTCCCTAAATCGCTCCAGGCAAATGCCTGAATGGCTCCCTTGACTGGGCACGGCCGACTTCCTTTCCCTTCCTTCCCTAATCCGATGATACAAATGACCTCGTTGTTTGGTGTAGTTCATGAAAACTTAATTAATCCTTATTGGTGGATCTCGAATGTCGCTAGCGGATCGAAGAAAAATGGCAGACATGCACTCGTCGTCTGCCGATGCACCGTACGGTTCATTCGTGGTTGCTGCAGTGTGCAAAACCGGCGATACGAAGAGCTCTCATAACGTATGGCAAGGAAAAAGCTACAAGGCTCCGAGATACACTTGATTACTACTACATGGTGATCCGTGATCCTTCATCCTGATCCCCATCGCCCGAGCATCAAGCGGAAGTCCATCGCATTTATACGTGCATTTTATCGATAACGAGAAGTCGACTGGAGGGACTTTCGATCCGTTCTCGGTGCTTGATCAACGTCAATGGAGAACATATTGGCAAGCGTCATGTGTCCAAGTGACATGCGCGTAATCGCCTATCCTTGACGGCAGTGCTCCAAGATGATGATGGTCGGCCCTTGACGTCACAATAGCACATTGCTGCTGGGTTTCTGGAGAATTACCGCGTCCTTTTCACTGGGACGCCGACGGACAATCGGATAGGAGAAGCAATTTTGCGATAGATACAAGCAGAGGTGGATGGTCCGGATGCAGAGGCGTTATTGGAACCCCTAACGGAAGACGACGTACGGAGGGCACTCACGAAGGGTGTGGTGCATAGATCCCCTGGGCCAGATGGGTCAACACTCGAATTTTATCGCCAGTTTGAGGATTTAATGTGGTCTCAATTGGTGTTTATGTATAATGAGTTATTGAGCCCTTCGCAATTCATGTTGGGAATGCTTATATCAGTACCGAAATCGGCAAGGAGTGTCAGCGCCCATCAATTTCGACCGCTCACAGCGTTCAATACTGGCTGTGAGATCTTTGGGCGAATGTTGGCGGCAAGGCTCAAGACTGTAAAATCCAAAACATTACCACCACACCGGGCTTATCTAGGGGTTCGGAGCAACATCCATTCTATACTAGGCAAATACCGTGACTTAATCTTCCTTACGGAAGCTTTTCGCATGCGAACGGCGTTCGTATCAGTGAAATTTGATCGTGCCTTTGACAGGATCAACCATGATTTCCTTGACTCGACCATGCAAATCATGGCTATAACACGGGATCTTATTACGTCCTCATGTGCCTCCTTCGCCGCGCCCCTTCGACTGTGAGAGTCAATGGCAGGGAGGTAGGAGCGATTCCTGTTTGCAGCACAATTAGGCAAGAATGTCCCTTGTCGGTGATGCTGTTCGCAATAGCCCTCTAACCACTGCTAGCCCCGGCACCTCGCAACCTCTGCTCCAGAACGTCCGACTCCACATACGCAACAATTCAAACCCACGACCTACTCCAAAGGGTAGAATACACTAATGTTCATCTGGGCTCGCGACTGCCGCATCTGGCACAGGTACTGCCAATGCCACATGGTACTACTGACAGGTTAATGGCGACCTTTGGATACTATGTCAGCCAATGGATGTTGTTTAAGGTCAAATACGAGACTTTAACTCTCCTACACCATTCTGGAGGACTTAATCTCACGAGTGTGTGGAACAACGCTCTAGCTCTATACCTGCGAGCGACGCTATGGACATGGAACCAACGGCAACATGCCATCACGTCGGCGAGCCTGGACGTGCTTCTTCCCCCATCCTTTGAACCGCCGATGGCGGTAGGCACATTATCGCCTTCTTTTTCTCACGTCGCGCTGTTCTTTGTTGATTTTAGTTATGTTCAGTGACAGATTTCTTCTACAAGGATCCCCACTACTCGTGAGACTCATCGGTACATGAGTCGTCATCAGGGCTGCAATGTTGTCGAATTTAAATACCCAACGAGCGATAGGCGATAGATTTGGCGAGTTGTCTATGTGCCTCTCCTCGCCAAGGCAGCGAGATCGTCTTGGTTTACTTTAATCAACCGCCAACGATTGTACGACATTCAAATGGTAGATTCCCCGATCTCCCTTATATGTGGCATGCAGGACACCGACGAACATTCTCTGCAGTGCGGTGGCGAAAAGGATGCTTGGCGGCTGACGCAACGCATCATGGCGCTCCCCCGCCGCACCGACGAGTCAACGATCACGATAAGCGCTTTATTTTTCAGTGACGCTGTCTTTTTCCCCCACAGAAAATATCGGCAATCAGCTGCTCTTGCGGACCTTGATATCGGGCACCACGTGCTCTCGCGCCTTGGGCTATTGACATTATCTACTAGAACACCACGAACTCATCCGAATCACTCTAAATACAAAACACACTCTGCGAACTTTCTAGGCAGCATATTTCATGACGCCCCGAAGCGGTGGGGAGTCCCAGGTTTACGTAGTTTCGAGGGATAGGATATTACTCCCGGTGAAGTGACGAGGATGTCACTTCGTCCCTATATTTTTTTCCTTTCTTTTTTATATGAGTTTTTTTCTTGGACATTACAATTAAATAAGTAAATAAATCAATAATAAAAAAATTACACACATGTACAATGTTTGCTTCCCACTGTCTCTCCCTTAACCTGTCAGAAGACGGGGACACCGTGGCCAGGCTTTTAAGCACGACCGACCCCTGCCATCTCTGCCCCTGATCTACTACAGGGAAAAAAAGGCCCGGTCCGGCACAAATTTTCACTGTCGTCATTCTATTCTACAGCTGATGATAGTCATTATTCGCAATTGCGAATTCATCTGAAGTTGTTGTTGATATGATGTACTCTGAATTTTAGTTAGGAAAATGTAATGCAAATTATCACTGGCTGTCCCTCGGCCCTCAATTTGTATAATCGGCTTAAAAACAAAGAAAAAGGTCGCTAACGCAAGCCTGTGCAGTGGAGTTCGATCCTGGAGAGAGCCAGTTCGAATCCTTGTGGCTCTAAAAATTTTCACTGCCAGTATTTGGCCGGCAAGGGGACGAGAGATGGTTGCGTAAAGTTCCTGATCACCAGACTTCGCGCCAATGACCTGGTTTGAACACCAAACATCTCCGCCGTGTCTCATGAACTGAAGGCATGCGTGACAGTTGTTGGTGATCTCTCTGCCGGAGGGGAGACGTTAGCTTGGCGGCCCCCGTGGTGCTTCTCTGCCTCGTGATGGCTGGGTGTTGTGTGCTGTCTTTAGGTTAGTTAAGTTTAAGTAGTTCTAAGTTCTAGGGGACTGATGACCATAGCTGTTAAGTCCCATAGTGCTCAGAGCCATTTTTTTTTGAGCCCCCGTGGTGCTATACGCGAGAAGTAGGTTATGTGTCAGCACCGGATTTTACCCTCTCCCTTAATACCTACATGTCGACAACACGTTAAAAAAAAAGTGAAAGTTTGTACTTCACGTACCGTATCATTTGCTACAGTGTGTTTAGCCATTTATCTACATCGATTTCTTAAAATGTTTCAGGGACTTTACAGTTGCCTTGTATGTATATAACGAACGAAGAATTTTGAGCAAAAGAATGTGCCAATCAATTGAATCTTACAACTGCCTCTGCCCGTATGTCATTCTAGAAAAGGGGCCCAGATTTACAGTTGCCATTTCCGGCACACTGAGCAGCCAACAAGCAAAATACAGCTGCAGACATTATCGGGAGACCAGTCAAGGCCGATGTCCACATCCGCAGCATTATTATATCTACGCTTTCGCTGTATTAGCCAGACTGAAACTTCGGACGCAGGAATTGATGGTAGCCGTCCCGATCCGACTGGCGGCGACTTTCCGTCCCGCTCGGTGTATTTTCCAAGCGGGTAGACGGCCAATCCCAGATCACCTCATCAATCAGCGGCTGCAGCCTGCGCTCGCGGCTGCTGGCGTGACGTCATCGTTCCTCCCCTGCGGCGGCTGTTATGGCGCTGGTCAGAGCCAAGCAGCCGCAGTAAGGGAGTCGTGCGTTTCGGGAGCCGCAAATTGAAACAATAAATCTCTCTCTTTCGTTGCGTCCTCCGTGATGTACCTCCCACTCCAATGGCTTTCGGAGAATTCGATTCCATTGTGGGGAGGGTAGCACCTAAAGCCATCTGACACGAGTCACATCCCAGAAAGTCGCTCCCACGTCCTCTCTCAGAGGAAGAAAGCAGCCATCTGTCAATGACTCTACAGCAGCGCCAAGAACATTTGCTAACACTTCTTGTCGCAGACGACAGGGTAATCAGCTTGTTCAAATAGTGTCGTGTCCATACGCCCATCTCCTACCCACTTCAATTCATCACCTTCATCGCGTAGCAGCTGCAGTTATTGATTACACGGTCATACACTCAACCATGTCTTTAACGCTCTGTATTTAAAAAATGGTTATGAAGGTATATAATGGTGCGGATAGGCTTTCCAAGACTTTAGTGTTACTAAATTCATGTTTTTATGCAACCTCAAAAAACACTTTTAAGTGTTGTTTGCTACACAGCCAAAGAAAATAGCATGCAAAACGTAATATTCTCAGGTACTACATCACAGTAGAGGTATTCAGTATTCAGTAACAACGGCTTAAGATTTCTAAACAATGTGGTACGTCTACCCCCTTGCCTTACAGTTATTTCCTCGCGTTTTTGATAGTCATGCGCCAGGCAAACTTAGAAAGGGTTCGGAATTAGTTCTGTATGCGTCAGGGTGTTGTGGATCGGGCTCTCTTGAGTATGACTGTAAAATTCCAGTTAGTGCGAACTGGTCGTAAACTACTCCCAGCAACAACTCAATCCAGTCAACTTCCCATCTACATACTACCACTGTTAGTATCGCGGATAAACGAAGGCCAAAATTCAAAACCTGTATGTGCACCGCACTCAGATCGCATCCGCCGGCGGATTAACAACTATAGTCGGTATGAGGCCAGCCGCGGCATGGGTTTTCGGCGGTATCCCACACCCCACTAGGTGAATACAGGGTTGGAACCCCAGCCCTAGCTCAGACCATTCTGAAACACTTAGAGAATTTTCGCTCATACTAACCTAACAACACACTCAAACAATTGTGGTACGTATATTTCGCCCCGATGTGTGTGTGTGTGTGTGTGTGTGTGTGTGTGTGTGTGTGTATGTGTGTGTTTGGGGGGGGGGGGGGGGTTGGCGTTGTAACGGGGTGCCGGCAGGTAGGGTATCCGGCCACCTTAACAATTAACAACGCCAAATTCGTTTATACCACTGAGGATACTGCACTGATGCGGGACAAAGGCACAAGAAAAGAAGGAGATTATGTGACATGTGCCATGTGCGAATACACTGTAGTGGTGTCAGCATGTACACTTTGCCGTCCCCCCCAATGTGTACCATATTATGTAATGACCTTGCTGTCCCTCACCCCATTTAATGATGGCTGTGCGCTGACCATTGACGGTACACCAACTGTGATTGAAATTATAGGACTGAAGACAGATTAGGTAGTGGAAAACTTGACAGGGAACCATAATCATCAAGACAACCAAACTAACTGCCAATCCATGAACCGCATCACACTGTCATATGCAGCCGCATTGAAAAGGTGCCAACAATTTGACAAAGGCTGCAAAGACGTGGGTGATTCTGCTCGGGAAGTCTAGGTCACAAAGATCCTCAAATAGCTCCGTGGCAAAGGATTCGATTTTCACTGACCATGTTAGTCTTTACGCAATTTATAATAGCGTTTCCACTCCAATAATCATTGTTCCTACAGCTACATCGTGGTCACTGATATGAGCATCAACACGGACAATCTATAAGGGCTCCAGTCTATTTCTGCCATTATATCTAATATAATCCTGTAATGAGTCGATGAACTGAATGATCTGTAGAACGTTACACCCGTTGTCAACAGAGAGTGACAATGTTGAAAAAAATAGTGTCATGCTTCTGTGTCACTTTGAAGTGTAATGGAGCATTGAATGCAGGTTACTTAGACTGACAGTGTGAGTTACGATGTGAAGTGACCTCGTAGATCACTTATGCTACATTTCTTGTAGATAGGTGTGACCAGTAGTTTCATCCACTGGCCTCATTTTTCTGTTAGAGGTATCAACAGGAAATCAAGCTTAACACAGTAGTGAAGTCACCTCCAAATTCTCTATACAGTCCGTGAGGGGACATGGAGTCCATTCGACTGTGGGTAATAGTTTAATTGTAGCATTTTGAGTTCCTTTCCATGCGACTTACACTAATAACTAAGTCAATCATCTGTTTTGTGAGTGGTCTTGAGAAAAAATAGCACTATGACAGTCACTTAAATCCTTGCAGAAAACATACTTCATTAAACATCTCTCTTTCTGTAGCTCTATACTTTCTTTTATACCTATTGTACAGTAGTCTTGTGTCCTTAGAAATTTATTTAGTGAGTGTATGCCATAGAGCACCCCATCATGAACTACGTGCATATCTGTATGCTCCTGTCCTCATTGTCGAACTAGGTTGACATGCAAAACAATCTACGCATTTTAGTTACCTTTAAAATTTACTAATCATTGTTTTTATAACTGCCTCATTGTCATTGATAACGATTTCAATATGGAAATCCTAAAAGAGGTTAGGTCTGTGTTCACATTATGTGAGTGTTTTACAGAAATCGTTTAGTATTATGTATTGTCTATCACACAATATACAAAACCATAAATATTCTAATGGAATGCTGGATGATTAAAGTCTCCTCCATACCGGCCGTGTGACTGGGGAACGTACTACAGGGTCCAGTAACATCATTGTGAGCACCAGCGTGAGATAACCACTCACAGACGGCAGGTGGAAGCATTAGCAATGGACGTCAATTAAAACAAACAGGAATGGATGCGGAGAACAGTAGCCTTAGTCGTATCGCGGAAACAGACTCATTTATCTGACGACGAAAAGGGAGCGATCATTAGCTTTTGGGCGGAAGAATTTCCAAAACGGCTAAGTTGGTACACTGTTCGCATGTCGCCATGGTTAAATAACACAGCCATGTCAAAACTACTCTATCCAGCTGGTGTGTACCACAGTCCATGTATGACAGGGGTGAACGACGGCTTAGGAGACTTACAGGCGGATAGATGTGCAATTGACGAGCAGCTGAACACCCAGATCAACCACGGGGCTACCAGTAACACCATAATCGATAGTAATTTGTACAGTGTAATTTATTATGTGAAGTACAAAGTGTTTACTCTTTACTACTTAATCTCTTTGCATCATTGTAAGGATGTGGAGTTTAGCGAAATATGTTTGTAGAATTATGACTGTGTGCTTAAATAATGGAATTTTATTAAATATGTTAGTTTATGTATGAAAAACTGCAATGTAAAAAACTGGTTCATACTTAGGGGTTTTGTATTGTATAATATAAAAGACATAGTGGTTCCCCTCCGCTACGGAAGTGGTGTGGAGCGAGCTAAAAGGTGAGATTGGCGCTCAATCTGAGTGGGAAGCGAGAGAGCACAGGAGGCAGTCAGCAGCCAGCAGCCGACCAGTCAACAGCGCAGGTGCCGAGCGAGCCATCCAGTACCTAATTTGAGGTGGAATGGCCTCGCGTGTAGTTGCGGCTGTAAAATGGGGCTCTTACTTAGGAAATGGCTCTAAAAATGATATTCACGTCCCCAAGAAGAACTAAATAGAGCATGTTACTGCCAAAGGAGAGACCAGGTAGCCGCCACGTGCTCGCCATCAATATTGCGCCACCACTTCATCACATTCGAGAGGTTAGAACTGTACAACAGTATGAACCAGAGTGTTTGTGTGATTTAAATTTGCAATAATAATTCAAATATTGCTGAACTTTGTCTTCGAACCATGAATTTACTCATTTCATGGTACCTAACAGGGACCATTCCTCAAAATAACTGAACACCGAGTATCCTATGTGTCAAAACAGATAATAATCTGTGTCATTTGCTTATGTCTAATTTATGAATGCAAATACATATATATATATATATATATATATATATATATATATATATATATATAAATGTGGATAGTCAGATTAATGGATTAATGGCTTCATTGAAATCAAGGGAGACACTTACTGATAAATTTATAAACATCTCCAATGTGTTTTGATTTGCCTCTATCTGACGAATATCAGTGTTTTAATGTTCAGCGGTATAGAAGTTGTCAATGAAAATAACTTGCTTCCCAAGTGGTGTTATAAAGCATTTCGTTTTGATGCTATTTGAAGTTGAACTTTACTTGAAGTCATTTCTGAAGTTGTAGAGTATTGTCAGTGCAAATAATGTTAAAACTTTTCGATATGAATTATCTTAAGTGGGGTAGTAATTCAGCTTTTTTTAATAATGCAAAATATTTCTGAAAAGTGTGTATAGTTTGCTTATATAAAGAAGGGATGGTTTGTGGGACCTCATTTCATTCTTTTATATCAGGAAGAAACCAAACTGCATAGTTGTTTTCTAGCTAAAGAAACTAGACGTGATTACTTAAAAGAGTATATATAAAAGGTGTGAGTACAGTGTTATCCTATTGCATTTGTGATGTGTACATATGTGTTAGTCAAACTTTAATTCTTACCAGATGCCACTTAGTCTTGTGTATGCCCTAGGGAACAATTCATGTGTCAAATTAGTGAAAGGTATAAGTGAAGATTGTGGTTAATAGGCATAAAGTCTCTTTTCCATTTCTGTAATTGCTTAAAGATGCTGTTGATAACTAATGCTACCCACTGTGTAGTTCGTCTGGTTATTGTAGGTGTTCGTTGCACTTGATTACGAAAGGATTTATGAAAGTTACTTTTGCAAGAGTAAGAATTGATTCATTAAAAATAATGTTTCCACATTATTATGCCTAATTAGACTGGCGACCGTTTTATATTTCATTTGCAGGAACACTGTTACTTTAATTCCTTACAAAATTTTGGTCTTTCTGATGTCTACCAACTGCTACTATTACGAATTTCATGTTCGATTCACTCTGTCTGTTAGGTAACACACGGCCAAACTTTTAAAAATGCGCCCAGAGGGTAGCATTTACTGCAAGTTTAAACCAAACTTGGTAATCATTAATACGCGGTAGTGTTATAGCGTCTCCTCAACGAATGTTCGGTGAACGTTGCGGCGTTTGGCACTGAGCTGTAGGCATCTGGTTCAGGCATCAATGCTGACTGCTGTTCATCTTCGACGAAGGATGGAATTTGCACGCCAGTACCGTAACTGGGGCCGACCACCGAGCGGTTCACGCTCCATCGGACAAATGGCTGTTTGTGCCTTCAGCCCTGCAGTAATTGTCGGAAGAGTACAGGCAATATGAGGGAAAGTTATGATCTGGGGAATGTTTTCATGGAGTTCCTCGACGATCTCGTAATTTTGCAAGTCACAATAGATCAACACAATTATGCACGTATCCTTTGGGATCATTCGAAATCTACATGCAATTTCTTTTATTCTCGGTATGATAGCATCTTTCAGCAGGATAGTACAATGAGTTCCACAGATCCCTGTGTATGGGCGTGGTTCGAGAGCACCAGGATGGGTTTACCATACTGCCCTGGCCAGCAACTTCCCGAATATAAGTCCAATTGAGAATCTGTGGGGCCATCCCGATAGGGCTGTTCACGAAAATCTAGCGCAGATGACGATAGCACTGGAGATGACATGGCTCCACATTCTTGTCGGTACCTTCCACAAACTCAGTGACTCTTCCTGCACGTCGTCGATGGTGTTTACTCGAGCTTTTGCAGGTGGTCGCATCAGGATGACTGTACCATGTATGTAGTAACATGTTAACGTTTTCACTTACGTTCTTATTTTATATCTGGGTGTGAGTATGGTGGTTTATAGAAATATTCCATCTCTGTCTTATTTCCATTTCTTGTACTGAGTCCTCCAAAAACAGTCTTGGTTAAAGCCGTGTTTTGTTGATCACTAGCATTTTATTCGTTGATTATGTTGGGGGAGTGTTTCTTTGCGTCTTACATTAATATTTCTGTCTCTCCTACAGTTACCATTATATGAAATGGATGGAAAGTCGACTAAATTAGAAACCTTTTGTAGACACCAAGCATATTCAACCAAGGGGGAATGAGCCTCTAGTGGGTAGCTGTGTGGCTGGTCCATTTACTGGGCTCCTGTCGAACAAGTCGAGGATGTGACAGCCTCGTTCGTAGCAGAACCGTCGAAGTCTCTGGCTCCACTCGGCTCGAATAGGTCTGGAAACGAAGTTGCAGTTTCTGTGCTTCATTGAAACTCCATGGCCGAGGCTAGTTTTCTCAGCATTTTCTTCCAGGCATTGAAATGAAAGCATTATGACCCTGCAGCCAAGACGACATGCATAGAACCTTGATTCATGCGCCATAATCTGCAGTTTATTGCACCCTGTTCTCTCAAGGGTGTCGGGAGAGGCTCTTCAACATGTCGAATGAGCCCTGCATATGCATATCACAAATTCATCCTTGCCATCCCTTGCTGCCATTTCCTAAATCTATTCGCCTTACATTCAAACAGACCCCTATTGTTTTACGCTTATAGCTTCCCGACACAGAGTACTTCAGACATCCCAAGTGGCGAATGTTAGATGCATTTCCAGTTTTTATGTATTCTAAAGTTTCTGGTGATCCTACAGAGCACGTGCATATCGAAACCCGTTAGCTGTTCATTGGTCTCATACGGTGAACAGCAGCGGTTGTTTGGTTTAAGTCCACCTGGAGGAGAGGGGGCTGCTTGCCTCAGAATGTGACTCAGAGCTTAAGCTGAACCACGAAAGTGGTTCCGTAACACCTTGTACAAGTGTTGGGGCCACTCCTGGTCCTTAGTTATATACATTATATGCCCTCTAGCATTACATATATCTCTAAAATATTTCTGTTTGCTGGTGACACTAGCTTGGCAGTAAAGGATGTTGTGTGCAACATTAGCTCCGTTTCAAACAGTGCAGTTCAAAGGTCATGGCACGTAGAAAATAAGCTAACGCTAAATCACAGTAAGACTCAGTTTCTACAGTTTCTAACACACAACTCAACAAAATCCGACGTTTTAATTTCACAGAATGGGCATATGATTTGTGAAACTGAACGGTTCAGATTTCTAGGTGTTCAGATAGATAGTAAACTGTCTTTTTCAAGGACTTAATGCCGCCATTTTTACTATTCGAATGGTACCTGAAGTAAGTGATCGTTCGGCAACAAATTTAGTCTACTTTGCTTATTTTGGTTAACTTATGTCGTATGGTATTATGTTTTGGCGTAACTCTTCCCATTCCAAAAGGATATTTTTGGCTCAGAAACGGGCGGTTCGGGCAATAAGTGGTGTAAGTTTGCGAACGACTTGTCCTCTCCTGTAGACTAATTTTGGTATTTTGACATTGACCTCTCAGTGTATATATTTCTTACTGTCATTTCCTGTTAACAGTATCAGCTTATTCCCAAGAATAAGCAGGTTTCACTCAGTTCATACTCGGCAGTAATCCAACCTGCATTTGGATCGGACTTCCGTAACTCTTGTGCAAAAAAGTGTGCAGTATACTATTGCTTCCGTTTTCAATATGCTACCACAAAAATTCAATAATCTTGACACTAATCCACGCGCTTTCAAATGGAAACAGAAGAGTTTCCTCATGGGTCACGCCTTTTGTTCTGATGAGTTCCTTGTGAAATTAAACTGATTCTTATTTTATATTTTTTATTACGTTTACTTAAACTTATGGCTTGCTTATACTGGGGCTAATAAACACTTTATTTTTATCTGTTATTACTTTTGTGTTGTAATTTCATGTACTGCACGTTTCATGACCCTGGAGATTTGCTCCCCCATTTGGTCCTGCGGAACGTGACGCGTAAACCAATAAAAAGCAACCAGGTATTTGTTGTTGTGGCGTAACAAGACAGCTACGCCACACTGAAGTAGCCGAAAGGCACGCTTTATCTCACTTAGGCTAGATAGAGGTCTGAAACAGGATACGTAATGAGTGGTAACAAGAAAAGTACGTAGCTGCTATTATACTTAACTTTTAATCATCCTTGTTGTATACATCGTTCTTGTTGAGACATTTCATACGATAACTATCAAACTATGTAAGGCTAATGGCGCCTTGCTAGGTCGTAGACTGACTTAGCTGAAGGCTATTCTAACTGTTCTCGGCCAATGAGAGAAAGGCTTCGTCAGTGTAGTCGCTAGCAAAGTCGTCGTACAACTGGGGCGAGTGCTATATCGTATCTCGAGACCTGCCTTGTGGTGGCGCTCGGTCTGCGATCACACAGTGGCGACACGCGGGTCCGACATGTACTAAATGGACCGCGGCCGATTTAAGCTTCCACCTAGCAAGTGTGGTGTCTGGCGGTGACACCACATTTGTTAGAAGCCGCATCTGTTCTGTGTGACGCTGGTGCTTGTTTGCGGTAAGGCTCATACAGCAAAACTGCTTATTTCGATTTTAATGTCTGCCGGAAATTTTCATAGCCACATAAAAGCTATGAGAAATGACAGCTTCTACCTGCGGATGAGAAGACTAACAGGTGGTATCGCTTCCTTACGAAAGAGGGTCATAGTTAATACATTTACTATGGCTTGTCTGCGATCACTTCAAAGACAACGTGCTTTCCCAGTCCATTTTTTGAACGACGAATTTCTTGAACATGTACCGTACTATTAATACAGATACTTCCAGCATTCACTACGCAGCAGGGACTCAAACATCACGATGAAAAGTCATTTGTCACCACAACTCAAGCAAAATCGACAGCATATGTTTCGAGAAGCATCAGCTGGACGCAGTCGTCGATGTTATGTTCTGATTTCCCGTACTTCCATCCTCCTCTGGTCAGTGCACACTCGTCAGATCTGAGGTTTGTTTGTGCATACAATCCTGTGTTTGTTGTTGTTTCTCTTTCACATCCAACCAAATAAGCATAGCCCTGACAGCTGAAAAACACAGTGATGACCGATCGTTCAGCAACTGTATCCTCACCACAAACGAGAAGAACATCACAAATTTCTATTTATTTCTCTAATGTGAAATCCCTTAGTGAGTTTTTTAATTGTTTCGTCCAGGTTTTGTAATTTTCAGCATCATATTTCAGTCTATAAATTCAGGCTAATCTTGTTTCATTCATCTGTTCTACCTTGTAATATCTGTGCAATATCTACACCAGTGACCAACCTATCGGAACAGATAAATAGATACAAAATCTTACACTTATGCTGATGACACAGCAGTTGCGGCCCAAAGAAGGATTTTACCCATCTACAAAAAAATGGCTCTGAGTACTATGGGACTTAATTTCTTAGGTCATCAGTCCCATAGAACTTAGAACTACGTAAACATAACTAACCTAAAGACATCACACACATCCATGCCCGAGGCAGGATTCGAACCTGCGAACATAGCGGCCGCGCGGTTCCAGACCGTAGCACCTAGAACCGCTCGGTCACCCTGGCCGGCACCCATCTACAGCCTAATCCATCCAAGAGACAGGCGTGTGCGTTTCACTTGAGAAATAGACAAGCTAGGAAAAAATTGGATGAAACTAGGAGGGGAAAGCGACAATAACACATACCTGACAGTGAAGCTCGACCCAGCATTTACTTTTAGAGACCATTGCGAGAGCATGAAGCTCAAAGTCTGGAGGCGAAATAATATTGTACGCAAGCTCACTAAGAGCATATGGGGAGTTCAGTCAAAATTTCTACATGGGTATGCTCTAACTCGATGTCTCTCCGTGGCGGATTATGCTACACCA
The DNA here is from genome assembly GCF_023864345.2 of Schistocerca serialis cubense. Taxonomy (NCBI): domain Eukaryota; kingdom Metazoa; phylum Arthropoda; class Insecta; order Orthoptera; family Acrididae; genus Schistocerca; species Schistocerca serialis. Next base: position 88,562,227 of record NC_064639.1, on the reverse strand, counting down.
ATCTGACAGAGCTCTGGAAACTTGAGAAAGTCTGACACCGCTCTTGACTAGACATTCTGCACTTAAATAGTTGCCTACGCGCAACTCCAGGACTACATTGCTGGACATGTAACTTGCGAATGTGGGGAACTTCAAGATGCTGTAAACCACTCGGTCTCCCCGAAGTTGCCTCAACCCTGCACATAGGAGGACCTGGTTTCAACAAATGCTCCAGTGATCGATACTGCCGAGTTTTCGGGTATCAAGATCGTTTTGACACGTAAAAGGTCTTAAGCATACAGGATGAACCACCTAAAACTTGCACCACAAATATTACGGAAATAGGAAGTGTTACTGACGTGCAGTTTTTACAGAATGAATGCGTAGTCACAGGCTCACATGGTTAGACTATAAACATTGTAATAATACCTATAAAGTGCAATTTTTGTTCAAATATATCGTGTTTTAAATGGAACAATGGTTAGTGAGAATAGCAAACTGAAAGTAGGGTAAATTATAATGACAGTGGTGTTCGTTGCGGGACTCAAGTGCTGGTAGTTTAGGAGATATTTTATTTTGTAAAGTTTCCGCACCAATATTACTTTCTGCCATTCAGCCTGCGTACTTGTTAGGTACGATGTTGTTATATTTGATACAATGTACTTGCGTGTTCCTTGAGTGGACTGCGGCTTGTTGGTCAGTTAGAGAGTGACAGTCCAAACAGAGGATTGTGAGTTGACGGTGGGACATACCAGTGCAGAAAAACCCGACGTGCTCATGGAGTATGAAGAGTGTTGGAAGAATGCAGTTCTTCAACGGAGTATGCGGCAAGATATTCCCGGAGATTTCAACCATCTCCTCAGTTATTTGTCAACCTCTTTAATCAGTTCCGTGAAAGTGACAGCGTAACACCCAGACTACGTAACAGAAGGAAACAAGTGACGACAGACTTGAGGGAAAGTCATGTTCTTGCTGCTATTGCAGTTGATCCGTAAGTTATCTCCCGGGCAGTCGCGCGAGGAAGCGGCATGAATCAGGCAATGTACAACGCATTCGCCAACGACATCGTTCCATCCCTCTCTCCATCAAGAACTGCGTGAAAGCGATTATGAGAATTGTGTTGTCTTAAGTATATGTGCATAACACTTGATACTCCAGATGTATCATGTATTTTGTTTGGCGCTTCCCGCGCCCGGGTTCCCGGGTTCGATTCCCGGCGGGGTCAGGGATTTTCTCTGCCTCGTGATGACTGGGTGTTGTGTGATGTCCTTAGGTTCGTTACGTTTAAGTAGTTCTAAGTTCTAGGGGACTGATGACCATCGCTGTTAAGTCCCATAGTGCTCAGAGCCATTTGAACCATTTGAGCCATTTTGTTTGGTGATGAACCAACTTTTATGAATCATGGACAGGTAAACCGCCGAAACATGCACTGTTGGCCTTTTGACAACCCCCGTTGGCTTTGTCAGGTGGAATGTCAGTGTTCGTGGAGTGTAAACGTGTGGTGTGGGGTGGTGAACCGTCAGCACACAGGCCCGGTTTTTCGTAGACGGAACACTGAATATGCACAAGTACCGCAGCCTGCTAACAGAACACCTTCCAAGGATGCTGGAAGACGTTCCACTGCAGACTGGGAGGAACCTGTGGTATCAACATGATGGCTGTCGAGCCCATAGTGGACGAAGTACTACAGCATTCCTTTACGAATTGTTTCCAAATGGTTGGATTAGACATACAGAGTACCAACTACAGCCAATGATATGCAACGACGTATTGCTACAGCTCGGTCGGCCATCTCCACTGAAATGTTACCACGTGTGCTGCAGACGTTTAATACCAGACTGGAAACGTGTACTGCTGCTGCTGCCGGTGGTCAACTGTCTCGTTACTGGTCAGAAACCAGATAGCTAGCGTATGCACTTGTGTTGTTCTTAAGTATGTGCGACCACAGCCTTTGTAGAAGTGATGGTGAGGAAACTTTTCAAAATACGATATCTCTACCATCCTAGAAAATTTGTATCATCATCACGGAGTCACCCTGTATTTACATACATTTGCATTTACAGGTGCCAGTGGTTATAACTTTGACGCTCTGTAGCATTCTTGGATGACGTTTCCAAACATGGCTTCCTATTCAGCATACTGTATTACGTACTCACTCCCCTCTACAACGATAGTAACGCGCATTTGCGAACGCCCTGTGTGTGACGTTGGTCGTTTACTTTAAAGTATTGCGTCACTTGCTTTCAATTGTATCGCCTACTCACCTTCAAAATGGCTGTACGCATATGAGCGAAATATCTGGTGAAGAAAAGCCAATTTCCCGAGTGCACTCCCGAGACGTTGCTGCAAGTGGCTGTCTCCCTATACTCTGAAGGCAGAGCCGCGGTCCCTTCCCGCTGCCGACACCTCTACTCCGCTTCCCCGACAATTTGGCGCAACCGCACACCGGAGACCGTCTGTCGCCGCCAGCCGACACGTCTGAATGGTCTCGAATTACTGGGGGACTGTTCTCCTCCAGTTGTGCGCAGAAGACTCCCTCCTGTGTAGCAAGTTGCCGCGGAGTCCCGGCTGAATACGTGAGCACGACTACGCTCCTAGCTTTTGTCCTAGTTCCGACGCAGCTCCCTAGCTCGCCAGTGTGAGCGCGCCGGTGTCTACTCGTTCCCACAGTCGGATCTTCACCCGCTACGCCGACAATACTCTGTACGGGACAGAGGCGGACAACTTCACTAGCTACTGTCTGTAACAATGTGTCTGGCCGATGTTCGTCTCAGACTAACACACACAGATATGTAATGCATATTATTTTACAGTTATTTACTAATTCAAAACTTATCCGTATTATTTAGAGTGAATCACGTAAAACTACACCGTAAATACTGCGGAAATAGCAAGTGATTTTTATGTGCAGTTTTCACAGAATGGATAGATAGCCAGGGGCTCATTTTGTTAGCAATTAAAGGAAACGTAATAATACGTAGAAAGTGTGTTTTTGTGAAACCATACACTTTTTTAAACTGAAAAATGCCTATTGACATCAACGAACTAAAGGTGAGGTAAATTAGTGTGTCAGTCGAATTGTTCAGGATTCTAGTGCGAGTAGTTTACGAGATATTGTATTTTTAAAAGTTCACACACCGTCACTTCCACAATACCTGTGGTCTAACATACCTAAGAACGATAGAGAGCACCCCAGGGACCAGTCTTGGGGCCACTTCTGTCCCTTATTTATGTTAATGATATGCCCTCTATTATTTTGGGACGCCCTAAATTATTTCTTTTTGCTGATGACACTTACTTGGTAGTAAAGGATGTTGTGTGCAACGTCGGCTTGGTTTCAAATAGTGCAGCTCATGACATAAGTCCATGGCTTGTAGAAAATAAACTAACGCTATGTCACAGTAAGAGACCGGTTTTACAGTTTCTAACACGCAATTCAACAAAACCTGAAGTTTTAATTTCACAGCTTGGGCATATGTTTAGTGAAACTTAAAAGTTTAAATTTTTAGGTGTTTAAGTAGATAGCAAACTGTCGTGGAAAGCCCATGTTCAGGATCTTATTGAAACACTTAATGCTGCCATTTTTACTATTCGAATGGTATCTGAAGTAAGTGATCGTTCGACGCGAAAATTAGTCTACTTTTCTTATTTTGATTCCCTTTTGTCGTATGGTATTATATTTTGGGGTAACTCTTCCCATTCCAAATGGATATTATTGGTTCAGAAACGGGCGGTCCAGGCAATAAGTGTTGTAAGTTCACGAGCTTGTCGACGCCTGTTTACGAGTCTGGGTATTTTGACATTGCCCTCTCGATATATTTATATTCGTTAATGTCATTTCTTGTTAACAGTATTAGATTATTCTCAAGAATAAGTAGCCTTTACCAGTTAATACTCGGCATAAATCAAACCTGCATTTGGAGCGGAGTTCATTAACTCATGTGCAAAAAGCTGTGCAGTATACTGCTGCATTCATTTTCAATAAGCTACCACAATAATTAAAAAAAATTGGCAGTTGGAATGCGCTTTCAAATCGAAACAGATTTCCTCATGGATCACTAATAAGCTACCACAATAATTAAAAAAAATTGGCAGTTGGAATGCGCTTTCAAATCGAAACAGATTTCCTCATGGATCACTACTTCTGTCGAGGAGTACATTGAAACATTAAGCTGATTCTTGTTGTATTGTTGATTGCGTTTACTTAAATTTGTGGATGACTTTTTTCGGGTTCATAAATGGTTCAAATGGTTCAAATGGCTCTGAGCACTATGCGACTTAACTTCTGAGGTCATCAGTCGCCTAGAACTTAGAACTAATTAAACCTAACTAACCTAAGGACATCACACACATCCATGCCCGAGGCAGGATTCGAACCTGCGACCGTAGCAGTCCCGCGGTTCCGGACTGCGCGCCTAGAACCACTAGACCACCGCGGCCGGCGGTTCATAAATCTTTAATTTTTATCTGTTATTACTTTTATGTTGCAATTTCATGTACTGACACGTTCTATGAGCTCGGAGTTTTGGTCCTCAATTTCGTCCCACGAAACTTGACGTGTAAATAATTACATATAAATAACGAAGCAAGTGAATACACTAGCTATCAAGATTCTGACCAGTAACGAGACAGTTGACCATCACAGGCTGTGTTCTAAATAACCACCGGCGGCAGCAGCAGTATACGCTTCCAGTCTGGTATCTAATGACTGCTGCACACGTGGTAGCATTTCAGCGGAGATGGCCGAGCGAGATTTAGCAATACGTCGTCGCATATCATTGGCTGTAGTTGGTACTCTGTATGTCCAGTCCAACCATTTCTAAACAATTCGTAAAGGAATGCTGTAATACTTCGTCCACTATGGGCTCGACAGCCATCATGTTGATACCACAGGTTCCTCCTAGTCTGCAGAGGTACGTCTTCCAGCATCCGTGGAAGAGAGTGTTTTAGGAGGCTGTGAAATTGTGCACATTCAGTGTTCCGTCTACGAAAAACGGGTCTGTGTGCTGATGGTTCACTACCGCACAGCACACGTTTACACGCCACGGACACTGTCATTCCACCAACAAAGACAATGGGAATTATCAACAGACCAACAGCGCATGTTTCGGCGATTTGCATGGCCATGAGTGATAAAAGTTGCTTTATCAACGAACAAGGCACGTGATACGTGTCAAGTACCATCTCTTAATGCCCACGTACAGTGTTCGGGCTTAACGACAAGCGTCTGCACGACGATCAAGAACGAAAGAGCAGAGAGGGCTGTGAGACGGCGTCAGCCAACACTACGCTGACGAACCCGGCAGTAAGACAGGAGCGGCCTCTATACGAAGAGAACACAAGCGCCGCGCCGGCTAGCCGCTGGCGGAGTAGAAGACGAACCTTCATACAAACGCTACAGCAGTGACTTATGAACTGTGTTTTTTTGTTTACAATGGAATTGTATATACCGAACGCCATTGATTATTTACATGCCACCACCTTTGTGAGTACGCAAAGTTAAGTAATGTCAATTTAAATTACTGTAATAAACTCCATTAATACGCTTTGCTTGAATTGTTGTCTAGCGATCCGAGAAAACAGCTTCCTGGGCACCCTATATTAGACGAGTGGGCAGGATACAAAATAGAGAACAGGATTCCCATAATCGCTTCCCTGCAGCTCTGGATGGAGGGAGAGTTGAACATGGATGGAACCTATGTCGTTGCCTAATGATTTGGAAATTGTCTGACTCATGCCGCTTCCTAGTGCGATTGCCTGGGAGCTAACGTCTAGTTCAACTGCAATAGCAGCAAGAACATTGATTTTCCGCTCTTCTGCCGTCATTTGTTTCCTTCTGTTGTGTTGTCTACGTGTTACACTATCACTTTCACGTGATTAGTTAAAGAGGTTGACAAATAACTGACGAGACAGTAGAAATCTACCGGAAATCTTGCTGCATACCCCGTTCAAGAACTGCATTCTTCCAACACTCTCCATACATCGTGATCATATCGGATTTTTCTGCACTGGTAAATCACATCAACTCACAACTTTCTGCTTGGACACTAACTGACCAAGAAGCTGCAATCCGCTCAACGTAAACAAAAGTACACTGTAAGCAAATATAACAACATCGTACCTAACAACTACTTAATTTGTATGGCACAAACAAGTGTTGGTGTGGAAACTTTACAAAATACGATATCTGGCAACACACACCACTGACATTCTAATTTACCCCACTTTTAGTTTGTTAATGCCAATAGCCATTGTTACGATTAAAAAATAAATATATTTGAACAAAAAGTACAAGTTATAAGTATTATTACAATATTTTTAATTTCTAACAATACGAGTCCCTGACTACGATTCATGATGTGAAAACCGCACATCAATAGCAGTTCCTATTTCCGTAATGTCTGAGGTGCCAGTTTTAGGTGGTTCACCCTGTATACATAGGAATTTGTACATGTAGCCCGAAATTCCGCAGTCTCGATTCGATTGCTGGAACATTTGCTGAAACAAGGTCCACCAATGTGCAGGATTTAGGAAACTTCGGGCAGACCGAGAGTTGTTCAGCATATTGAAGTTCTCCACATTTGCAAGTTACACTTCCAGCAACGCAGTCCTGGAGTTGGACGAAGACAACCAGTTAGAGAGCGGACTTTCTCGTCAAAAGCGTTGTCAGCGTGTCTGATATGTGCGGAGTTTTGACAGATACTCTGCCACGGAGAGAGAACTAGAGAACTTGGACATAGAACACGTGGTTGAATTCCCCACGTACTGTTAGTGAGCTTGCGTGCAATATTATTTCGCCTGCAGACTTTGAGCTTCATGTTCTCGCAATGGTGTCTAAAAGTAAAATGGCTCTGAGCACTATGCGACTTAACTTCTGTGGTCATCAGTCGCCTAGAACTTAGAACTAATTAAACCTAACTAACCTAAGGACATCACACACATCCATGCCCGAGGCAGGATTCGAACTTGCGACCGTAGCTGTCGCTCGGCTCCAGACTGTAGCGCCTAGAACCACACGGCCACTCCGGCCGGCGGATGAGTCAACACTATGGATGTCTTCGAGAGCTACAGTCAATTTCATTTCTGTCTCCTGGAAAGTTCCTTGGGCTGCAACAGCTGTGTCGTCGACATAACCTTCAGCCCGGAACAGCGAGACTGCTACGGAAGCAGGTTCGAATCCTGCCTCGGGCATGGATGTGTGTGATGTCCTTAGGTTAGTTAGGTTTAAGTAGTTCTAAGTTCTAGGGACTGATGATCTCAGATGTTATGTCCCATAGTGCTCAGAGTCATTTCAACCATTTGTACAGTACAACAGATGAATCAAACAAGTTTAGCCTGAATTTATAGATTAAAATATGATGTTAAAAATTACAGATCGAGGACGAAACAATTTTTAAAAAGACTGACTAACAGACTTCAAATTACAGAGATGTGTCTAAGAGCTTATTCAATACTGCTGTGATTTTCTTGTCGCTTGTGGTGGGGATGCAGCTCTTGAACGATCGGTGATCACTGCTTTCAGCTCCGTACTTCGGGCGTCAGTGCGATTCTTATTTGATTGGATTTGAAAGAGAAACAACAACAAACACTGGACCGTCTACACAAACTGTTGTGGACTGGCGGGAGACCAACCCACTAAATTTAGAGGAAGCCGAAAGGCACGCGTTTTAGCTCACGCAGGCTGGCGTGAGGTCTGGAACAGGACAAAGAAATTAGAATTTAGAAAAACGGACGCAGATGGTGGAATACTTAACTTTAATCCATTAATGCTGAACGTAGCTCTTGTCTGTACATTATTTACAATATCAATAGTAACTGAACATGGCGCCTTGGTAGGTCGTAGCAAATGACGTAGCTGAAGGCTATGCTAACTATCGTCTCGGCAAATGAGAGCGTATTTTGTCAGTGAACCATCGCTAGCAAAGTCGGCTGTACAACTGGGGCGAGTGCTAGGAAGTCTCTCTAGACCTGCCGTGTGGCGGCGCTCGGTCTGCAATCACTGACAGTGGCGACACGCGGGTCCGACATGTACTAATGGACCGCGGCCGATTGAAAGGCTACCGCCTAGCAAGTGTGGTGTCTGGCGGTGACACCACACAAACCTCACATCAGACGGCTGTCTAGTGACCAGAGGAGGAAGTATGTACTGCAAATCAGACTACGCGGTAATACTGACGACTGCGGCCAGCTGACGCATCTCGAAACATGGATGGCGATTTTGCAAGCAATGTAGAAACAAATGGATACATTTTACTACTTTTGATTGTGATGCACTGAGTTCCTGCTGCGTAAAGAATGCTTGAAATATCTGTGTTACTAGTATAGTCCTTGTTCAAGAAATTCGACGTTCAAGATATGGATTGGGAATTAACAAAATACTACGGAACACATCTACTAAAATGAGAGTAGCAGCTTAAGCCGAAAGCACGTTGTCTGTAAAGCGATCCCAGACAAGCCATAGTAAATGTATTTACCACGACTCTCTTTGGTATGAAAGCGTCACCACGTGTAAGCCTTCTCATATGCAAGCAGAAGTTGTCATTTCCCGTAACTTTTATCTGGCTATGTACATTTCCAGCCGACATTAAGATCGAAGTAAACAGATATGCTGAAGTTGCTCTACCGCGAACCAGCACCAGCGCCATACGGAGCAGACGCGGCTTCTAGCAGATACCTGGTCCCTTGTACGAGGGTGTCACGGAACCACTTTCGTGGACCAGCTTAAGCTCTGAGTCACACCCTGAGGCGAGTAACCCTCTCTCCTCCAGGTGGATTTAAACACAACAGGCGCCCCTGTCCACTGTATGAGACCAATGAACAGCTAACGGGTTTCGACATGCACGTGCTCTGTGGGATCCCCGGAAACTTTAGAATACATAAAAACTGGAAATGCATCAAACATTCACATCTTGGGATTTCTGCAGTATTCCGTGTCAGGAAGCAGTAAGCGCAAAAGTGTAGGGGTCTGTTCGAATGTAAGACGAATAGCTTTAGGAAATGGCAGCAAGGAATGACAAGGATGAATTTGTGATGTCTGTGTATATAAGTGCAGGGATCATTCAACGTGTTGAAGAGGCTCTTCCGACACCCCTGAGAGAACAGGGTGCAATAAACTGCATATTATGGCGCTCGAACCAGTGTACTATACGCGTCGTCTGGGCTGCGTTTATTCCGAGGGTGGAAGACTATGTTGAGAAAACCAGCCTCAGCCATGAAGTTTGAATGAAGCTCACAAACTTCAACGTCGTTTCCAGACCTATTCGAGCCGAGTGGAGATAGAGACTTCGAAGGTTCTACTACAAGGTAGGCTGTCACTTGCTCGACTTGTCCCACAGGCGCCCTCTAAATGGACCAAGGATATACCTACACGTCAGATGTTGCTACCCCGTGGTTGAATATGCTTAGTATGTACAGCAGGTTTCTAATTTAGTCAACTCTCCATCTATTTCAGATAATGATAACTGTAGGAGAGACAGAAATGTCAGTGTAAGATGCAAAGAAAGCCCCCCCCCCCCCTCCCACACACACACACACACACACACACACACACACACACACACACACAGAATTAACGAATAAAATGCTATTGATCAACAAACCGTAGCTGTAACAAAGACTGTTTTGGGAGGACTCAGTATAACAAATGGAAATAAGCGATGGAATATTTCTGTAATCCACCGCCGGCCGGTGTGGCCGTGCGGTTCTAGGCGCTACAGTCTGGAACCGCGTGACCGCTACGGTCGCAGGTTCGAATCCTGCCTCGGGCATGGATGTGTGTGATGTCCTTAGGTTAGTTAGGTTTAAGTAGTTCTAAGTTCTAGGGGACTGATGACCACAGATGTTAAGTCCCATAGTGCTCAGAGCCATTTGCATTTTATCGTAATCCACCAGACTCACACAAAGACATAGCCTAAATCAGTAGTGAAACCGTTAACTCGCTAATACAAACACGCTGCACTCATATTAATGTGGCCACCTGCAAAAGCCCGAGTATCACCTTTTGCAGCGCGAACGTGCAGGATGAGAGTCACTGAGCTTGTGGAAGGTACCGACGGGGATGTGGGGCCATGGCAGCTCCAGTGCTATGACCAGCTGCGCAAGTTTTCGTGAGCAGCCTTATCAAGGACGCCCCATATATTCTCCATTGGATTTAAATCATGGCGAGAGGAGAATTGGTAAACCCATACAGGTGCTCTCAAAGCACGCCCTACACAAGGATCGGCGTGACGCATTGTACTGTCCTGCTGGAAGATGCTATAGTACTCAGGATAAAACAAATTGCGTATAGGGGTGGAATGATCCCACATGATACATGCATAATTGTGTTGATCTATTGTGCCTTGTAAAATGACGAGATCGTCGAGGGAATGCCATGGAAACATTCCCGGGGTCATAACGTTCCCTCATCTTGGCTGAATCCTTGCGACGATTACTGCAGGGCTGAAGGCGCCAACTGCCATTTGTCTGCTGGAGCATGAAACATGATTCATCTGAGGTCACCTGTCAACACAGAGTGGACGCCCAGTTACGGTAGCAGCGTGTAAATTCCATCCTTCGTCAAAGATGAACAGCAGTCAGCAGATGCCTACAGCGCAGGGCATACGATGCAACGATCCCTGAATGGTCGCTGCGAAGACATTATTGGTAGCCCATTGGTTGATCTGGGTGTTCAGCTGCTCGAGAATTGCATATCTATCCGCCTGTATATGAAGGGAATATTTCAATAGCGGTACAATTCCATTTTTGTTCATTGTGAGATACAGAGTCCTAAAGTTAAATGAGCGCTGAAAAATCTGCAGTTGAGATACCAGAAATATTCAGGTATATGACTTCTTGCTAGAGGTGAACCTTTCTTTCTGTTTGTTTGGATCATTAATTACAGAAGCATTATAGGCAGAAAAGTAGAGGTAATGGACTTGTACCACTATTGAAATAAACCCTTCATATATCCTCAGCCGTCGTTCACTCCTGTCATCTATGGAGCGTGGTACACCACAGATAGATAAAGAAATTTTGACATGCCAGAGTAATTTAACCATGGTGGCACGTGAACAGTTTACAAACTTAGCCGTTTTGGAAAGTGTACCCCCCCCCCCCCCCCCAAAAAAAAAAAAAAAATCTGATAATCGTTCCCTTTTCGTCGTCAGATAACTCGCTCTGTTTCCGTATTACGACTATGACTACACTGTTTGCCACATCCATTCTAATATGTTGCAGTTAACTCCATTGCTAATGTTCTTACCTGCTGTCTGTGAGTGATTATCGCACGTTGGCGTCAAACACGTTTGGTGGTTCATTAATGTGACTGAACCGTGTAGTACGTTCGCCAATATAACGGCCAGTACTGGAGGAGACTTTAATCATCCAACATTCGATTATAATGTTTATCGTTTTGTAAACTGGGTGATAGACTATAGATAATACTAAAGGATTTCTGTAAAATTCTCATTATGGAGCTATAATACATTATTAGATATAATGCGAACACACAGTGCTAACCTCTACTAGGACGTTCATATTGAAACTGGTATCAATGACAACGATGCAGTTGTAAGAACAACGATTAATAAAATGTGAAGGTAACTAAAAAGCGTAGAATGTTTTGCATTTTATATTTATTTACTCGTCAAGTTCTATAGGACCAAACTGAGGAGCAAATCTCTATGGCATGGAACGTGTCAGTAAATGAAATTACAACATAAAAGTAATAACAGATAAAAATAAAATGTTTATGAACCCAAAAATGTCAAACCAGCTTAAGTAAACGCAATCAACAATACAAGAAGAATCAAGTTAATTTTTCGAGTGACTCCTCGACCGAATCGAAGAAGTGATCCATGAAGAAACTTTTCAGTTTCAATTTGGAAGTGCGTGGATTACTGCTAAGATTTTTGAATTCGAGTGGTTGCTTACTGAAAATGGATGCAGCCGAGTATTAACTGAGTGAAACCAAGTTCGATAACGAGGCCAGGAGTATACAGATATGTACGTAGTTCATGATGTGGTGGATGGTCTATAGCATACAGTCACTATAAAGAAATTTCCAAAGACACAAGGCTACTGCACAGAATGAACCGGGTTTTGTTGCCACAAGGATTTAAGTGACTGTCATAGTGATATCTTTCTCCAAGACCACTCACAGAACCCGAAGAAATTCTTCTCATATGCAACGGTTGTCAGTGGCGTCGAAGTTCCTCTCCAAACACTCATAGATGATAGAGGAAACGAAACTGAGGACAGTACATCATTAGCAGAAATGCTGAATTCCAATGTTCTTTTACAAAGGAAGATACAGAAATACTGAACCTTATTATATCTCGTAGTACTGGAGAGATCATTGACTTAGGTGTTAGTGTAAGTAGCATCGAAAGGAACTCAAAATGCTATAATCAAACAATTACCCAGAGCTCGTTGGACTCCTTGTCAGATTGTATAGAGAGTTTGCAGCTGACTCAACTGCTGTGTTAAGCTTGATTTCATGTTGATCCCTCGAACAGAAAACTGATCCCAGTTATTGGATGATGCCACAAGTCACGCCTACATAGGTAACTCACACTGTATCATGGTGGTCTGAGTACCTTACATTGAACGCTCCACTACACCTCAAAGAGACACAGAAGCACAACACTATGTTCAACATCGTCACTAAGTCTCTGTTAACAACTGGTGTAACGTTCTACAGACCGCTCATTTCAGCGATTCATTACAGAACTATAGTCAATGTAATGGCATAAATAGACTGGATATCTTATAGAATGCCCGTATGGATGCTTGTATCTGTGATCACGACGTAGCTGTAGGAACAGTTATTAATGGATTGGAAATACAATTATAGCTTGCATAAAAATTCACATGTTCAGTAAGAATCGACTCCTTTGTCACGGAGTTCTTCGAGGACCTTTGTGTCAACGTCCTCATTGTGAGAAATCTGTTTCCCCCCAAGGTGTTATTTCAGTTTGCCGAAAAGATGAAAACTGCATGATGCATAATCTGATCTTCCAAAACAGCATCAACCACGTCTTTACAGCCATGGTGAAATTGTTGGCTCCTTTTTACTATGGATGGACGTGACATTGTGATGTGGTTCACGTATTGGAAGAATTTCACCATGAGCCTATGTGCAATTCAGATATTTTGCCCACAAAAATCGTACTGTCCCTCGTACTTCAGCTTTGAAGTACATTTCCAATTGCTGCTCCGTTTACTCACGTACTGTGATGCATGTTATGCGTACTACATCAGGGCTGCCTCTGCAGGAAATCGCCAACATGTACTTTCTTCAGACTATGTGCTGCTATTGTTGAGCAATGGCCTTAGCGTGGGGTACATGTGTCACTTACTTTCAGAAGTCCTCATGTACAGAGTGTCATCTATAAGAGTCGTTCAAAGAATAACGAGCCGGAGGCATAATTACAAAAACCAGCATGTTAGAGGTATAATATTGTTGACTTGCATTTGTTACAGAATCCTAGAATATACAGGGTGATTCAAAAAGAATACCACAACTTTAAAAATGTGTATTTAATGAAAGAAACATAATATAACTTTCTGTTATACATCATTACAAAGATTATTTAAAAAGGTTTTTTTTCACTCAAAAACAAGTTCAGAGATGTTCAATATGGCCCCCTCCAGACACACGAGCAATATCAACCCGATACTCCAACTCGTTCCACACTCTCTGTAGCATATCAGGCGTAACATTTTGGATAGCTGCTGTTATTTCTCGTTTCAAATCATCAATGGTGGCTGGGAGAGGTGGCCGAAACACCATATCCTTAACATACCCCCATAAGAAAAAATCGCAGGGGGTAAGATCAGGGCTTCTTGGAGGCCAGTGATGAAGTGCTCTGTCACGGGCTGCCTGGCGGCCGATCCATCGCCTCGGGTAGTTGACGTTCAGGTAGTTACGGACAGATAAGTGCCAATGTGGTGGCGCTCCATCCTGCTGAAATATGAATTGTTGTGCTTCTTGTTGGAGCTGAGGGAACAGCCAATTCTCTAACATCTCCAGATACTGTAGTCCAGTTACAGTAGCACCTTCGAAGAAAAAGGGACCAAAAACTTTATTGGCTGAAATGGCGAACAAAAGTACAACTAAATGAAACATTATAGCTCCCTTAATTCGCCGACAGATAGTGTTTAGCTCTGCCATTTGTCGTTGCAGAGTTTTAAATTCCTAAAGTTGTGGTATCTTTTTGAATCACCCTGTATTCTGAACTGAGACATGCAGAGCGGTAATTATTGAACTATATGAAGTAAAATCGTCGTAACTTCTCAACGGTTTGAATTGGGACAGTCAAACTGGATAGTTGGCCATGGAGCACGATGGGGATTAGTATGCGCATGCCCACACGCCTTGTTTTTGTCGGCCATCTGAATTTGGACGGGTTCGTCAATAAGAAAAATTGGCGCATTTGGGGGTAGTGAGAATCCGCATTTCGCGATAGAGAAGTCCTTTCACCCACAACGAGTCATAGTGTGGTGTGCAATGTCTAGCGACGGAATAATCTGTGTGATAATTCTTGATGGCACGTTGACTGTAAAACAGTATGTGAAGGTCCTGGAAGATGATTTCATCTCCATTATCCAATGTGACCGTGATTTAGACAAGATGTTCTTCATGCAAGGCAGAGCTCGACGCCATTGAAGCAGGAAGGAGTTTGATGTCCTGAAGCAGCACTTTGGGGACCACATTGTGGCTCTGGGGCACCAAGAAGCCACTGGCAAGCGCCTCGATTGGCCACCAAATTCTCCAGATCTGAAGACATGCGATTCCTTTTTGCATTTTTTAAAGACAAGTTGGACATGAATAGCCCCAAAACCACTGCTAAGGGGAAAACAGCCAATCAGGAGGACATTGACAGCATCGATGTTCCGACACTTCAGCAGGTCATGAAGAATTTCGCTACCTGTCTGTGAGACATCATCGCTAAGGATGGCAGGCACATCGAACATGTCATAACCTAGATCTGACTATCTGTAGTGATGTTTACATGTTGATAAAGTGCGTGCACGCCGTAGTTTTGTAACTAATTTACATTTTTTCGTACAGCTCAATAATTGTCGTCCTGTAAGAAGGTACAGCGAAAGAGCATCCTCCTCCATGGCCATCGGCATGGATTCCGAAAACATGGCTCGTGAGAAACGCAACTGAGGCTTTTCTCGCATAATATTTTAAAAGCTATCGACCTGCGCAGTCACGTGGATGTAGTATTTTGCGACTTCTGAAAAGCATTTGACACGTTACCATATCCAACAAAGGAATGATTACATGGGGTAGCGTACGAAATTTGCGGCTGGACTGAAGACTTATTGGTAGGCATGATGTTATCTTTTTGGAAAATTGCCAACAGATGTGGAAGTAAATTCACGAATGCGTCAGAGATGTAGTTGCTATCAATGATATAAATTAGTGACTTAGTAGACAACAGCAACGGTAACATAACACTTTCTCCAAACGTTGCAGTTACCTATAAGGAACTATCATCTAAAAAGAGTTGTGTAAATATCAAGTCACATATTCATAAAATTTCAGAGAGGTGTATAGTTTGGCAACACACTTTAGTTATCTTCTGTAAGGAAATGTAAAATTATGCACTTTAGCAAACCTAGAAACATAGTATTGTCACTGAGCCTCAGTCAGTATGCATCCACTTCCCAAAATGTAACAATTTATACGGTTATGAAGTACACATACAGAATAGGCCACAACAACAGCAGGTCACAGCGGAAACTGATATAAATGACGGCTCTCCAGGTCGCGTGTTTTTCGCCTAAAAGTGCAGCTGCACCAGCACTCCCCCTCTGCGACTGACTGCTTCTGCTGGTGTGCATCATTCTGCCGAAAATAATTCACCTTAGCAGTTGTATTTAACATCAGTGCACGTCTTATGAGTGAGCATCTATTTAAAAAGAACACAATCATGACAACAATAAAAAAACAGTGTTATTTCCACGAAAATAGGCGCTGTCAATTTTCTTTTAGTTTTATGAGCAATATTGCTACAATTTGGGAGTATTCCTCGTTTCAAATTATAGAATGTTATGCAAGAGGGCGTTACATTCTTTTCAGACGACTGAATTATCAATATACAAAGGCATCTATAAAATCATTCTTTTATGTTTGACTGTGGAATACAATTTACATCTCCCACTCACCCTGACACCTGCGATTTTGTGACATCGAAAGGCGCGGAAGAAAAACTATAGCACTACGTTCATTTAGATGACGAAACTGCAGAGTTGGAGCTTCATTGTGATATATCTGACAGATGTCATAACTTATCTCACATCTCCTATACATGCCCACCCTGAGTAATATCGACAATTCTTCCACGATTTTTCTGTGGAAACTACCGATCCCTGCAGAATATCCTTGTTATTTTGAAACTGTCATCAAAATAAAGAAAAAGTCAGAATTTAAAAGCCAAAGAAAAAAAAAGGCACCTATGTTCACGATCGTGACTGGTAGTAGAAGATTTATTTATGAACAAACGTATTGTTTTCACAGTCACAGGCTTTGAAAAACCATTTATAATAGATCAAATCAGACAATCATTTTACATTCGGCAACAAAAAGGTATAATTCAAGAGGACGTTATTATTTTCTGCACTAAGGCAGGTCCCACTGTATATTGTGCCGGCGTTTATGAAACGAAAAAAACAAATCGTGAGAGCGTGCCTTGTAATAGAACTCCCAATCATAACACAGTAGAAAACTCGGATTCCACTGATACATCGAAAACAAATACCGTTTGCATGCTGACATATGACATATTTGCTCCAGACTCTCCTGTACTGACCTATGCGTAATGTTTCTATTACCCAGAAGACCATCATTCAGAATAGCAGCAGATTTTTGCTTTGTAGTTTCATAAGCAACTTGGTCATCACAGAATACCCTGTTTCCCACAGTCCAATCAGGTGTAGGGGAAAACACCATCATTTCTAGGTTCCACAATGAGCTATAATGTAAGTGGTGGCTACTTTATAATGAGAAATTATAAAGTATGAAATAACACACAACTTGCGGTAATACAGGGTGTACATAAAGTCCAGGAACATTTTTAATTATTTATTGCGCAAGAACCGAACAGAGGATAGATGCCATACATACGTCATTTCGAAGAGAAATCCTGACAGTTTTTTTTCTTTTTTTTCATGTGTAACGCCTCAGCGTGGTTTGTCGATTTGCCGATAGTCAGCCCTAGTCTCAAACATGGCGAGTTCAGGTGTGGAGCGAGCTTTCTGTGTGTTGGATTTCGACAAAAACAAGTGTGCTACCGCTGTACAATGGATGTTTAGGACCAAGTATGGTAAAAGACACCAACAAGGAAGGCCGTTTACAATTGGCTCAACAAATTTGTTACGACGGGTCGTTTGTGTCCGACAAAGAGAAGCAGATGTCCCAGCGTGCCAGTGTGACTGAAGTGAATGTGCAGCACATACGAGAGACAAGAATTCGATTACCATATTGACGTCTGCCGGGTCACTCTTGGTTCGCATATGGAATGTTTGAAAAAAAAAAAAAACACTTTCAGCGTTTCTCTTCATAATGCAATATGTATGACAGCTGCACGATATTTAGTTCTTGTGCAATAAATAATTGAAAGTGTCCCCAGAATTTATGAACACCCTGTACGTATTTTTAAACAGGCAATCGTACCAATAATAATAAAAAACAGTAATGATTCCACAACAATAGATACAGCCAATTTCTGTTAGTTTTTGATGCAAAGTCGCTATAGTTTGAGAGCATTCTGTGTGTTCAGATTACAAATTCTCCTGCACGAGGGCATTATATTCATTTCAGGTGTCCGAAATAGCAATAGAGATCAGCCACCACAGTCATTTACTATATTCTAAAGCATTCATTGTTGTTTTATAACATCCAGATTAGGTAAAAAAATACCAACTGCCTGAAGGTAAACTTAAACAAACATTAACATTTTACTGCGTCTCTCCCTTTCAATATATCAGAAAACAAACGCCGCATGCATGTTGACATCGACCATATTACTTATACAGATATTGGTCCACTGGATCAGGTGACCAGCGATCGAAGTCGTTTGCACAGATCTGTGTAAAGTGTAGCATCCGTACTGGAGGATGACTGCAGACTATAGTCACAAGAGAGAATTCCTGTGTCGTTCTTTCATAAGCAGTTCGATACATTGTTTATCTGCTGTAACACATCTAAGCAGTGTATGACTCCAGCTTTGTACACTGCCATACATTTTGTTTTTGCACCATGACTTCGAGGTCTGTGTAATGTGCGAAACTGACATAAACATGTTTCGGACTGTTGTCTCTCACAGAAAGATGAACATTGCAGGGTGTAAGGTCTGCTGCTCCCACAATGCTGAGGTAGGTGTAAATAAAACGCAGAGGTGATGCTTCTTATTGACAAAAATGTGGAAGACATTGTGTAACGACAACAACGCTGTACTATTGTACATATAAGTAAATTTTTTTTCCATCTGATTTTTCGATAAATTAGTGTAATTGATGTTCTGATTTCATTTCTTTTTTGTTTTATGCCATTATGTTAAGGAAACTGTAAACAATTTTCAATGTGAATATTAATGTTTATGTCAAATGTCAAGCAATATTGTAATAGAATTGAAATCTAACAAATGTTGAAACTATTGTAAGATGTTTAAAATTGTAACTGTGCGTTTGGTGCATACGTAGGCAATGTGTTAGGTTATGTAGAATGCAAAACCTTTGGTGAATACCCTGTCTGTAAGGGAGCGGTAAAAGGTGGATGGCAGGCGAGCGCGGGAAATTGCGCACGGGCGCTGCACGGAACAACGGGGTCAGCAGTAGTTAGTTGGAGTTTGGCATTGGTCTGAGCAACACCTTCTGGAGCGAGGAGGCTCTCCTGGAAGACGTAGTTTCATTGAGCCTCGGGTATGCCGTTCCAACGCCCATACAGCATGGCAAAATTCCATAGGCACTAAATGCAAAAGTATTGCGACGCTATGAAGAAATAAAGTGTCGATACGTCAAGAGCCATAGCTGGTTGTATGTGTGCTCTGTGCCTCGCCATCTCGCAGCCCGCCAACCGCCGCATCGATACAAGCAGGTTGAAACTTTTAGTCCTGTATTCGTATGTTCCAGTATTACTTTTGTTCCATACCATTCAATAACAACTTAAATTTTACCAGAACTTTCCTATCATTTAATTATCCTCACAACTAACCTAGATAGGGTCCTTTCCAAATGTTGTGCAATCCGAGTGTCCCGAAATGAAAAATTAAATTTTGTGTTAATAATAATTACTTGCAGACCTAACTATGAAAGAATGGTGTTTAAAGAACTGTTTTGTTAATGAACCAGTAAATGAATAACGAAGGTCTGACAAAGTTGGAAGATAACTTTGATATTGATTTAGTAATGAAGTTTAATTATTTCGAGACAGATATAATGGTATTTAAACGAGTAGGAAATAAGATAAAAAGAGTAGTAACTCAGATATTAGAAATTTTGAGCGCATAATGAATTCAGTAATGCAGTTTTTTTTATATACAGTGATCATAACAGTTTCAGGGTCCCCCCCCCCCTTTTTTATTCATTTGAATTCTGAAGTGTTCTAAATTGATTTGACCAGCAAAAGTTAAAGTCAATATAAAAGCCAAAATTTATCAGTGTTTTATCTTTATCCAAATTGACATTGTATGTGTGACTCGAAAGTGCTATTTCTAGGGTAACCTATGCCAGATTTTAATCAGATCAATAGACAGTACGAAGTTTTGTTGTATACATTATAGTGTAATTTTGTGTATTTATAGCTTGTCCAAATTAGTACAGAAAGGGAAAATATCAGTTCAGTAGATTTTCTGGTTCTAAAATTCTACTATATTATGTAGTGTTACTACTTGTTGCTTTACACGAATATCTGCCAACTTGTACAGGGAAGAAACTGAGTTAATGCCTAATTAGGCTGGCGACCGTATTATTAACAAATTGGTAGCATCTTCTGTGTGGCTTTTTGTCCGTCCTGACGTGTAATTGCATTTTGAACTTACTTGACGGATCATTGTTATTACAGAGTGGGTGTAAGTCTGATTTGCCACCATTCACGTACACGCGGTCAATATCTATACAAAAATCCTGTCTCGTAAGGTGAACCCCGCTCACTTACCATAGTACAGGCTTTAATGAGTATTGTGTGCCACGCGCGCGCGTTACAATTGCAACATATGGAAACTTGTAGAGGGTGCAGCATTGTGGAGTATTTACAAACAGCTGTCTGAAGGTGGTTACCTATGCTTTTAATCTCATCTTCCACAACAGTGACATACGAGATGTCTCCGCATTCTGTTTCAAAGAGCATGTTTCCTATTGCAGAGATGTCCATGATTAACACTCTGGTGCTGGCCATATCTGAGAAGTGCAATTCGCAACACATGTGGGGTAGTAGAAATTAAAAGAGGTAATGCTCTCATATTGACGAAAAACAAATGTGGTGGATATTGCAGCATATGGAAATAGTGCGAGTCTGTAACATTGAGGAATGTCTCCAAATAGCTTTCTGAAGGTGAGGACCTCTGCATTAAATCCCATGTTCCATAGTGACAAAAAGCAGATGTCCAGTATTCCACCAATACATCTGTTCGGTCGTATACACCAAAGTATACCAGGCAGTGTCCTATACCAATACTGTTAGGTTATCTACATTTTTCTAGCACATCGATCATAGAGTGTAATTTACGACTATGACCCACCATCTTTCACCGTATGGGTGGGAGTCACAGAGTTTTCTCGTATTTCTAGGATAAAGTCAGAGATTTAAGATCCCTTGGCATTTTTCATGACCCACCCTCCCTTCAGTACTGCCACCAATTTAATTTGCAAATTAACAGAAGTAGAAGGGTATTATCCCCGTTACATTCCACATCTCATGAAGAAACAAAGCGAGCTGTGTCCATAGCTACTGCTCAGCGAAGGCTGTTCTACATCAATATTAGTTAAAGAAGCCACCCACGTGCACAAGTTCTCTCCAGATGTGTGAATATTGAGGAGGTTAGCACCCTTTATTGGTGTGTAGTAGACATGAGAGAGTTGTGGTGTTGTATTAGACAGTTAAGAAGAAACGTATGGTTAATGCACGATAGAGCTTCCAATGGATGGAGTTTGAAACATTTTACGTAAATCAACTGTGCTATCAATTCTGGAGTATTATTGCAGTGTCTGGAGTCAGTAACAAGAAGGTGTCAGCCAGAGAGAAATGATCAGAGAGCATAAACACACACTCCTAAGGCTACACCGTTCTGCACTACAAACGCTGTATTCTTAAAGCCATATGGTTTCTGAAGTATTATTTGTGTGAAATGCAGTGCTCTTAAAACACTTTTGCGGGACGTATAGGTCCATCATCTGACAAACAACCACCCTACTAGTTTCTACCCCAACCACTATAGCGACAAGCTTTAAGATGATAAAGCTACTTCCTTCTACACTGTTCTGGTGTCCAAAGAAGTTACAGAGCTGTTTCTCATTACAAAGGTATCGTTGGTGTATATCGGTTGTCAAGCTGCTTATAAATCAAGTAGAAGGAAGTCGGGAGGCTTTTGTTCTGTCTCTTAGGAAATTGACGGATTTTATACATCTTTGTAGTAGAAAACGTACATACCTTCACTCAAATTTCCTGTGTCAGTCATGCTTATCAGTTGTAGTAACAGCTTTGATGCCTCAAATTATACCAATTTTGTTCATAAAACTAACAGAAGTTGACAGTATTTGTTGTTGTGGAATCACGACTGTTTTTATTATCATCATCACGATTGAGTGTAAAAATATGTATTATCGCAAGTCCCGTGTTATTTCATATTTCATAACCCCTACTTATAAAGTAGCCATCACTTGAATTATAGCTCATTCCACCTATAAATGACAGCGTTTTTCCCTGCGTGAGATTAAACTGCTTGAAACAGGCTGTTCTCTGATGACTAAATTGCTTACGAAACTACAAGACAAGAATCTGCAGCTATTGCAAGTCAGGGTTCTACGCTAGGTTACATTAGGAGGTTCTGTAGCAAGGCATGCTCTCACGATTTGTTTTTTATGTTTCATAAACGCCAGCACAATGTATAGTTTCACCGGCATATTGGGACCTACCATAGTGAAGCAAAAATTATGTCCTATTGAATTGTAGCTTGTTGTTTCAAATATAAAATGATTGTGTTTATTCTGACTTGTGAACAAATGACATGAAAGGCTTTATTTAGTAATCTATTTCGTGTGCCTGGAAAGGTTGTAATGTGGATGTGCATGCAAGTATTCCTACAGACGATGATTTAAACACCACCGACGCTCTCAAACTACGTAATTTTGTTCATCAAACTGATAGAATTAGCTTAACATAGATGTTTTGTTTTACTTTGGAATTTAAACTCTAGCTTTTTCTTTTCTGTGATTAAAGTTTCGAAGCTCCAACGTCTGCAGTTTGGTCATCTGTAATTGGGCTTAGTGCCGTAGCTTTTTTCTTTTTTTTTTTTTTTTTTTACATCTTTGAAAGTTACAAACTAGCAGGCGGCAGGGAGAGAGGAAGATGTGAATTGTGTCCTGCACTCGAACATAATGGAATGACTGGTGGATGACATTGTACATTGATAATTCAATCGTCTCAGAAGAATGTAATGCCCTCTTGCATGACAGTTTGTAATTTGAAGTGAGGAATGTTCTCAAACTATACACATTTTACTCATTAAACTAAAAGAATTTTGACTGAACCTATTTTTGTGGAAACAAGACTGTTTTTTCATTGTTTTCATGATTGTATGTGTGTGTGTGTGTGTGTGTGTGTGTGTGTTTTTAATAGATTCATGCTTATAGGAGGTGTGTTGACATTAAATACAACTGTTTCAGTGAACTGTTGCTCACAGAACACTGAGCGCCAGCAGAAGCAATCGGTCGCAGCAGCAGAGTGCTGGTAGAGCTGCACTTTTAGACAAACAACAAGTTGTTAGCATGGCTGTCATTTATCTCGCTGTGTTATGTTCCCACTGGTGTTGCACGCTATCATGTATGTGTAGCTTTTCTCAACACTAACAGCACTGTCTGCGCCGACTGCCTGCTCAGGTGAAGGTAGAAAGCCTCTGAGTATGGCTGGCTGACGACTGATTGCTGGAGCGGATTGGGTGGCGACTTGCAGAAGTGGTGGCAGCTGAACATTTCCCAACCAGCAGATGATAGAAAACCATTCTCTAGAATTTCGTTGTTGTTCCGGGGGGGGGGGGGGAGGGAGGGGGGGAGCTGGTGCAGTCTTTCAGTATATCACTGTCACCAGATGGATATCTTTGTGGAACTTCAGTACATATGGTGAGAGGAGGGAGGGATGACTGTGTTAGGGGGGGGGGGGGGGGAGGGCTCAAAGCTGGATAGTTCATGACAACATATCGAAGAGAACACACGTGCCGAGGCCGCCCCTCGGTTCTGGTGTGATCTTTTGGGTTCTGTTTCTGTGCTAGTTGCGTTATTACAATGACTATTCTCTACCCCAGTACACCTGATGCATGAAGTGTTGTTCAAATGTGTGTGGAATCTTATGGAACTTAACTTCTAAGGTCATCAGTCCCTAAGCTTACACACTACTTAACCTAAATTATTCTAAGGACAAATACACACATCCATGCCCGAGGGAGGACTCGAACCTCCGCCGGGACTAGTCGCACAGTCCATGACTCAGCCCCCTAGACCGCTCGGCTAATCCCCACGGCGATGCATTATGACCCTTTATTTACGAGTGCTGGTTTTTTCATGACAATTTAGATTTGTAATTAGAACAGTGAAGCATTTTATAACAGCTGTGGTAGCGTGTATAGCCTTATGCTTTCTTACTATGCCTTATGCTTTCTTTCTATGCTTACTAAGTCATCAATTTTTGAGCTGTATTGCGATTTTGGCACTCCTTGTATGGCCCTATGCATGTAGTTGTGTAATTAGGACCGATCTTTGGGACTTATTACACAGAACTGATCTTTACCTCAGTTTCCCACACAGAATCAATAAAGTAAGCTAACCTAATCTTCCTCTCCTGCATCTGGACAGTTTCTCTATGTAGGTGTGTGCACTTGGGCTTTCCAACCAGAAGATCTGGAATTCGAGTCCGGGGAAAGGGACCACCATATCAAATATCCCGCCATTTCCCAAGTGGGCATTGGGGTGAGACATCAGTAATATCTTGGGACAAAGAAATTCCAGACATTCTTGAAATTTCCATAGTTTTTGAATTTCCCACAAAAATTCGAAATTACCAGCAAAATTCTAAATTCCTGCCAAACAGGTAGGTAGAGGAGGGGTAGTGGAGGGGGAGGGGATGGTTGCCCACAAACCAGCTAGGGAAAACCCATGACATCATCTGGAGTTGGGGTACGTAACAGCTCAATTTAATTAATTTTCATATTAATTTGACATCAAAACTGCATCAGAAACCCCCTTATCCCACTACAGTCATGTGGTACAACAGTAAGTTTCAGAAAATAGCTGGAAAGTGTATATCTGACGAATGTCAAATGGCACTGGCAGGTATAACATGTTATTTTTAAAAAGAGGATATGAAATACAGAGAAACAAGATATGAAAAGTGATGACATTTAGAGGTTTTATGGTAAGCACTCTGCTTCACGTTACATTTCCTATACATTTGACTATAAGTGGGAGTCAGAAATTTTCCAGAGAAGTGCGGCTCCCACAGCAGGTAAGCGACCGCGGGTGTCCGCTGAGCTGTGCCCGCTCACGCCTCAGCCCATATCCAGACTAGCAGAGCAAGCACGCGCCACCGTGTGCAGGGAAAAGATATGCGCAGTGCACACACATGCTCGCACGTGGCCACGCAGATGGTCGACCGCTGGCGGCCGAGCCCCTACACCACGCACGACGTGTTGCACCCGTCTACGCATCCTACGGAATGCCCCCATAAACAAGAGTTTGCTCGGCGATCGGGAATTTATGGGACGCTCGGCAAGCGCACCGGTGTTTACTGCGCCGCTCCACGGGCCATTGTTGTCACAGCCGAAACAGCAGGGAACTGTAGGCTCGTTAGATACTCACGAGGCAGAACGTTTTGCATCGCGAGCACCTCACAAATATAGCGTCTAATGCCGCGTGTTACTCTCGGAATGATGATAAAGCGAATGGAAACAGCTTTGAAAATTTACTTTCGGTGTCAGCAGGAATGAAAATTTCTTATCTAATTATAGGACGTAACTCTCCTTCAAGAGGCAAAATTCTTAGCGCAACCGATACACGCCTATAAAACTACAAAAAACTACTCGGTCAGAATCAGTCTGAAAAGCTTGTAAATGTATTACAGGGTAGAGTGTGCTGAGAAGTCGTTGTTAAGTAAAAAATTCAATACATAGCACCGTTTCCGATCTAATTAGAATTTCAGTTAACCCATCAGCTCACTTCCACACAAATTCAAGCAGCCTGGCAGAGATGATGTGTAACACCCCACCCGTCACTTATCTGGTTTTGGTGTGTGTTCACCCCAGCTAATTGACTAACAGATCAACAGAGAGTGCAAAACTGCCGCAATGTCGGATAACGCAAAGAAAGTAATAAGGCCCTGTGACTCCTGATTGAGCTGCGGTGGCAGTGTTGACATTAATTGATTCAGAATTGATCCCTTTTAATTAAAAAGGGGTGCACATTGATGTTACATTCAGCTATTGAACACCAGATGCAAATGTTGAACATAAAATTACTTAAGAAAGTGACTTGGGATCTCAACTACTTTATTGAAAACAGATGCAGTCGATTAGCACAAATTTATTTTAACTCACGACCTTCAATCATCACATTACATGACTCTCCTAACAGGCAGTGGTAATAAATTGCGTTTGCGTGGAGTAAAGCGCTATAAATCAAAATTAATTCCTATCGACTGACCCAGGCGTAATGCAAAGTGCGAGAAGAATTCTACAATTCACGGCCCATGAAACCCTCGTGGAAACTTTGCCGACGTGATCCAACAAACTGATCAGTGGCCGGAGCGGACGCAATATCACCGAACTAAGCGTGGCGGCGCGGCGTCGTTATGCGGACGTCGGCCGACCTCGTGGTGCTGCAAGGCTGCGCTCGTCTATTCACTCCTAGCTATCTTGCTCAGTACATAGCTGAACGAAAACTTTCCATCTCCAAGCTCAATCGTTCCGTTTGCTAAGTCATAAACTGCAGAGATGCTCACTATTTCTCAGGCATGCTGAGTAAAGAACGCCACGTCCGCACTCTAGGCAAGCTGGAACGGAAGACCTCTACAGGGACTTCTCCCAGTCCGCTCTTCGCCTCGGTTTCCCCTCCAGCAAAAACACTTACGCCAATTGCAGCGCAAGTCGCGTCAATTATGCGTCGCTTCCCAGCGCCGACCAATGCCTACTCTGGGACGTGAACAAATTCCCACAAAATTTCCCTTCTTCTCAATTTCTGCTATTTAGTTTAGCTCCTCCTAGGCCACCCATCAAGGTTAGCGTCTGCACAAAACACCAATTTTTCCGGAATTCTGACTCCCAGGAGAGTACTTCAGACTCCTTGGTCCTACGTTCCCATCGGAGGCCGGCGTATTTCATTCTGGACCTCTTCACCTGACTTATATCAGACACTGCGGACCTTGAATTCAGCGTGAAGTTGCTATAGTCACGAACACGCATATTTTGGCCTCTGTTGACCGCTCCATCGTAAATTTGGGCGGCTTACTCGCATGTTTCACTGAAAACGGGACGACTGACATTTATCAACAGGCGTACAAGTTCTCCGTCTGCTTGCCGGTACACCAGCATGGCGTCAACCACCCACTCACTGTCACTCATCTTAAGGCAGCTGGAGGCCGCGCCCTGTTACCGCTTTCTCAGAGCTTGAGCCGCCCTAAGCTACTTATTGTCGCTTCCCTTCGCCGTTCCCCAGCCGGCCACAATCAACTCTGTATACTTCCCCGGGATAAACTAGCCTCCAGTAAATCTATGCGTTTCCACAAAGTTTTCATGTCGTGTGAATTACTTTAAAACCATCACCTGACATAAATTATTCCAATACGTCCGTACTATACCCTCTACAAGATGCATTCTGCCTTGTCAGTCATTTTTGTTCAGCCCTACTGTTCGCTCAACGTGAGTTAGGTGATCTTTAATAACTTCATCTAAGGGGCATAGTTCTTGCCATCTTGCAGATGTTACCAAACGTGTTTTCGTTTGTTTTTCTCGACCTGAACAAGAGAGTGATACAAAAATTGCACACTAGACCGTAGCATGTATGAAACTCGCTACCGTCCAATGATTTCCCATGTTTTTTTTTTCTTTTCTCGATTTCAGCTAACCACTTATGACAACACTGCCGCTGGCAGGCTGCTTGGGGTTGTGTTCACAGCTACGTGAGTGACTAATTTCAGTGCCAAGTAAATTGGAGCTGCCACAGCGTATCGAATTTTTGCTTAACTATTATTTCCAAGCACAACCTACCCTGCAACATCGTTACAAGTTTTTCAAACTGTTTCTGGACACCCTCTATAAATATTCATTCAGTGTGACATTATACTCATGTTATGTGCTACGGAATGGTTTTATTTTGTTGTGAAAAACCGCATAAGACTTACTTCATGGTAGCGGAGCTTGCTAAGTGTTTTACTGTTACCACTGCGCCGGACGGAGTGGCCGAGCGGTTCTAGGCGCTACAATCTGGAACCGCGCGACTTCTAAGGTCGCAGGTTCCAGACCTGCCTCGGGCATGGATGTGTGTGATGTCCTTAGGTTAGTTAGGTTTAAGTAGTTCTAAGTTCTAGGGGACTGATGACCTCAGCAGTTAAGTCCCATAGTGCTCTCAGCTATTTGAACCATTTTTTTGTTACCACTGCACTAATCTCAATGGATAGTCACCAAAGTGTGTGTTGGTGAAAACGTAAGGGCAGCTATAGTGGACTATTTACTTTCTTCCTGTGTTTAACACACAAAAATTTCATCTTAAAATCAATCTCAGTCCTACATCGAGAATCTTACCGGCTACGAAAAGTAAGTTCTCAGTACAGGCACATATAGAACACTACAAACCCTGGGACATTGTATGTGGTTTGCCAGTAATGCACAAACTAATGATAATGGAATTGAAATCTCGGTAGTAATAGCAGCATAGCCATTACAAAAACAAAGCTTTTTTACAAGACGTAACAGGCCGATCCAAGGCCGGAGCTGGTATGGTACACCTGTGTTCGGCGGCAGCTGACAGAGACTTGCAGGCCCCGAGTTGAGTTCAGGGCCCTGAGACGGTGGCTGGTGCGTGAGCCACGACGCCATGGCGGTTCCCACTCGGTGTCCGGGTGGCCTGTGGCGCTGACTCACGCACGAAGCTGCTCGGTGATGGCTGATGTGGTCGAGGACTACATGAGACTGATGACGGGTCAGCAGACAGGGTTTTTCTAATGCACGATCCGTAAGAATAACTTCTGAGGTCATCAGTCGCCTAGAACTTAGAACTAATTAAACCTAACAAACCTACGGACAGCACACAGATTCATGCCCGAGGCAGGATTCGAATCTACGACCGTAGCGGTCGCTCGGTTCCAGATTGTAGCGCCTAGAACCGCACGGCCACTCCGGCCGGCTCCGTAAGAATAGCTTTGCTTGCTGAGCTAAGAGTGTATGGAACCCCTCCAGCCAAGAGCACTGTCATAGAAGACAGGCTCCCCTAAGGTACTCAGTTGTGGAAGCTTCGGATTGTACAACACCGCGTAACAACCGATGCGCTACCGACGACAGAACACGACATTACTACTATTCTGCAGCGCTTAGGTGGAGGCCTGTCGCTGCGTCCTGTTTCCAAGTCAAGCTTCCAGTTTACACCCACTTCACTCTTTTCTTCTTCAGGGAATTCAGTCTTCCAAATTCCAGGCTGTTGCTGAAACTGTGAACTGGCCAGGATATGGGATATTATCGGTACCAAAAATAACTGCAAAAAATGTCCAATATATGGTGCTTCATGATACAAAAGCAACAATTAGCATAAAAATTGATTTTGAGTAAAGACGCTCGAAATCTCGGGCATCATTCATCAGCAATACCTGACGCCTAAAGATCACTACTGTTTAGCCTACCAGTAGGTATGGTAGGCATTGCCGTCAAAGGTCGTCTTTTTGCTTAGGAGATCGGACGATCACGGAAGACTTGTGGTTTCAGGTAAACCCACAAAAAATAACCACCTGGCTTGAGGTGTGGGGACGTGGGAGGCCAAGCATGACGGGAGTGTCCCCTCACCACGCTCTCGTACCAGACCATGTTCCAAAGCCACCTTTCACTTGTGTATCAATATGTGGTGGAGTGCCATGCTGCATAAAAGTCGTACCAAGTGTTTATCAGTCAGGCTAGGGATGATGCGATTGTGTATCATATCGGCGTTCGTCGCATCCTTCAGGCTAATAGTTTGACAAGCAACATCCCACATCTACTCGAGGAAAACTGATGTGGTAAATCTACACCACACCATGACTCTCTTGTAATGCAGCGATGTTTCCACTGCGATTCCAGGATATTTTGTAGTTGTGCAGTTTGGCAGTTGTGGATGGTGTCAACCACTCAGAGTGTGAAATGTGTTTCGTCGCTCACACAACACGTTAGATGACCAATCATCATCTTCCCCTTTTTTTATTTTAATGTCCAAACCGGAAACGCTCTCCATGTTACAATATCGTTGGTTTATAAGTCAGAGGCTGGAATCTGTATCGATAGCATTGGAGGTAACGTCTTAGGGCTCTCGAAACGGTAGTGAATGGAATGACGTTGCGACATGCGATTTAACGAAAGCTAATTTCACAATATGGAAATAAAATCACTTTAGTCTCCACTCTTTCCTGAACTGCCGAGCAGCAATAGCGCTCACGTCTGGCCACCATTAAGGGGCCGGTCGCCTAGACAACTCGTGCCTTCAAAGCTTGTGACCATTTAATTCATAGTGACCCGTGTTACAGGAACTTTATCCGTTCGAACATACTCCTTCTTATGGCGACAGGATCGTAAAGCTGCAGCAGCGGACTATCTATTCTGATAGTAAAGCTCCACTAACAGCGCCTTTTCTCGTAAAGACAACACGCTGTCATTGCTGGCGCATCTGAGCCTCTCTCTCAGTATAGCTCATTTTATACTTCTCATGCGCGTCACTAACGTGTTCCCGGCCAGAGCCATCTGTTGGCTAGCTTTGCAGTCCTTTTCTGTTTCAATAACCCCATCTGATTTCAGGCGTGTGTGTCAATTTTTACCTCTCTATCTACATTATTCCGTGAGTTAGTTCATTTTCAAAAATCTGCTCTTTTTCACTGAACCTTACTGGGCGACTGTTCAGTCACTTATGGTTGTACTTCGTTTTGGTTCATCGATTTGAACAGTAATTCACTTGAATATTGAGTTGATGGATGACTCTCTGCCGATGGTTGTCGTAGGTCACATAAGTAACGATAAAGGCTGAAAATGTTCCCATGGTCGAAATTCCCGTTACCACTAGTCAGTGGTGATATCCACTTAGTTATATCTGAATATGTTGTAATAATTTTTCTGAACTAATACATTCACCCTCATATGCTTTTAATTTGTCAGCAGAATTAACTATAAAGGAAACAGAGGAGCGTTTAGGCAGGTTAGATCCTTGACTAGCAGGATTTCAAGAGAATTATCGGATTGATACAGTAGAGATACTGTAGGTCCAGGGCTGTAGTCCGCGTAGTTGCTACTGGCAGCCAAAAGATCGGCTCAGAAATGTCCCAATGGCTATCACTGAACAGTTTTCTACTGCCCCTTAATTGCAATCACTCGATATTCTTTCAGCGTCCCTGTTCGTAGCAGGTTGTGATAACTGAGACTGAGTCACGCACTGAGTACAACCAATAGAATTCAAGATTCTGAAAATATGAGGGGCGAAATATCGGGAGGAAGAGGAGCATGATATGCTATGGGCATCCACCTTCATCTCTTCGGCAAATAGTTCTGTTTCGCATGTCACGACAGCTTCGACCATCGTGGAGAGCCATCTCATAACCTGTTCCCTTTGACATTAGCGCAAGCTACTGCTGTCATTAATACTTGAGCCTTTGTATCTGACGTAACTGACACAATCTTCTATGTTTTGAATTCTGCGAAGTTCCCTCACTCCCTCGTTTCAATGGATGAGAGCAGATCACATAGCATTCGTATCTGCCGTTAGTGCGTGCTACAGTTAACTATATTCGTACAAGCAATTGGGTGTGTTCAAATGTTAAGGGACCAAACTTCTGAGGTCAGCGGTCCCTAGACTTACACACTACTTAAACTAACTTAACTCTAAAGACAACACTCACACCCATGGCCGGGGGAGGACTCGAACCTCCGGCGGGAGGAGTTGGGTGTGGTTCGCGCTCACATCCTCTGTTGCAAAGTTATTGTAGTGTGAGCAGTCGGTGCATCCTGTTGTGTTGGCTGAAGAACCAACACCGTGTTACTAATGGAGGCCGAAATGCACGCGTTTTAGCTCACGCAGGCTGGCGTGAGGAGGGAAGAACAACACTGACGTGAGGTCTGGAACATGACAAGGAATTAGAATTCAGAAAGCGGACGTAATTAGTTGGATACCTAACTTTAATCCATTATTGATGAACGTCGCTCTTGACGGTACATGATTCACAATATTATCTGTTCAGAATAGTAACTGAATATCGCGCCTTGCTAGGTCGTAGCAAAGGACGTAGCTGAAGGCTATGCTAAACTGTCGTCTCGGCAAATGAGAGCGTATGTAGACAGTGAATCATCGCTAGCAAAGTCGGCTGTACAACTGGGGCGAGTGCTAGGAAGTCTCTCTCTAGACCTGCCGTGTGGCGGCGCTCGGTCTGCAATCACTGATAGTGGCAACACACGGGTCTTCGTGTTCGTTTTTTTGTACTTGAAAACGCACTGTTTGTAAGCTCTATATAAAATATCGCAGTACTGCACAGACTTATCCTACTCTAGGTTTCACTCTCTTAAATGGTGTCAGCATCTTCCATCCATACAATATCAGGTAGGGCGAGCACACAGTCTTGTTCACCTTCTAATTGTACACTGCCACTTTGTTAGGTAACAGAGTATCCAAGTCATTGTGATGACTGTTGACAGACAACATCTCCCCTCTTGTCCTTCAACAATTTATTTTCCAGTCTAGTGCACTCGTCTTTAATTTTCAAACTCGTACCAACTAACAAAGTTACTTCATTGATTTCTAATTGAAGTCAGTATCTTGGTCTGTCATCAAGGTCACTGAGTGCTGAATTTCAGTAACAAATTATTCACCATGTATTGTTCCACCATCTTCATCTGAAATAGCTACGGTTTTGAGCAACAGGAAAAGTGGTCTACTATAGTTAAAAATAACTACTCCCTATAGCGTTTGTCAAAAAAGATCAAACATGTGCAGCCGAATTATCTTATACAGTTTAATGGTTTCTGCCAATCTCTGCAGCGGAGTATACTCATACCTTAATTTGTCATGTCGCTTGCAAGAAACGAATTTCCTCTTCTACTGCAACACATCTAGTTCACGTATCCGTCACCAGTACTGTTTGGTTACATATTACTCTAATGTTCAACGACCTTCACTCCCTGCCAAAAAATGCTCATAACGCAGATAGGATATTTCATATCACAATGCAGCTGGTGCCTCAATACAAAGTCCATCAGGCACAATGAAATGTGTTTGCATTAAAAGCTGTCCAGTTCTCTTGCCTATCTAACTCTTGGCCGCTATTTCTTTGGTGGCACAAATTTTCAGCCTGTAACAGAAGTTTCTCAGCCATTAGCTTCCAACTGAATTAATACTATACCTGTTATTCTCTGTCTACCCCTGAGTGCCAAGTCATCTAGAGTCCCAGAAGTGAAATTTAGCCCTAGTTTCTGCCACTAAGAAAAATGCGCAACTGAAATCTAACTACTAAACTTCGTAACAATCAATCCTGGTGTATAATTTTCTAAATATTTCCTACTAAATTTCTTTTACATAGCATGTCAGGTTAGAGATCACAAGTAGAGGAAAGGTGTACTCGAATCCACATTGTGGCGAAGTTTAATGAACTAAGAACTGCATGAAGAACACTTACAGACTGGAGTGTATCTGTGCACTTAAACATGGGACATATATGAAATGTCTAGCAGTATTTTCCCGTTAAATACAGACTGGAGTGTATCTGTGCACTTAAACATGGGACATATATGAAATGTCTAGCAGTATTTTCCCTTTAAACACAGTCTGTATTCATCATAATTATTCAGCAGGGATTGGACTGTGTCAAGAGTGCAACATGGATGCACATCCAATCACACACAAAGTCTCCTGAAATTATCGAAAATAATATTCTCTACTTGCGAACAAAAGTTGAGTCGTAAAAATTGGCTCATCCCTCGAAACGCAAAGGAAACACAAACGATATCGGGCTCATGATACATGAAATGAATCGTACCCAGTAAATATCAAGTACGCCACTTATCTGAATTTATTGAAATGATAGTGAAGTTAACACTAGCGAGAAATCCATAATGCTCCTCACATGTAGCTTTAACGTTACAGAAAGAATGAGCTACTTCCCGTTCAAAATCGCCGTTTAAGTATGCACAGAAGCAGCACATCACGCTCGCCGCCAGCACAGCAACTAATCTAGTCAGAAGCTTGCAACTCGCATCAGGCCCGAAAAACCTGGAGGGAGCGAACTGATCAATCCACAACAGAACTCCTTAATTGGCATTAGGCATATCCTTGACTAAGGAGCCAGGGTAGATGACGTCTGTTTTGGCGTTCCGAGAAATTTACGTAAGTTTAACGTCAAGATTTTGAAGAGGAACATCCCTGTTGAAGCCTGAGAGGGCCAATGAGGAGTGTCTTCGGTACAAAAACCCACGCAGACGGTGCTGCAATGCACACCACATTGTCGTCTTGAGCAGTCTTTGATAACTCGACTGTCATTCCCAGACTTGTCTGCAAAGTTAAACCAAAAACATCCATTTGAATTCACCCAGTTTTCTGCATTTCCAGTTACACTCACAGTCATTCATTCCAGTGATAATCGACGTTTAGGACAGGTGGTTACAAGTACAAAGTATGCTGAACGTAAAATGTAGTAGAAATGAGGCCTGATCCTCCTATTTGCATGAAAAATATGCAAAAACAAATGCAGAGAGAAGTTGCTCTGCCAACTAGATCAAACCACGAGGTTATAAAATCACAAAATAATATAAAACCTCTCGATGCAGATACCTCACATTCCAAACCAGAGCTTGTTGCCATTCCGCAAAAGTGGCAGCTGAGTGCTGTAATGCCTATTTTCCAACTGATACTGGTGTCATTCCTCGTGACTTAACAAGTCGGTTAATCACTTCGAAGACAAACTCATTGAGTTTTAAGTCCCAGAAAGTTAACTAAATTGATAGTTCTTTTAATCACTATAATCATCCCTAAGGTCCATTTTGACCTTGAACTTTCTCGTGTAACAATAACGATACGTTGTTCTGTGTGAATGAGAAAGTATTTTCCTACACAGAGTAACTCGTTGTGGTCAATTAACTGTCGAAAAGCAGAGGTGACTGAATTGTTATCCCCATCCACTTTCTAATTTAAAACACAGTTGAGTGCGTGATTGCTTGCATTCTGTGGCAGAGCAAACTCCTTTTCGTAACGGCAGAAAAGTAACATCAGTCCAGTTGTTAAAAACTCCTTCAACCATCACATCATTACACAGCGCTGACCAGTGAAACTTCTTTCTTCGGTAATAGCTGACCACGTCCAGGAAGGACAACAGTTTATGTTCTATAAATAGTGCCACAAAATCTTGTATGGCTTTTATTATCTTGGATCTGGTCAGGATCCCTTATGATTGCTTTCTCTAAGTAACGGATTTCTCCCAACACAAAGCAGCAATTTTGTAGACTGGCAGTTGGGCGTGTCATACGACACAGCTTAAATACTTCCCTTAGCTGTAGTCCATGTTTTTCCATATTATTCACCGAGGTAATTATGTTGTCCACATTATAATCCTCATCATACTCCATTTAAGAGGTACTTAAATGCAGCCCGTTTGTTTTTCCCGAACAGTTCTAGGCGCTACAGTTTGGAACCGCGCGACCGCTACGGTCGCAGGTTCGAATCCTGCCTCGGGCTTGGATGTGTGTGATGTCCTTAGATTAGTTAGGTTTAAGTAGTTCTAAGTTCTACAAGACTGATGACCACAGATGTTAAGTCCCATATTGCTCAGAGCCATTTGAACAATTTGAACCGTTTGTTTTTCAAATGAGATACAGTGATGCTAATATTTTCCTCATGATACTGTGTGAATGCTGTCTTTGTGCATTTGTCTGGTGCTACACTGTACCTCTAACTAGCGATAGCAACTCTGCGAATCCATGGTATAAAAATATTTGCAAAGCTCTTATCCAATGTTTCTATTGTATTGGGGATGAGGTATGATCGGTAATTTCACGTTTGTTAATATGTCGATAGTCACTACATATGCGATACGCACTTGTCCAAACTGTACTTTTCTTTGCGACGATTGTCTCTGGTGCTTCACAGGGACTGGTATTATCATGCTATAAGAACAACCTGAATTTGTTCCGTCTAAGCTGTATGCAGATCCTCTAAGCTCTTTTCTTTAAAACTCTCACTTTACAAGATGGTTACCGAAAGTGACCGCTAGAGGACACTGCTCTGTGTGACAGCCATATCCCGACGTAAATTCGCCACGATATGGCAAATATGTGGCAATACTTGTAAACGAGAGAGTGCTTAACACTAGTAAAATCAAAATTCATCTCAAGTAGCGTGCTACCACTGTTACTAATATTTGAGACAACTGATAATCCTAACTCTACCACATAAATCATTTAGTAATCTGGAAATACTAAATTATTTGTGAATAAAAGATTTTGCAAGAATATCAGGAATCCAAAAGTACGTGACAAGTTGAAGTGCTTTTGCTCTCTAAAAGCTTTAGCAACTACCTATTGACTTACAGCTTAGTTAACGAACTAACCAGTTAGAAGTACAAAGAGAAACAGCGTCAAGCATATATGGAAATCTCGACTTTAACAGAGAGTCACTAGTAATTTCACTGTACTCATGATGGCACATCGATTTTTATGCAGTTCGAGAGCCACTTACCGACCTGCTACTTAGCACAAAGTGATATTAGATATATACGGTTCACATGAACAGCTTCACAACTTTAAACGACAACACGAACTGTTCTTTTCTGGACTTAGATTCAAATCCAACGCCCATCGCCAATGTTAATCAAGCGAAAGTTTGTACCTGACCAAGATTTGACCCAGCACTGATCGGCATTCCGACTAGGCATACGGAAATGCGACACATCTAATTTATGGTCACTACCATTTAGCAAGTATGAACTTGAAATTCCGTGAAGATGATTTTTATAGTGGACTGGGACGCCTCTCCAGCAACTATTCTGCTTGCTGACTTACCAAGGAAGATGTTTTATATGTCTTCACTCACAGGTAACAAACCGTCCACATGTTTAAAACATGAAGTGACGTGACTTTAAGCTTAGTGTTGGATGGGAACTCTTCACTAAGGACAATGGCATGTTCAATAGCAAATTGTTTCATCACTAGCGAGTGGGTAAAACCTGAAATCAAACGATGAAAATGTTTTACCTTACCAGGCATCGAACCCATACTTATAACCATTGTATTCTAGCCACAAACGGTTATTGAGTGACTGTTTCTTTCATCAGTGGCGAGGCATGCGCGAATTTGTAATACAATAACCTAATGAAAAGTTATGCACTGATTAAAAGGTATTGAAACAAAATTGTTCTAACAATAATTAGGTGTGTGTATGCTAGAAGTTGAAAATTGTTGTGTCAAATCAGGATTCGAACCTAGACATCTACCTTCGTGGGAACCTTCAAGATTTGGGAATGTAGGGCGTATGACGGATCTGTATATCTCGAAG
Source organism: Schistocerca serialis cubense (assembly GCF_023864345.2). Lineage (NCBI taxonomy): Eukaryota > Metazoa > Arthropoda > Insecta > Orthoptera > Acrididae > Schistocerca > Schistocerca serialis. Next base: position 88,525,300 of record NC_064639.1, on the reverse strand, counting down.
TGCTGAAATCTCACGGCATAACTTTTATTCTTTTTAGTCCCACTTATCTGCTGTGCGTGACAGCTCCATTGAACACGGTTATGCTTGGTTTCCGTATATCTTATTATAATACTCGATTGGCAGTGGCGGCTAGGTCATGTAAGTAAGCCAAATATTTTCATAAAGAAATCTACCGTATAAAAGTATTGCGAGAAGTAGACACAGGCTCACACAAGTTTTTATTTAAAACTAAAATAAGATTCACTTCATTAAAGAAAAAGACCCACATCACCTGATTAAGAATGACAGATATCAACACATAACAGAAAACATTAAGTTCACACATGTTCCAGAAGAACTGGTACCACGTTTCAAGACGAGCCAAGAATCTAGCTCCTCTGAATCCATGAAGAAAACATGAATAATGGACACCAGAGCGTGATAATATCCATGAAGAAAGAACCAAGCGTGATTAAAGTTTCAAACAAAGAAAACAGAAGAAAATGCCATCAACGTCACAAATAAAAGGAAAAATTTCGCACAAAACATTAGGAGGATTAGGGGTGGATTCCATAAAGACATAACAAACTCTATAGAAGATAATTACGATAAATCCAATTCCAAGATGTACTACAAAATTGTTGGGAAACAACTACAACTGTAAAACAACTACAACACTATGAGCCGTCTACATTGACATTGAAAGACGAAAATGGGCGAAAGGCACAGAGTAATAAAGAAAATGCTGAAATCATGGAAAAAGTACATAATAATCTTGTAAATTGTGAAGAACGCAAAGAACTCTTGCAAATCAATGTAAATACCCCTGTAATGAGCGAACCTAACAAATTAGACCCTCTAGCCTTCCAAAAATTAGAAAGAGCCATGAAATGACAGAAAAATTATAAGGCACATGGAGAAGATCAGGTTTTTTGTTGAAATGTGAGAATATTCAGGTGACACAGTCAACTCTTACAAAAATGTAGACAACGGAGCAATTCTCTGAACGCTGGAGTATGCCGTCACCCACCCAGTACACCAGAAAGGGGATAAGAGGAATCCGGACATTTACAGAGGACACGAAGGAACAAGTGGAACAGGAGTCAGGGGAATACCAGGGAGGTTTCAGACCAGGGAGAGGCTGTGCAGAGTAGATTATCCTGAGACCTGAGCTTCTCCCGGCGTATACAACGTACTAATAATTTACGGGAATGCAGCGGGTAACGTCGTCAACAACCGCCGATATTTCGACAGTCACACAACATGCCATTTTCTAGGCAAAAATGCCACAGTTTTGTCTCGGAAATAACAGGGCGTGCCCCTGTCGAAATGTCAAAAAAATGGTTCAAATAGCTCTGAGCACTATGCGACTTAACTACTTTGGTCATCAGTCGCCTAGAACTTAGAACTAATTAAACCTAACTAACCTTAGGACATCACACACATCCATACCCCAGGCAGGATTCGAACCTGCGACCGTAGCGGTCTCCCGGTTCGAGACTGTAGCGTCTAGAACCGCACAGCCACTCCGGCCGGCTCGAAATATCAACCCCGCTGCATTCCCGTTACATATTTGAACAGACCATTAACTTAAAATTGATTATGGCATACTACGGGATTCGGCCTAAACCTCCGACAATAACATTTGTAGATTTTAAGAAGGCATGTAACTATCTCCATAGACATTTAGTATTAGAAATTTTAAATAGTCCAGGACTCCATCCAAAACTAATCGAAGTAACCAGACTTACTCCGACACAAGAGAATTACTTCGAATTTGCTGATGGTCTAGCTTCCCTAGACACGTAATAAGTTAAGTCACTGGAAGAAATAACACAGAAAATTTGCCTTAGAATGTCATCTGGAAAAACAGTGATTATGCTAGCTGACCCATCACTTGCAAACAAATTTGTTGATAAATTTCAATATATACATTTAATCGTAACATGGATCTAAATGAGAAACCAACATGGCAAAGTGGAATTAAAAAAACTAACAATGCAAAGTACATTACCAAAACATATACAAGAAAGAAAGCCTATCCATAGATGCAAAATTAAAACATTATAAAACAGCTACACAAACAGAAATAACATACGCAGCTGAAACCATCTTCAAAACAACTAATATAGCGGAAATTCATGCAGTACTAAGATAGAAAGAAGAATAGTTAAGACATGCACAAACACAAATAATGTCAAGTAAATGAGTGTCGGATAATAGCTTCAAGAAAGTAGAACCAATAATGAGCACAACAGGAAGAAACGTGTCTCATTCTCTGTACATCTAATGAGAACACCAGAAAAGAGAATTGGTAAGAGGATTATAGAAAAATTATGGAATTGTAAGAGCAACATGAAATTGATAGCAGAACTTATGAAAGATACAAGATAACTCTAAATTACAGTAGATGAACGACAATACAAAACAGAGAAAACCAGAATACTACAAGACACACAAGCCAGCCTACAAACGAAGATCAATAAAAGGATTACAGGAAGGGCGATTTCAAAGAAAGGAAGAAAGGAAGGAAGAAAATATCAAAAAGAATTAAGAAGGAGAGACAGGAGAGGAAAACACCCTTTATATAACAATAAATCGTAATAGCCCTAGTATAACCACTGCACTATTGAATTGTATTACGTAATTATCGTTGAACTGAACTGTATTATTGAATAACAGTAGGGTCCATAAACCTTTGTATAACTGAGTAGAGTTGTCGAATGAAGACTGTAAAAACTACATCGAAAAATAATACTTGATGGTTAACTTAACTGGAACTTTGTCTTTTACGGTCACATAAACCTGGACACAATGGCTTTATTTTACTTTCATTTTATTTTTTCTCATTTTATTAGGCTTCCGTCTGCTCGAGTGATACATAACCATTAATAGTAAGTAAATGTTCCCCTGTTATTTGTTTTTTGGCCAAGATAAATCGCTGTAAATATTAGTTTGTCGACACAGAATGTTATTAGTGTAAGAGGAACTTACACGATTTTATTAATATGTTTTCCGTATCAATTTATTTTGCATAGATGTCCTCCATACCTTCCTTGCTGGCAGGTAATTTTAAATTATATTTTATTGGCACTGTAACGCGTCTTATTACTATCGTGGGTAATGCTTGGCTCACCTGGGCGCATCTTTTCGTGCATGTGCGACGGAGTGTTTATCCGTGTACGGCTGTCCGGTTGTCAGTATTGTGTTCTGAGCCGCTCTGTGCACCTACTCTCAGCGCTGCTTCTGTAAGCATTGTTTCTTACTGGTTCTTAGAATGGGTTCTCAATTTCCATTGAGCGATCTTTATTTATCACGGGAATTCCCATACAATTTGATTTAATTGTAAGTATCGGTGTTTGTTCTAGGATTCATCTCGCATGTAGTCCACTGTCGAGTTTTGAACGGTTGCGTCTTCTACAATATGATTAGCATGGGGATAGAGCACATCTGCGTTTTATAGAGGGACAGCTTCCGTGTGTAATAGAGATGTGTAGTCTTTCCTATGTTATTCATAATGAAGGAAATATTTTGTCATATGAGTTAACATATGTAAGTTAACAAATAATTTATTTGCTTCTGTGCCGCGCGGAATTAGCCGAGTGGTCTAAGGCGATGGAGTCGTGGACTGTGCGGCTGGTCCCGGCGGAGGTTCGAATCCTCCCTCGGGCATGGGTGTGTGTGTTTGTCCTTAGGATAATTTAGGTTAGTAGTGTGTAAGCTTAGGGACTGATGACCTTAGCAGTTAAGTCCCATAAGATTTCACACACAATTTTTTGCTTCTGCCTTAGGTCAATTTTGTGGCACTTGAGGACGTGACTTTATAGTCAGGAAACTACTTATGAACTAATAAGAGTTCGGTAAATCTTCTCACGCAAACTGAAGCGGTTATTTATTTGTTCATGTTGACAATATAACCCAAGTAGTTATTTCTTTGCCTTTTATTTGTGTAGCGGAACGAATATTTTGCTTTCGAATTACATCGCCAGCTTTATTACTCGCTATTTCGTCATTTTTCCGGATGATAAGTACGTTATACTACATAATTTCCGTATGTAGCACCAGTGTATAAAGTGAAAATGAATAATTACCGCTCCATACAATAGTTATACGCTTCACTGATGAAAATCCGTCTCTCAACGTTTGACGAGCCTTTGAATAACGTTGGTAGCTAGGTAGTTTTCTTATATGTCATTTGGTGGCATACCCTAAACCGCTCGTCGCAATGTTATTAATCAGGTGAGATCAATCGTGGAGTGCAGGAATTACTTTCACTAGGAATTCGCGTCCGCAGCTCGTGGTCGTGCGGTAGTGTTCTCGCTTCCCACGCCCGGGTTCCCGGGTTCGATTCCCGGCGGGGACAGGGATTTTCTCTGCCTCGTGATGACTGGGTGTTGTGTGATGTCCTTAGGTTAGTTAGGTTTAAGTAGTTCTAAGTTCTAGGGGACTGATGACCATAGATGTTAAGTCCCATAGTGCTCAGAGCCATTTTTTAGGAGCGGAGGCGAAATACCCAAGACAAATGCAAGGGCAGGGGAAAGCAGCAAATAAGGGTTGACAGATTAGAATGTGAAGAGAAGGAAGAAGCAGGGGAGAACCACGCTGCCAGAGTCGGGGTGTGGGCCATCACCCCCTGCCTTCCTCTCCCCCACCCCCACCCCCACCCCCGCGCCCTTCGTGCCTCTGGGAGCTTGTCACAGCACAGCACGGGTGACAGGTGGACAGGGAGGCGACGCCGTCACCCTCCGGGTGCGTCGCCAGAGACGACACGTGCTGACGTCAAGGAGAGGGGGAGGGCTGGGGCCGGGATGCTGGCGTCGCTCAGCAACAAGGAGTCTGCGAACAGGCCTCCGGGCCAGACGTCACACAGTGCTTACGTACAGCCGCTATCGGTGACTGGCGGCCGCTGTAGGGTACCAACATATGTTAGGAGTAGCTCGTCTGCGATCGTTGTTCAGTGGGTGACGGTGTTAAGGAATCCGTGTACTTCAAACAAAGAATACATTGTAAGTGTTGGTGGTCCTTGAGATATACAGGACCATCTGTTAAATATTGTACGTCCATAGAAACAGAGCATGGAGAAGTAGAGAGTGATTCGAAAGGTGCTCAAACTGAAGGATAATAACATTTTTGGAGCGAAAATTTACGGACTTGGATATAATCCTGAGCCAGTAAAAGCTCTGAAATATCAGGAACAACATGGACAGTTAATGAAACTAAATAAAGGACAGGTAACGTACTGTTCGCTTAGTGCTGTTGTATATTGCAGAAAGTGTTCAAAATGGTGACCAAGGCAATCTCTCCAGGTGTGACACCTACATAGAATATCATGGTACATTTTACCAAGCTCACCAGGCATCCGAGAAACCTCTTCAGACGCTGCATGGGTTCAGTCTTGGGTCCCTTATTGTCCTTAATATACCTTAAGGACTTGCCACTCTGTAGTCATGAAGATGCTCTTTTTGCTGAGGATGCATGTATAGTAATCACACCCAAGAAGCAAGAATCAGCTGAGGAAATTCCAAATAATGTCTTTCAGAAAATTATTAAGTGGTTCTCTGCAAATTGACTCTCACTAAACTCTGAGAAAATACAGGTTATACAATTCTGTACAGTAAATGGCATAACACCATTGATAAATATAGATTATTAACGGAAGTCTGTTGATAAGATAGAATACTCAAAATTTCTGGGTGTGTGCACTGATGAGAAATTTTAATTGGAAGAAACACATCGATGATCTGCTGAAACGGTTAGGTTCAGCTGCTTATGGTATTAGGGTAACTGCAAATTTTTGTGATAAACATATCAGTAAATTAGCCTACTACGCCAGTTTTCATTCACTGCTTTCATATGGCATCATATTTTGGGGCAATTCGTCAGTAAGAGAGAAAGTATTCATTGCACAAAAGCGTGTGATCAGAATAAGAGCTGGAGCCCACCCAAGGTCACCTTGCAGACATTTAGTTAAGGAACTCTGGATATTCACGGTACCTTTGCAATACATATATTCACTTAAGAAATTCGTCATTAATAACCCATACAATTAAAAAATAACAGCGAAGTGTATAGCTACAATACTAGAAGAAAGGATGATATTCACTATTCTGGATTAAGTCTCACTTTGGCACAGAAAGGGGTGAATTATGCTGCCACAAAAATTTTTGGCTATTTGCCAAATGGTATTAAAAGTCTGACAGATAGCCAACCAACATTCAAAAGCAAATTAAAAGAATTTCTGAATGACAATTTCTTCCACTCAATAGATGAATTCTTAGATGCGAAGTAGTAACTGTAAGAAAATTAATTAATTAATTAATTAATTAATTTGTGTAAAAAAACTTATGTTAAAGTGAACGTTCCACATCATTACGAAATGTCGTATTCATGATCTATGAAACAAGGATTAATGTATGTATGTATGTATGTATGTATGTATGTATGCAAGTCTCCTGGGGAGCAATGTATCTTCGCCGCGAACAGGTGTCACCTGCGTGAGGCTTTTGACATGGAGCAAATAAATGAACAAATAATAAAAAACAAAAATAAAATAAAGGTGCGTCAGAGAAGGGGAGAGAGACGCCATGTACTTGGACCTTCCCTTACCATCCAACGTCTGCGATATGTGGCATTTCACAAGTGACGTACTTGCACAGGAAATTGTGCGGATGCTTCGTCTCGCTGTATGAAACCATAGTGACAGAAACAGAGTATATTATCTTTGCTGAACTTCAGGTGCACCTGCATTGGTTGTTATTGTTGTTCCAAACACTCCACAGATTTCACTGGCTCAGGATTACTTCCAAGACCGTAAGTTCACGTTTCGAAGTTTTCGTATTTTGTCTCCGTTATCAGTTCCTTCAATTTGTTTGCAACCTTTTTAATCACCTTGCGCATCATTATTTTAGTTCTCATGTGTGCAAACTGTATTCTGCTGGCAGTCCTTCTCTCCCATGATTCTTCCCCTGTTGTATTCAAATGACCGATACGTTACAGGACAAGTCTCTCCTGTTCCTTGATGGTTCCCAACATGCTCCACTGATAGAGTGTGTGGCTGTGGTTCATGTCAGCAGACACAGCAGGCCAGCCAAGCCTCTTTGGCGATTCCGTTCTTCTTGAAGCACGGTGTTCACGAGGCGGGTATGCTACTTTCTTGCATTCTAGTCTTGATAGACGGAGACATCGCTGAGGTGTTAACTAGGAAGTTTGTACTTTGGAGCATCCTGCCAGATACAGTACAGTCCTCAAATTCTTCTCGGTAGCAATGGTAGAGGTACGACATCTCCACGAGATAACTGTCCTAAATGTAGCTAATCCGCATCCCTTCTGAACCATTCAAACTGCATGATGGAGACGTTCTTTCTGTCGAGATACTTCTACATTCTTCTACGACGATCATCAGATGCTTCAGAAGTCATACACTGTATCGTGATAAGAACCTGACTCTGATTTCAATCCAAGTGCTTCCTTGCTCAAATTCCTTACGCAGCACAGTGCCGTACTGTTGATGGCAATGGATGCCTAGAAGGCAAACTGATAGTTTGGAACGGTTCCCTGCTCACAACCTGTCTTACCTTAAACGTACAATATGTGCACCGCTACAATTCAAATGGCCCTTCGTGGCATGATGAGGGAACAAAAGCCTGCAGTGTCCCGTTCACGACTGAACACCTGAGCATTACGATGAAGAGTTCTGAGAACGCATAACTCCTCTTTCACCCATCACACAGATGATACGTAGTACATAATTTCTTTTAATCATGTTATCAACATACCAGGTGGTTACGATTAATGTGCAGCTATTCACAGAGGTGCAGTGTGGGATGTAATCCTATATGGCAGCGAAACTTAGTAGATTGATACAGCATTAAACTGGAACCGATTTACGCTGAAAAAAATAATTTCGAATTTCGCCACCAGGTGAAAATATGTCGCAGTGACTGCTAGAAAGACGTATAGAAATATTTCAGTACGTAATGGATTAGGAATGGGGTGTGGGCAGGAAAGGTCCAAAAGTGACGAATGCATAATGTTAGTTTTATTATTAACCACAAGTTACAATTTTTTTTCAGTATGAGCACCTGAGACGTCGACAAGATGCTGCATTTGTAAAATGTTGTAATCAACAGATTCTCGCAGCAGTTCCGATTCAAACTGAGTACCGTCTCCTTGTATACTGGGCTTCAGATCAGGTGCGGACCGGACGGTACCCCTGTAAACGCGTTCTTTTCGATATCCCCAGAGCCAAAAATCACATGGATTCAGAACACGTGTTCTTGCACGCCGCGCATCTCTGAAGCCTCTGGAGATAACACGTTCGTGGAAGGTAACTGTGGTGTCACTGCCAGACACCACACTTGCTAGGTGGTAGCCTTTAAATCGGCCGCGGTCCGGTAGTATACGTCGGACCCGCGTGTCGCCACTGTCAGTGATTGCAGACCGAGCGCCGCCACACGGCAGGTCTAGAGAGACGTCCCAGCACTCGCCCCAGTTGTACATCCGACTTTGCTAGCGATGGTTCACTGACAAATTGCGCTCTCATTTGCCGATACGATAGTTAGCATAGCCTTAAGCTACGTCATTTGGTACGACCTAGCAAGGCGCCATTACCAGTACTATTAATGCTGTAAACATTGTACCGTCAAGAGCGATGTTCTCCAACTGTGGATTAAAGTTAAGTATTCCAAGAACTACGTTCTTTTCTTTATAGGATAATTACTTTACCTTGTTCCAGACCTCACGCCAATCTGCGTGAGCTTAAAAGCGTGCATTTCGGCCTCCTCTAGCAACACGGTGTTGGCTCTTCTGCCAACACTTCAGTAACATTAAGCAGGTCATCCCCTGGCCGAGCAACATGAGACGTTGCCCCATCTTGCATGAAAAGAGTAGTTTCCTCGCATTACTTTCGTTCTTTGGGGCCCGCAGTGCAAAAACACCAAGAAAACATCACAGATCATAGACAATAAAAAATTATTACGAAAAAATAAGAATATAGCTTAAAAATCTCTACTAAAACTAAAACAAATTCCAAGCAAACAACATAATTAGAAGCAAACATATAAAAATCAATAAAAAACAATCTAATTTCTACACATCACTTATTTGTAATGGTAAGTATTTAAACATGTAATATCGCTGATGCGATGCTGTCAAGAAAAAACTAGTACTGATAAAGAGTGAATAAATTCAAATACGTGTTTCCAACCCACATCTAAGGAGAAACTAATAACTGTAAAAAAGAAAATGAAAGGACAGCACATGGTAGCAGCGATATTATAGCAACGATATTACATGTAAGATAATACCAACAAACGTATGAACTATAACTTTTCTGATCACAGTTACAGACCATTATGTTCAGACTATTACTTATGTATTTGATGATGGCAGGATGCCGAAATGGGCTCATCGACAGTGATTTATAAACTAAAAAATCATTGAAAGAACGTTGTAGGTCGCTCATATTTATCATAATCATGTTGTTAAAGGTTTCCACACAGTTACGCTCTTCCAAAGCAAGAACCAAATGCTGTACAAGGAGGTCTCGATAACGTGTGGTCGTCACGAAGCACTTTACAGGCCCTCTGTGTGTATTCTCTTCCACGAAGAACGGACCAAGAACAAAGATGCTGGTAATCCTTTAGTCACATACGGCGTGTGTGCAAGGTGGCAACCGATGTGTTCCCTCCATAATGAGTGCGATACTCACATCACACGCCACATTACATTTTTAATAACGATCCATGCAGTTTGCTTATGGTTTTGCAGAATCATTCTGGATATTTCTAGTTATCTTCACACCGACGTAACCAAGCGTGCCAAGTGGTATGTCGCATTGCAGGCAGAGAGGAAATTTTGTAGCAGATGAAGATAATTCGGTTTCTGTGACTGAGCCATAACGAGGGAACGGCCGAGTGGTGGTGGTTTACAGCGGCCTCCACGGGTGGCCTGAGAGAAAGCCAGCGGACGCCACGCTCCCGACGGGCTGCAGTCTTTGTCGAGGGCGGGGGTGGGGTGGGATGGGGTGGCGCCCTCGACCTGTACCGTAAAAGTCAAAACTACGATTTCTCCACTACGTGGAAAGCTGACGCAGACTCAGTTTCTTGTGGTCAAGGCACCGTATTAACACAAACGTCGGATCTGGAGCCGCTGTGGGCCCTGTTGGTGAGGCGCGCTCCTTTTAAGTCACTCAAACACCTGTTCTTGGCGCGGAGCTCTGCAGAAACATTCCGATGGCTTCGTTAGGAACGCAGAAGCTTCCCTGAAGCCATACATTGGATGACATTTTGTGACACTGAGCGATGGTTCCAGCACGCACAATTTCTGGAGGGAAGAAAGCGGATTGACAGAAATGTTGCAAGAAGACGACGGGGCAGCCTCTGGTGCTGTGTAGGAGAAACTGAGGCTACACTCGATCTGAGAAGTTATTACACAAGAACTAAACGTTGTACAGATATCATACATATTTCACTTTGAAGAAAAACTCTGGAAGTTTGTTTTTTACAACCATTCGATATGCGAACAATGATTGACCGGCAGACGTCAATACGGTAATCGAATTCTTGCCATACCCGTCCCAGCATGGCATCGTCGACTGTGGCAGTCGCTTCTCGTGTTTTCTCCCGGAGCTCTGCTACATCACGTTGTAGAGACGGTACGTAATCAGATCTTTAATGTGTCCCCACAGAAAAAAAAGTTACGGAGTGTGGTCTGCTGCTCGGGGAGGACTGCTTATGAATGTCTTTCGTACACGTTCCACATTCACTTCACTCACACTGGGACGTCCGTTCCTCTTTGTCGGGCACAAGCAACCCGTCTTAACGAATTTGTTGTGCCAGTAGTAAATGGCCTTCCTTGTTGGTGGCTTCTTACTATACTTGGTTCTAAACATCCGTTGAACAGCTGTAGCACACTTGTTTTTGTCGAACTCCAACACACAGAAAGCTCGCTCCGCACCTGAACACGCGATGTTTGCGACTATCGCTGACTGTCGGCAGATTACTAAACTACGCTGTAGAACTTTCGGAGTTACTCTTCAAAATGACATATGTACGATATCTGGTTGGTAGCCCTGCACCTGCTATACGGACGTCTGTGTCACAGTCTCGTACAAGATAAGTAATTTAAGTAGTAATAAACTGTTTTTAACACTTTAAACTAATTAATTACGTTACTTATAGTGTTCTTCAAGCGTACCATTAAAGGTTTTTGTCTTACTCCCGTATTTTCACAGTAATCACGTAAAGTTCGTTTTGTTTACATATCGCGGCCAGGCCGAACTTTTGAGCTTTCAGATTAAACTTCATACCGCAATTTTAAGTGCATTTACTGATCGTTTAGTGTGCTAAATACGTTTGCTGCCCCTTTATATCTGCAGAGTATAGTCATCTCTTAAGTAATTTCCAGTAAAATACTTCTGAACCACTGTTTACATAGTCGCGAGTAGGCCCAATTTTTCGTACACGTATTTTCATTGTTTTCCGCCAACTTAATTGTCTTTCTGTCACTAAAATCGATTTGTACCATGAGTGTAAAGTGCCTGACGTGCCGTAGAATCGTTAGCTCCGGGGTCTGGTGTGATGAATGTAGTAACTTTTTTCATTGGGGCAATTGTAGTGGCGTGGGAATTGGGAAAATGAGCGAGACTCATCAGTGGTTCTGTAGGCTATGCAGTAGAGATAGAAAGATTGTGGAACAGGAGGGGAAAATTGCTGCCCTTCAAGCTGAGTTAGATGAGGCTAGGCGAGAACTGGGCAGGTTAAGGGGGGAGAAGGGTAAACAGGGGTGGGAAGTGGCCACAGGCATAAGGAACAGGCCAAGAAATTCTTTTGACAGCTTTGTTATTAATGTACAAAATAGGTTTGACCTGTTGCCTCAGTCAGAAACTGATGAGCCTCTCACAGATGTAGATGTAGACAGGGCTCAACAAGGTTTCAGCAGCAAATTGAATAAGAACGTAGGGAAGTCTGCAAAGAGAAAGAAAGTATTGTTGCTAGGTAGTTCGCATGCTAGGGGTGTGGGCCATCTTCTGCAGGATGAATTAGGGTCAGAATACCATGTCACAAGTTTTTTCAAATCTAGTGCTGGACTGAGGCTGGTTACAAAGGATTTAGGTTCACTATGTAGAGGCTTTACTAAGGAAGATTCCGTGGTTATTGTGGGTGGGCCGGGCAACAGTATTGACAGAGATCCGGGATACAGCATAGAGTGTGACCTGGCAAAGATTGCATCAACATCGAGTCATACCAGTGTTGGGTTTGTGTCGGTTCTGGAGCGCCACGACCGACCTCATTTGAGCTCTTCTGTCAAGAGAGTTAATTTGGAGTTGGAACGGCTACTTGGATCTGGTGCACGGTCACACATTGATGTGGTTCCTGTAGATTCACTCTGTAGGTGGGACTATACTAGACACGGCCTACACCTCAACAAGAAAGGGAAGGGTAAACTGGCTGGGCAGATAGCAGGAAACTTAAAGGGGGGAGGAACTACATCTCATGGTGGAAACTCTTTTTTAGTGTAAGATCAGTGTCCAGTGGGAAACTCAGCCAATCAAGTACTATAGATGTTAAAAAAGTTCAAGATACTCCCAAAAGTAAAGTGAAAAATAATGTTAGTATATTTCATCATAATATTGGGGGATTGAAGAATAAAATTGATGAGCTTCTGCTTTGTTTAGAAGATATAGAAACTGAGAATGTAATAGATGTACTATGCCTGTCTGAGCATCACATTGTCACCGATATGCAAAAGGTTAGCATCAATGGGTACAAATTAGCTTCACATGTAAGTAGAGATAATATGATGAGAGGAGAAGTTGCCATATATGTCAAAAGCTTCCACAGTGTAAAAAATTTAGAAACTTAAAAATTTTGTGTAGAGCAACATATGGAAGCATGTGCTACTGAACTTAAACTAAATGATGGCACTTTCATAATTGTAACGGTGTATAGGTCCCCCTCAGGGAACTTCCAGCTATTTCTAGAAAACTTGGATGCTTTGTTGTGCTATCTGTCAGACAGGGGGAAGCAAATTATCATTTGTGGGGATTTCAATGTTGACTCCCTGAAAGAGTGTAACAGGAAGAATGACCTTGTAGTATTACTCAGTTCTTTCAATTTGAGCTCCGTCATTGATTTTCCTACTCGGATAACAAAGAACAGCAGTACATTAATAGATAACGTTTTTATAGACCAAGATAAGTTTAAGGACATAAATGCTTATCCTGTTGAGAGTGGTCTTTCAGATCACGGTGCACAGCTAGTTACAGTACATGACGTAGCTCCATGCAGTATACCAAATCAGACTTTCAAAGCAGTGCATTCGATTAACAATATAAATACTGGAAACTTTAAGGAAAGCCTACAGCAACTAGACTGAGATGAAGTGTATAAGGAACCTGACGCAAACTTGAGATATAACTTATTTCACGATACATTTTTAAGGGTATTTGAAAATTTTTTCCCAAGAAAATAGTTAAAAATAATTCCAAGAAAACATATAAAAACCACAGCTAACTAAAGGAATAAGAATATCTTGCAACCGTAAAAGAGAACTGTATCTAACAGCAAGAGGGAGTACTGACCCCGAAATTGTTCAATATTATAAAAACTATTGTGCAGTAGTAAGAAAAGTTATTAAAAAGTCCAGAAGCATGTGTATCATGTCTGAGATGAGTAACTCTGATAATATGATTAAAGCAATTTGGAATATTATTGAAAGGGAAACAGGGCAACCAAGAGCACAGGAAGACTTTAGTGCCATAAAATGGAATGACAAGTGTACTAACAAACAATCAGAAATTGAAAATATTTTCAATGTTCATTTTTCAAATGTTGTGGAGAAAATAGGATCTAGATCTTCACTAGAAGAGGCAAGGCTACTAATAGAAGAGGCCATACCTGTGCAGTTTGAAACAACTGTAATTCCACCAACCTCTCCCTCTGAAATCAGTAAAATAATAAACTCACTGAAAACCAAAAGCTCTTACGGAATTGATGGCATTACCAGCAAGGTACTTAAAACTTGTTCCCCACAGGTAAGTAGGATTCTCAGCCACGTATGTAATAGCTCTTTGGAGCAGGGTGTTTTCCCCGATAGACTGAAATATGCCATTGTAAAACCATTGCATAAAAAGGGGGATACGTCGGAAGTCAACAACTACCGCCCAATCTCTCTTCTGACAGCTCTATCAAAAATTTTTGAGAAAGTAATGTATTCAAGAGTAGCCTCCCGTATTTGTAAAAATAAAGTACTAACAAAATGTCAGTTCGGTTTTCAGAATTTTTCAACAGAAAATGCTATATACGCTTTCACTGATCAAATATTAAATGCTCTGAATAACCGGACTTCACCCATTGGTATTTTTTGTGATCTCTCGAAGGCCTTTGATTGTGTAAATCATGGAATTATTTTAGATAAGCTAAATCATTATGGTTTGAGGGGGGCAGTGCACAAATGGTTTAATTCATACTTAACTGGAAGAATGCAGAAAGTTGAAATAAGTGGTTCATTTAATGTTAAAACAACAGCTGATTCCTCAAACTGGGGGGCTATCAAGTACGGGGTCCCACAGGGTTTGGTCTTAGGTCCTTTACTGTTCTTGATATACATTAATGACTTACCATTCCACATTGATGAAGATGCAAAGGTAGTTCTTTTTGCTGATGATACAGGTATAGTAATAACATCCAAAAACCAAGAACTAAGTAATGTAATTGTAAATGATGTTTTTCACAAAGTTATTCAGTGGTTCTCAGCAAATGGACTAAATTTTGATAAAACACAGTATATACAGTTCCATACAGTAAATGGCACAACTCCAGTAATAAATATAGACTTTGAACAGAAGTCTATAGCTAAGGTAGAATTTTCAAAATTTTTAGGTGTGTCCATTGATGAGTGGTTAAACTGCAAGCAACACATTGATGGTCTGCTGAAACGTCTGAGTTCAGCTACGTATGCTATTAGGGTTATTGCAAATTTTGGTGATAAGAATCTCAGTAAATTAGCTTACTATGCCTACTTTCATTGACTGCTTTCGTATGGCATCATATTCTGGGGTAATTCATCGTTGAGTAGAAATGTATTCATTGCTCAAAAACGTGTAATCAGAATAATTGCTGGAGCCCACCCACAGTCATCCTGCAGACATCTATTTAAGGATCTAGGGATCTTCACAGTAACCTCACAGTATATATATTCACTTATGAAATTTGTTGTTAATAATCCAGCCCAGTTCAAAAGTAATAACAGTGTGCATAGCTATAAGACCAGGAGAAAGGATGATCTTCACTATGCAGGGTTAAATGTGACTTTGGCACAGAAAGGAGTAAATTATGCTGCCACAAAAGTCTTTGGTCACCTACCAAACAGCATCAAAAGCCTGACAGATAGCCAACTAACATTTAAAGATAAGTTAAAAGAATTTCTAGATGACATCCCCTTCTACTCATTGGCTGAATTTTTAGATGTAAATTAAGGGGGCAAAAAAAAAAAAACAACTTAAACATTAGTGTCATGCAATATTTTGTGTAATGTAATATCTTGTACAGACATCTTTTATGAACCGACAAGTTCCACATCATTACGAAGTGTCGTATTCATGATCTATGGAACAAGTATTAATCTAATCTAATCTAATCTGTACAATGTTTGGTTCTTGTGCAATAAGTAATTTAAGTGTTCCCGGACTTTATGTACACCGTGTATTATCCGCTACGGAATACGGAGATAGTAGTTTTAACTGGGAACACGCTGTTTGCAGCTCCGCCGTCCATCTGCGTAACAACCCATCGAGCAATGCAGGCAGTCGACGGCATCACCGCGCGCAGCTGCAGTTATTACTGGTAAATATGCACAGCACCGGCGTACTTTGATCAGCCTTGCTCCATCTTGCTAGAGCGATAGAACTCGCTACATTTGATTACCTGCTGCACCATTCGAGATCGCCACTTCACGCCATATTTTTCCAATAGACATGCGATAGGATTCACATAGGTTTGTGCAGTGCATCTGGATAGGGAGGGTGCCAGTAGTCACAGAAGCTGTTTCAAACTTTACTGTGTAGATTAATCTAATTAATTTGTCTCTGCTGAATGGAAAACTTTCAATAATCATTCTGGTCCTCACAATACTTATCTGTTCAGAATATTCGTTCCTTGGCTCCTACTAATCCTTAATTTTGGAGGGTTATAAAAAAAGGGAAAAAGATTTACATAATCTTATTTGACGAAACTGGTCACAATCAAGTTAGTTGCACACAGGGGTGAACATAGCAATGCCAGATAGCATATTGTGGAATTAAATAGGCTCTTCTCCTGGATTAATTCTTTGAATTTCGGGTCCAAATTGTAATCATTTGCATAGTAAATTGTAACTTTTCTGTGACGACTCGGTGGCCAGTTCCCAAGTGCAATAGCTCTTCGTGTACAACACGCTGTTTAACAGCATCCCAAATTCGAGAGTTCTGTATATTAACTGCACCCTGTAGTGTAAAATGTGCCTCATCCTCCATAAAATGTTACCCAGCCAAGTGTGACCAGATTCAGTCCGTGCCAGAAGCTGAAGAACACAGTCAGAACGTTGCTGCTGATCATGAGGTTTCAGCTGCTGCACCGTCTGGATCTTGTACGGGTACCAGTGTATTAGAGACCGCAAAACCTATCGTACTGGTGAATTATCGTAACACAGCACGAGCACTAACGCTACCTGGGGCACGTGCCGCATGATCAGTTACAACAACGGTAAAGTCATCAATAACTTCCACCAGGATATGATGCCGTCTACATCTACGTCATTACTCTTCTATTCACAATAAAGTGCCTGGCAGAAACCATCTTCAAGCTGTCTCTCTACCGTTCCACTCTCGAACACTGATTTCTCGTACTTTATCGTGATGATCGTTTCTCCCTATGTAGTTGGGTGTCAACAGAACGTTTTCAAAATCGGAGGGGAAAACAGGTTATTGAAATTTCATGAGAAGATCTCGTCGCAACGAAAAACGCCTTTGCTTTAATGATTGCCACTCTAATTCACATAACATGTCTGTGGCGCTATCTACCGTATTTCGCGAAAATACAAAACCAGCTGCCCTTCGTTGAACTTTTTCGATGTCATCCATCAGTCTCACCTCATGCGGATCCCACACCGCACTCCAGAATAGGGCGCACAAGTGTGGTGTAAGCAGTCTCTTCAGTACATCTGTGGCACCTTCTAGGTGTTCTGCCAATGAATCGCAGTCTTTGGTTTGCTCCATCCACAATATGAACCATGCGATCTTTCTAATTTACTTTATTTGTAATTGTGATCCCCAAGTATTTGGTTGAATTTACAGACTTCAGATTTGTGCGACTTTTAGCGTAATCGAAATTTAGCGGATTTCTTTTAGTACTCATGTGAATAACTTCACACTTTTCTTTAGAAGCGATCAATTGCCATTTTTTGCATCATACAGATATATTATCTAAATTATTTTGCTATTAGTTTTGGTCATCTGATGACTTTACAAGACGGTGAATGACAGCATCATCTCTAATCAATCTACGAGGGCTACTCAGTCTGTGTCCTACGTCGTTAATACAGATTAGGAACAAGAGAGGGCCTATAACACTTCCTGGGGGATGCAGGATATTACTTCTGTTTTAATCGATGACTTCTCTTCTATTACTACGAACTGTAACCTTTCTGACAGGATATCACGAATCCAGTCGCACAACTGAGGCGATATTACATAGGCACGCAGTTTGGTTAGAAGACGCTTGTGAGTAACGATATCGAAAGCCTTCTGGAAATCTAAAAATATGGAATCAATTTGACATCCCCTGTTGATAACACTCATTGCTTCAAGAGAATAAAAGAGCTAGTTGTGTTTCACAAGAACGATATTTTCTGTATCCGTTAATCACTATGTGTCAATAAATCGTTTTCTTCGAGGTAATTCATAATGTGCGAACACAGTATATGTTCCAAAATCCTACTGCAAATCGACGTTAGTGATATGGGCCTGAAATTCAGCGGATTACTGCTAGTTCCCTTTTTGGGTATTGAAATAACTTGAACAATTTTCCTGTCTTTGGGCACGTATCGTTCTATGAGCGAGCGATTGTATGTAATTGCTAAAAATGGAGCTCTTGTATCAGCATACTCTGAGAGGAACCTGACTTTTATACAATCTGGACCGGAGGCCTTGCCATTCGTGCCGGGCAGGATAGCAGCGTCCTGCAGGGTCCGCGCGGCGTCCCCCGTCGGAGGTTCGAGTCCGCCCCCGGGCATGGATGTGTGTGTATCGCCCTCAGTCTAAGTTAGTTTAACTTAAATTAAATAGTGTGTAAGCTTAGGGACCGATGACCTCTGCAGTTTGGTCCCATAAGACCTTCCCACAAATTTCTTATTTCCTATATTAAGTGATTTAAGCTGCTTTGCAAAACTGAGGATATCTTCTTCTATATTTCTCATGTCGGCAGTTGTTCTTGATTGCAATTCAGGAGTATTTACTTCATCTTCTAGGTGCCACTGGAAGCTCACCCGTGTTTCCGAATTTAGTAATAGTTTTCTTTAAACCATTCAATGGCATCTGGCCTCTTCTCAGACCTCTCAGTCGGCAGTATTCTCTCAGTGCATCATTGTAATCGTTGCCGTTCACGCAAAACAGTTTTACTGACAGTGCACGGTCTCTCTTCACGATAGCCACAGTGGTCACTCGCATTATAGATTGTCAGACGACAGCGTTGATGTCATACCGTCATACAAATGGTGTTCAGAGCCAGATTTGCACGTGGTGGCCGAAATTGGAACTGTTTTCATCCAGCGTAAATCGGTTCAACGTTAACGCATTAGCGCATCTACGAAGTTTTGCTGTCATACAATTATTACAGCAACCTTCTACCTCAGTGACTAACCCTACTTTACTTATAATCAGCCACTAAAATAGGTTCAGTCAAGACTTGGGAACATGATCAAAATCACAAACAACAATAGCTGACTTAGGAACACCCCCCTGTGGATCCAACGTGAGAAGAGTAAGTTGACATTGATGCCGAAGTCCCAGCGGGCTGATTTGCACACGTCGTCGAGAAGTGTATTCCATAGTCCTGTCACAAGGCTCACGTTGTGGAATGCTAAACAAGGAGTCATCTTCTGGTACCCGAACACCCCAGCTGCTGGGAGGAACCATGAAAACACTACCCAAAAACTTAGCATTATGTTGACAATATCTCAAATGGTGCATTAATTCTTTACTACCATCGGTACGTTCTTGTCCCACTATAGGTTGTCAGAGAATTGCTGCGTGGTATTAGTGTGTATCAGTGTCCCACTGGTAATGGGAAGCCTTCTGATGGTTAGCAAAGTTCTTACAATTACAGATTAAACCTGTACGTTGTGCTGTCCTCAGATTTCATTGTCAACGCTAGTTTATGTATTGTCACATCGAATTGGTTCTCTCCTGCAGATAGGCAACCCACTCGCGAGATTCACAAAGCGAGCTGCGTTCGCGCCTTCCGAGACGCATCGCGTCGACGACTTACACCCACGAACTGACGCTTGCCGCGGCGCGATCGAAGCCCATACTGAGCGCCTTTAGTGTGAGTTACAAATTTGGAGAGGTGCGCTGTCCAGTGATGCGTGTCTGTTTTCGAAATGTCTTGTAGTTTTCGCGCGTGTTTTTGAAACAGATTTTGTATTTGTGGTGTGCGAACTGTAAGACCTTCGGTACACACACCATCAGATTATTTGACTTGTCGCTCTAACGAAGAGTAGGGGAGTGTCAGCAATATGTCTCGTGGTCTTATCGTGGCGTGTTTATCTTCTGCCGTTAGGTCAGACGATAAAAATGCCACTTGCACGCTTAGAGTAGCAGGTTGACGGTGACCAACTTCAAACAGAACTTGATTAATTTTCACACACATTTATTAAAATAATAAAAAGCATACACCTTACTTAACTTGATTCTGGATGCTATTTACAACTGACAATCTGAAGTTCCTTTGGTCTTGGTAAGTTAATCGTATTCTCACATATCTTTGATACTTGACAAAGTGTCTATACATTTCTCTTCATGGCTATGTACAGGAATATGGTAATCTTATTAGGTGCAGACTGAAACTTGACTATAGACTAATGCAGACTGATGCAGATAAATGCAGACTGACTAATCGGAGGTCTCTACACTCGTTATAATACCTCGAGCGTTCAGGTATCACTGCTCGAGTGTGGTCCGCGAGGAGAAAAGGTTCTACGTTAGCAGGAATCTCATTGGCTGCGTTACATATTAATACGCGGATCGGCGGAAGCAGAATTTGGTCCGTCTTTAAGGCAGCGCCATCTCGTAGAGCGGAGACGGACGAGTGCTGCGCCTGCGCTGTTGTGGTTAGCGGGGCGCGCTCTAGTGGGAAAGTGGTGTACGCGCTGACTACGCGGAACTCTGTACACAACAATATTCAAAGGGTTGAAGAGGTATGACGGTCTTGGAGAAACGCCCATAAATCAAGGATGCTCTTGCTGCCTCATGGCAGAAATAATCAAGCGATTGTCCTTTGATCCAGATTACTGTGTTTGTCATCATGCGAGGGAAGAAGGTCCAGCCGGCAACAGAAGCGTCTACGGCACGAAAGCGTGCGGAGCAGCACCGAGAAGTGGAATTAGTATTTTCTGTACCAACCGCCACACCTCTGCTGAAGCTTCGCTGAGCAGTTGCTGTTCATCCCTGTGAAGTAGGTAAAGTGGAGAACCTTCCATATTAATGGATTGTGCCTGGAGTGGCACCATGTGTTTCTAATCGACTACTAAATGTCAGGTAGCACGAGTCCCAGAGGCGAGGAGGACATGATGCACGGAGTGCCTCACCAGGGGCCGTGCGATCTCAGTATCTCGGCTCTCCACCATGTTTCGGATGTGATCTCTCATTATTAGCCGTTAAATGTCACATGCTGTCGGAGTCCTGGTACGAGGCAAGTCTGCATGGACGCAACTGTATTTGATGAAAAAATTCTCGCGATACGACACGGAAGTAAAAACACGCACTATTGCAATCTGTGGCACTCTGCAAAGAGGAGCAAGTTTATCAGCCAGGCTCTCAACAAATTGGTCTGATGGTGGGTCCACAGGTTAACTGTCGTGCAGACGTAGAGGACAGCCGCTCTGACATGTATGTTGACAAGACCGAGATCCTCTTCCCAAAGGGGAACAGTAAGTGTGTCTTTTTTTATTTTAATTTTTTTTGACTCATCAGTGTTCTAACTGGTTTGGGCGGCCTGCCACGAATTCCTCTCCTGTTTCCACCTCTTCACCTCAGAGTAACACTTGCAACCTACGTCCTCAGTTATTTGCCGGACGTATTCCAATCCCTGTCTTCCTCTGCAACTCCTGTCCCTTCTCCTTGTCAGTGTTTTCCACATATTCCTTTCCTCTACGATTCTGCAAACAACATCCTCATTCCTTACCTTATCAGTCCAACTAATTTTCAACATTCATCTGCAGCACCTCATCTCAAATGCTTCGATTCTCTTCTGTTCCAGTTTTCCCACAGTCCATGTTTCACTACCATACAATGCTGTGCTTCAAACGTGCATTCTGAGAAATTTCTTCCTCAGATTAAGGCCGTTATTTGATATTAGTAGACCTCTTTGGGCCAGGAATGCCCTTTCTAACATTGCTAGTCTGTTTTTGAAGTTCTCCTTGCTCCGTCCGTCACTGGTTATTTTACTGCCTAGGTAGCAGAATTCCTTAATGTCATCTACTTCCTCATCATCAGTACTGAGGCTGATTTTTTCGCAGTTTTCATTTCTGTTACTTTCTTCTTTCTTCGATTCACTCTCAATCCATATTCTGGACTCATTAGACTGTTCATTCCATTTAAAAGATCTTATAATTCTCCTTTACTTTCACTCACCATAGGAATGTGATCAGTGAATCGTATCATTGATATCCTTTCACTCTGAATTTTAATCCCACTCATGAACCTTTCTTTTATTTACGTCATTGCCTCTTCGATGTACAGATTGAACAGTGGTGAGCAAAAGACTACATCCCTGTCTTACACCCTTTTTAATCCCAGCACTTCGATCTTGGTCGTACACTCTTAGTGTTCCCTCTTGGTTCTTGCACATATTGTATAATACCGGTCTCTCCCTATACCTTATCCCCATTTTTCACAGAATTTCGAACATCTTGCACCATTTTACATTCTCGGAGTTTTTTTTCAGTTCGACAAATCCTATTAACGCGTCTTGATTTTTCTTTAGTGTTGCTTCCATTATCAACCACAACCTCAGAATTGCCTCTCTGGTGCCTTAACCTTTCCTAGAACCAAACTGATCGTTCTGCAACACATTTTCAACTTTCTTTTGAATTCTTATGTATATTATTCTCATCAGCAACTGGGATGCGCGAGATGTTAAGCTGACTGTGCGGTAATTCTCGCAGTTGTGAGCTCTTGCCGTGTTCGGAATTGTGTGGATGATATTTTTCCGAAAGTCAGATGGTATGTCACCAGACTCATACATTACACACACCAAAGTGAGTAGTCGTTTGGTTTCCTCTTCCACCAATGGTTATACAAATTCTGGTGGACTGTTGTCTATCCCTTCCGCCTATTAAATTCTGATCCTAATACTGGATCCATTATTTATTCTTAATCGTCTCCTGTTTCTTCTTCTATCACATCACACAAATCTTCCCCCTCATAAATGCCTACAGTCCACTCAATCGACGTATCCTCTCTCTCCTCTGAAATTAACATTGGATTTCAAGGTGCAGTCTTGATGTTACATCCTTGCTTTTAGTTTCACCGAGGGTTGTTTTTACTTTCCTATATGCTGAGTCAGTCCTTCCGACAGTCATTCCTTTTTCAATTTCTTCAAATTTTTCATGCAGCCATTTCGCCTTTGCTTCCCTGCACTTTCTATTTATTTCATTCCTCAGCTGCTTGTATTTCTGTAGCCCTGAATTTGTACTTCCTTCTTTCATCGATCATCTGTAGTACTTGTTTCGTTACCCATGGTTTCTTCGCAGTTACCTTCTTTGTACCTACATTTTTCTTTCCAACTTCTGAGATTTACCTGTTCAGAAACGTCCATTCCTCATCAACGGCACTGCCTACTGAGCTCTTCGTTATTGCTGTATCTGTATCTTTAGAGAACGGCAGTCCATAGTACTTCCGTATCCCACTTCTTTGCTTATTGATTCTTACTGGATAATCTCTTGAACTTCTTTAACTTCATCACTATTAAGTCTGAGTCTATGTCTGCTACTGGATATCTGATTTCGGAATCTCTCTCTCACTATGATGTAATCTAACTGAAATATTCCTGTAACACCCGCCCTTTTCCAAGTATACCTCCTCCTGTTACGATTCTTGAACAGAATATATGCTGGTACTAGCTGAAATCTATTATAGGACTCAAGTAGTCTTTCTCCACTCTTATTCCTTGTCTCAATCCCACGTCCTCCTGTAGGGTTTTCTTCTACTTCTTCCCATACAACAGCATTCCAGTCCCCCATTATTAGATTTTTATCCCCCCTTACGTATTGTGATGGGAGATGTATCCTCATACACTTCATCTTTTTATCTTTAGGTTTCCTTTAATTTGCGTCTATGGTCACAAACTGTTTGACAACAGATTACCGGTTTCGGTCTTATCTTTAGCTTGCGAGGTTGGCATGTATACCTGGAATATCGTTCTTGGTGTTGGTTTGCTGTCGATTCTCATAAGAACAACCCTATTAGTGTTCACAGTAACACGCTTTCTGCTCTGCCTTCCTATTCATAACGAATCCTACTCCTGTTATACTATTTTCTGTTGGCCTATACTAATCTGACCAGAAATCCTTCATTCCAGTTCACTTCACTGACCCCTAATATATCTAGACTGAGCCTTTGCATTTTCCTTTTCAGATTCTCTAGTTTCCCTACCACATTCAAGGTTTTGACATTCCACACACCGGCTCGTAGAACGTTATCCTTTCGTTGGTTATTCAGTCCTTTTCTCATGGTCGCCTCCACTTTGGCAGTCCCCTCTCGGAGATCCAAATGGGAAATTTTTCCGGAATCTCTTGCCAATGTAGGGCTCATAATGACACTACTTCATTTACAAGACACATTTCCTCTGGATACACATTATCTTTCTTGAATGGAATGGCTTGCATTGCATTCTGCATCCTCATATCGTTGATCTACATCTACATCTACATCCATACCGCGCAAGGCACCCGACATTGTGTGGCGGAGGGTACCTTGAGTACCTCTACCGCTTCTTCCTTCTATTCCAGTCCCGTATTGTTCTTCGAAAGAAAGATTGTCGGTATGCCTCTGTGTGGGCTCTAATCTCTCTGATTTTATCCTCATGGTCTCTACGCGAGATATACGTAGGAGGGAGCAATAAACTGCTTGACTCCTCGGTGAAGGTATGTTCTCGAAACTTCAACAAAAGCCCGCATCGGACTACTGAGCGTCTCTCTTGCAGAGTCTTCCACTGGAGCTTATCTATCATCTCCGTAACGCTTTCACGATTACTAAATGATCCTGTAACGAAGCACGCTGCTCTCCATTGGATCTTCTCGATCTCTTCTATCAACCCTATCTGGTACAGATCCGACACTGGTGAGCAGTATTCAAGCAGTGGGCGAGCAAGTGTACTGTGACCTACTTCCTTTGTTTTCGGACTGCATTTCTTTAGGATTCTTCCAATGAATCTTAGTTTGCCATCTGCTTTACCGACGATTCATTTTATATTGTCATTTCATTTTAAATCACTCCTAATGCCTACTCCCATGTAATTTATGAAATTAACTGCTTTCAGTGGTTGACCTGCTCTATTGTAGCTAAATGATAAAGGATCTTTCTTTCTATGTATTCGCAGCACATTACACTTGTCTAAATTGAGATTCAATTGCCATTCCCTGAACCATGCGTCAATTCGTTGCAGATCCTCCTGTATGTCAGTACAATTTTCCGTTATTACAACTTCTCGATATACTACAGCATCATCCGCAAAAAGCTTCAGTGAATTTCCGATGTAATCCACAAGGTCATTTATATATATTGTGAATAGCAACGGTCCCACGACGCTCCTCTGCGGCACACTCGAAATCACTCTCATTTCGGAAGACTTCTCTCCACTGCGAATGACATGCTGCGTTCTGCCATATAGGAACTCTTCAATCCAATCACACAATTGGTCTGATAGCCCATATGCTCTTACTTTGTTGATTAAACGACTGTAGGGAAATGTATCAAACGCCTTGTGGAAGTTAAGAAAAACGGCATCTACCTGGGAACCCGTGTCTATGACCCTCTGAGTCTCGTGAACGAATAGCGCGAGCTGGGTTTCACACTATTGTATTTTTCGAAACCCATGCTGATTCCTAGAGAGTAGATTTCTAGTCTCCAGAAAATTCATTATACTCTAACATAATACGTGTTCCAAAATTCTACAACTGATCGACGTTAGAGATGTAGGTCTATTGTTCTGCACATCTGTTCGACGCGCCTTCTTGAAATCCTGGGATGACCTGTGCCCTTTTCCAATCTTAGCTCTTCTAGAGACCTATTGTACACCACTGCAAGAAGAGGGGGAAGGTCCTTCGCGTACTCTGTAGAATCGAACTGGTATTCCATCAGGTCCAGCGGCCTTTCCTTTTAATGGTTTTTCTATCCCTCTGTCATCTATTTCGATATCTACCATTTTTTCATCTATGTGACAATCTAGAGAAGGAACTACAGTGCTGCCTTCCTCTGTGAAACAGCTTTGGAAAAAGACATTTAGCATTTCGGCTTTTAGTCTGTCATCCTCTGTTTGAGTACCATTTTGGTCACAGAGTGCTGAACATTTTGTTTTGATCCAACCTACCACTTTGACATAAGACCAAAACTTCTTAGAATTTTCTGCCAAGTCAGTACATAGAACTTTACTTTCGAATTCGTTGAAATCTTCTCGCATAGCCCTCCTCACACTACCTTTCGCTTCGTGTAATTTTTGTTTGTCTGCAAGGCTTTGGCTATGTTTGTTTGCTGTGAAGTCCCCTTTGCTTCCGTAGCAGTTTTATAGCTCGGTTGTTGTACCACGGTGGCTGTTTTTCATCTCTTACGATCTTGCTTGGCACATAGTTATCTAATGCATATTGTACGATGGTTTTGAGCTTTGTCCACTGATCCTCAACACTATCTGTACTCGAGATAAAACTTTTGTGTTGAACCGTCAAGTACTTTGAAATCTGCTTTTTGTCACTTTCGCTAAACAGAAAAATCTTCCTACCTTTTTTAATATTTCTATTTACAGCTGAAATTACCGATGCTGTAACAGCTTTATGATCGCTGATTTCCTGTTCTGTTTAACTGCTCAAGGCAATTTTCAGATAATGCACTTATGACAATTTCACTGGATTCTTTGTCCCTGCCACCCGTTATAAGCATTTGAGTCTCCCAGTCTATATCTGGTAAATTAAAATCTCCACCCAAAACTATAACATGGTCGGGAAATCTACTCGATATATTTTCCAAATTTTCCTTCAGGTGATCTGCCGCAAAAGCTGCTGAGCCAGGGGGCCTATAACTTTCCGTCCCTACTACTATGTGGGCATTGTGACAGTGTGTTAATGAGAGCAGTTCTGGGACCTTTCTATAGACACTCCTGCAGTTTACTATTACCACATTAATTTTGTCATTCCCTGTTACGTTTTGTCTATTGCTACTTGTCTCGTCTCAAGAGGCATCTTGTTTGGAGGGAATTCTCTAACTTAAAACACCCACATGTGCACTCCACACATACTCCGCTACCCATGTAGCCGCTTCCTGCGTCTAGTGCACGCCTGACCTATTCAAGGGGACTCTACATTTCTCCACTCTATAGCAGAGGTCGAGAAATTTGAACCCCAGATCTCCGCAGAATCGTCTGAGCCTCTGGTTTAAGCCTTCCACTCGGCTCCAAACCAGAGGACCGCGATCGGTTCTGGGAACGACATTGCAAATAGTTAGCTCAGATTCCACGCAAGGCTTTCCGCCTTCACCAACTCCGCCAACCTCCTGTATGAACTGAGGATGACCTCTGAACTCAGTTGGCAGGAGTCATTGGTGCCGACATGAGCAACAATTTGCAGTAGGGTGCACCCAGTGCTCTCTATCGCCGCCGGCAGGACCTCCTCCCCATCTCGGTTGAGACCCACCGCCCACCGGAAAGCAGACAGAGTGAACACTGGCCTTCTTCCCAGAACTTTCCGCTATTTCCCTAAGGGGATCTATCACTCGCCTAACATTGGAGCTCCCAATCACTAACAAACCCCTTCCCCCTGTGTGCCTGCTCGGACCTAGCTGAAGGAGCAGCCAGATGTCCACTCACAGGCAGAGCGGGCGATGCCACACGGCCAGCCTCCACATTGACCCTCCGCCACGTGCGACGCGAACGCCTTTGAACCCGCCACTCCCCTTGGGGAGAGGGTGGCCCAACCTTGCCAGGTACCTGCGAAGATGTCTCGACAGCAGGGACCGTGGGTGAAGCATGTAATACCTGGGGTGTACCATGCGACGCACCAGACTCCCACTGCCTCTACACTCCGAGGCAGCAGCCTGAAGAATTTTGACCGCGGCTATCAGCACGTTCAGCTGTTCGCGAACAGTGGCCAGCTCCTCCTGCGTCCGTACACAGCAGTCACACATCCTATCCATCCTACGAAACCAACAATTGACTGTAGAGAGTTAAATAATCAACTTTTAACTAGACTGCTAGTTCACTAAAGGCGGCTGATAATTGACTAAACTGTTGTTACTAGACACTTCTTGTTGGAAACAATGAAAATAAGCACTAACTGTCTCTGGACTGTATTCAAAACAAACACGAAATCTATGGAACACTATTACTAGTACTGGAAAATTAAAGCTCCCCAAAATCAAAAACACACGGAAAAAGAAGTGACAAGTAAGAAAAACACAGTTAATACTTAATTGCAGATTTTTCCCCCTTTAGGGGCAGCTTGTAACCCCATGGGCAAGAGAGTGCTCTCAATTCTGTCCGCTCCTTCGCTCTCTTTGACAAGGCGGTTGGCAGAGCGAGACTGAATTCTTATGCCGGAAGTCTTCGGCTGACAATGCTGATCATTAATCAAAATTTAAGAGATGACAGGTGTCGAGCTCGGGACTAACGATGTTTTGATTTTTAAGGAAGCTTCTCGGCGCCGAAAGGGAGGTGTGGGGGTAAAGTGGGCAGGGGTCGCATGTCCCGTTCCCACCCTCCAGAAACCAAGGGAACCGTATCGAAGTAGAACAGATGTACAACAATTAACATAGTTTATTTATTTACGGGTCCGCCCCTGGTAGCTGAGTGGTCAGCGCGACGGACTATCATACCTAACGGCCCGGGTTCGGTTCCCAGCCGGGTTGGAGATTTTCTCCACTCAGGGACTGGGTGTGGTGTTGTGTTGTCCTACCCACGAGCGCGTACGGACGTGTCTCACGCGCGCTCCCGCAACTACGGTCTTTTTCTCGGTTCTATTGGGAACAATCACGCCAGTGAACGAAAAAACAGTGATCAGTAATGGATAATAGTGAAGTGAAGCAGTCGTACAAAATTTTCTCGTGTTTCGACAAGAGAAATAGCGCAATTAGTGACTTCGCGGGCACATTTACAGCATGTCGGACCTCATCAAAGGTATTTCACTACAACTAACATCCACAAACACTACTAATACGATTAGGAACGCTTGACATTACTAACATTACTAACCGTAGTGCTGTGAAAGTGTTAAAAACAATATGAAAGGAAAGTTACCGTGTGACGAATCATCAAAGTAACCTATGGTAGGATTTTTCTCCATAATTAGACGGTAAATATCCACCAAACTCACGATAACATGTTAGAACAGTGAAGGGTAGCTTCCAAAAGTGTCCCGAATAAAAAAAAAAAAAAAAAAAAAAAAAAAAAAAAAAAAAAAAAAACTGATAATAACGGATTTAGACCAAAAACGAAGACTAACATATGGTAGCAAATCTCGCAGAAAAGACTAGCTTAATATGAAGAAAACCAGTGTGAACAATACCCATACAGTGAAGGGAAACGAGCATAATTCTGAATTATAGACATATTATAGGTAAAAGTCATAAACTGTCGAAAGTGAGGAAAATTATTTACGAGTAACGTAATGCGATACGCCGAGAGACGGAACGCAGTCCTGAGAGTAGGTCGCAGTGCGCCAGCTGACACGCACTACGCGTGAGTTTCGCAAGTAGGCCAAACTGCGCTGGCCACAGCAAACCGGTGTTGCTAAGCACGACTCGTGTTTCCGCGCCCAACCGCGGCAGTCAGCAGCTTACGCGGGCTCACAGTCCCCACCTGGTCCCGCGAACCACGTGGCCGGCTGACGTGCTGACGTGCTGACCGCGGCGCTCAGTGTCGATCGGACATCGCCGTCGAAGCCACCCAGCCCACATTCGGCCTCGCTCTGTGACGTATCGCTTTTGGGACTTAACGTATCACAATGTGGTGCCGCACACGCAATACACACCAAATAAAGGTCACTCTTTAAGAACAATAACACAGATCCGCAATCCTGGATCGAGCACGCCAATTAAGTGGTGCTAACACCACACGCAAGTCCACGAAAGGGACGCTTAGTAGAGCGCAGAGCAGCACCAGTTGCAAAGTATCGCCTATAGGCATGGCGTCTGGTGCCCACGAATATGCCGTCATGTCACCGAGCCAGAAGATCGCTGCAATTGACGAGCTATTAAATGACATTGGGGCGGAATTAAAGGCCAAACACGTATCGAGTAGTGTACTGAATACGATAAGGAATAAAATATTCCCTTTGGCTTTCCAACTCACGTCAGCGGAAGCAAAGGTCGAGCTGCTGCAAGAGCAGAACAAAGATCTACTGCACGAACTTCAGCACTCAGCTGACCCAGTTAAGGACCTTAGAATTGAGTCTCTCACAGAACAGACCAACAAACTCGAGGAAGACAATAAAAAACTCGCTGAAATAAACCAAGAGCTCAGGGACCAAATTAAGGATCTGACAGGAAAGGTTACTGAACAGGCACAGCAACAGGCCAAGACACTAACATGCGCTGCGGCACTCTCCACCGCACCCAAAGAACATAAACGCATTGAGGTGGCAAAAGCCAAGCAGGCAACCACTCTCTTCATAAAGTCTACCAACAACCAAGACACGAAAACAATAAAACAAACGTTGCCAAAAACATCAACCCAAGACGAGACAACCTACACATTAAGTCAATAAGAAACACGAAGACAGCTGTGATTGTCGAAGCAGCAACACAGGAGGACTGTAGGAAAATAATAGAAACGACGAAAGATATTGAGAATATCGCGTGTGAGGAGCCCAGAAAGCGGCAAACTCTATCGAGTGACAGACACTATCTCGGATAGAGAATTTCTTTAGTGTCTATACGACCAAAATCTCAGTGACGATTTCAAAAAAGTCGAATTCGACAAAGACGTGAAAATCAGATTCCGCACAGGGCCCAAAGGAAAGGAATACAACCATCAAGTGTTGGAAGTCACACCCAGAATTTATTGGTACCTCACCAAAAAAGGAAGGGTGTACATATGCTTCCAATCCCTATCTGTCGAAGACTTAACGTCAGTGAGCCAGTGTTACAACTGTTGTGAACTTGGCCATACAACCAAAGCCTGCGCAGACACAGGTACGACCTGTTCAAGGTGTGGTAAAAAGGGCCACAAACGCGCGGACTGTCGAGCATCAGAGCCCATCGATTGCATTCCGTGCAGGAACAGAAACCGAATTTGCAATAAGAGCAGGGGTGGCGTCTGTCAGACCTACAAACAGCTGCTTGATAGACTAATTGACCGTACTGACTATGGCAACTGAACATCCCCCTGAGTCAACCAACATGCTCCATAAATCAACCCCTGAAAAAACAAGATCATACAAGTCACCATCCACCAGGCACAGAAACCATCTACGTGCAATACTCTGGCGTAAGAGACAAAAACTATTACCTGACGACTACCCCAACAATGGTCACATTCCAGGCTTGATACACAATACAAACCTGGAGGACAGCCATCATGCAGTCACCGAATACATAGACGAACTAACACTCACAGGACAAATGTCACCAGAAGCCGCCAAACTAATCAAAAGACAAATAATGTACTGGATGACATTCCAGACGACCCTTATGAACAGGATAGACGAAGAAAACTACTGAGAATAGACATGATAACTCCAAATCCTGATACCGACAGACCAGAAAACCATACCACACATGACAAACCAAAGCAACTGCACAAAACAGCGTTGCTAATGACTCAAGATCACCCATCCACTCCAGCACAACGACGCACATACGACACTACAAAATGCGAAGGACGCGCCAAACCAATCAAATTCATACACGGTGAGACCTTGAACCCAGCGGTGCTAAACACAACCGTAACGCAAGCCAGCGCAACTGGAGCCGAAACGGAAAACATGGACAAATCAGACACCTCAGACTGTAATCAAATCAAACGCAAAATAACTCTCACTGACAGAGGAAGAAGACGACGCCTATTATTGCCCTTACGCCAGAGATTGTAGTGTTCATAACAATGATATTCGAAACCGTAATACCGACCTTGAACAGGCCACAGCACCGGCAGACACCTCGAATGCCACACAAAAAGCCGCAGCAACAACCGCAACAAAAGTCTGCGGAGGGTCTGGCAATAGAGGCGACAGTGCGCATAACATACCAAAAGCTGTTATGTCTGTCACAGATAGCGTAGACGAGCAGTCAAGTGGGAACCAAATCACGTCAAATCAATGTAGAATGGAGGCACAAACAACCAACACATCTGATACACATCAAGACTGCACAAACGAAACACACACAAAAAACAAACGAATCATCACAGCCTTTAGGAAACTAAGACCACATAGAAAAACCCAAACAGCCTAAGAGAGTCAAGAAAGTGAAAGCGTGTGACGACCAATCACGGCAGTCGCAGGCTGCCTCAAAACCTAGTGATACGAAAGTGCATACCCCTGATGATACCAACACCTTCGCAGCCCCCCAACCAACAACCTCAATGCCGACGCCCAAGGAAACCCCCACAACAACCAACGAGGAAGCCAATCCAGCGCCCCCCGCAGAGGTGCACAACAACGTCACTACACCATCACGACACGTCACGGCTGCAGAGACGCCAACACACGCCATCGACACCGATAGTTTTAGTTACGGCAAGCTAGACATAAATGTAAAATTAAGTAGGCTAGAAAAAAGAGACATCTTAGAGACGGCACAGCTGATGCTCATCCGCACCCTACACCCGTACGGCCAATCTGTTTGTTTCCGTACATCAGAGCAAACCGATAGACTGATTTTCAAAACGGAGAATATTCCAACAGATCCAGACAGCCTACTACATCTGCTCATGCAGGTGTGCGCCCGCAGGGAGGAACCATTCAATATGGACAAGCTTTGCAAGGATCACTTAAGGGCTCATGGGAGAACATACTTCGATTACAGTGAAACTGGCAGAAAATGCTACGACACCGTTAAACACCCAAACTGCTAATAGCACAGCTTAATGCTATGCGAGGTATACTTGTAAATTCGAAGCTCCCACGGGTACTACGTGAACTAAAAAGTGACATTCTGTGCACACAGGAGCCCTACACTAGACAAGGGCATATCCCCAACTTTCCTCCAAGTGCGATGACAGTTGCGGAGGGGACAGGCTGCATGGCATCTGTCGTAATCCTAAACAAAGAAATACATCCAGTCAAAATTACAGAACTCTGTTCCGAGCACCTAGTTACAGTTGAAGTCACACACAAGGGGGATACGTGGATCATCGCGTCGCTGTACGCCCAATTATGTCATTGCATCAAACCATACGCAGACCTCATCAGAGATGTTGCGCAATACGCTGGCAACAAAAAACTTCTCATCTGTGCAGACATAAATGCCACATCAACCCTGTGGCATTCAGACAGAACTGACGACAGAGGTAGAATAATAAATGACATCATCCAAGAAAACAGACTACACGTACTCAACAAGGAAGGACATCACCCGACTCACATCGGACACAACGGTCATTCATCAAACATAGACATCACCCTCGTTAATAATGCCGCCATCAACCACGTACGAGACTGGACCGTACATGACCAGATCACTGCTAGCGACCACAACATCATCACTCTAACCTTAAGTGGTACACCAAATGTCAACACAGAAACACTACCAAAAAGACTATTATTTGACAAAACAGACTGGGACAGGGTCAGACAAAAAATACATGAGCACATACCGCAAGATATCACCGGCAGTGTTGATTACTGTGCACACATGCTGACAGATGTCATCACATACACACAGAACACCTGCATACCCACACAAAGAATGACAAAACACCAAAATATTCCCTGGACTACACAATTAACACGACTCAAACAAGACTCAAAACGTAAACGTAAGCTTTACCAACGAGCAATTTCAGATAGAGAAAGACAATTATGACTACACGACTACCGGCTTGCCAAGGACAAATATAAACTTGAGCTGAATAAGACCAGGAAAGAACATTGGAACAGCCATGTAGCACCACAAACACAACTAAACATTTGGGGAGAACCAAACAAAATCGTGACAGAGAAAATTAAGAGCCCACTGGTTCTGGGAACGCTGCGACAGGAGGATGGTGAGATGACTAAGGGCTGGAGACGCACAGCGGAGTTCCTGCTGAGCAAACTCCTGCCCGACGACATCGCAGACACACTCACACCACAACATGCAGCACTGAGACGCGAAGTAGACACAGTATACACCACACCAACCGTCACCTGTCCATTTGCGCAGGAAGAAGTGGCGACAGCGATCTCGGAACTCAAAAACAAAAAGGCGCCTGGACCGCATGGTATCCACTCTGAGGTACTGAAACAAATTGCACCGCAGATCACCCCGTTTCTCACAACGTTGTTAAACGATGCATTAAGGCTGGGCCGTGTCCCTGCAGTGTGGAAGACCTCGAAGGCGGTTATCATCAAAAAGGCTCCAGACAAAGACCCATCAAACCCCAAGTCATACAGACCAATTTGCCTTATCAATACACTCGGTAAAGTACAAGAAAAGCTACTCTGCAAAAGACTACAAGCACACCGAACACTACGGGGACTGACACCACACCAATACGGCTTCAGGGAAGGGAAATCTATAGACGACGCAATTAACAGAGCACTGCAAATAGTACACGACACACCCTCCAAATACACACAATTATGATAGACATCTGAGGTGCCTTCGACAACCTCTGGTGGCCGGCCTTGTTTAAGAGGCTCAGACACCTGCAGGTACCGGAGTGTCTGTATAATAGTTGCATGGACTACTGCAGAGACAGAACGGTCGTTTGGCAAATGGACAACCAGAAAGTGATTAAACGAATTACAAAAGGCTGTCCACAAGGGTCGATCTGCGGCCCCATCTTCTGGGACATAGTTATAGAGCCGCTCCTACAGATACTAGAGGAGCACATCCTGACAGATGGAGTTGTCGCTTATGCTGATGATCTACTCGTCGTAGTTTCAGCAAACAACCGTGCGCAGCTAGAAGAAAGAGCCAATGGAACACTTAGGACAAATGGTTCAAATGGCTCTGAGCACTATGGGACTCAACTGCTGAGGTCATACGTCCCCTAGAACTTAGAACTACTTAAACCTAACTAACCTAAGGACATCACACACATCCATGCCCGAGGCAGGATTCGAAGCTGCGACCGTAGCGGTCGCGCGGTTCCATACTGTAGCGCCTAGAACCGCTCGACCACTCCGGCCGGCCACTTAGGACAATAACCCAATGGTGCACAGATAATAAATTAAAGATAGCAGGAAACAAAACAACTTATACATTGGTAAAGGGTATCCTGCGCAGGAACCCAATAGTCAAAATCGGGGACAAAAACATAAAAAGACAAGCAGTCACACGCTATCTAGGAGTATACATTGATGAACGATTGAACTTCCACGAACACATGCGAATATGCACAAACAAAGCAGAAAAGATACTACACAAACTGGCTAGGCTAAATTCGGAACAATTCAGACCACCCCTGTCAGTGATACGAACATACCATTGCGCTCTCTTCGAGTCAGTACTATGATTTGCTGCCAGTAGGTGGGCCCACAGGTTAAATCTCTCAACCAACAGAACCATTGTACGTCGAGGCCAAAGAAATGTTCTACTTCGACTAACAGGGGCATTCAACACAACATCAAATGACGCACTATGTGTCGTCATGGGAATCTTCCCCATAGATATCACCATCAGGTACCGCGCAGCAATGTACTGGCTTAGGATGGGGAGAATAGACCAGGTTCGGCAGATCACTGGTGTACCGATTGAGACAACACGCCAACTCAAAGCATGGCGAGTGGATACCTGGCAGAGGGAGTGGGCCAACAGCGATAAGGGCCGCCGTGTATACAACTTCTTCTCTGACATCTGGGAAAGACTAAAACTAAAACATATTGATCCCAGCCGCGATATGGTACATTTCATCACAGGACATGGCCCTTATCCCACGCACGTGTACCACGTGCCTCGCGGGATTAGCCCAGCGGTCTGGGGCGCTGCAGTCATGGACTGAGCGCCTGGTCCCGGCGGAGGTTCGAGTCCTCCCTCGGGCATGGGTGTGTGTGTTTGTCCTTAGGATAATTTAGGCTAAGTAATGTGTAAGCTTAGGGACTGATAACCTTAGCAGTTAAGTCCCATAAGATTTCACACACATCTGAACATCTGTACCGCGTGAGTCTGCAGCAGACTAATAGGTGCACATGCGGGGAAGAAGGTTCCCCTGAACATACTGTCTTCTTCTGCGGACAACGCACGAATATAAGGCACACAGTACACATAAATCGCCTGAACACACAGAACGAACTATATGCCATAATACGCGACCCGGAAAGGTGGACTGAACTCAACAAACTAACGGACGAAATCTCGAAGATCCAACAAATAGAATACCTGCGCAACAGACCTACCGAAGGCAAACCGGTCCAAACAAACGTCACGATGCCCAGGGGGACACAGATATGATTAGCACCACGAGTGATGAAGAAGAAACAGATATAGACCAGGTACCAACACAGATATTGAAGCGTCTAGCGTGGATGACCCATAGTGTCAAACAAGTCAAATTCAAAGAACAGAGTGGAACAACCGACAAGAGGTGCACAAGTCACACACAATCCTAAAAAGAGATTGCATCTTATATGTAAATAGTTAACAGCATCTCCATGTCTAATAAGAGTTTAAAGCTGGGTACCTCTTCAAGGGACTTACTCCTTCCGTTAAGAGGCAGCCCACAGTCTAGATGGAAGGATCTTAATTGTGGTCCCTCTCTTTTGAGCCCAACCCGACGGATACCTATGGCAGATCGGGGAAAACCACCGTTCAGGCTGTGTTGCTGGCGGGGCCGGAAGGTGCTAACTGCCACACCACGTACCATTGTAAGTCTCATTGGGTCAGCGTGAACTGTTTGTACAACCAACCTACACAGCCTATACCTCAACCTCCACTACACTAATAACTTCTGATCTGAAGCTTAAAGTTAGGCACCTCTTCAAGGGGCCTACGCACCCTGGTAAGAGGCGGCGCACGTCCTGGATGGAAGGATCTTAATTGTGGTTCCTCTCTTTTGAGCCCAACCCGACGGATACCTATGGTAGATCGAGAAAACCACCGTTCAGGTCGTGTTGTCGGCGGGGCCGGGAGGTGCTTGCGCCTGATGTACTCTACTAGGAACCTTGTAGGCCCAACACAAACCGTTAGCGTCATTACTTTATTACTTTTACCACAAGTAACCTTTCATTAGCAACTTTGAGCCAAGCACAAAATGAGTTACCTCTCTATTGCGTATCGTAAATAGTTTGGCAGGCTGGACATGGAGGTCTTAGTCTTAGTTTCTAGCTTTAACGTACTCTTATCTCTTCTAGTTAAGTTAGTTTTTAGGATGGTAGATGTTAAAGGCATGGTGAGCGACGGCCAGCGTCTTGAGGGTCATTCCAAGACCCGGGCCGCCGCCCACAACCAGGTGACGGGCAATATTATACGTATCCCTTCTCTATTCAGTTCTCTTCCTTCCTTCTTTCTAAATATTTGATTTAGTTTTGTTTACTTGATTTTGTATTAGTTATAAGTTTTTCTAATGCTGCACACACACAAAAAAAAAGATATCAAATGGCTGTAAACAAATAGAGCCCGCCTCCACGTGGCGGGACACGGGCAACGGTGTGAGTGTGGACGGGAGCCGGGGTGGTGTTACTTTGTCACTGCTGACCCCGGACCCAGTCACAGCGGCTAATTGGCAACATACGGCCCACCATAAGAAATTAGACGGTGGGTCCTAAAATATAAGCAGCTAGCGAAAAAAAAAGTGTCCTTTTCGTCATCATTTTCATCCCCATCGACACGCAAGACGCCGAAGTGGCGTCAACTCGAAAGACTTTCACAAAGCGAACGGTCTACCCGACGGGAGGCCCTAGCCACACGCCATTTCCATTTATTTACTTTTCTTTCCGTTCTTTTCTATTTTTATTTGTTTATTTATTTTTGTCATTAATACCACCGAGAATATCAGGAAACCCGCATCACGCTAGGAGGACGGCACTGCAAGACGTCTGACTAAGAAGAACGTTCCATCATCCCATTTGCAGTGAATATATCGGTTTTATGTGTGGAAGACGCGGGGATAAACCCCTCATGACAGGAACACCCCAGCTCTGTGGTGGGTTAAGGGGTAAACTGCAGAGGAAACTGGAGAAAAATTGTCTGTATTTTGAATTGCGGATAGCTGCAAAGTGGCGTTCATTAAGGAACTGCCAAAACTCGAGATAAATTTCTCGCCATCA
Organism: Schistocerca serialis cubense; assembly: GCF_023864345.2. Taxonomy (NCBI): domain Eukaryota; kingdom Metazoa; phylum Arthropoda; class Insecta; order Orthoptera; family Acrididae; genus Schistocerca; species Schistocerca serialis. Next base: position 88,487,455 of record NC_064639.1, on the reverse strand, counting down.
GCAAATATGTAGTGTGCTGCGTGTCCACAAATCCACCTCACAGAGTTCGTCTTTGCTTGCGGGAAGTATCCCGCGTCCGGAAAGAGGAGCAGTTGAGTAGGTATCTGATGAGGAGTCATACGGGTAATTAGGGACAACATCTGTAGCTCCAAGAACCAGACAACTCTCGCCGATCTGCACACCAGGCGGTGCTCGTCTGTGTCCATAACATCACAGTCGGTGTGTCACAACTGGGTGGCTGCGAGCTGAATCCTGTGAAGGCCTTCCCGGTACACTTGCTTCCCATTGACAGTAAGGTACCATGCAGACTGGACATCAGTGTCAAGATATGGGGCGCACACCGATCGCCAAAAGGCACGTAAGTCGACGTGGGGAAGCTTCCCCTCAACCACATTCCGTGACCTGTGCTGCGGAAGGAAACCATAGATCGCCTCCGTGGATGTCAATTGCGCCGGCAGTATCACAGTACGGACGTTGCTCAGGTCAACCACGGTTGCATCCTGTCATGTTGTTGTTGTTGTTGTGGTCTTCAGTCCTGAGACTGGTTTGATGCAGCTCTCCATGCCAGTAAAGCTGCATGTCCTCGGGAAAAATTACGGCTGTAGTTTCCCCTTGCTTTCAGCCGTTCGCAGTACCAGCACAGCATCCTGTCATAACGAACCTTAAAGATAAGACCTCTTCGCCATAGCCTTCGGCATTGGTGGGAAAAATACGGCATTTTAGACGCTAGATTAGTGCTGACAAAATGCGTTGCACCACGTCCAAAACTCAGAGCAGGTTACTGTTGACGTTCGTGCGGATCACTTGAAGGAAGCGTTTATAATTACCTACGGCCTTCTCCGTAATTCCAAAACGTCGTGTCCATCGAACGCAGCGGAGCCATACTCCATTTCGAAAAACCCTGCCAATGTTCAAAACACCAGCCGGCCTGCAGCAGTTCCATACCGTCTGATCCATTCCAGTCTCACACTCACAACATCGTTTGGCCGAGCGAAAAAGACAACGTCATCCGCATACGCCAGACAAATATATACAAGTCCGTTAATCGTGAACCCAGTTAACCAGTTCTGCAATCCATACATTAGTGACTCAAGAGGAACTGGCAAAAAGCCTCATCGACAATGAGCACCCCTGCCAGACCGATCTCTCTTTCCGTCTTCTACAACTTGTCTCATGCCGCTTTCTGCTGGAGGTCATGATTTATATCTGCCTGCCTGTCTTTATTGGCATACCTGTAATTACCGTAATAAATTCTGTTTCATCCGCACTAATTGTGTCATATTAATTACTAAAACTGGGGTTTCATCTATTTATTCATCTCTGAAGAACACTAAAATACAATATAATAAAAATGGCATATAATACTAACTACAGAGAGCTTCAAACTTTATGACTTCAACGTTTATTGGTCAGAATGGGACAGTGTTTCACTGCAAACAAGTCTTCCATGCCAGAGGGTTCACTTAGATTACTGGCAGCCAGTAACTGTTGAGAATCGTGCCTTGCCTCACATTCACCAAATTCATCACTGATGGTCCTCTTCTTCAAATTAGTTTTGCACCTTGTCACTCCCATTGGTAAATTGTTGAAAGTCTTCAAGGTCCCGTATTGGAGATGGCAGCCTGATGGTAGTTTCTCTTTTGCTGTCCATAGTCCTCCAGGGGACGGTTCTGCACAGCTCAGCTCGGCGTGCTTCTGCTGAACTTGGAATCGGTGCTGTTGTAAGTACAAAGCTTTGTCTGGCTTACAGTCGTGTTAGACAGGCGTGAGATCCATATGTTTCCCGCTTTATTTTTTCATTCTTTGCTAATAGTTGTCTTGTTACATCCGGAAGTGCTACACTGTGAGTGCAACGATCTTGTCGACTGAGGTTGGTCTTAAGCACCCTGTGAGTATGCGACCTGTCTCACGATGAGCCACATCAACATTAGCATGTACAGAGCTGCTGCGTATTCCGCAGCAGAGAAGCACAGAGCAAGTCTGGATGTGCGGAGGGTGTGGTGTTTGCAGTTTGTGGATAAGGCTGTCCCTGTCCCATTCCTTCTGTCTGGTGTCTATACATTGTTGTTTGTAGGTTAGGGCACGATCAGACTTTAGCCCTAGGTACTGGGTGTGGACACGTCGATTTAGATTCCGCCCTTTCCAGGTTAGGTTGAGCTTTCTTCATGCCTCCTTATTGCTTATGTCACGCATACACATTTGAGTTTTACTCGAGTTTCGAGTGGTTGTTGTCATATGAGATACCCGTTTCTTTGAGAGCAGTAATTAGCTCGGCTTCTACTTCTACACATGTCACCACCCTCCTCCTCCTCTCCCCCCCCCCCCCCCCTCCCGCGCGCCAGACCACCACCCTACACCCGAGGCAGCAACAGCCGTGTCATCTGTGTAAATGAAGAACTGGGCTCCAGTGGTGAGTGGCTCATCGTTGATATACACTATGTGATCAAAAGTATCAGGACACCTGGCTGAAAATAACTTACAGGTTCGTGGCGCCCTTCATCGGTAATGCTGGAATTCAGTATGGTGTTGGCATACCCTAAGCCTTGATGACAGCTTCCACTCCCGCAGGCATACGTTCGATCAGGTACGGGAAGGTTTCTTGGGGAATGGCAGCCCACTCTTCACGGAATGCTGCACTGAGAAGAGGTATCGATGTCGGCCGGTGAGGCCCAGCACGAAGTCAGCGTTGCAAAACATCGCAGAGGTGTTCTATAGGATTCAGATCAGGACTTTGTGCAGGCAAGTCCATTACAGGGATGTTATTGCCGTGTAATCACTCCGCCATAGGCCGTGCATTATGAGCAGGTGCTCGATCGTATTGCAGGATCAAATCGCCATCCCCGAACTGCTCTTCAACAGTGGGAATCAAGAAGGTGCTTAAAACATCAATGTAGGTCTGTGCTGTGATAGTGCCACGCAAAATAACGAGGGCTGCAAGCCCCCTTCGTGAAAATCACGACCACTCCATAACATCACCACCTCCGAATTTTACTGTCGGCTCTACAGACGCTGGCAGATGTTCAACAGGCTCCCGCCATACCCACACCCTGCCGTCGGATCGCCACATTTCTCCACTGTTCACTCGCCCAATGTTTACGCTCCTTACGCCAAGCGAGGCGTCGTCTGACATTTACCGGCGTAATGTATGGCTTATGAGCAGCAGCTCTACGATGAAATCCAAGTTTTCTCACCTCCCGCCTAACTGTCATAGTACTTGCAGTGGATACTGATAGTCTGGATACATGTCTGCCTATTACACATTACGACCCTGTTCAACTGTCGGCGGTCTCTGTCAGGCGGTCTCGTCAGATGGACCTGAACGCTTTCGTGCTGTACGTGTTCCTTCACGTTTCCACTTCACTATAACATCGGAAACAGTAGACCTAGGGGTGTTTAGGAATGTGTAAATCTCGCGTACAGACGTATGAAACAAGTGACACCCAATCACATGTCCACGTTCGAAGTCCGTGAGTTCCGCGGAGCGCCCCATTCTGCTCTTTTACGATGTCTAATGACTACTGAGGTCGGTGATATGGAGTACCTGGCAGTATGTGGCAGCACACTGCACCTAATATGAAAAACGTATGTTTATGTTTTTGGGATGTCCGAATAGTTTTGATCACATAGTGTACAATATTGGAGCCATCACAGTTCGCTGGGGACGGCCCTTCTTATGTATTGTCCATCGACATAAAATGGATCTCGGTAGTCCTCAGTTGTTGTTTACACCTTGTTTCTTAGTTTGCTGTGAATCACATTTATTTATTTAGAAATTCGCCGGATCATAAGCAGATGTGAGATGTAAGTTCGTAGGCTTCCACGGCTGGTGTCAGTTTGGATAAAAATATTTTGGGTACTGGGCCGCTTCTTTGTAACTACTCAAATAGCTAAATCCCCGACGTTTCGACCCACTTGCTGTGGTCCTCTCAGATACTAAGGCCGTCGAAACACCAGCAATTAGGCTACTTTAATAGTTACAATGACGCGACCCATTGTCAAAAATTATTTTGTTCAGGTGTAAGATGTTGAGTAGTTCATCAGATGTAATTAACGCGTCTGTAACGTAAAATACGTAGAATGCTTGGCTGGTCGTTTAGAGAGGACCCGAGAGCTCTAATCTTTGCCAGTTCATCACGTACTTCTGTACATACACAACAAGTCAGACATCGAAAATACAGGACTGGGCCTCGGAAACAAAGAAAGGTAAACGGATTGTAGCTAAGGACGAGAGAGAGGGAGGGACCTCGAAGGCTCGGCGTGTGCCGAGTTCGCCCGTGGCAGCGTCTTGTTAGGCTGCAGAGCACAGCACAGCACAGCACGGCAGCTCGTTACGTACTGCCGCCTGCTCTGCTGCCGGTCGCCAGAGGGACGCAGAGACGGGAGGCAGTGGTGGATCCCGGACTGAGCAGGGAACAGAGTCTGAGGCAGGCGGACGTCCTGCAGCGTTCCGTGCCCGCTGCGTGCGGCCGTCGACACACACGGGCGACACGTACACACAGGAAGAAAGCCACAGTTGACCAATACGATAAAAGAAGTAACCTACAACATACAGTCTGATATCTTTGCTGTCCAAATGTTATTTAATCTTAGACCATTTTCCCATACCAAACCTAAGGAGGAATCTTGAACGTGTGCGTGACGTCCGTCTTCTGACATACTAAATACAGGCACGCTCGGTTAAGGACACACGCTTGCTCAGTTTGGCAAAATTAACGACCCTGACTAGTACTTGCACGTTATCTATTGCGGGCTTGGGTTGCACACCACCACACGTACACTGCTCACCCAGAACATTATGGCCACCTACCTAACAGCCGGTATGTCCACCTTTGGCACGCATAACAGCGGTGACGCGTCGTGGCATGGAAGGAGTGAGGCCGTGGTAGGTCGCTGTAGGGATCTGGAAATACATCTACACACAAGTCACCTAATTCCTGTACATTCCAGGGTGCGTGGGCGATTATCTCTGACGCTACGTTCAATCACATCCTAGATGTCTTCGATTGGGTTGAGATCCGGTGATGTGGGTAGCCAGAACATCAACTGGAGCTCGTCAAGGTGTTCCTCCACCACACACCTGGCCTTGTGACACAGTGCATCATCTTTTTGAAAAATGCAACTGGTGTCTGGAAACATGATCATCATGAAGCGGTGTACGCGATCTGCAACTTCTTGGCCGTCATGGTGCCTTGCAAGAGCTCCACTGCACCCATGGATGTCCACTTGAATGTTCCTCACAGCACAATGGAGGCCGCCGCCAGCTTCTTTCCGTCCCATAGTACACACAGCAAGGAACTGTTCTACTGGAAGACAAAGGTACCCCCACCCCTCCCCCTCCGTTCCACCGACAGGATGAAGAGGGTATCGGGATCCATCAGACCATGTGACACTACGACGCAGCGCCAACGTCCAGTGTCAATGGTCACATGCCCATTTCAGTCATGGTTGCAAATGTAGTGGTGTTAAGATTGGCACATGCATGGGCCGTCGGCTGCAGAGGCCCATCGTTACAACTGTTCAGTACACTTGCGACATAACGCGCTCTTTCGCACATCGACGGTGGTTCTGCAGCATATATTGTCCACCTACCTCGATAGTGCTGCGGAGTGCTTTTAAGTATTAATATTTCTGATTTATGTATGCAGGGTGGTCCATTGACAGTGACTGGGCCAAATATCTCACGAAATAAGCATCAAACGAAGACGCTACAAAGAAAGAAACTTGTCTAGCTTAAAGGGGGACACCAGATGGCGCTATGGTTGGCCCGCTAGATGGCGTTGCCATAGGTCAAACGGATATCAACTGCGTTTTTTAAAATATGAACCCCATTTTTTCTTACATATTCGTGTAGTACTTAATGAAATATGAATGTTTTAGTTGGACCACTTTTTTCGCTTTGTGATAGATGGCGCTTTAATAGTCTCAAAGTTATGGGTCACAATTTTAGACGGACAGTTGGTAACAGGTAGGTTTTTTAAATTAAAATACAGAACGTAGCTACGTTTGAACATTTTATTTCGGTTGTTCCAATGTGATACATGTACCTTTGTGAGCTTATCATTTCTGAGAACGCAAGCTGTTACAGCGTAATTAACTGTAAATACCACATTAATGCAATAAATGTTCAAAATGATGTCCGTCAACCTCAATGCATTTGGCAATACGTGTAACGACATTTCTCTCAACAGCGAGTAGTCGCCTTCCGTAATGTTCGCACATGCATTGACAATGCGCTGACGCATGTTGTCAGGCGAACTTTCCCCACAGATAGAAACCCTGGGACGTCAGATCTGGTGAATGTGTGGGTATTGGTATGGTGTTTCGACGACCAATCCACCTGTCATGAGATATGCTATTCAATACCGCTTCAACCGCACGCGAGCTATGTGCCGGACATCCATCATGTTGGAAGTACATCGCCATTCTGTCATGCAGAGAAGCATCTTCTAGTAACATCGGTAGAACATTACGTAGGAAACCAGCATACATTGCACCATTTAGATTGCCATCGATAAAATGGGGGCCAATTTTCCTTCCTCCAATAATGCCGCACCATGCATTAACGCACCAGGGTCGCTGATGTTCCACTTGTCGCAGCCATCGTGGATTTACCGCTGCCCAGTAGTGCATATTATGCCGTTTTACGTTACCGCTGTTGGTGAATGACTCTTCGTCGCTAAATAGAACGCGTGCAAAAAATCTATCCCGTAATTTCTCTTGTGCCCAGTGGCAGAACTGTACACGACGTTAAAAGTCGTCCCCATGCAATTCCTGGTGCACAGAAATATGGTGCGGGTGCAATTGATGTTGATGTAGCATTCTCAACACCTAAGGTGTTGTGAATTGGCAGGAGCCAATTCACGGGGTTTGGAGGAAGCCGAAAGGCACGCGTTTAAGCTCACGCCAACTGGCGTGAGGTCTGGAACAGTTATAGGAGTTTAGTCTAGTAAAAAATGGAGGTAACTGGTAGAATACTTAACTTTAATCCACAATTGGTGAACATCTCTCTTGACTGTACATGCTTCACAAGATAAATATCAAATGCTATGGCTCCTTGCTAGGTCGTATCAAATGACGTAGCTGAAGGCTATGCTAACTATCGTCTCGGCAAATGAGAGCGTAATTTGTCAGTGAACCATTGCTCGCAACGTCGGCTGTACAACTGGGGCGAGTGGTAGGACGTGTCTCTAGACCTGCCGTGTGGCGGTGCTCGGTCTGCAATCACTGACAGTGGCGACACGCGGGTCCGACGTATACTACCGGACTGCGACCGATTTAAAGGCTACCACCTAGCAAGTGTGGTGTCTGGCGGTGACACCACATAAGGTTTTGAGATTCCCGATTCTCGCGCAATTTGTCTGTTACTGATGTGCTGATTAGCCGCGACAGCAGCTAAAACACCAACTTGGCCATCATCATTTGTTGCAGGTCGTGGCTTACGTTTCACATGTGGCTGAACACTTCCTGTCTCCTTAAATAACGTAACTATCTGGCGAACCGTCCGGACACTTGGATGATGTCGTACAGGATACCGAGCAGCATATATAGCACACGCCCGTTGGGCATTTTGATCACAATAGCCATACATCACCACGATATCGACCTTTTCCGCTATTGGTAAACGGTCCATTTTAACACAGATACTGTATCACGAAGCAAATACCGCCCGCACTGGCGGAATGTTACGTGATACCAAGTACTTATACGTTTGTGACTATTGCAGAGCCATGTATCACAAAGCGAAATAAGTGGTCCAACTAAAACATTCATATTTCTTTACATACTACATGAATATTTAATAAAAATGGGGGTTCCTCTTTTAAAAAACGCAGTTAATATCCGTTTGACATATAGCAGTGCCATCTAGCGGGCCAACCATACCGCCATCTGGTTTCCCCCTTCGAGCTAGACAAGTTTCGTTCTTTGTAGTTTTTTCGTTTGACACTTATTTCGTGAGATATTTGGCCCAGTAAAGATCAATGGACCACCCTGTATACATCATTCATTATTATCTAGGGCTGATGACCTACAATCAATTAATTCTAAACATACTTATTACATCATCATTCGATGTGAAGGAAAACAAATACCACCTTCACAAAATTATACAAATTGCTGAAAAAGAAACAACACCTACAATATTCATATTTTATCAGATCGCTTTTTCTTCTTTACACATCGCTATGGTGAGCGTCTGTGTAACAACATTTTACTCTTTGTACGTTACACGAATACTAACAACTAGCATCTCACTTTTGTAGTTCATAAATGGTGAAAGGAGGCGTTGCCACATTCATCAGGAACTGTCATAAGTTTAAGCACAAAGACATTCATAAATTCTGCCTAGAACAGCATATGGAAGCATGTGCAACAGAAGCAGAATTTCACAAAAAATCCTTCATTATATTGAGTGTATATCAAGCACCTGCAGGTAACTTCATTCTGTTTGTAAACCATCTTGAAGCTGTACTGGTCCATTTAACAACCAAAAACAAAGATATAGTGGTTACTGGTGATTTAAATGTAGATTTCCTTAAAGACTCTCCCAATAAGAACTTATTTGAGTTAGTAACACTATCATTCAACTTAATTCACACTGTAAAGTTCCCAACAAGGGTAGCCAGTTACTCACAAACAGCCATTCACAGCATCTTTATAGAAAAGTTCAATGAACAAAATTATATTACAAAACCAATAGTCAATGGCCTCTCAGTCCATGACATGCAGTTCCTTCTATTAAATGTTAATACTGAACAGGATATAAAATCTGTTAAATCTGAGCTCATGAGTGTAATCAATAAGCCAAAAATTGATTATTTTAGGACACTCTTCAGAGACATTCACTGGACTGAATGAAAAATATAACACTTTTGCTAATAAAGTGCTTACCTTATTCGAACACTGTTTTCCCCCAAAACTTACCAAGGTTAGACCAAAGTCTACAAAGAAGCCATGGATTACTCAAGGAATAGGGGTATCTTGCAAAACAAAAAGAAAACTGCATCTGTCAATCCGAAAAAGTTCCAATGTTGATGATGTATCACATTACAAGAAATACTGCAAAATATTAAAGACTGTAATACTGACATCAAAGCAAATGTATTACAAGGAAAAGATAGTCATATCAGATAACAAAATAAAGGCAATATGGGATATAGTGAAGGAGGAGACCGGTAGAACCAGACATGAAGAGGAACAAATAGCGTTAAGAGTAAATGATACATTGGTGACAGATGTGTATAGTGTTGCAGAACTTTTTAACAAACATTTTATAACTATTACTGACAAGATTGGGTTGTCAGGTTCGGTAGATACTGCTGTGGAATACCTCAGACCAGACATTTCAAATAACTTCCATAATATGAATTTGACCCTCACTACCCCAGCAGAAATTAATGTCCATCATAAAATCTTTAAAATCAAAACATGTAGTGGGTATGATGAAATATTAACAGAGTTATTTAAAGAATGCGATTCTGAGTTAAGTGGTATATTAAGCTATCTGTGTAACCAGTTTCTCAGTGTAATATTTCCTGAATGATTGAAATATGCTGGAGTTAAGCCACTGTTTAAGAAGGGAGATAAAGAATTCTCAAAAATTTTAGAAAAAGTAATGTACAATCGGATTTATAACCTTCTTATCGCAAATAACATACTCTCAAAGTCACAGTTCGGATTTCTAAAGGGTTCTGATATTGAGAAGGCTATCTACAATTACAATGAAAATGTGCTTAATTCATTGGACAAAAAATTGCAGGCAACTGGTATATTTTGTGATCTGTCACAGGCATTTGACTATGTAAATCACAATATCGTTTTAAGTAAATTAGAATATTATAATGTAACAGGAAACGCTGCAAAATGGTTCAAATCTTATATCTCTGGCAGGAAACAAAGGGTGTTATTAGGAAAGAGACATGTATCAAGCGATCAGGCATCATCCAACTGGGAACTAATTACATGTGGGGTCCAACAAGGTTACATTTCCGGGCCCTTACTTTTTCTTGTGTATATCAATGACCTTTCATCAGTAACATTACCAGATGCCAAGTTCCTTTTGTTTGCCAATGATACTAACATTGCAATAAATAGCAAATCAATTGTAGTCTTACAAAGATCAGCTAATAAAATATTTGTGGACATTAATCACTGGTTCCTAGCCAATTCTTTGTCACTAAACTTTGAAAAATCACACTACATGCAGTTCAGAACTTGCAAGGGGTGTCCCACAAGTATATGCCTAACATACGATGACAAGCAGATAGAAGAAGTGGACAGTGTTAAATTCTTGGGATTACAGCATGATAGTAAATTCAACTGGGAGGAGCACACCACAGAACTGCTGAAGTGTCTTAACAAATCTCTGTTTGCAATGCGAATTGTGTCAGATATAGGGAATATAAAAATGAAAAAGCTGGCATACTATGCTTGCTTTCATTCCATAATGTCATATGGGATTGTTTTTTGGGGTAATTCATCAAGCCAAGCTAAAGTTTTCAATGCACAAAAACGTGCAATAAGAGTTACATGTGGTGTGAACTCAAGGACATCCTGCAGAAGCGTGTTTAGGGAACTAGGGACACTAACTGCTGCTTCCCAATATATTTATTCCTTAATGAAATTTCTCATTAAAAAGATATCACTTTTTCAAACCAACAATCAATTTATGGAATCAATACTAGAACTAAGAATAATCTTCACAAAGATTTAAAGTCACTTAGTCTTGTACAAAATGGTGTACATTATTCAGGAACACAGATTTTCAAAAACTTGCCAGCAGCCATAAAAAGCTTAACAATCAATGGAATTCAGTTTAAGATAAGCCTAAAGGATTTATTGGTGGCCAACTCCTTTACTCCAGTGATGAATTTCTCAGTAGAACCAATTTATTTGCGTATATATGTGTATATATATATATATATATATATATATATATATATATATATATATATATATATATATAACTTCTGTACAATTTCAGTGCAGTAATGTGTTCATTGTAAATAAGTGTGTGTAAGTACAACCTACCTTTCGCACCATTTCAGTGCAGTAATGTGTCCATTGTAAATAAGTATTATAGTAATTGTTTTACACATTTATTACCTTATAAATAAATAAAAAACTTTTAATATTAAATTCAGTGCATTAGTATTTGTAAAATGATTCTTTCGTATAGTGTTCACTAAAAAATAACGATCATTCCACTGGGGGCCTGTGGAATGGTACATTAGATTATTTTGTTTTAGTTGTAAATATTTGTCATGTATTGTTGTTTTTCTGACATGTTCTACATCCGGCAGGACCTCCTCACTACGGATCAGTTGGAATGTAAGTAAGTCTAATCTAATTTAATCTACCAACAACATCCCTTTGGGGAGCGTCTACCTATAAACATTTACACCTTTCACTTTGCAAGCACTCATTGTCCAACTCACGCCTGCTTTGGAGGTCTCTATGAGTCTCTTGCTATTTCTATATCGTGTCAGCGCACCTGAAAAATTCAGTTGGCTTCAGATTCCATCCTTAATTGCTACTTCTTAACCTAACATGAATATACATCTCAAAATTGTTTTAATCCATCTTTCAATGGCTTTTTCTGAATAAATCTACTTTCTCATGTCACAGCGTAAATTTTTTTAATAATATTTACATTTACTGATAATCTTTCTAGCAAAAAGTGAACTAACTTTCCATCAAGCAGTACCAAAGTGGCACATTGACTATTAATCTATTCATCAAAATCTCACTGCAATCAATCAAATAAGTTACTGTTAAATTTTTATATACAAATTACTTCTGAAAGTCATTACACAAATAAACATCAAATTCCAGCCAATGCTTGTGGTTCTCCACTCCCTCATAACACGTTACCTTAAAGAAAAACACAGTATTATTAATTAAACAAATTTCCCCAGGCCCTCTCCTGTAGATTTATTTATACTCTATATATACAAGAAAAACAAAAGCTGAAAACACTTATATACAAAACATTTCTTAAAATCACTAATCTTGAAAATAGTTCTGGCGACTTCTGTGTCACTTCAACATGTCAGATTTACATACACTTTACTGTTTACTAAAGTCCACTTAGGGTTTCTCAAGCCAGCTTTTTGCTGCACTGTTACAATAACATCCACATCAGGTTTCACAAACTATCTCTTTTACTGCTCAGCTTCAATGTCTCACAACTATAACATCAGGTTCCTCCAGTCACATTCAGTATTTATTGCATAGACATATCCATACCACATTCACTCAGATTAGTGATGGTTAATTATGTACATATCTATTCTTTGTTACTTCAGGTCCTTTCTTATGCCTCTTGTTTGCTCTTCCATCTGTTTCTAAACTTTGATCCCTTTTGTTTAATCACATTACATCTCTTTGTTTACTACAATTAGCAGGCAACACCTTGCCTCTCACTCATTTGTTTATTCATTATCACTGTCTTATAGTCAGCCTTGCTTTTCTGTAAATATTTTTAGTTTTTTCTTATAATAACAACCATCTGATGTTTCCACAGCACTTAGCTCTCTTACTTAATATTACTAGAGCGAAGAATGAAAGACGATAGTCAAAAGTTCTGAATGATGAAGAGGAAGAATGACAACACGAAACGAAAATGAAGTAGCATTGTCATTAACTCGAGTCCTAGTGTTCGTCAAACACTTAGCCTTTGCAAAGAGTGCAAAGCCCTCTGAGATTATTATTTACTCCTGGCTACGTCTCTTTTTGTACATATCTCTTTAGATCAATAAATTTTCTTAAGCCTAGCAGCTCATGAGACTTTACAAATTCCAATCGGTAAGCATTAGGGTGAGGTTTCTCTATTATCCTAAATGGACCCACATACTCGTCAGTAACCGTTTGGGTTTCTAAGGTAAGCTTTTTTGATTTCTCCTTGGTCTTTATTAAAACTAGATCACGTATTTGGAAGCTAGCAGGATTAGCTCTAGCATCTAATACTAATCTGATCGAGCCATCCTTCTTTGGTACTATAACCAGTGGGTTGTTATAAACACTTATTGCTCTTTCAATGATCCCCCACTCCAGCATATTCTGAATCAGGTCACGTACTGCTTCCTTGTGCACTTCAGGAACTGCAAACGGTTTTTTGAAAAATGGGCATCCTTTTTCACTGTAAAAAAACCACTAGTAATCTTTAACTATACCTGGCTGATCAGAAAATACTCCTATATGCTTAGTCAAAATTTGTCTTAGGTCATTTCTTTGTCCCTCATCTAGGTCACTTAATTCTACCAGTTCATCATTGACACTATCCAGCTAAGACGGATAAACTTCTTTACTCCCATCATACTCATTTTAGCCTTCCATTAGTTTTGTTGTGCTGCAAATACGTATTGGCAAGTCATTTAGCTCTTCATCCTCATTTGGTCTCTTACTTACGAATGGTACAGTGATAAGGTTACCATTAATTCAATCATTACACCATTGGTTCCGAAATTTAGCCATCCTTCGTGTGTACCAAGAAAATCGGCACCCACCACCATATCAACACTTAGTCCACTAATTACTAAGAAATTCTGCTTAATTGCTAACCCCTTTACCACTATGGGTAGAAATATTTCTTGCTTCACCACCTATTTGGTTTTTCCCGTTGCTACAATTATATTTAGGTCACTTACTAGCATCTTTACTACTTGCTTATTTGTTGGGAGTTCATTAACAAGATTTTGGGAGACAGCACACACCTCTGATCCTTTATCAATTAAACACTTTACATTTTCATCAAAAGCACTTATTTCTATTGTATTTTTTCTTATGTAATCTCTTTTATTTGCAGGTTGTACCTCGTCTAGTAAATCCTGCACCGTTTCCCTTTTGTCAAAATCTATATTCAGTGTGGATATCATATTTATGTTTACTAGGTCTTCCTCATTCTTAATATTATTACTACTAGTGGCAGCTCCTACCAGTCTGTCCACTATCGCTAAATTGAAACATCTTTCTAGAGTTTCCCTTTCTGTATTTACCTCTGTTTCTGCGACCCTATACGAGGTGTCGTCAGCATTATATAATTCATCCTCTTCTTCCTTTTCCTCCTCCTGTTCACTACTCTCAATTACGAGGTGCATTCAAGTTCTAAGGCCTCCGATTTTTTTTCTAATTAACTACTCACCCGAAATCGATGAAACTGGCGTTACTTCTCGACGTAATCGCCCTGCAGACGTACACATTTTTCACAACGCTGACGCCATGATTCCATGGCAGCGGCGATGGCTTCTTTAGCAGTCTGTTTTGACCACTGGAAAATCGCTGAGGCAATAGCAGCACGGCTGGTGAATGTGCGGCCACGGAGAGTGTCTTTCATTGTTGGAAAAAGCCAAAAGTCACTAGGAGCCAGGTCAGGTGAGTAGGGAGCATGAAGAATCACTTCAAAGTTGTTATCACGAAGAAACTGTTGTATAACGTTAGCTCGATGTGCGGGTGCTTGTCTTGGTGAAACAGCACATGCGCAGCCCTTCCCGGACGTTTTTGTTGCAGTGCAGGAAGAAATTTGTTCTTTAAAACATTTTCGTAGAATGCACCTGTTACCGTAGTGCCCTTTGGAACGCAATGGGTAAGGATTACGCCCTCGCTGTCCCAGAACATGGACACCATCATTTTTTCAGCTCTGGCGGTTACCCGAAATTCTTTTGGTGGCGGTGAATCTCTGTGCTTCCATTGAGCTGACTGGCGCTTTGTTTCTGGACTGAAAAATGGCATCCATGTCTCATCCATTGTCACAACCGACGAAAAGAAAGTCCCATTCATGCTGTTGTTGCTCGTCAACATTGCTTGGCAACATGCCACACGGGCAGCCATGTGGTCGTCCGTCAGCATTAGTGGCACCCACCTGGATGACACTTTTCGCATTTTCAGGTCGTCATGCAGGATTGTGTGCACAGAACCCACAGAAATGCCAACTCTGGAGGCGATCTGTTCAACAGTCATTCGGCGATCCCCCAAAACAATTCTCTCCACTTTCTCGATCATGTCGTCAGACCAGCTTGTGCGAGCCCGAGGTTGTTTCGGTTTGTTGTCACACGATGTTCTACCTTCATTAAACTGTCGCACCCATGAACGCACTTTCGACACATCCATAACTCCATCACCACATGTCTCCTTCAACTGTCGATGAATTTCAATTGGTTTCACACCACGCAAATTCAGAAAACGAATGACTGCACGCTGTTCAAATAAGGAAAACGTCGCCATTTTAAGTATTTAAAACAGTTCTCATTCGCGCCGCTGGCGGTAAAATTCCATCTGACATACGGTGCTGCCATCTCTGGGACGTATTGACAATGAACGCGGCCTCATTTTAAAACAATGCGCATGTTTCTATCTCTTTCCAGTCCGGAGAAAAAAAATCGGAGGCCTTAGAACTTGAATGCACCTCGTACTTCAAAAAACCTATCAAGTACCACTTCGACCCCTGCTCCATTATTGATTCCACAACTGTCAGATAGTTCCTCCTCTTTTTCGCTGTGCAGATTTACCTCCACCTCCTGATTCAAAACCTTATTATTAGTACTTATCTCCTCTACAAATGTGTTCTTATTACAGATGTTACTACTTCTGTGCTTCCTTAACTTTACATTGGTTAATTCTCTTGCCTCTTGCTGCTCCCAGTTATTCTCCCCTTCTTTTTTAGTGACTACGTTAATACTAGGTTGTTGTACTGGTGCCGTTCTTACAAATGGTTTCGCCAGCGGGTTCAACCGGTAATGTTGTTGTCTACGAGCGCCAGCCTTCTTGTAGACTCTTAGCAGTTTTCCTGTCGAGGTACGTCACCGCTAAGTGACGTCCTCCGCCAGCTGGTTGCGTCTTCTCCTGGCAGCTGTCTACAGTCGCCATACTGAACTCGGTCGCTGACCCATAAGTCCGACCTCTCCCTCGTGATCGACCTCGGTATCCGCTTCCTCTCTGTACACTCATTCTGTTTATCTTTACGCTGGCTCGATTTTCATTTTACCTAACAAGATGTCGATACTCTCCCCTCGCTCTGTCCTCCTCTTTTAGTACAGATTCTACACGTTCAAGGTATTGCACGAATTTATCTACATTATCTCTAGGTGAAGATATAATCTTGTTCTTCCAATACCAAGGTAGCTTATTTTCTACCCCCATAACTATTTGTTCAGTTTCTACCTTAGCACTAAGATAGTATAGAGTAGTTACCCACCTCTGTACGAATCTTTTTATCCCCTCTTTCTTGAGGTCGTATTTTTCCCCAGACCAAAACTGATTTAGCACATCCATTTGCTTACGATTTCCCCAGCACTCTTCAAAGAAGGCTTGCTTAAATTCCTGTAACTTACTATATTTTTCTGAGGCCAAGTTTCCCCAGATTCTTGCCTCCCCCATTAAGTTAAAAGTAGTTAACACGATCTTCCGCTTATCACTCCACACTTTAGGCAAGATATCTTCAAAGTCATTCCAAAATTCACCGGCATGCACACTTTTACTTGGATCAAACTTGAGCAACTGACGATGTGTATCATAATCAATCTCAGTGGATTCTATTATTCCACTAGAAATAATGCTACCACTACTGTTAGTAACACACTGTTCTACTTTTGCTATTCGACAGTCATGCTCACACAGTTGCTCATTTGCACTGTTACTGAATTGATTAAGATGGGTTTCCAAGCCAGTGACTTTATTTATTACCTGTGCCCCAAGTTTTTCACACTTTTCACTTTCTTTCAATTTACATTCTAATGCTGCGTGATTTATTTCACCATAGTTTTCCACCCCTTGGATATGTTCACGAGCCTTGACTATCACTGATTTAACATGCACTTTACACTGGTGGTGGTCATCAGTAACTTGTTCTATCTGTGTTGTTAATTCACTTTTTGCTTTAACAATAGATTGTGTAGATTCCTGTTTAGCCTGATTGATTTCAGTTTTTACATTATTGTTAAGCACTGCCATGTCGTGATTCCAAAATTCTCTTAGATCTGAAATTTTTTTATCCAGTTTAGATTCTATTTCAACACTCATATTACTCATTTTTGAATCCAACCCACTCATTTTTGTATCAATATCACACCGCATTTTACTTATTTCAGATTCCATCTCATCACTTAATAACGTTCCCATTTTGTCATATTAGTATCAAAACCACTCATTTTTGTCAATAGATTCATTAACATTCCTGCTACACTATCTTTCGCTCCATCATTGACGGACACCAATTGCGACGTAACGCGCTCTTTCGCATATCGACGGTGGCTCTGCAACATATATTGTCCACCTACCTCGATACTGTTGCAGATCTGCACACGTAACTCCTGACTGCAGCTACTTAAGAGATCTCAGAAAAGCAGTGTTAAAGCAAATGAGATTTCATAACTATACGTCGGAGGCCGCTATAAGTACAAAAAGCTGAAAAGAAATGGGTTGCTGCTCAAATTTCTAAGTTCAAAGGTCCTTTTAAACTTGCATTAGGATTTTTATTGCTATTAAGCAAGATCATCAGCCCACAAGTGTTCAAATCATTAAAGTTCCAGTTCACACTCCTCGTCACATTCAAACAGCCAGAACTGCTCTCCATAGATACTCAGTAATAAAAATAAAAAATAAATAAAATCTTATTTGTCTTATTTAGTACCGTCACACTTTTATTTCAAAGTTTACACACGCGATTTTCTGCAGAACAAAATATCTCTCGACTCTTAAAATTTCACAGATAGTTAATGGTAAACACCAGCTTCCTTTATCATGGTACCGAAACGCGGAAGTCACAATATCACTTCATTTTACACATAATGCGTTCAGACACATTCAGCATGTCTGGCTCCTTCTAAAGCTAGTCCACCACCTCCTACTCTCTGCCTCTACAAGCATCTCTATCTACTGCGTTAGATGGCAACCGCCTCCCTTCTTATTGGCTGTACAGAATTACGGTCAATTAGAACTGACTTTCAGGGCGTGGCTCGTGCCAAAATCTAGGAAGAACCAACCACTGCTCTCAGCTCACTGACGTCATTAAAATAAGCAACTCAAGACTCTCTTGCTAAAGAAATAAAATGAAATAAACTTTAAGCTGTACTTTACGTCTATAATTTAACTATATAGTCGCGAACGTTCTGGCTGTCTCTTACATATTCAAACATGCTTTGACATCCTTCATCCACTAGTAGGGGAACCACTGGTGGATTCGATCCCACGATACAAAGCTGGGACACTTTGCAAGTTCCCATAGAGAATTAAAAACTGAAAATTTAATATTGGCGTATGTCCCAAATACACTCACACATGTACTCTCTTTCACACTCATCCTAACACAAAACATAAATATCTATGAAACTTCCTGGCAGATTAAAACTTTGTGCCGGACCGAGACTCGAAGTCGAGCCTTTGTCTTTCGCGGGCAAGTGCTTTACCATATGAGCCACCCAAGCAAGAATCGCGCCCCGTCCTAAAAGCTTCACTTCTGCCAGTATCTCGTTTCCTACCTTCCAAACTTCACAGAAGCTCTCCCGCGAACCTTGCAGAACTAACACTCTTGAAAGAAAGGATATTGCAGAGACATGGCTTAGCCACAGCCTGGGGGATTTCTCCAGAATGAGATTTTCACTCTGCAGCGGAGTGTGCGCTGATATGAAACTTCCTGGGAGATTAAAAGCGTGTGCTGGACCGAAACTCGAGCACTTGCCCGCGAAAGGCAAAGGCCCTACTTTTCACACGCTGCAGTCACGCCATATTGTCATGACACACGTCTGCGGGCACAGCATCGCCCGTTGCAGATCGTATAAAATTCTGACTGCTTACACTGGAGCCCACATAAATTCATAGAAGAAAGCTTTAATAGACAAATTGGCGATCGCTCCCTAGCTGTTATGCCTCACACTGTAGGTTCAAATACACTTGTGTACTCTGCCGAGAGTCGAAGTCTGCTATTAGTTCCGCCACAGACGGGTATACATCGATAGCAACCCGGTGGTCATAATATTGTGGCTGATGAGTGTATGTCATTCAGCTACGATAGCTAAAAATAAGTCGGTTTGAAAAGTGATCCTACAGTCAAAATTCTAAGGCCGCAATTTTGCGAATCAAACAAAAGTAAAACTGATTAATGATAAATAACTGACAAATACCTTAGCATCAGTAACGGAAGATCACAAAGTAAAACTGATTAATGATAAATAACTGACAAATACCTTAGCATCAGTAACGGAAGATCACACCCATGGTTTAATTTTTGTTGAATTGATTACTTACTCAGCTATAATAACCACAATACACAAAATTGTATCCTTAGGAAAGGTATAAAAAGATACGACAAACAAAAACTAACGATAACGGTATATATGCACTAAAGTTATATACGGGGTGATTATAATTAAAAGTCTTATATCTTCAAGAATGATTTTGGCTGAAGAGTGAAGTATTGTACAGCCTCCCTGCTCCGCCATACGGGAGGGAGGGGGGGGGGGGCGTTATGCGAAAAAGAAAATATGAAGATTTTACTGCTTTAAGCGTCAGAATATGAAAAATGAAAGATGCGAGGTTCACGGCTGTTCCTCAGTTTGCCTCTGATATGCTCGGCAGGACTGTCTCGATGCAGGATCTGGCACTGCTGGTAGAGCTCTTTTACGACACTGTATTCCAGTAGCTCTGCAGAAGTTCCGGACACTCACTGGTATAAAGAAAGGTGTTGGTCCGATGCCTGCCGATTATCTGGAGAAAATGATTACCAAGTTCGAAAAGATAGGGTTTATGAAGCGCAGTGTGGCAGAGACAGTAAACCAATCGATACGATGTCAGTAGAAGATGTGGACACGGCACTGAAGCAGAGGTCGAGTGGTGGTGTGCAAACATGTAGTGCACGGGGAATTGCCCTAACTTTGGACATGCCTCTGGGCGCGGTGCATAAAATTCTATGAAACATCCTGCATTGCTATTCTATTCTAAGTCCTTTGCTGTCTCTGTCACAATGTTACCGACTAACTTCAAAGTTTTTATTTCTTCTCCCTGAACTTTAATTCCTACTCCAAATTCTTCTTTTCTTTCCTTTAATGCTTGCTCAACATGCAGATTCCACAACATCGGTGACAGGCTACAACCCTGTCTGATTCCCTTCTCAACCACGGCTTCCCTGGCGTATCCCTAGACTCTTATAACTGTCATCTGGTTTCTGTTGGAGTTAGGAAGAGAGTATTCCAATCGGCACTGTCAAAAGCTTTCTCAAAGTCTAGATATTCTATAAGCACAGGTTTGCCTTTGCTCATATATGAGAAGTCGCAGGGTCAATAATGCCTCGCATATTGATACAATCTCAGAATCGAAACATATTCCCCGAGGTTGGCTTTAACTAGTTTTTACATTCTTGTGTAAAAAATTCGTGTGAGTATTTTCCTACCATGACTTGTTAAGCTGATAGTTCTGTAATTTTCACACCTGTCAGGATCTGCTTTCTTTGGAATTGGAACTATTATATTCTTCTTGAAGTCTGAGGGTATTTCGCCTGTCTCATACATATCGATCACCAGATGGAAGAGTTTTATCATGGCTGGCTCTCCCAAGGCTATCAGCGGTTCTCACGGAATGTTGTTTCGACTTAGGTCTTTCAGTGCTATAATTAATTCTCCATCAGTATAATATCTACCATCTCATCTTCATCTACGTCCTCTTCCATTTCCATAATATTGCCCACAAGTGTATCTCCCTTGTATAGACGCTCTATACACTGCTTCCTCCTTCCTGCTTTCCCTTCTTTGCTTAGGATTCGTTTTCTATCTGAGCTCTTGATATTCATTCAGGTGATTCTGTTTTCTCCAAAGGTCTCTCATTTTCCTGTAGGTGGCATTTGTCTTAACCTTAATGATATATGCTTCTACATCCTTATATTTGTCATCTTGCCATTCCTGCTTAGCCGTTTAGCACTCCCTGCTGATCTCATTTTTCAGACCTTTCTATTCCCGTTCGCCTGCTTCATTTATTGCAGTTTTATATGTTCTCCTTTCATCAATTAAATTCAATATCTTTTGTGTTACTCGAGAATTTCTAGTAGCCTTTGTCTTTTGCCTACTTGATCCTCTACTGCCTTCACAATTTCATGTTTCAGAGCTACCCATTCGTCTTCTGCTGTATTCCTTTCCCCTTTTCTTGTCAATCGGTCCCTAATGATCCCTCTGCAACTCTTTGCAATCTCTGGTTCTTTCAGTTTATGCTGGTCCCATCTCCCTCAATTCCTACCTTTTCGCAATTTCTTCAGATTTAATCTACAGTTCCTAACCAATAAATAATGGTCAGAGTGGATATCTACCTCTTAAAATGTCTTACAATTTAAAACCTGCTTTCGAAATCTCTGTCTTACATAAATAATATGATACTTTCCGATGTCTCCAGGTATCTTCGACGTATAGAACTTTCCTTCATTATTCTTAATGCAAGTGTTAGCTATGATTAAATTTTGCTCTGTGCAAAGTTCTACCAGGTGGTTCCTTTCCCCAGTTCATATTCATCTACCACCTTTCCTTCTCTACCCTTTCCTACTACCGAATTCGAGTACCCCATGACTACTGAATTTTGGACTCCCTTAATAATCAGAATAATTTCTTATGTCATCATACATTTCTACAATCTTTTCATCATCTGCTGAACTAGTTAGCACATAAGCCGTATATTCACCTCATCAAAAGGCCTATTTCTCCTGCCAACGAACTTCACTAACTCCCACTATTAGTAACGTTAACCTATCCACTTCCCTTTTTACATTTTCTAACCTATCTGCCCGGTTAAGGGACCTGACATGCTCTGATCCGTAGAGCGCCATTTTTGTTTCTCCTGATAACCACGTCCTCCTGAGTAGTCCCCGCCCGGAGATCCGAATGGGGGACTATTTAGCTCCGGAATATTTTACCCAAGAGGACGCCATCATCATTTAACCATACAGTAGAGCTGCATGCCCTCTGAAAAAATTACGGCAATAATTTCCCTTTGTTTTCACCCGTTCGTAGTACCAGCACAGCAAGGCCGTTTTGGTTGATGTTACGAGGCCAGATCAGTCAACCGTACAAACTATTCTCCCTGCAACTACTGAAAAGGTTGCTGCCACTCTTGAGAAACTATACGTTTGTCTGGCGTCTTTACAGGTGCCCCTCCGCTGCGGATGCACCTACAGTACGGTTATCTGTATTGCTGACGTGTGAGACACGGAAGCCTCCCTATCAACGGCAAGGGCCATGGTTATGGGGGAGGCAGAATATACCTGACAAATTTCAAACAAACTACCTCTTTAGTACTGAATAGTCTCACATTTTTCCCAGTGCTATAAAGAGAAGTAACATGGGATCGTGTCTAGACTTCCTGCAAGCCACTCATGAGGTGCACACCATGCTCGGCGTTTGTTTCGTGTTCCTCACTCTCTCCTCTTCTTCTTTTACCCACTCGACGAGCGCTTTTTTCTGTTTCCTACACTACAGATGGTTGCACTAAAATGAGCTGCACACGGCAGTTGTAACTGCGTCCGATCGCCTGACTGTTCATGAGAGAGCACAGCTTGCTGCACGTTATGGTGCACAGGTGGTGGCGTGCGAGGAATGGACGGAATGCCAAAATTCATCCAGAGACAATAAATGATTCTCACACATAGTTAATTACCGCAAGTTCGGTAAAAAGAGCAAGAAAATCTTGTTGTCGATCCACGTCTCTATCCCATGATTCAGTGCAGGGAAAGTTTGTACACAGTCCTTCGAAATCTACACGCCGGGCAGAACGTCACACTGGACCTACAAAGTGCGTGTTGTGTCAGATCCTGCATAAAGAACTGAATTATTTGACGTGGAAAAATCATCACGTGCGACAGCTGGCACAGAAAGCCTGTGATCGCAAGACAATTGGGGGAGTCGACGATAGGTTGGCACGAATATTGGCTCAGTAATTTAATAATACCATCTGGCGTGACGAAGCCGTGTTCCATGTGGGATGTTTTATCAATAGACGCAGTTGTCATTACGGGCAGAAGAGGTTCGTGGTAGAGAAGACGCAGTCTGGCCCGTAAGTGACTGCATGGTGTGGAGTGACTGCCACAAAATGTTGTCGGGCCATTTCCCTGCACGACACAGCGTACGCAGAAGTCTACCAGTAGATGCTCGAAAATTATGTTCTGCCCAAGATATCTGCACGGGATAATGTCGAAGACATTAGTGTTTTGCTAGATGGTGCACCGCCTCATTTTGAAAATATCGTACGTTCGTGGTCGGATGATTAGTTTCTAGGAGGTTGGCTGTGAAGATGCGGACCTCTTCAGTGGCCTGCAGGAAATCCAGACGTGATACCATGTGACTTCTTTTTACAGAGGTGTACCGGACGAAATCTCGCACGCTTGAAGTATTCGAAGCACGGAATTGGGACGCTAATAAAAACGTCTATGAGATTAAATGGACAAAATGTTATGTATATACAACTAATATCAATGATGGAACTATGTACGTCCGATAACTCTTATTTCATTTACGCAGATCCGTAGCTGAGATGGTTTTTGGAGCTGATGATGGTCTGAACCTAGAGTGAAACCGATATTCTGATAAAATGCACCATTTCCCTTTGTACTGGTTAGTGAAGTTCTTGACATTCATTTTAGGTGTACAACACCACTTGCATAAGAAATTTCTAGAAAGAGAAGTTGTTCCGGATATGCCGCACGAACAGGTTCACAAGTTGTGTTAATGACCAAATAGATAAAATGAACAGTGATTGATCTAAAGGTTTTATGGGGATGGTACCGCGCCATGTTGTATAAAACCACTGCTGGAGAAACCCAGTCATGGTACAATCATGGCACATAACAATAGACGCGGTACCATACCCAGAAAATTTTTATGTCGACTGCGGAAGCGCTGGTGGTGCTGGTAAGTTCCAACGGGACCAAACTGCTGAGGTCATTGGTCCCTAGGCTTACGCACTAATTTATCCAACGTACGCTAAGGGCAACATACACCCATGCCCAAGGGAGGACTCGAACCTCCGACCTGTGAGGGTGAGGGGGAGGGGTGGGGTGGAGGCAAAAGTGCGTGGCAAGCCGCCCAAGACCAAGACCACGTGGCGCCGCGGAAGCCTAGGAAGCCTGTACACTTGTATGAAGAGTCATCTCTCAGGTTTTCTCTACGTGATTGATTAAAGGCGTGCTTCCGGGTGGTCTGAAGAGTTGCTACCCCGTTTTATGCCCAATATTTCGACGGCAGACCCAGGTCAACCAATCGTGGTAAAGTCCGACGAGTGTTTCATGCACCTTAAGCACGTTCTGGCGCCATTGTATTGCATGTTCGACGGAAACTATTATGAACAAAGTGATGGCTTGACGATGGAGAGTCCGTTATTGCCTGTCGTGGCGTAAGTATATTCTCAACACTTTGAATCGAAGTTGAAACCAACGTCTTTCCATCGATACGTGGGAAAACGTTTGTGTTGTGGCCAGACAGAGCGGAAAACCTTATAGAGTTCCTGGGACATATAAAGCCTATCCACCCTAATACAGAATTCACGATGGAACTTGGAAAAATGGGTCAGCTACCTTCTCTCGCTGTGCTAGTCAAGAGAAGAACAGATGGATCCCTGGATTACAAAACATACGCACACTGACCTCTGTCTCGATACCTCGAGCCGCCAATACCCGTCAAAAATAAATTCCTATGCTGAAGACTGTGGCCCTAGAGCTCGATTACTCCCGGACAAGGAGAGCCCCGACGAAGGATTACAATGGCTACGAATAGTGTCCCGCACGGACGGATACTCAGTTCGCCAAACGGAATGGGAGTTACAGTCACTGCCTGAGAAACAGCTTGAGACTGAGACAGAAGAAGAGAAGCCGAGAATCGTTTATCCACTTTACCCTGGCGCCATATATCCAGGGAGGACCGTAGACTACTACGGACACGTGGTATGCAATGTTTTTGGGTACCTTCAAGTAAGATAAGAAATATTGTTTGCAATGTTAAGGACCGTCTTGATATCCGAAGGCCGGGTGCGCATCGTATTCCATGCGTACGTTGTGCGTCTTACGTGGGGCTGTCGAGAGCAGATGGAAGGAACATGAGTGGACACACCCGACTAAAAGAAGCAACAGTGCCTCGAATAAAATCATTAAATTAAATACGGCGAGACCAGTGTCATGGTGCATACACTGAGTTTGTCTAAATAACTATGTCGGACAACATACAAAGAATGTACCGATGTTTGAATTTAAACGAGCCGCAAGTACACCGTAAACATAAGTTGTTGCCTCAGACACTTTTCAGAGCATGTAGTTATCTATAACGAATTACTTTATGAAAACTGACACAGAACCAGTCAGGTCTTTATAAGATTTCAAAGTGGTACAGAGTTTGACAGCTTGCTGTTAGCGCATAGAAATGCCAAATTTTGGGACACGCATAACGGGAATATTGACGTGTAATAACCATAATATCAATTAGTTAGAGCTGAAATCAGTTAAATCATACAATTGCCTGAGTGCATCAGCTTGCGGTTTCAAATGGACTGGCGTATAGGTTCAGTCTGTAGTCAAGGAGGTTGCGCAGTGCAGTTCATTGGTGGACACTGGCTAAATGCAGTCAGTTTACAAGGGAGTTAATTTATAAAACTAACATGTAAGTCATCCTAAATCGTTGCTCTGTAGTTAGTTGGGCACATACTGAAAATCCCTAACTGGGGACACTAAACTTATATGAAGAAGAGCAACAAGAAGTTTCTTCGTTCCACGTTGGAGTGTCACGGAAGTTCTGAAAACCTGAAACGTCATATGCTTGAAGCTTCTCCGAGAAATTGTACCTTCAGAGTATCTAGGACCAGTACTGAGGAGCCACTTAATACACCAGAACTAACTGCGTGTCCCAACGTCAAGACTACATCAAATTACGAGTAATTACAACGCGCACAGAGAAATTTCAGCAGTCATTATGCTCGCGCTTAATATCTGGTACAATGTGAAGTACCCTCTGCCACGCATTTAACAGCACATTGTGGTGTACAGGGACTTGCCTCCAGAGCTTTACATCATCACGTGTGTGAAGTGGTTTTTCGATTTTGCTAGTTTCATTCATAAATAAAGCATGAGTCTACACAAATGATAGAAATGGATGTTTGTATGTATGTATGTATGTTCCACATCTCCTGCAAAACTAATGAACCGATTTGAACTTACCTTGGTGCACATATCATCTACTGTCTGGAAAGAATTACTGTAGGTATAAGAACCACCAGGTTGGGGAGAATGCAATAACGTAGATAGAGAAGGTAGGAGGAGGAGATGGAGAGATATCAAGGGGACAGGTGTTGATAGGCACAGACAGGAGGAGAAGAAGAAGGAGGAGATAGACAGGGATAGCGCAGGGGTAAATGGACAGAAAGTGGACACAGAAAGGAAAGAGGAGTTGATGGACTGTAGCAGGGGCAGGATGATACATTCAGAGCGACTGGGGAAGGGAAGATGAAGGCACGGTAGAGGAATAAATGGTCAGAGAAAGAGAAAAAGATGGGCAGAGAGAGGTGAGAGGAGGAGATGGACACAGAAAGGAGGGGAGGAAATGAACAGGGGGAGGGGGAGATGGACAGAGAGGAGGTGAACAGAGAGTGGGAGGTGGACAAGGTGCACAGAGGGAGTGGGTCGCTGAGATGGACAGAGAGATGGGGAAGGACATGATGGATTATTAGAAGATTGAAATGAATACATATCTGGGGAAAGCCGAGTTTGCAGCTAAAGCTCGCGTCATGTAAGACGGCGGGCCGAGCGGTTCTACTCACTACAGTCTGGAACCGCGCGACCACTCCGGTCGCAGGTTCGAATCCTGCATCGGGCATGGATGTGTGTGATGTCCTTAGGTTAGTTAGGTTTAAGTAGTCCTAAGCCCTAGGGGACTGATGACCTTAGAAGTCCCATAGTGCTCAGAGCCTTTTGAACGTAAGACGGCGCTTCCATGCATAGAGGCGGAACAGTGAAGGGATGAGAAATGCGCATGCCCAGCAGCAGAGAGCGGGTAAACAAGTCCACATTGCCGAACTGCGTTACTGCGGACTATAGTCAGGCTCATTTGCCTACGTTACATCGCATTATATGTGCAAATCTATGAGTTGAATAGTAAAATTAAAATCAATTTCGATCAATCACCATGAGAGAGATATTAATTCGCATCTTGACGACGCTGCATACACTGTTCCACAGATTAACTCTGCGTGAAGTCGGGAGGCGAGAACAGCTGAGACAGTTTTGTGAAGACATGAAGTACAATTTTTCTCAAAGTGACAACTGTCTAACGACAAGATTATTGAAACTGCTTCCAATTATTATGATTTATTTTGATCTGAACTTTATTATAAGTAAATATTTAATACACAACAAAATTGACTTCAAGCACAAACCGAAATAGCCGGCCGGGGTGGCCGAGCGGTTCTAGGAGCTACAATCTGGAACCACACGACCGCTACGGTCGTAGTTTCGAATCCTGCCTTCGGTTAGTTAGGTTTAAGTAGTTCTAAGCCCTAGGGGACTGATGACCACAGACGTTAAATCCCATAGTGCTCAGAGCCATTTGAACCATTAGAACAAACCGAAATCATTATATTTTCTTGACAACTGCTTCTACTCAGTTGGATTTTTAAAAATGTGTATAAGCGTGTGTGTTAATGCGTTTTACTGCTCATAAAAAAGGATTAGTGGTAGACAAGATTTACGAAGAGACTATCGTAAAAATGGTCAGTAAGTTTTCATATTTTTCGTTGTTAAAGGGCATTATGAGTGTAAACTAACTCATTCGACATTACAGTCAGAGACCGCATTTATAATCCATTGAACAAGCAAACAATCAACAACTATCTGCGAATAACGCGAGGGAGTAATGACCGATAACAACGAAAACCACCGATATTTTGACAAGTAACAGTTACTGTCATTTTAGAGCCTTATCCAGTTCGTGCCTTGAAAATGGCAGGGTTTTACACGTGGAAATATGAGACTTATCTCGAATTTGTCCAGCTACAAATGGCTCAAATGGCTCTGAGCACTATGGGACTTAACATCTGAGGTCATCAGTCCCCTAGAACTTAGAACTACTTAAACCTAACTAACCTATGGACATCACAAACATACATGCTCGAGGCAGGATTCCAACCTGCGACAGTAGCGGTCGCGCGGTTCCAGACTGAAGCGCCTAGAACCGCTCGGCCACCCCGGCCGGCTATCCAGCTACATTCTTGCGTGTTATTAGAGCATACAACATGGTGGGAGAAGCTTAACTTCTCCTTGGGCAATAGGTTGAACATTAAAGTCTGCATAACTCAAAGGATAAAAAGTCCTAATCAAAATGGATAGGAAGTTCTCATTATTATGTACGCAACTGATATGTTGACAAACACATTTAAACCTAAGAAATATTATTATTTTGTTCCAAAATCTACATCACAATACCAGCGTCACTTCTATCTGAATATGTTTCCGACCAATCTGACTGTAAATTTATAATGTCTGGTTCAGAGCTTACATCCGTTATCACTTCCGTATCAAAATTATTCTTTCTGAAGCTTTTCAGCATGCCGCACAGACTGTGCCCACGCTACAGGTGGGATGTAGCCTATTGCCTCATGCACAAGTGATTCAGTCAACGATATCTTGAAATTTTTTTTCTCCCTCATAGCCCAAATTAATTCGGTTGGGCTTAACTGACAGTGATACGTGGGTAAACACAAAACTGTGTGACCCCATTCACGTGCAAAGAACTCTAGTTTGTACGTTCTGTCACGTGACGTATAAATTAACGAACTGCAGGAGACCGGCACGAGTCTGGTTTATAGTGTGCTTAATACTTTTATTTTTAAGCCAGGGAGAAACATCCGCTTTTCTGGTGTTTATACTTGGTGTTTTCTCGGTAACAGTTGAGTTATAACTGGCAATGAATGGCTTCGAAGCAAGGTATGACAAGAATTGTGAAACACGTCATGAAACTGACAACGTTCGTTTCAGAATGGTAGTCACTGCTGTTTTTCTTACATGTAATTGCAAGTTTACTCTCAGAAAGAAAACCAGAAGGAGAGTCAGCATACAGAATAATTATCCAAGAACCTATTCCTATGAAAACTTTAAAACCGCCAGTACCATCACTCTTTTTCCGGTAGAACTTCCTGGAATGATTATAATTGACCCACGTTTCATCAAGATAATACGGTGTCGTACTACCTCCTCCTCTTGTATTGTGAATCTTTACATGGGGTGTAGTTGACCACCAACCAATGTCTTTTAAAATTCTTTAGATTGTCGAAACGCTTACCACTGAAGCTAATTTTCTCCTGCATAACTGTAACACGTTTTTGTAATGTCGGGCATTCATCATTAACGTGGAGTACTTCAAAACATCGTTGTTAAGACCGTCCATTTCTGTTACAGGTTCCTTGCGATATCGATGCTTTCCAGGGGACACGAAACCAACTTTTTCTTTTGTTCCTAAAACTCTGACACTTTCGTTTACAATTCTCTTTACAATTCTCTTTCCGAGACCACATGGCTCTGGAGTCCGTTCTTGTGTCTTCAGATGTTAACAGCAGTCTTGTGTCTTCAGATGTCAACAGCAGGAGACCTCCTTTCAAATTCTCGTTTGGAAAAGTTATAAATGCGGTAAATAATCTCGCTCACCTTCTTGTGAAGCACTTCACATTTATTGCCGTCACCTGGCCCTTTCTTTAATCGCACTTACACTTTTACAGATACACATTCACATCTATACTGCTACAAGAAAAAAAAAACAGTTGAATGAATAATTTGGTTATCGCGAAGTACGGCAACAGTGCATCATTTAGGAGCGAGATTCTCACTGTCTAGCTGTAACTTGCTGAAAGCCGCTCGGAAAGAGAATGAATATTATTGGCTATCAGTGGCTAGTGGAGGCAGGTGCGCAGAACTGTTGAAAACTAGGCCGGCTTTCAACGCGATGCGGACTTCAGTGTCGCATAAAAGTGTTTTTACTTAATAGAATGTGAACTCGCTGTTTCGTCCTCTCCCCCAAATCCACCAACCAACCAACCGAAATTTAGCGGAATGGCGTATTCCATAAACTCTTGCTACTGGAGGCTGTTCTGGTATGGAAAGTAGCGTGGAATTATTTTATCGACAATAGATGTCGCCTAAAACTTGGCTTTCTCAATCGACTGGTACACGCGAATAACTACCCAAGTAACACCATACTTTGTACTACTGCTTTCAAATTTTAATCGATCGCTTCAGTGGTGAAGAACATCAAGGTAAAGTGTCCAATATCGCCGAATTTCATTTTCAAATAGTTTATTGCCCGCGTAATTGCATAATTTTTCAAATATTTTGTTGTAAGTGCCCATTTCTAGTGATCCTGCCAAGATAACCCTTGAGTGCGAGGACGCAAGTTCAGTCTTTAGATAAGCTCGTTTGAAAGTTTTAACAATTACGAAAGGAAAACATTAGCTGCTGATGACTCTTCATACGCATCGGGAGGGCGCCAGAAAATGAGTGTCTGGGAGGTGCAGAGATCAACCTTTCATGGAGTGTGTGTACTACACTTCACAAACCGGACATTATCGTCAGTCAAGAAATATTCGAAACAAACCAGTCACTTGCGCCATTAAGATCGAATGAAAAATGACGCGTCACAGTGATCACAAAGGTTCGCCCCATCAGGATCAAAGGCGAATTCTTTGAGACTTACTAACCATGCGTGACGTTCAGGTTGGTAGCCACTCTTAAAAAAACAGTCATATTGATGTAACAGAGTCAGGAGAATTTATGGAATATGATTTCTTGCAACCGAATGCGAAGCAGTCTCTCCTTGAGTTTAACGCGAAACTGGCTCTCCTTTAAGTCTTAGCTGCAGATAATGCGGTAATATGTTTCATAGGCACGAAAAAAGCAAACATCCACAGGAAGAAATTGTCCATTACTTCAGGTGGTTTGAGTTGCAATGTCACACACTTTTCAGGAGGGGTAGTTTTCCCTAAAGGAGAATGATTTTTAAACGCAGTGCTGGAACCTAACAAAGCAAGTTATTTTGACCAACTGTTGCCCAAAATCAGTACTCATACCATAGTTGTAATTCTCTTACGCTCATTTTTCCACTCTTCGTTGCTGTGAAGTAAATATTCCCTATTGCCTTTGCAAGATCACATGAGAAAGAATCGTAAAGGACAGAGCACATAAAATTTATCGCAGCACAATAAATAACGTTCCAGCCATTTTGCTATCCAGATCAGCAATCGGCATAACTGTATGCTACTTGATTTTGATCCAACTCTCTTGGTACATCTAATTTACAGTATTCCTTTCATATGCATTTCCTCGTCATATCCCGATTGGAGATTTGTTTACCTCATCCACAAATTTTCAGGCCGATCCGCAGCTTGCTGCGCATCGTCAAATTAACGCTCTGTTTGAAATTTCGTTCCCTTACGTCTTCCAATTCCATTTCCCTTGAAATCACTACTTTCTATATCTCAGGCACATCCTGTAAATTTTATCCAGCATTATTGAAACGCGTTTTTGTAACAAATGCGACTTGTCCTCTCTTGAATATCCGTAGCTTTTCTTATCTAGTGCACGGACATATTGCTACCGACTTATCCGAAATCTGTTGATAATTGTTTTTCTACTATGCAGGGGATAGTCTTGCATGGACGTAATTATGTTACTACCCGCTCCTTGGACAACGACGGGTCCTTTACTACGTTTCACTGGAGAGGATGATGAACTACGCGGTTTGACACCTGTTTCAATATTACTTTCACTTGTTAAGCACTTATCGTCATCATTGTACTCCTTGTAAGCGTTGTCCGTACAGTCCCATCTTTCAGAAACAGTAACATTTCATCTGCCACTTCTTTCTTTCTCTACGGAATTCCTTCGGTTCCTTTACGACAAAATATCAACTTCGGCAAGCGTTGTTGTAGATATAACGCAATATATGCTTTGTTTGTCATTGACATCGCTCTGCTCTTTACTAACAACACTAGTACTGTTGTGACTTACTCGTCGACTAAGCAGTTCAACTACACTCCGTAGCCTCATGCTGTGCTCACCGTTGGGTACCTCCACTAACCAACCCCCCCCCCTCCCTCCCCACGCCCCACACACACACACACACTGTTGACCCTAGCAGCTTATATTGTGGTTGTGTGGGAGACAATTCGTGGGGCGTCGAATTCCGTAAACATCATCGGTCTCCTACATCTATATCTACATTTATACTCCGCAAGCCACCCAACGGTGTGTGGCGGAGGGCACTTTACGTGCTACTGTCATTACCTCCCTTTTGTGTTCCAGTCGCGTATGGTTCGCGGGAAGAACGTCTGTCTGAAAGCCTCCGTGCGCGCTCGAATCTCTCTAATTTTACATTCGTGATCTCGCGACCTCGCGCTCAAGAATTTCCCTGTAAGGCACATACTTAAAAGTACAGCTGTTACTACTTCTGTAGTATCCTACACTACCACTCCGTGAAGGTACAAGTACCTACTTAAAGCGCTAGTGTTGGTCAGAAGGAAGGTAAATGTGCGTCTAAAGCATTCTCACTGCTTGTGTTATAACTGTTATATTTCTATACTTATTAGTAGAACAGACTGATATTGTAACATTTATGATATTAATACGATTCGTACATAAAACATTGATTGTATACTACTCTAATAACGCTGCTAACTACATTGTATTAATCCTACCGATGACAACATATGATATTTAGAAACGGATGGAAATCGTGGGCACTGTTATCGCTTTAATAACAGTTTACATAATTTATAGTAAAATTAGTTTTTACTGGTGTGAGTTACGGTGAAAAAATATTAGAACGGTAAACAAATCACTGCTTCTCTCCTGCATCATGGTAGAGTTTTTGAGTAAAAACATTGTAGTTACAGGCAGAGGAAAGGAGACAGGTGATGAAACGTATGACGCGATATGAAATATGTCAGCTGCACCTTTGTGATGCGGGCGATCAGCACTTGCGATATGGTCGCCCGGCTGCACGAGAACAAAAATGGCCCGCTCTCTGCCGACGAATGGTTATCGGAAGAGCGGAGATACAGCTGACAGCTGACAGGGAAACGATTCATGCGCAGCTCCGAATCTACGCTATTTCCGAACCAGGACAAAAACTTGATAGTAACGCCCCTCCCCTTCCATTCGAGCGTTTCAGATAGGCCGCCGGAAAAAAAAATTCAAAAATATGTTCATTTTCTAGCACACTTGTCTCCGAGGATGTATAAAAGATATATGTTCGAGGAAATGTAAGACGTGTTATTTGGTCTTATGTGTGCCAAAGTGCAGAGCCACCCCTCTTCACACAGCATTCTTCTGTCGCACGTCACTGTATTTCGCTTCAAAAGTGTATATTTTGTAATAGAAGCCATAAAATCAACATTCAGGAGAGCGGAAATTAAAACGTTCTGTGGGTGCCTCTTCTACTCCCAGTCGGCCTGTTTCATATCATACCCACTTTAAAAAAGCTCACAATTTGCACTCTTTATTGCCTATTAGCTAATAACTTTGTCTTTAGTGTGACATGATATTACATATAGGAAACAGAAAACCAGCAAAAACAAGAGACCAGCAAGACAGTACACATTTTTCAATCCTTAGGTTCCAGCATTCTTTTCTCTCTAATCTTGCTACTCCTTTACACGGCGCGCTTCCTTTTCTGCGAAAGAATCTATCACCTCATCAAAGTCCGTCAAACGTTTTGCTAAACCAAAAATCAAAATCTCGTTGTCTATTACCGAAAAAGCTGTTAATACGAGTATTGTCAAAGACTGGTCTGGTTTCTCGCTGATTACGTCTATTTTGTCACTACCTGCTAGATAAAACGAAATAGGTTTTTCTAATATTACAGCAGCTGTAACGCAGTACAAATAAGCGAGACTGTTTCGGCACAAATGGTCATTTTTATCTACCTCATTTACAAAAATAACGCGTCAGAATACAATTCACGAAGTACCAATATCAAATGCCTATTAGGCCTGTTGAAAGCAAAAAGTTTTGCGTTAGGAAATAGCGTCACGTTTCATTCATACACTGCATGTTCTCAAACATGCGATCGAACACTAGCAGTAGCACCCAATTTTTATACAAATTTGGAATCTTCATATTCTTCCATATGATTTGTTTGATGTCCTCGTTTGTTCTTCTTCTTCGTTCTAACAAACACTCTTATCATCACTAATTATGTAACTGTTCCTCCCATTGCCAAATCTTATTCTGCGGTCTAATTTCACTAACTCTACCAGAATCACCGATTTAGTTATCCCGCGTTTCTTCTCCGGTTAGCCGTTATTACGTGTTCGTACAACGCGTTTTCGGCGCTATACCGAAAACAAAAGTTAACGGCTGCTAACCGGGGACTGTACAACTGGCCCTTAGTACTGTAGTGATCTGGCAAAAATTTTCTGTCAGGGTTTCATTTTCTTGAATACGCCGAGAAGATAATACACAATCTTTCTTACCTGTTATTCCTGTTAGTTTGTATCCACTCTTCAATCTGAACTTACGGATTTGACTAATAATTATAACAACGCTTACCATTCGCACAACCAGTCAACCACATAAACAAACAGCGATTGGTATTCACCCGTTCTGGTTTAGTCGGCTCTGCTCGTATTGCCCCGTCCCCTCCCGCCTGCGAGAAAGGTTTTTATTTCTTGATTCGACGGGGATTCCCCTCGCAGAGACAATACGTACACTATGCAAGCGTTCAAAAATCAACCTATGATTCGTTCAGAAATGAATTTAGTATATGTTCAAAAACCAACAGGGATGCGTTAAAAAATCGAATGAATAATAGCTAACGTGCGTTGGATGCTAGGCGCTTTGGGAAACAAAGGTATGAATTTGGCGCCTCCTGAAATTGCCTGCCCAGGGCAGTTACCCCGTTCCCTCTCCTCTAGCACAACTACCCCAATAAATGTCGAATGATGGTTGGCTGTGGAGTCAGCTTCAGAGCTTTTATGACAATTTAGTGGACAAGTGTATTGATAACGAACACATGCCAGGAGATATGTGGAATTGCAGTGGAAGACGCAAGGATGGAACCGAAGAACAAATACATTAATATCGAAAGTTCATCCGAATGTTTACTCATTAGTGAGAAGTCTTCGAGAAGATGCATAGTATCGTGGATTCTAGTTTTAATGGGTAATTTTAAATTTTGATGGTAAAAGAAGAAAAAGGTCAGCAGCGAAGAGTGATGAAACAACTGAAAAGGCTTTAAAGAAACTTCAAACCAATGGGACGTTATATAATTTTTTGGGCCTAAGCACAGAAGTTAAAATGAGGACTAAAATGTCAGAATCACTGAAAAATTTGAAAATATTGATATGTATTTTAATGTAATCATTGGACATACATACACACTTGCCTAATGTCTCCGACAACGTCCTCGAGGAATATGCAATAGCGGAGCACCTGTTTGATGGAGAAGCCATTCCTGAGGTTATCATTAGTGTCTTGGAAACATGTGGGCAGAGAGCCAGAACACTGCAATGGCGAAGCAGTTTCTGTGTCCCATCGTCAGTGTTAGGGTGCGAGGGTTACAGGCGAATCGGTTACAAACTACTGGACAGCCAGGAGGGGTTCCAAGCTGTGGCGATAGCCGAATGCCAGTGCCAGTATCGCAGATACAAGCTAGCAGAATGTGTCTGACAATGTTCTCGACGCATGTGCAATAGCGCAGCACCTTTCTAATCGCGAGGCAATTAGTGGGGGCAGCATTAGTGTCTTGCAGAGACGTCGGCAGACAGAGTGCACTATGCAATGGTGAAGCAATTCTTGTGTCCCACCGTCAATATGATAGTGCGTGGTCTACAGTAAACCAGAGCGGTCCATCAGTTACAAGCCACTGGACTGCCAGGAGACGTTTCATTCGGTGACCATTTCCGAATGGCACCGCCAGCATCATAAATATACGCTAGCAGAAAAACTCCAGGATTGTGCTCTAGGCATACATCATAGCTCATATGGTTCATATGGCTCTGAGCACTATGGGACTCAACATCTTAGGTCATAAGTCCCCTAGAACTTAGAACTACTTAAACCTAACTAACCTAAAGACATCACACACACCCATGCCCGAGGCAGGATTCGAACCTGCGACCGTAGCAGTCCCGCGGTTCCGGACTGCAGCGCCAGAACCGCTAGACCACCGCGGCCGGCATCATCATAGCTCATCACCCATACTACGGCGAGGTAATTCCTGAAGGCAACATTAGGTTCTAGGAGAGACGTCGGAAGAAAGCCTGTAGTATTCAGTGGCGAATTAATTTTTGCGTCCCATCGTCAATGTGAGGGTGTGAGGGCTACAGTAAACTAGCAGCGGTGCATCGGTTACAGGCTACGGGAAACTCAAGCGCATTTCCATGCGGTGACCGTAGCCGGATGTCAGCGACATTATCATAGATATAAACCAGCAGAATGTCTTAGACAGTGTCCTCAAACTATATGTAATAGAGCAGTACCCGCCAGATGGAGATACAATTCCCGAGCGAATCATCAATGAGCTGGAGAGATGTCGGAAGAGCCGGTAGTATGCAGTTCCAAAGCCATTTTTGCTGTACCAACGCCAATGTGAGACTGCAACGGTTACAGTAAAGTAGCAGTGGCGCATCGGTTGCATGCTACTGGGCACCTTGAAGAGGTTCCGTGCAGTGACCATAGCCCAATGTCACTGTGAGTTTCATAGATATATACCAGCAGTGTGTCTCCGACAATGTCCTTGTGGCATATGCAATAGAAAGCACTCGTCTAATGCTGAGGATTTTGCTGAGGGCTGGAGCGACGTCGGCAGAGAGCCTTTAGTATGCAATGGAGAAGCAATTTTTGTGTTCCATTGTCTATGTGAAATCCCCAGTGTACAGTAAACCAGCAGCGGTGCATCGATGACAGGATACTGGACACCCAGGAGAGTTCCCATGGCTTTGACGATAGCCGAAAGCAACCGCTAATATCATAGGTATACATCAGCAGAATGTCTCCGACAATCTCATCGAGGCATATGCTATAATCCAGCACCTGTCTAATGGCGACGTAGTTCCTGGCGGTTAAATTAGTGTCTTGGAGAGACTTCAGCAGAGAGTTTGTAGCACTGAATCGTGAATCAACTTCTGTGTCTCGTAGTTAGTGTGAGGGTGCGAGGTCTACAGTGAACCGGCAGTGGTGCGTCGGTTTCATGTTACTTGACACCTAGGAGAGGTGCCACACCGAATCCCAATGCTGGTATCATAGATATACACCGGAGGAATATGATCGTCAGTGTGTTAGAGGCATATGCAGAATTACTCCAAATATATCTCGAGGCAAATGCAAAAGCGCAGTATCCCTCTAATGACCAGAAATTTCTGGTGGCAGCATTAGTGTCTTTGAGAGACGTCACGAGGGAGCCCGTAGAATGCAATGTCGAAACAATGCCTGTGTCCCATCATCAATTAAAGGGTGCGAGGGTTACAGCAAACCAGCAGCAGTGCATCGGTTGCAAGCTGCTGGGCACCACGGAAAGGTTCGATGCGTCGACCGTAGCCGAAATCCAACACCAGTATCACAGATATACTCCAGCAGAATTGTTTCTACAATGTCCTACAGGCATATCCAATAGCGCAACAGGTGTTTGATGGAGATGCAATTCTTTAGGGAATCTCTAGTGTCCTGGAAAGACGTCGGCTGGTATATTGTATTGCAGTTTGCACTGGCAAAGCAATGCTTCTGTCCCATCGTCAATATGAGGGTGCGGGGACTGTAGTAAATCGGTAGTGCTGGACACCTCAGAGGAGTTCCATGCAGTAACCGTAACTGAATGCTAGCGAGGCTTTCATACATATACAATAGCAGGAAATCTCCAACACTGCCACTCAGGCATATGCAGTAGCGCACCACCTGTCTGATGGCCAGGCATTTCCTGAGGAAATCATTTATCACTTCGATAGACATCGGATGAGAGAGCCTGTAGTATGCAATGGTGAAGCAATTTCTGTGTTAAATCGACAATGTGATGGTACGAGGTTACAGTAAACCGGCAGCAGTGCATCGCCTACAAGCTACTGGACATCTAGGAGAGGTTCCATGTGGTGAGTGTAGCGAAATGTCACCCCTATCAGAATGACTCCAACAGTGTCCTGTAGGCATATACAATAGCACACACCCATCTAATAGTGGGGCATTTCCTGAAAGCAGCATTAGTGTTTTGGATCGATGTCGGGAGAGAGCCTGTAATATGCAGTGGTGAAGCAATTGTTGTGTCTCTTTGTCAGTGTGAGGTTGCGAGGGTTACAGTAAACCTAATGTGGTGCGTCAGTTACAAACTGCTGGACAGCCCAAAGAGGTTCCATGTGGTGATTGTAATCGAAAGCCACCGCCAGTATCACAGATATACACTAGCAGAGTTACTCAAAATATGTCCTAGAGGCAACTGCAAAAGCACAGCACCCCTCTGATGGCCTGGAAAGACCTGAGGGCAGCATTAGTGTCGTGGAGAGATGTTGGAGCAGAGTCTGTAGCATCCCATGCTGAAACATGTTCTGTGTCCAAACGTCAATTTAAGGGTGCGAGGGTTACAGTAAAACGGCAGCGATGCATAGCGTAAAAGCTACTGGTCACCCAAGGAAGGTTCCATACGGTAACTGTAGCCGAATGTCACCTCTAGTGTCATACATATACACTAGTAGAATGACTGCAATAGTGTCCTATAGGGATACATACTAGCGCAAACTCATCTAATGGTGTGGTGTTTCCTGAATGCAGCATTAGTGCCTTGGAGAGATGTCAGCAAAGAGTCTGTAGTATGGAATAGCGAAGGAATTATTGCATCCCATCATCAATGTGATGGTGTGAGGGTTACAGTAAAGCCGCTGCCGTGCTTCGGTTAAGAGATGCTGGTCACCCTGGAGAGGTGCCATGCTGTCACTGTAGCCAAAACCCACCGCCAGTATTGTAGATATACACAAGCAGAATTACTCCGAATATGTCTGCGAGGCAAATGTAAAAGTGTATCACCTGTCTAATGGCCAGGCATTTCCTGACGGAAATGGAGAGAAGTTTTCAAAGAGCCTGTGGTATGCAATGGCGAAGCAATCTTTGTGTTCATCGTCAAAGTGAGGACACGAGGTCTGCAATACAGTGGTAGCCGTCTGTTACTGGCCACTGGCCACCAAGGAGGTGTTACGTGTGGTGACCGTAGCCAAATGCGAGCAACACTATCACAGCTATATATCAGCAGAATGTGTGCGGCAACATCTCTGACAGATATGCAAAAGAGTAGCACCTGTCTAATGGCCAGTCAATTCCTGAGGGCAGCATTAGTGGCTTGGAAAAACGTTGGCAAAGAGCCTGTAGTATGCAATGTCGAATCAATTTTGTGACCTATCGTCAATGTCAAGGTGAGAGGGATACAGTAAATGGCAGCAGTGCATCAGTTGCCAGCTATTTGGCGCCCTGGATAGGTTCCATGGGCTGACTGTAGCCGAAAGCCACTGCCAGCATCATAGATATACAAAAGCAGAATTACTCAAAATATGTCCTAGAGGCAAATTAAAATGCCCAGCGCTTGTCTAATGGCCTGGCAATTCCTGAGGGCAGGACTAGTATCTTGGGGAGACCTTGGCAGGGAGCCTGAGCAACTTTTGTGTCCCATCGTTAATGTGAGGATGCGAAGGGTACAGTAAACCTGTTGCTGTGCATCGGTTACAAGCGACTGGGCGCCGAGGAGAGGTTCCATGGAGTGACTATAGCCACGAGCCACCGCATCATAGATACACACTAGCAGAATTACTCACAATATTTCCTGGAGACAAATGGAAAAGTGCAGCACCTGTCTAATTGTCTGACAGTTCCTGAGGTCAGTATTAGTGTCTTGGAGAGACATTAGCAGAGAGTCTGTAGTATACTGTGGCGAAACAATTTTCGTCTCATAGTCTACATGAGGGTGTGTGGTCTACAATACAATTGGATAAGTCCATCGCTTACAAGCCACTGGACACCCAGGAGGGATTCCATGGTGTATTCGTATCCAAATGCCAGCGCCACTATAATGGATATACATCATTAGAATATCTCTGAAAATGTCCTCGAGGCATTTGCACAAGTGCAGCACCTGTATTATGGCCATGCAATTCTTGAGTGCAGCATCATTGTCTTTGAGAAATTTCGTAAGTTCAAATTTTGGTGGGGAAGAAAGGGCACTTGGGCTACCTACCTCCAGTAGCCTAAGAAAGTACAGGAAAAAAGGTCACTTGGGCTATCTCCACTAACATAAGTCATCCGACCATCACCTCTTCATGGGAATTGGTGGGGAAATGAAGTACCTGTGCTGTGCTGCTGGATACGATGGATGTAAGTATTTATTTTTCAGGCAGTCTTTATTTAAACAATTTCAGATAGTAGCTCGATCCTGTGTGTTCACCATGAAGTCTAGAGACCAACTAATGTAGTATACAGTACTGCCACCAGAGGGCGCTGTCATCCCATGGCGGTCTGGAAAAAATGGTAAGAAGGGACTCATTCTGTGTCCAGCTCCTGGAGAGAGGAAGAATGAATGTTACTTCTTTTGGAACAATTTATTTAGGATGGGTTGGATTTGACATAGTACATTTATTACAATGAAACAAAACACTTGCTCTGACATGCTTGGGTTCACAATAAACAGTCTACAGACTTGCAAACTACTTATAAATAACCTAAATAACACAATACACTGATGTACAGACATGAAAACAACTCGCAAACTGTCGAAATAATGCATTGCACAGCCAGCACACCTACTCACAAAATAAGGCGACAGACACGAAAACAACTCATAAACTGTCAAAAAATAATGCATGTGTAATGCTATGTAAACGCTCACAACACCTAAACAATCGAAAATAATGTAGTGCACAGACACTCAGCGCACATAAAAAACGCAATGTATCAGCAAACTGTTCCAACGCGTGGACTCGCTTTGCAGGGCCAGCCAGATGCAAGCCAGCACCAGATGGCGAACCACCACTGTTGTCTACAGCAAGCAGGTGAAAGTCGCATGTACAGTTAGAGTTCTTCGAATGTTATACTAATGTCACATGTCTATGTAAATAAACATCAAGTCACCCTCTGGACCGCACACAAGTGTTCACCATTGCTGGCGCGATCCCTCTCTCTATCTGCAGTTCAGTGAAGACCTAATTGCCGAGTGACTCATCCTCACAGACGCTGCAGAAATCGTCACTTCTTGTAGGAAATTTCGTGATCTCTCTCACAGCTCGTCTGCATCGAAAATTCTTGTCCTAACAGAATCTGTTTGTGAAAAATAACGCAGAATAACACCAAATGCATTCCTCCTGATGGTCCTAACGTAACACACCGTCCATCATGTGTTACCCTTCCCGGAAATCGTTAAGACCTGCTTTCAACATATGCAAATGTTCTCACCACCATGTAGAGACTCATATATATCACAGCACAAAAGATGCCTTGTGAATGAATCTAGCATTATGATTGGCTCCTACTGAATCTACCCTTCAAGTTACTGATGCTGCCAGTGTGTAAGCATTGTCCATCTACTTTTTTTTTAATTCTGCAGACGAGACTTTCAGAGCCAGAAGCTATTTAGTACAGATTACCATATTGCACCGCAATTAAACCCCGCAAAGTGACCTAGTGATCGTCAAATAAGGGAAGACTCTTACTCAATTAGACTGGTCTGCCACTGAGGGCGGAAGCTTGAATATTGGAACGTGAAACCGACCCCCAATCTGACAATATATCACGGTGCACCATGTCGATGTAGTAAACATACAATTCGTATCTCTCACCATACAAAATCACCCCTTTTACATCATTCGTGTAACTATCGGTCGCCAACCATTCGTACATACACCACGAAGACAGAGAGCATAAGCGCATGCACCTTAGGTATACTCCTCACTCACTAGATATTTCCCAAGAGGTGGGGCGGTCATCCGCTCCCGACGAGTGGCCAGAGCACCCTCAAAACTGTTCTACAAATTTGGGGTCGGCTCCCCTTGGCACAAAAGTGTTACTGCTTCCAGCCCTGACCTGCTTGCTCGCTTGCTTTTCTACACCCATCTCCAGGCTCCAGGACTACAGGAACATATCTAATTTTACATGGTTTTTCCAGAATATCATACCATTTTTTTCGCCATTTTTTTCGGTATGAAGCACATAGCAGTATGCTACCGATCGCTTGCACAGTATAATTACAAAGATATAGACAGGAAATTATTTCTCCACAAACCCGAAGCTTTAGCGAGGCGGATTGTGCTGTAAACCACTGAGTAACTAGAAACTTATCCCTTCTGTAAGGACGAAAACTCGAAGAAAAAAAAATAGACATTTCAACTCGTGAATATCGATGTCGGTGATACAGCAGATTCCAAATCATCCCTATAATATACAAAGTCAGCTAAGGAGTGTCTCATGTCTAAAGAGCGAGCAAACATGTCTTTCACGTGCTAGATGCACTGAACGCACACCATAATCGATGTTCTCTCAACCAAATAAAGACAGGAAATGTGAAGAAGCAGCCAATCGGACAGTTTCATGGGAGGGACTAATGGTCCAGAGCAAACACACGTCCATATTGAATCTTCTCAAATTTCCAAGTGATCACGAAATTTGTATATTTGTCGTAAGGCCTTATGGGACCAAACTGCTAAGGTCATTGGTCCCTAAGCTTATCCACTACTTACTCTAACTTAAGCTAACTTACACTAAGGACAACACACACACCCATGCCCGAGGGAGGACTCAAACATCCAATGGGAGGACTGCGTGGTACATGACCCTAGACCCAGTGGCTAACCTCCGTGGCGATCACGAAAGTTGTCCAACACATACTAAGCATTAGTTCGCTATTCAACCGTCTAGGGAACGCCATGATTAACTCAGCTACATTCTTACACCCCAACAGACCTTTGAATTTGGACAGCTCCTACCATTAGCTGGAAATGTGAATCATTCCGGTCAGAGGTCACCGGCGCTGCGCGCCAAGCATGCAAGGCAGAATCATCATCCTAGGAAGCCAGCCACATATATATAGTTTATCACTGTACTTACAATTAAATGTTACAATTGCTGTCTCAGTTGAATGACATTCGACAATGAACGAATTATCGTAATTACATCCTGCCGACGGCTGTGGCTTTGGAAATAGAAATATCTGTAACATTCTTATGACTTGACATATCTTCCCTTTGCTATCACAGTATTCCACATCAAATCCATAGCTTCCTTGCTGTTGGACATAATCGTTTCTTTTGCTCATGTCGAAACACAAACACATGCTTTATAAGCCTGATGCTCAAGGTGAATCGATCACACATCCCCTACTACTAAGCATAATACTCGGACAATAACCATTTGCAGGAGACACGAAATAATATGAACCGAAAATCAGCTATAGGTGGACATGACTCA
This sequence comes from Schistocerca serialis cubense, assembly GCF_023864345.2. Lineage (NCBI taxonomy): Eukaryota > Metazoa > Arthropoda > Insecta > Orthoptera > Acrididae > Schistocerca > Schistocerca serialis. The sequence continues at coordinate 88,444,047 of NC_064639.1, read as the reverse complement.
TAAGTTTTTCCTGCGAGTGGTACCACTGTATGCCGGCCGGGGTGGCCGAGCGGTTCTAGGCGCTACAGTTTGGAACCACGTGACCACTACGGTCGCAGGTTCGAATCCTGCCTCGGGCATGGGTGTGTGTGACGTCCTTAGGTTAGTTAGGTTTAAGTAGTTCTAAGTTCTAGGGGACTTATGACCTCAGAAGTTAAGTCCCATAGTGCTCAGAACCATTTGAACCATTGTTTGGTACCACTGTGTCTTAGGAAGAGAGGCGTAATGGTCTTCCAAAAACAATGTTAGAAAAACACAATCGCAATCACTATATTATTGTCACACTCGATCTTGGTTTCACAGGTGTGCACAAGCATCAATGCTAAAAGTTATACTGGCTTTATAAATCGAGGTATTGCATTACTTCTGAGTGAAGTGGTTTTTCCAGACAAATACTGTGACACTAAATATAGACGGTGACAGCCGGAGTGTATATTATCAGACCAACATTGTGGTTACACGTCACCAACGATGTAACATCGTGATAAAATCACCGAATTTAGAAAGTGATTCGGCCAAGAAACGTGGTATAAAATCAGTATTTTCAGCTCTCTCATGCCACCGATAGACATTTATACAGTATTTGTAACCCATTTTCTCTCGATGCCATGAGGTTCTGCGATATATCCAGTGGGTTATAGGCGAAGGTTGATTGAGAAGGATCAAAAACAGTAGATGGTGTGCTGATTGAGGTTGTAAGAAATGTACACAAGCTTTTCGAATCTCTAGTGTTACGCTATCTGGTAGAAATGCTCTCTGGGATTTGGAATCTAGTCTTTCCATTCTACCAAATACCTGCGTTGCATCCTATGTAAAAGTCCTTTCATGATTACAGCAACTAGTGAATCACCTTTCTTGAAACAATGTGCTACAATAAAATTGCAGTGTGGTTTTAGGTAGACTGTTCATCTTGTAAGTGCCCCTCAGTCTCAGCGCTACCATTCCTTCAGCTTTGGGCATGTGATTGTTCCAATGTAAATCAGAAATGAGTAGAAGTCGGAGAAACCTATATCTACCACCTTCTGAAACTGGTGTAGAAACGGGCTAAGCTGAGTTAGTGCAGCAGGAATGTATTTTGACCATTCGATGGAAACGAGAACATGTTGATGTAGCTCCGCCAACTATGCACATTGTGTATGGTCAGCGGCATATGAAGCCCACTCCTGCAATACGAGGTAGTAAGTATAAAAGTAAGTACGGGAACTGGGAGAAGGACGAGGATTTTCTAGTGCATTGTGGTGCTTCTCCAAACTACATATAGGTACTGCAGTCCAAAGCATATTCGCGTCCCTCTGGGCCCAGTCATGTCTATCGCCTAAACATTCTATCATCATTATTCTGTACCATCCAACAGAGAAACATTACAAACTATGAAAGTTCCACTATGTTCATCCGATAGAAAACTCAATAAGATTTTTACCGCGTCTCTCTCCTACCATACATAAAAAACAAATACCATATGTATGCCAGCACTGACCACAAGTGGCGACCTTTTAAATATACAGAAATAGATCCTCTGCACCGACCAGTTAAAAGTTTCATCACATGTACTGTAGGAGGATACTGTATCCCACAGACTACCCTGTAAGTCGCAAGAGACGCTCCTTGTGACCCTGTGTAGTTGTTTGAAACATTGCTTTTTTTTCTACTGTAATGCGCTTTGTACACTGCCATACATTTTGTTTTTCCGCCACGACTTCGATGCCTGTGTCGGTTGCAAACTGAGATTAGCACCTTTCTGATCAATTGCCTCTCACAGAAAACTGGGCTACTGGATGATTTTAAATAAGAGACAGTCACAACATAAGGAACCTGGAAGAGTTTTGGGTTGTTGTAGAGCGTTTCCAAACGGCTTTCCGAAGGTGATTGACGACCTCTACATTTAAACTCACGTGTCACAGTGACGGGATAGCTAATGACTCTGTGTTCTCTTTCGATTGATTCCTCATATTGCAGTCATGTACATGATCACTGTTTCAGTGCTAGCCGTTCCCCAGAAGGTGGCTTCCGGCAACCAAGTCTCTTTCTCCAGCTCAAACAAGCGATGTCAGTCAGACATTATGTGATAACCAACAACTTACCAGTGGATGGATGGGATGGAAAAGGCACCGTCAATGTACTGTAATAATAAGCATCACAGTTGATAGTGGAAAAAAGTTATCAATTGTCCTGTTACTTCAACACCAACCAATGATGCGACAGCATGCTTCCCAATTTCAGTATCATCGCTAAACCACCCCTCCTCTGCTTTGCGAGTACCATAGTGAATGTAGAAATATGACTGTGCAGTACGTCCATTCATTGTTAACTCTAAAAAATATACATCATCAAAGTATACCTGACAGTGTTCTCCATTTTTCTAACAACTCAAGCATAGTGCGTAATTTGCTATCTGTCTCTGTGTAGATGTGAGTCACAGGGCATTCTCGCAGTCTTAGGATAAAGTTAGAGACTGAAAGATCCCCTCGCACTCACTTCGAAAAACCTGCCCTGCAGCACCACTGCCAATTTAATCTGCAGCTTACCAGGAGTAGACGCTACATTCCAGTAGTTGCTACATTCAGCGTCTCATGAATGAATGGAGCTTTGCGAGTCCTCGCCCATCCAAGTGTACAAGATTTCTCCAGTTGCGCAGATGCGCCCACGTCGAGGAGGTTAACACCCATTATCGGTGTATAGTAGTAGATTTGAAAGTGTTGTGATGTAATAGCAGATGGTGAAGAAGAACAAGGAACGGATGGTTTTTATCCATGATGGTTCTCCAAATGGATAGAGTTTGAAGCATTTTACGTAAATCAATTGCGCTATCAATTCTGAAGTGTTGTTCTAGTGTCTAGGATCAGTACCAGAAGGTTGTTGGTAAGGGAGAACATTAACACACGCACTTCTAAGGCTACACAGTTCTGCACTTAAAACAGGCTCGCTTCAGTTTCCGACCTATCAGTCATGTGGAATGCAGCGCTGTTATATTCCAACGTAAGAAACATATTTCCAGCGCATGACATCATCCTTCTTGTAGGTTTCTCTACTATAAACTATAGTAACAAACTGTAAAATGAAAAAAACTACTTCCTTAAAATGTCGAATCTGTATGATACGTGCACAGTTGAGCTTTCCAGAGATCTATAGCGTCCACTGTTCACATCTGATCACGGTTCACAAATTATACTATGCCCGCATCAGTCCTACATAAAATAATCGTTCGTAACGCAGAATACTTCTTTCAAGGAAACAGATAAATGCATAGCAGTGGCATCCGACATGCGAAATTACATGTCATGCAGTCACTATTTCTGTAAACAGCGTATGTCAAGCAGATGTATACATAGGGATTGCAGTGTCTCACAAAAACCTATCGCTAACCTAGAATCATCTTAGTTTTGAAACTGAATTCATTACTTTGTGCCCAAGATGCTACAGGAGAATGGAACAGATCGCATAAATCTTCGTTTGTTTCGAGGAATGTGTCGAGACAGGATGGTCATCACACATAAGATGGAAATCCTTTGAGTCCGCAGCTCGTGGTTGTGAGGTAGCGTTCTCGCTTCCCGCGCCCGGGTTCCCGGGTTCGATTCCCGGCGGGGTCAGGGATTTTCTGTGCCTCGTGATGACAGGGTGTTGTGTGATGTCCTTAGGTTAGTTAGGTCTAAGTAGTTCTAAGTTCTAGGGGACTGATGACCGTAGATGCTAAGTCCCATAGTGCTCAGAGCCATTTGAACAATTTTTTGGAAGTCCTCTGATAACCGAGAGATTTGCTGTTAACGATCGCAAGTACACAATGCTTTAAGTCACATACAGAACACGTCGTCATACGAGGTGCGACAATAAAATATTGAGACTGACGTGAACAAAAATTTGCTTAGCGTTTTAATCAACTTTAGTGTCGTCTTCTTCAAAGTAGTTCCCTTCTGATTGCACACGCTTTTTCCAGCGCTTCTGCCATTGATGGTAAGATTTCTGGAACTCACCTTCTGTAATATCCTCCAAGATCCTCGTCACAGCTTTTTGGACACCTTGTGTTGTTTGAAAATGGTGTCCCTTGACCGTCGTTTTAACGCTTGGAAATAGAAAAAAGTGGCACGGAGCTATGTCTGGTGGATAAGGTGACTGTGGTAGTACTGAAATTTGTTTTGAGCTTAAAAATTCTGTGTTTCTCTCTGTTGTGGTGTGAGATTTTTGGGGACCATTTTTGCACAAATCTTTCTCATACCAAGATCTTCAGTTTTTACTAGACGAACCGTTTCTCGATTGATGTTTAGTTCTTCTGTAATCATTTTCACGGATAATCTTAGATCAGATTGTACGAGTTCACGCACCCTGTTCAAGCTGACATCCGTCCATGAGGTTGATGGTCGTCCACTGCGGTCTTCATCGTCATTTGTTCTGCCTTCACTAAATACACTCCTGGAAATTGAAATAAGAACACCGTGAATTCATTGTCCCAGGAAGGGGAAACTTTATTGACACATTCCTGGGGTCAGATACATCACATGATCACACTGACAGAACCACAGGCACATAGACACAGGCAACAGAGCATGCACAATGTCGGCACTAGTACAGTGTATATCCACCTTTCGCAGCAATGCAGGCTGCTATTCTCCCATGGAGACGATCGTAGAGATGCTGGATGTAGTCCTGTGGAACGGCTTGCCATGCCATATCCACCTGGCGCCTCAGTTGGACCAGCGTTCGTGCTGGACGTGCAGACTGCGTGAGACGACGCTTCATCCAGTCCCAAACATGCTCAATGGGGGACAGATCCGGAGATCTTGCTGGCCAGGGTAGTTGACTTACACCTTCTAGAGCACGTTGGGTGGCACGGGATACATGCGGACGTGCATTGTCCTGTTGGAACAGCAAGTTCCCTTGCCGGTCTAGGAATGGTAGAACGATGGGTTCGATGACGGTTTGGATGTACCGTGCACTATTCAGTGTCCCCTCGACGATCACCAGTGGTGTACGGCCAGTGTAGGAGATCGCTCCCCACACCATGATTCCGGGTGTTGGCCCTGTGTGCCTCGGTCGTATGCAGTCCTGATTGTGGCGCTCACCTGCACAGCGCCAAACACGCATACGACCATCATTGGCACCAAGGCAGAAGCGACTCTCATCGCTGAAGACGACACGTCTCCATTCGTCCCTCCATTCACGCCTGTCGCGACACCACTGGAGGCGGGCTGCACGATGTTGGGGCTTGAGCGTAAGACGGCCTAACGGTGTGCGGGACCGTATCCCAGCTTCATGGAGACGGTTGCGAATGGTCCTCGCCGATACCCCAGGAGCAACAGTGTCCCTAATTTGCTGGGAAGTGGCGGTGCGGTCCCCTACGGCACTGCGTAGGATCCTACGGTCTTGGCGAGCATCCGTGCGTCGCTGCGGTCCGGTCCCAGGTCGACGGGCACGTGCACCTTCCGCCGACCACTGGCGACAACATCGATGTACTGTGGAGACCTCACGCCCCACGTGTTGAGCAATTCGGCGGTACGTCCACCCGGCCTCCCGCATGCCCACTATACGCCCTCGCTCAAAGTCCGTCAACTGCACATACGGTTCACGTCCACGCTGTCGCGCCATGCTACCAGTGTTAAAGACTGTGATGGAGCTCCGTATGCCACGGCAAACTGGCTGACACTGACGCCGGCGGTGCACAAATGCTGCGCAGCTAGCGCCATTCGACGGCCAACACCGCGGTTCCTGGTGTGTCCGCTGTGCCGTGCGTGTGATCATTGCTTGTACAGCCCTCTCGCAGTGTCCGGAGCAAGTATGGTGGGTCTGACACACCGGTGTCAATGTGTTCTTTTTTCCATTTCCAGGAGTGTATTTTATGCCAATGAGAAAGTTGAGCTCTTGACATAACCTCCCCTACAAAAGCCTTCTGAAGCTTACCCTAAGTTGTCGTCATGTTTCCAACCAATTTAACGCAAAAAGAAATAGCATACCGTTGCGCCATATTATGTAGTTACATTTCCGTAACGAGAGACACAAACGCGTGTTAACTCATTACAGCGCAACTCACGACTGAGCAGTTGCATCGATGTACTGCTTGGACTAGGAGCAGCTTATAGACCAAGGCCAAATATATTGTGCCTAAGCAAGCCCGCAGGGTTGCCACATCTTGCAAAGAAAATCAGTCTCATTACTTTATTGTCTCACCTCGTATACGAGTCGAACGCAGGCTATGTCACGCAACTGATGGATCCTTTCAGGACAGCGGGAAAATAGGTCAAATGACCTGCAGCAACATCTCCCTTTCTAGAATGCATCTTCAGTCTGCCATTAAATTGTACTTCGTTACAGCTCCATCTCAATCGATCACTCCGTCTACTCTCTGTTCTCCTTTAACGGAGATGCATGTAAGTTTAGGAGCAAATAGTTCTCTGTTTCCTTGACAAGCGTCAAATACGATAGTCAACTCATGTGTATCACTGTTACCTCAATAGACATACAGTAGAATGCTGCCTCAATGGAAAAAAAGTGACTGTTTCCCTGGTTCCCTTCGCTTCCATGTGGACGTTTCCTCGGATTCCTCTTGCTTTTACATACTTGTCCCCATGTACAAATTGTTCTGCGCCAACCTGAAGACACGCAAGGACTTCCTCAATTTCCCCCCATTTCGGTGAATATTTCCTCAGTGTATACGTATTTTCCCCTACTTTTCGCAATTCTATCGATTTTATGTCATTTCTTCCCATGCGATCATGAGATAACCTCTCGATGCGTGTTCTAAAATTGCTTGTAAATGTAGTACAGCTGCCAACACCTAAAGCAAATCCACTATTTTTGATGATCGGGAGCCATGGTGTAGCACTGTACTAGATTACATCCAGCAGCCTCCACCTTGCATATTCCAAATTTGCAGTGCATACTGCGGTACTGGGGTGGACGATAGCCCGACCTCGCATGAAGTATCTGGTGCTGCGAGGAGTATATACGGTGCATGTGCTTATGCTGTCTGTCTTCGTGGTATAGGTACGAGTGTCTGGCTGTCGACAGCTATATGCATGATGCAAAAAGATCGATTTTGTATGGCGCAGGATACGAATTGTCTGCTTACTACATCGACATGGTAGGCGGTGATATATTCCCGATTTGGAGACAGGTTTCACGCTGCAATATTCAAGCTTCCTTCCTCAGTGGCAGTGCAGTGTAATTGAGCAACTGTGATTCCGTATTTGATGATCAATAGACGACTTTTGCAGAAAAAAGTAGGGGACAGCAGCAGTTTGGCGAGTAAATCCAGTAAGAGCAAATCGGAATGCTCCATTCATTCACAAGACATCCTTTATGCTGGGAAGTTGGGGTCTGTACATAGGTGCGAGGACGTTTACCGTGTCTGAGACGTATGTTGAATGCAGGACGTCGCGATTTCTAGGAAGGGTAACATGAGACGGACGGGGTGCCGCATTAGGACAATCAGGAAGAAAGCAGTTTTGTTGTTCTGGGCTATTTTCGTAAACAGCTCCTGTTAGGACTAGAATTTCCATGCAGACAAGCTGAGATGTCATGATAGCTGCTACAGATACGACAGTTAACTAATTATGCAACACTTTACGATTTCCCTAGGAGCTGATATGTCCAGGCTCCGCCATTAGGAGCATCGGGAAGAAAGCATTCGGCGTTATTCTGGACTATTTTCCTTAACAGTTTCTGAAAGTACTGCAGGAAGTTTCTATAGCACGTCAGAGGGGGTACATAGACATGAGACATTAGTATAACACTGACAGCCTTTTAGCTGCGCCTGCGCCGGTGAGTCGCTTTGCATACAACTCTGACTTGGCAATTATGGCTGCACTGAACCAGCAGTTACGCGTGGTGGCTAAGCAAACACATGTCTTGTTAGGATCGCTGGGCAGAATGCACGCTGTGCTATTATGGGAAGCATTGCAACAGATATCTATAGCGCATTCAGAGAGGAAACTTGGCTCTTATTTACATAGACCTGTGATGTCAGTATAACATTGAGAATCTTTTAGATGCATCTGCGAGGGTCAGCCGCAATGCAAACGTCTCTCTCGGTCCTGGCCCAGCAGGTACGCCTCAGCTAAGGTGCTTAGGTGTACACATGCGTGTCCAGAGGGTGACGTGGCTCTTATTTACATAGACTTGTGACATCAGTATAACACTCGAAGAATTCTAACTGTGTACCTGAAAACAGATGTGACTTTCACCTGCTGGCTGTAGATGGCTGCGACCTGAGAATAGTGGCTCGCTCCCCTACGTTCATCTCTCCGGCGGTGGCTCGCGTCCGCAGTCGGGGGCTGCAGCATGTGCGCGAGTTGGAAACTTTGTTGGGGACATTTCTCTGGTACGCCGCGGTTGATGATAGTTCGAGAGCGTTTTATAGGTGCAATGGGTGTTTGTACACTGCATTGTTTTCCGCTGTTTAAGAGTTCTGAGCGTTTTTGTAGAACCTTTTACATACATTATTTTGTCAATTTACGAAGGTAATCCCAAGAGTAAGGTTTCCTATTTTTTATAAGTACATAGACCTCTTTATTTCTACAATGGTTTACATCAGTTTACAGCTTCAACATTTAGCCATTTTTCATAATCACCATTTCTGTCGATCTATTTTTGTAAACGCTGTGCCAGTTTTTGTATGTCCATGTCATACCCGCTCGCCGCTATGCCGTTCAGAATGTTATGAACCTCTTCTTTCACCACGTCATCGGAGCTGAATCTCTGGTACAAAAATTAACGCTGATAGGTACTGAGAGACTCTGAAAAAACTCAAACGGGGAATTCAGAACCGGAGAAGAGGAATGTTGAGCAAGGGCGTACACATTCTCCATGCCAACGCTCGCCCACACATAACTCGGCAAACCGTTGCTCTCCTGCAAGTTTCAGTGGAACACAATCACCCACCAACCCTATAGTTCTGACTTGGCGCCCATTGACTATCACCTGTTCCTTAGGTTAACAGCATAACGTGTGTGGGGGAGTATTATTTCGCTGAAGACCCGGAAGGCTTGCCATGAACGGCAACAACGTTGACGTAACGCTGAGCTGAATGGGTGCCGCGTTTGACAGCCAAAGCATTCCTGCTATGAAAACGTGGTTGTCGGGCCGTGCGGTTGGCTACAGTCAAGCTGGTATCCTAGCACTGTCCAGGGCGTCCCTAGACACGTCTTTGCTGGTGATCGGGGCTCAGTTCGAAGCGAGACTCATCACTGAAGACAATTCCACTCAATTCTACGAGATTCCAGGCTGTGACGTGTTTGGAGATGCCCAGCGATCGGTGGGATACCAACCTGAAATACGATCCGACAACCAGGAGTAATTGTCTGGGGCGCGATTTCGCTTAATAGCAGGATTTCATTGGCTGTTATCCGTGACACACTTGTAACACAGCGGTAAGTCGACGATGTTCTGCGCCCCATTTGGTTCACTTTGTGGCAAACCAACCTTGGCTTACAGTTCAGCAAAATAATCCCCTTCAACATACGGTAAGGTTCTCTGCTGCTTGTCCTCTTTCTTGCCTAAAGTGCCTTGGCCAGCAAGATCGCCTCTCCTGTTGCAAGCGTTTGGAGCGGTATGGGCAGGACCCTGTGGCCAGCTTGCTGAACAGATTTTGACACGGTATCCCTGACATAGAGGTAGAACAAGTCAATCAATGCCTAGCTGCACAACTGCTTGCGCAAGGTCCAGAGGTGGACCAACGCGTTGCTGACGTGTTCAATTTGCGAAGCTCTTTCTCTTGAATTGTTTGTTTGTTTGTAAATGTACATCATATTTACCGATTTCCGTCCCAATTGCATTATTCATTCTTCGTGCGTCCCCTTTTTCGCCTTAGACTGTATTTAAGTAGCGTCTAGCGATTTAGCTTGAAAATCATTTTGTTTGGACAAGAAAGACAACGAAACCTTCCGTCGACAGCAGGCGTCCTATTAAACATTTGATGAGCAGTGTTTGGGCTCATTTCCGTTACGCATTGTGGAAACTAATGGAAAATATATGTCAAAACACAAGAGAAAATGAGCCTCACAGATCTTTAGATCGATACCCTATAATTTTGATAAAACAATTACTTTTTATATGGGAAAATTTGCGACTTTGAATGGTTTCTTCAGCAGGAACGATAATACGTTATGGTAAACCTGCATGAAAGGAAGGGTAGAACACTACAACGCTTGTGTCCTAAATGCAAAATCAAAATTTTCCGTCGATAAGGAATGACGTCCCAAAATTCGAGAAATATATGTATGTTTAAGAAATATGAGAGAACATATTACGTTATTAAAATAGAGATAATTTTGTTAAAAAAAAAACAATCATACTTTACGTAAGATAAATTGTGTTACAATCGAGATGTCCCAGACACTGCAAATGGTGGCCGGAGTGGCCAAGCGGTTCTAGGCGCTACAGTCTGGAACCGCGCGACCGATACCGTCGCAGGTTCGAATTCTGCCTCGGAGATGGATGTGTGTGATGTCGTTAGGTTAGTTAGGTTTAAGTAGTTCTAAGTTCTAGGGGACTGATGACCTCAGAAGTTTAATCCCATAGTGCTCAGAGCCATTTGAACCACTTGAACACTGCAAATCCAAAATGTTTTCTTCATTCCCCAGGCACTAGGCCCGTTCGCCATCAGACTAAAGACATTACTACATTATAACGCCAATGCACTACATTCCTTCATCGTTGTGTTCACATTCCTCAAAATCCTACTGTTTTTCGTAACAATAATTAAGCGGTACTGGTTATTGTAACGTTTTCACATATATAACTGCTGAAGAAAGTTCACATAATGTAGAATCTTTTTCTAAGCTGCCGTGGGAGGTTTACTTCCCATTACAAGTTCACACTTTTTGGATTCCCAATGCTAATTTTAATACCTGTAATAACTGATCACGAAATATCCAGATCAAGGAATTCACATGCACGTAGACACACAACATTCCTCAATACCCACCAGTGCACAAAACCCTTGCCACAACACGTCTCCTGTTACACGTAACTACAACCTTCCGATTACGCGTTGTCGTCCAGTACAGGCAAAGATGATGATATATCGTACTGATACAGTCATTACCTCAGTAGTTAATCAGACAGCCAAAAGACATAAACGTAAAGGATGAACTGCGAAACGCATATATTAAATATGAAGTATGTTGTAAGACGCTCCTAACTTCAGTGGAACCGAAAAACTACGTTTTGATTATCTCAGAGACGACGAAATGCCGAACTGGTAGATGGAGCAGGTAGACGAATTTCTCTTTGATGAAGAGCGTATGCTATGAATCTCTGCAAAATTCGTGATTGATAACTGGTAGCATCCCTTTCTTAGAAACTCAGATACCCTTCCCCGTTTGTATCTTATCAGACATGAAAGTAATTTAAGCCAACTTTAGATCCCGACGAGATTCGAGTCTGTTTTGCTTCATGTCGTCCATGTAGGACTCTTGGAAGGAAATGGGATGGTTTGTGATAACAAAAGTTCAAATAAGACAATTATCTGGATTAGTCGCTATTATTATTTCACAAACAAGCATTTGTTAGCGTAATATGGAACTAAGATTATCAATTTTAAATGGTGACAGAGTTACTTACAATCTGCTCCAGTGTACAGAACCCTGCGGTTCGTCATAAATACACATTTCAACTTAATTTGTGACACAGTCACATAAACAAACAAAGATTGTAACGATCTAAAGATATAATACTTGCCTCAGAAATCATTCATTACTAACGTACATTGTGGAACCAAAGATACGAACAACAACTATAAAATTTGTTTCATTGGTTACAACATGTTAAAAGTATTACTGTTCCAAATAGATAACTGTAAACATACAAATAAAAATAAGAACATAAAACTTTCAGACTTAGTATCGATATAATTTCATTTTTTTACTGTACAGTGTTTTGGAAATTACCTTCTATTAAGATCATTCAGAGAGTGCAAAGTGGAAAGAATTACAGTGCATCATCTAGTACTTCTGCGACTTCTGCCACTTTCTCAGCTCCTTCATTTAGTGTGTTCTGTCCATATTTTGTATTGTGAATCAAAATTTGCAGTTCTTCTTAGAAACTGAGTTTGCGGCCTTTGTTTATTTTGTAAATTAATATTAGACTGTCCTCTATATTAACAAAGTAATGTCCTATATCGAGAATGTGTGTAGCTATGGGAATCTACTGGGTGTGTGGTCTATAAAAGCATGTATGTGTTCTTTGAATCTAGTTCTGAAGCTTAGTCCGGTCTGACCGACATACTGTGCATTTTATTTTGTATGCACCTCAGCTGGAGAAAGTATTTTTACTGTTTTTAGGGTTGCGTGGCAGTGTATTACCAAATTTATTGTTAATGGGCAAAGAAACTGTTACATTCCCAAAGCACTGCACAGAAAGAATATGAATTAGATTGTGTCTATACTAAGTCCAGAAGTTTCATATTATTCCGCTTTCTGTTTTTATTTTCATTTGCGTGTTTTCTGTCAACTATTTGCAGTAGTGATAGGCTCACTTGTAAAGACTCAAATAAATTTTATAGTTGTTGTATGTATCTACAGTCTACATTGTAGGCTAGTAATGAATGATCACTGAGGCAAGATGCTGTATCTTTAAATCGTTACGATGTTTGGTTTGTTTATGTTATTGATTTGTGTTCTGTGAGACAAAATAAGTTCAAAATGTACATTTACGACGAACTGCAGTGTTCTGTGAACTGGAATGAATTGTTTAAGTAACTATCACCGTTTAAAATTGATAATCCAAGTGCCATGTTGCGTTAACAAATGCCTATTATACGTTTCTGTAGCAAAATGAAACCATGACGAACAACTCAATGCATCCAGTTGGCAGAAATGTAACATAATGTCGTTGTCCATCCTGAAGATGGGAGTGTAAACTATCTAAACATGTCGTATAATGAAATAAAAAGAGTGAATGACGCAGATAATTGTTGTATCTGAGCTTTTATTGTGTATTTCCTTCTATTAGTTGTGTATCTCGAAGACAAAATTAAAGTATGAAGAGCGGAACTCAGTTCGTAGGTCTCACTGAAAGAAGAACGCAATACTGCTTTGCAGTTTTTTGTTTGTATGTCCAGAGCAACGCAGACTCGGGTTTTGCTAAAAGCTAGCTACAAAAGTGCCTCGGAGTAGTTTCTGTGCTGTCAACACACACGAGCTGCAGTGGTGGGGTAATGGATCCATCCACAGATTTCGATGGGCCACCGTCGAGTGAGTGGCGCCGGAGGGGGCGGGTCACTCGTGGGAGGAACTAGCTCTCCACGCTGTCACTGCTGAGGACGCAACTGCGCTCCCAGAAGACAGACGAGCGCACCGCGGCACACGTCTCCACAGGCGGCAGTCGATGTTCGCGTCAGGCCGAGGTCTAGGGGCGCAAACATCGTATATAAATCCATCGACGTTCAGTGCATCCGTGGTTTTAGAAGATATCCGACGTTGTTGTAAAACTGCCATCGAAACCTTAACGTTTTTAGCTTATATTCCGTCGGTTCTCTGTAGAAGGACATGAGAAAATATGAAAAGCACTATATTACTTATGTTCTGTAGCACTCCTACAGGAATCCCGAAGAACATGAGCAATACAGTGCTTCTCATTTATCAACGCTTTTTTGAAAAAACGAAACGGTCCGTACTAAAATTATTCTGCTATTGTATGCTATTTAAATAAAAATTAAAGCAGTTTGTGTAAAAAGTGTTTCAGTTACGGAAGCAGGGCAACGGCCTTGCCACAGCGGTAACACCGGTTCCCGTCAGATCACCGAAGTTAAGCGTTGTCGGGCTGGGCTAGCACTTGGATGGGTGACCATCCGATCTTCCGAGCGCTGTTGGCCAGCGGGGTGCACTCAGCCCTTGTGAGGCAAACTGAGGAGCTACTTGACTGAGAAGTAGCGGCTCCGGTCTCGTAAACCGACATGCGGCCGGGAGAGCGGTGTGCTGACCACGTGCCCCTCCGTACCCGCATCCGGTGACGCCTGTGGGTTCAGGATCACACGGCGGACGGACGGTACCGTTCGGCCTTCATGACCTGTTAGGGAGAAGTTTACGTATTTAGTTAATGGAAGCAGTAAATCATTTAAGAGATTGAAATTGCAAAGAAACGGGATCCATTATAGCGAATCTGCATTAAAACACTTACCAAAATTAATGTTTATTTATTATAGCCAGAAATTAAAAGTAACACTTAATCTGTATTCCCGCTAAACCATTTCGCCACAGAATAATCGTTACATTGGCTTTGGAAAACATTCGTTCGCTCAGAAATGTTGCAAATATTTGATTGCGTACATGTACAATCTCAGGAGCGTGTACTTACCAAACCATTCCGCATTGCATTTGATTTTTGTGTAACAGAAGCACCTGTTGTTTCCAGATACAACTGAATTGCGGTGTCTTTTTTTTTTGTGGAAGACATACTTGTCTTATCACTCCAACATTGTAACACCATTTCGTGTAACCGCAGCAACTGCTGATAACAGATACATTCAAACTACAGTGACCTTCGTTGTAGGAGATATCTGTTTCGATTTCATGTTCTTCTGAACAAAATGTTTATGATATTTAGAGTTTTCTTCTTTTTCCGACGACACCTAGTCGGATGATTCCGGTATGTGAGCACCACTATTCGCACCCTTAACTAATACATTTCTTTAAGTGTCGACCTTACTTTTACATAAAACATCTGTACAGCGTGATAACTTGAAGCTTGGGTGAAGAGTAGTAGCCAGCCCCATAACTGAGTGGCATTCCAATTCCTGGAACTCTCTACTCGTTTTCTTTAGCACTTCATTTCTCAATTCAACAACATCAGAAACTCTCGGGGAACTGTTTCTCAAGGCTTATCAACAGCAGTTTTCCGAGAGTCATAGAATGATCCTCTCAAATGTCTTTGGTTACTATTCTGGAACGTTTTCATAGCTCTGTCTTATCGTTGACATTGTTTACTCATGGGCTGCAATCATAGACAGAACATCAGGTCGAATGAGTAATGTTTCACTTTCAACTTCACTAACTGAACCGTCCTCTTCAACATGCAATAAGGGGAGTGTATTAACATCGTGAATCATTTTCCTTGTGTTCACGGATTACAATCATTAAACATTATTCGTTCTATTCATTCATCTTATGAAGGAAACTGGTGTCATCTATTGAACCAACTACACAAAGAAGTAGGTAGTTCATGCTTAATTAACTCTATTATTAGAAGAAGTCTAAGGGTTTTCCTGACGCTGCTGATGTTTCAACTAAAAACAGTCGTAAGAAACACCGCCGGAATCAACATCGGCGTATCAGTATTTGTCGTATGGATACATCGACGGCAAAAGAAGATATCTGTTTAGGAAATCGTAGAAATTTGAGAAACATCAGCTCATCATTTGCATCCCTATAGAGCTTGCCAGAGCGGAGTCACTCAATCGACAAAGGCACCTTGAGGCAGTCTCCGAGATGCCGCCTCCCCGCCAGTTTACAAAGCGCTTCCCAGCTCTTGTTTAAGTGTGTAACGATTCACCCGAACAAAGTCTCGGCGTGTAGTCAGCACACTTTCCCATGGGCGTAATATGACACCCAGTCACGAGCTAGCATATCAAAGGAAGATGCGGAGTGGGGAGAATGAACTGTGGACCCGCTGAAGGCGTGTTTAAACGGGCGTTTATCGCCGCGCGACTTCTATTGGCTTCTGTCGGAAATGTGCGTTTCCGTTGCAAGTCGTGAGATCCTGCTGGGAGCGGTATCGATCTATGACACCACACAGATGAAACACAAAACTGCTGCTTCGTACCACCATCAGAAATTGTTTACAGGGTTGCGGAGAAATGTAGAAACGCGCGAGGCAGTACTGAGGCTATGACTTATCTCACAAGGTTGCTTAAAGGAACTACACACTTCATTTTTAGCACTTGTAGATTTAGAGAAAACTTTCGACATTTATTAGATACACTCTTCGAAATTTTTTGAGATATGTGGGCAGATAGATCATTTACAACTTCTACGGATAACAGGGGCAGTTGCAAGAATCAGAGGGCATGAAAGGGAAATAATTGTTGAGAAGGGCAGAGTGGTAGCTAAACCCCAATATTACTGAATCTATATATTCATAAAGCAATACCCTAGACCAAGAAGAAATGTAGAAGGCTAATCAACTTTCAGGAACAACAAATAAAAACATTGAGATTTGCCGATGACATTGTAATTCTGTCAGAGACAGCAGGTGAACGGAAAGTAATGTTTCTAGAAGAGATTATAAATCTCCCTGGCTGGTTAAAACTGTTTGTCACGCCGGAACTCGCATCTGGGATCTTTGCAAATGTCCCAGCTTCGAGTCCTGGTAGGACCCACGGTTTTAATCCACCAGGAAATTTCGTATCAGCCCACACTCCGCTACAGATGAAAATTCAGTTTGCAAGAGGCTATAACATAAACACCAACAAAAGTAATACATGGGAAGGAGTTAGTTTAGCAAATGTGATACTAAGTATCGTAGCACAGTTTTGTTATTTGAGTAGAAAATTAGCTGGACAGGATACAAAAATCAGTTTGGCAATAGCAAGAATATCATTTATGAAGAAGAGGAATTTGTTGACAACGAAATTAAATAGTTAGGAATTCTTTACTGCATGTATTTGGCGGGAGTGTAGCCTCCTACGGACATGAAACGTGGACAATAGCCTTTGAAATGTGGTGCCACAGTGGTAAATAAGAAATTTATGGCACGTCTCTCCTAACAGTGATATACCCGAAGCGGGTGAACTTGGAATTCATTACCAGTGTCACAGACAATCTAGATTTAGACAAACCCCTCAAGACCAAACGTTGAGACACCTAAAACAACGGAAATACGCTATCAGAAATTCGACCCTTACATGCGATCCTAAGGTGAGGAATTGCTGTAAAATCAGCTACAAACTATATTTTTTGAAACAACAGATAATAAAAATAAGATGAAGGGAAGAATACCTACTTTGGAAAAAATTCAGATCTAAATAAACTGGTGATTTGTTACAGAAGTTCACCCTCGCACACAAAAAACTAGCAGACTATCAGTACGAATCTGACATGATACACAATTGAAGGGTAACAAAACAGGGCATAGAATATCGACAACGTATTGGTGTGCGGAACCGTGCCACAGACGACAGACACACTAAGGGGGTCGTACTTGCCACTCAACGTCATCACTCGTGGTTGTCGGGCCGCGGAATATTTATTTCGACAAAAGTTTGCTTTCTTCTCGTATGGTTCTTATACTCTAGGAATACGTCTTCTCCACTGACTTACGCTTCCCTTTACAATGAACACAGATAAGAGTTGCATTTGTGTACCCTCTCGGTGAATTACTAACAGTACAATTTTGACATAATAAATAGGAAACAGAAATAGGCAGTTTGAGAGGATCGAACAGAAACCGGAAGAGACTGTTAAACCATTGTTGAAAATAAAGTAACAGAAAAGGTAGAATTAGTATGAAAAAGCGAGGAGGGCTTCACGCTAACGAGTTCATGTAAAATTGCGAATGGATATCGCCCGATTCGCGGACGGATAAGAGAAAAATTAACGCTTTAATCGGCCCTGCTAGCTGGCGACGTTAAGCGATGGGTTTTAAACCTTAATGTTGTGAACTTGAGCTTTCAGGAATTTAAGAATGACATCTTGAAAGAATTTTGGTCAGAGGAAAAGCAGGAGAGTGTACGGCGTGATTTCGTAGCATCAAAATCCTACGACGCAAACTCGCGCTGCTCGATAAAAGAATTTTGCGAAAATTGGATCCGGAAATTAAAATATTTGCGTGATCGATGGTCTGAATCGCTGATTGTCTGGGAGTTGTGAAAGAAGCTTCCTGATGATTCCAAGAGGTACATAGGCAGCAGTTACAGATCAATTACTGCACACTTAGAAAAGTTCGAAGACGAAAATAATTGCCGAAATAACCGAGAAAATTACCACAACAACACCAACCACAATAACAATAACCATGGCAATAATGGTAATCACAACCAAGACAAAAATAACTCACACCACTATAATATTAAGTTATAGTGAGAACAATAACAGTGAAATGACAGAGCCCAATATCAAACGAAAATGGTACGTGGTTGTCAGCAGAATGATAGTAGGCAGGAGCAAAATAAGCAATTGCGACAGCCGGATAGAAACGGGCCTGTCATACTTAATGAGGGAATCCATCAGCCCCGCCGGCAAGAAAGCATAGACAACGCCGCTAAGGCAAATCCGAATGGATAAATTGGCGATTGGAAAATGTGCGAGAAGACAGAACGAGTAACGAACTTGCGGTAAGAATAACTGAAGTAGAAACGGCAGTCGACAAAGCGCTCACTGTCCGTAATAAAAATGAAAATAGAGTACCGATCATTACGGAAGAGGCGGCCACTGTTAAAACAACAACGATAGCGCATGGTCCAATACAATGTGATTTGCCGGCGGAATTAGAGAAGCCGATATCAGATAAAATTTCCGCTATCGCACAGGGCAACGTGAAATACCAGAAAGTGTGGATAGGTCACTTCAGCCGGATATACGACGAACTGAAGGATTACAGAGGATTCTATGGAAGGTGTGCTAATGGGGACAGCGGACGATATTTGACACTTCTCAATACGTATGAAAAGCTTTGTACCGAAGAGGCAGGCTTGTCCAAATATTGTGGCAGCCAATATAAGAAACGCTGGTCTTTAAGGAAACAGAGACGAAATGTCTGTGAAGGCGTAAGACGAGTCTGCCGACAATGACCGGGTACACTAATTGAAGGTCACGTACAATACAGCATCTACGAGATTAGGGCTGATTCATAGTTAGACGAGAGTGGCATGGGTTGCTTGAGTTCGGGAGAAGAATTAGAAGCAGATACAGAGCATATTTCACCAACCAATTTGGAAGATAACTGTCGTCTTTCCGAAGAACATTTACCTGACACGACAGTTAACGAATTGTTGGCAATACAAGGTTTGTTAATCGAACAAGTTTATAAAAAGGTTACAGTGTAGGGATCAAAACGGTTTCAACAACTGCGGAACAGGTAGATAGAAATTAAGAACGTCGAAGAATAGAAAACTGAAAAACCACAAGATAAACCGATGTCAATATCAGACCCGAACGGATTTTTCTAGAATGACCTCGATGTGGCTGAGAACTTGTTATGGGAAACCAAGAACCAGACATAGGTAAGAGTGCCCATCGACATACACGGCATACAAACGCACGTTTTAATTCACAAAGGGGCAGAACTAAGTGCTATGTCTGGAGATACGAGTATTTTGCATTTGCTAAAAGAAAGACCATGAGTAGTAATGCCCATAGATAATCGGCGCTACCGGAAAGAGTAGCAGACCTATATCCCATCAAATATTTGTCTCTTCCGTAATTCAAGCGGAACAATTTGAACGTGAATTTATCATAGTGCCAGATTTGGGCACCGATATTATAATTGGCTTCGAGTGGTTATTGAAATACCATGCAGTAACTGACTGTAACAGAAAAACAATGGTGTGCATTTCAAAAGATAAGACCGAAATTACTGTTAGTTTTAATGTAACAGGTAAATGGAAATGCCGCATGGCTAGGCCCTCCAATCGGGTAGACCGTTCGCCTGGTGCAAGTCTTTCGAGTTGACGCCACTTCGGCGACTTGCGTGTCGATAGCGATGAAATGATGATGATAAGGACAACACAACACCCTGAGCGGAGAAAATCTCCGACCCAGCTGGGAATCAAACCCGGGCCGTTGGGTGTGACATTCCGCCGCGCTACCACTCAGTTACCAGGGGCGGACATGGAAAAGGTGATGATGGGAGTCATTAGGGCCAAACTGTTCACACTGTTAATTGGTCTGATGTGATTTGTTTAGGCAGAAATATCGAATACTACAGTAGGAGGAACGTAAATGATTATTTTGTGCATATCAGCAAAACAATTTAGTCCGATAATGGGGCACAGTTTAGTTGCAAACTATGGAATGAAGGTGTGGAAAGAAACGGGGTTGAAGTGAGACGCATTTCGACTTACTGTCCGGCTGGGAATTCAGCAACACGATACATGCATGAGGTGGAGAGACAGAAACACAGAGCATGGGCAAATACACTCCTGGAAATTGAAATAAGAACACCGTGAATTCATTGTCCCAGGAAGGGGAAACTTTATTGACACATTCCTGGGGTCAGATACATCACATGATCACACTGACAGAGCCGCAGGCACATAGACACAGGCAACAGAGCATGCACAATGTCGGCACTAGTACAGTGTATATCCACCTTTCGCAGCAATGCAGGCTGCTATTCTCCCATGGAGACGATCGTAGAGATGCTGGATGTAGTCCTGTGGAACGGCTTGCCATGCCATTTCCACCTGGCGCCTCAGTTGGACCAGCGTTCGTGCTGGACGTGCAGACCGCGTGAGACGACGCTTCATCCAGTCCCAAACATGCTCAATGGGGGACAGATCCGGAGATCTTGCTGGCCAGGGTAGTTGACTTACACCTTCTAGAGCACGTTGGGTGGCACGGGATACATGCGGACGTGCATTGTCCTGTTGGAACAGCAAGTTCCCTTGCCGGTCTAGGAATGGTAGAACGATGGGTTCGATGACGGTTTGGATGTACCGTGCACTATTCAGTGTCCCCTCGACGATCACCAGTGGTGTACGGCCAGTGTAGGAGATCGCTCCCCACACCATGATGCCGGGTGTTGGCCCTGTGTGCCTCGGTCGTATGCAGTCCTGATTGTGGCGCTCACCTGCACGGCGCCAAACACGCATACGACCATCATTGGTACCAAGGCAGAAGCGACTCTCATCGCTGAAGACGACACGTCTCCATTCGTCCCTCTATTCACGCCTGCCGCGACACCACTGGAGGCGGGCTGCACGATGTTGGGGCGTGAGCGGAAGACGGCCTAACGGTGTGCGGGACCGTAGCCCAGCTTCATGGAGACGGTTGCGAATGATCCTCGCCGATACCCCAGGAGCAACAGTGTCCCTAATTTGCTGGGAAGTGGCGGTGCGATCCCCTACGGCACTGCGTAGGATCCTACGGTCTTGGAGTGCATCCGTGCGTCGCTGCGGTCCGGTCCCTGGTCGACGGGCACGTGCACCTTCCGCCGACCACTGGCGACAACATCGATGTACTGTGGAGACCTCACGCCCCACGTGTTGAGCAATTCGGCGGTACGTCCACCCGGCCTCCCGCATGCCCATTATACGCCCTCGCTCAAAGTCCGTCAACTGCACATACGGTTCACGTCCACGCTGTCGCGGCATGCTACCAGTGTTGAAGACTGCGATGGAGCTCCGTATGCCACGGCAAACTGGGTGACACTGACGGCGGCGGTGCACAAATGCTGCGCAGCTAGCGCCATTCGACGGCCAACACCGCGGTTCCTGGTGTGTCCGCTGTGCCGTGCGTGTGATCATTGCTTGTACAGCCCTCTTGCAGTGTCCGGAGCAAGTATGGTGGGTCTGACACACCGGTGTCAATGTGTTCTTTTTTCCATTTCCAGGAGTGTATATAAACGATTTTGAAAAGATTGTTAATGCCTTGATGCACGAATCTACAGGAATCACACCGGAGGAAATACTGTTAGACCATAAGTCTAAGAGTTTGGCAGAAGAAATCATTGAGTCCCCTCCGCGAGTTAGTACTGACAATGAGGTGAACGAAGAACGATTACGAGAGGCAATAAAAAAGAAAATTGAGATGTGAATACGGCCTCATGATGCGAAAGCGCGGTTTGCTAACTTCGCAATTGGCGACCACGTTCACTTTAAAGCGAACGAGAAATCGAGCGAAACTGATAATGAGATTTCAACTAACGCCCGCTGGTTAGCTTTTCCTAACTATGGCAAGGTGTTAGGTGTGCGTAACATTGTTGACTTGAAATTGTATCATTTTGACTTATCAAATTTCTCTGATTTATCTGAGAAAGAATATCCAGTGAAAATTTAAATATTATTGTAATTTTCAACATTTATTCCAAATCTATTACTTGGACCTGACGGTCATCAACGAATTTGCAGAACGTATAATGAGAGATGTAGCTCACAGATTAAATTTTCTGAAAGAAACTGAAATGAAACAAAAACATAAGCTGCCCCCGATATACATAAATGTCACTCTGGTATATGCATTATTTTGAATTCTGTAAATAATATGCTGTAAAAATTCGATTTTATCATGTATTATGTTAGTGATTAGCGATGCTCTCAGGTAATGTTAAGTTTCAGGCCTGTGTATGCGTGCGAATATGGACAGTGTTGAGTTTTCCACTATGATAGAAATACAAGGACTCCTTAAGATTACTTGGGAGTGAGTCTTCAAAGAATGCGAGGCAGGTGGATGTTCTGGAATGTCACTACACAAACAAACAGAGAGATAACGCGTGCCGCTGTGACACACGCAACAATGCCACCTCTGGATCGAGCCCTCTGGCTCTTTACGAACGCTGAGGAGTCCTTTGTGGAACGCAACATTTAACTTGTCAGCACAACCAGTGTAAAGCTTTGATGTATTTGTTAGCTTGTTTCTTATCCCTTTATTTTATCCTTTTATGTATCTTTAACTATCTTACTTACGTTTCCTTGTAGAGTAACAGATAAACCATTTCAAACTTAATAATTTTTTCAACGATGTAATTTTCTTGTTTAAAGTATGTTACGCTGCCCTATGATGTTTTGAGTTGTAATGACACAGTATTGTCATACTCATTAGGCACCCACACATAATTATGATAATTAATGAGAAGCTTAATGTATGATTAACAAAACATAGGTAGACAAAACTGTATGCATTTACACATCTCCATTTCCGTTTGTATTTCTTCGGACATTCTGTGATTCCGTTTCCCTTCAGAAAAACCCTCTAGGAAAGTAGGGCACATGTAATACCACAAATGCAGATAAAATACATTAAAAAATATTTTGAATCACCCTGGTTCGCAGAAATATGCCGATACCAACGACGAAATGGCAGTAGCTGTGCCGTCGTTTTTCTATGCAAATGGAGAGTCTGTGTCGCGCTGCGAGTGCATAATTTCATTTATTCTGTATTTAGCTTAGCGAGTGACTTTCGTTGGCTTGGAAAGTACTGTTCTTTATTGCTCTTATGTTAAAAGTAAAATCAGTAGCTAGCCTTTTTTCAAATTTTGTATTATGATACGCTGAGGTTACTGAAAATATTTACATAGCAATGTTTCTGGTACAGCCCCTCATTTATTTAACCAGCAGCTTTATTTAACTTTACTTTCAAAAATGGTTCAAATGGCTCTGCGCACTATGGGACTCAACTGCTGAGGTCATTAGTCCCCTAGAACTTAGAACTAGTTAAACCTAACTAACCGAAGGACATCACACACATCCATGCCCGAGGCAGGATTCGAACCTGCGACCGTAGCGGTCTCGCGGTTCCAGACGGCAGCGCCAGAACCAGCGGCCACTTCGGCCGGCTAACTTTACTTTCAAAATTTAGTATTTCAGAATATGTAACTGCAAATTCAGTGCTTTCCGACTAATTTATTTTCTTGTGGATTGTTGTATATTGGAAAAGCGTGACAACTATCTGTTGCCACCCCAGTGATTATTTGCTTAATTTTCTTTGACATTAGCTTTCTTAGGATTTTGGACATTAATTTCCCCAGTCGGCTGGCGATTGTTTATTTTATTTTATTTGCTGCTAATAACTGTTTTATGCATTTAATATTACGTGGAACACTTTTCCCCTGTGTGGTTCGTGAGTGATTGCACTATATTCCATCATTTCAAAATAATCAGAATTTAATTAGATTCAGATAAATTCTTCCTTCAGAAGGGTCCGCTGCACACTTTCCTCCTAGTAATCGGCATTATTTTCCTTCGGTAACAATAGCCTTACTCACCGTAAAATGTCTTTAGGCATCCACGATCACGGTCCTTTATATAACAGTCCAACAGGTTGATTAGGAAGTAGGATGTTACTAATTGCCCTAAGAAGTCAGTGCGATTTCGTAAAGGCATTGGGAGCTGTTCTGTTTCGTTCTCCAATATAAATGTCCGTAATCATAAACCGCGAACATATGAATACTTTGCCATAAGACTGTTATAAAAGCTAGCCAGTCTAGAAGTTGAGAATTCCTCTGAAAATACAAATGTGCATGAACATCATATTTCACAATACGATTGTTGAGCGTTACATGCCGCCGCTATATGTTGACAACCACAGACTGCCTTTTTTTTTTGTCTATAAAGACTTCTTCACGACAAAGTTCACTTACGCACATTAATTAATACAATTCATTCTTCATGTAAAATAAATAACTACAGCGCAGCTATCGGTGGCAGTATAAGGTGTCTTTCTTGGAAAGACAATATGGTAGCTACTCTTGTAATGTGATGAGCGAAACGATCGTCTTAAAAGGAAAACATGTAACTTACCCAGTCCCTGGTTTATGTCCTGGATATGGAGTGAATCACCTAAGTTTTCCGCCGGCCGGGGTGGCCGAGCGGTTCTAGGCGCTACAGTCTGGAACCGCACGACCGCTACGGTCGCAGGTTCGAATCCTGCCTCGGGCATGGATGTTTGTGATGTCCTTAGGTTAGATAGGTTTAAGTAGTTCTAAGTTCTAGGGGACTGATGACCTTAGAAGTTAAGTCCCATAGTGTTCAGAGCCATTTGAACCATTTTTTGAACCTACGTTTTGCACCGCAAATATTGGAGAAATGAGAAGTGTTATAGATGTGCAGTTATCACAGAAGGATTGATAGTCAGGAGCTAGTATTGTTAGTTAATAAACAGACTACAATAATACTTAGAACGTACATTTTTTATGGAAACATAGACTTTTTAAATGGAATACTGCCTCTCGACAGAAACAACCAAAAGTAAGGTAAATTAAAATGTCAGTGGCGTTTGTTGTAGGATTCTAGTGCGAGTCGTTTACGAGACGTAGAATTTTGAAAGGTTCCCACACTGACACTTGCACAATACTTATGGCAGCACGCGGTAAAGAACAACACAAGTGCATTCACTAGTTATGTCGATTCTGGCCAGTCACGAGACAACTGATCATCACAGGTTGCGTTCAAAATAACCGCCAGCAGCTGCAATACACGCAGTGACTGCCTCACATGTGCTAGCATTGCATCGGAGATGTTCGAGCAGGCTGCAGTAATATGTCGTTGGAGATCATCGGGTGTAGTTGGTATGTTGTTGTAGATAACCTCTTTCCCTACAGAAAAAGAAATGTTTAGAGGCGTCACACAAAGGGAACGGGTTGAGTGAGGTACAGGTCCTCTGCCTCCAGTCTAACGATTTGCAAACAATTCGTGAAGACATGCTGTAGTATCTCGTTCTTTATGGGCAGGACAGCCTTGATCTTGGTACCACAGGTTCCTCCTACTCAACTGGAGAATGTCTTCTAGGATCTGTGCGAGATTGTTTTCGAGCCTGCGATATTTCTGCACATTGAGCGTTCTGTCTTCGAAAAAAGGGACAATGATATGCTGCTTCACTATCCTACAACACACATTTACGCTCCATGGCCGCTGACTTTCCAACTTATAAAGCCAACGGGAATTGACAACAGACCAATAGTACATGTTTCTGCGGTTTGTCTGATCATGGTTGGTTACAGTTGCTTCATTACCAAAGAACATACATGGTACATCTGTAGTATCCTCTCTTGATGCTCATGTACAGAAGTTAACACAATTCTCACGATCGTTTCCATGCAGCTCTTGATGGAGAGAGATGTGATTGAGATGGAACCTATTTCGATAGAGAATGCATAGGACACTCTCATGACTCATGCCACTTCCTCGTGCGAGTGCACGGGAAGTAACGCGTGGATCAACCGTAGCATCAACAAGGACATTAATTTCCCCACCTTCTGTCACCACAGGAACGCTTTCGCATAACTGGCTGAAGGGGTTGATCAATAATTGCCGAGATGATGATGATGATTTGTGGTTTGTGGGGCCCTCAACTGCACGGTCATCAGAGCCCGTACAAAGTATCATGTTTTACATAGTCCAATTTTTACACAACCCAATCCAGATGATGAAACACAAACACCGATTCCCCGGGGAGAGAAAATCCCCAACCAGGGAGGGAATTGGACCCAGGACCCTGGGACCCAGAGGCAGCAACGTTAACCACTAGACCACGAGCTGCGGACATTGCCGAGATGGTTGAAGTCTTCTGGGATGTCTTGTTGCATACACCGTGCCAAAACGAACTGCATTCTTCTACGCTCTCCATTCACCATGAGCATGCTGGCCTTTTCTGAAATGGCCCACTCACGACCTGCTGACTGGACTGTCACACGAACTGACTGACTAACAAGTCGTAATGCACCCAGGGTATATACAAGTACACTGTAAGCAAACATAACAACGTCGTACGCTGGTTAATGGCACAAAAAAAGTATTGGCATGGGAACTTTTTAAAATACGATATCTCATCAACGACTTGCACTAGAATCCTGCATGAAATACCACTGACAGTATGATTTACCCTATCTTTTGCCGATGCTAGTTTGGTGTGATCAACCCCACCACGTAGCGCACAACGAATCCTCTGAAAAGGAAAATTAAATTTTAGGCTGTTGAATCCAAGCCCTGCCAGATGTGGAGATCCCTGCAATGCTGTTAGACATCATAAAATAGCTGCAGTGGGTGTACCTAAACTGTGTCAGTGAGTAAGGGGGAAACTCTACTTTTGGACAAAGAACAGTCTATTCCCTATACAAAAGAATTTATTACAGATGAACTAGGAAGATTTTGTAGGAAAATGAACATGAGGAAAATATCGATTAAGGTCACTAGCAACTTAATACTGAAAGTCCACTAAAAGTATTTCAGTTGATATTGCTATCTAAACCAAAACTGTGTACTGTGACAATATCAACTAAACTACTGTAGCTGGGCAATCATTCCTATCTGCCAGAACACTTCCTCAAATTTAAAGCTTAAGATCACAAGTGAATTATGTGACTGACATGGACTCGAGGAAAGGCGAATAATTATTCCAATGTAATGCGGACCTACAGCGAAAGGACACTTCAAGATTTAACACCTGAGCAAAGTGTCATTTACCTTTCGCAGAATGCAGCAATAATCTTGGAGGCGGTCGGCTGTCGCGTACGTACCTGTTCACCTGACAGCTCAATGCTTAGTTCTGACTCAATTGAAGAGTCTGAAACCTCCCTATATTTACATGAAGCGGAAAACTGTTTGCGCACTACTAGCTAAAATTCTTGCAAGAACTTTAACCATAGCAGCCCTTCTCGTGTCCTCCGCTATAGGGATATATGATAAATCCAGCATAAATTCGGCTGATACAGAGCTTCGTGAATCAACAAAGTATTCAAAGAAAATATTTCTCTCGGCGTCACCACGGAGGATTCAGTGCTTCGTGCAACACCAGACACGTACAGAGGGAGGGTCACCTCAGTTTTACCTACATAATCGTCTACATTGTCGCTAACGTCCCCCACTGTACTCCAGCTTCGCTTCGTTCCACGACTGGTATCAGCCAATGGGCGTGCTTGATACTTTCCATCATTGCTTCCTTGACCAATAAGAAAATAAGAATCTTCGAAAGATACTCCTATATATGCTGTCTCCTTCCTGACCGACCAGCGTTCGAGATTCCTTCCTTGCGTTAGAAAACTCCATTAGGCCAGGTGCTGAGCATGTGGTGACATGTGGATGAAGGATTCAGCAATGGTGATGGCTTAGAGTGAGTCATATACAGTCCCATGACTGATAGGTTTCATTAGCAGACTGGATTAGCAGATCGTTGGTGTGCTTTGTACATAACTCATAGATGTAGGGTGGTGTCGACCCGTAGTAACTGTAGTAATTGCATAACTGCACTGCTTGCATCAGACCCTCCCGTACTATCTTACAAGACGATAAGGTGCTGTCGATATCGATGTAACATCCAACTAAATTTTTCCAGGGTAGTCTAGTGATCCTCATTTCATACTAATAATTATAAATGAAAGTATAGGACAAGGAAAGGTAAATTCTTCATATTTCTAGTACATCTTCTCTCTTTCCCCCTTCTTCTACATCGTCTCTGTTGCACTTGCCGCTTCTTTCCTTCTCCTCACTTGTAATTTGTTTCTTCTTTGCCTGGGGTAAGGAAAACGGGCTTTCTGATGTAAGCTTATATATATTACAAAGGGCGTTCAAAAACTTTTGCCCAGTCGTCTCTAATTTTTTTTTTTTTTTTTTTTTTTTTTGCTGGAGGAGAGTGAAATTTTTTGTGAACTTACTTGAAACATTTGGTATATGAAAGTATTTTCTTTTATTTACAGGTGACCCATAATAGACCATGTTGTAGATGTCAGGTTACGACAACGGTCGGTATTGGAGTTCCTCTTCAAGACCAGCGATGACTCTGTCACATCGATTCACAGGAAGTTGCTCCCTGTTTATCGGAAGGACACAGTGGATCGGAGCAGTATCCAACGGTGGTTGCAGAGGTTTGAAGAAGGTGATTTCTCTGTATTGGAAAATGCACGATACGGTAGACCATCGATGGCAGTGAGTGATGTGCATAAGGAGACCATTGATCAAATCATCGAAAATAACAGAAGTGTGACGAGACAACAGCTTGCTGACATGACTCGTTCGTCATTGGGTAGTGTGGTATCACAGGTACAATCACTAGGGCACAGAAAAATCTGTGCACGTTGGGTGCCTAGATTATTGACAAGAGAAATGAAAATGATGAGGAAGAATGTGTGCGAGGGTCTCATGAAGACCTTTACTGAAGAGTGGAAACAGCGTGTTGACGGCGTCATTACCCAGGATGAAAAATAGTTGTTTTTTTCCGAATCTGAGAGCAAAACCCAATCGATGGAGTAGCGTCATCCGGGTTGCCCTCGGAAGAAGAAATCAAGACTTTCACGAACAGTCTGGGATCAGTGTGGTGTCAGTTTCATTGACTTTTTGGGGATTGGATCCACAATTAGCCGGGACCATTACTGTTTGTCATTGGACAAGCTGCGACGTGCCATCAAAACCGACAGACCACAGCTTCAGGGCTAGGTGATCAGACAACACGATGACAATGCCGAACCGCATGGAGCCATTATGACGCAGGAGAAAATCAGGAAAATGGCTCGGGAAATTGTTCCTCATCCTCCCTACAGTCCAGACTTGGCTCCGCCTGAGTTTTACTTCTTTGGTCGTCTGAAGGCCCACCTGCGCGGAAAAACATTCGATAGTGAGAAAGACCTTATTTCCTCGGTCAAGCGATGGCGTAAAAGTCAGTCCCCAGAATTTTACCTAAGTGCATTTACATCGTGGAAGGAACGTTGAGCCAGATGCATCACAGCTGATGAGGTTATATAGAGTAGGCTCAATGTATAGCTAATTGTTCCAAGTATGGTCACAAAAAATTTCATTCTCCTCCTGTAAAAAATAGAAAAACTAGAGACCACTGTGCAAAACGTTTTGAATGCCCTTTGTATATGATGTTAAGGTACGGAATTTGACGATTATAATGTTTGTTTTAGCAAATTCGTCATACATGCTTTTTCCAGCAATAGTTTTCATAATTCTCCTACGTGGTACTGACATCATAAACCATGCTTCTTCCTGAGACACTTGTTTTGCATAAGTGCTCTCCCATCATAAAATTCGCCTCTTGTCGTGGTGACCAACCTTCTTGATAGCTTTGTGGCTCCTGGCTGCCTCACTGAACAGGTAAATATCGCTAAATGGATGATCTAAAATTTATTTTGTTGCTCCAGCGTCTACCTGTCGTCTAGTTCTGTCACTCCAGTTAAATACCTCTGTTATCTCCTCTGTGCCATTCCTCAAATTGTCCACTACAGTGACAATAGGAGTGGCCTTTAAAGTCGCCTGTTCTCTCACTCTGTGCGCCTCTCTCCATCGCCTTTTATGCTGCTGTCTCTCCCAATGCTATAAGTTGAAGCTGCCCCTGGATCGCCGTCGAATGTGATGTTTTATTGTGTTGTGGCTAGTGTTTCCTACTGTATTACAAATTCAGCCAATTTTTAAACATTACCCCAAAAATTTTACAATAGTTATATGAATGATTTTTACATTTATATAAGAAGACTCAATGTTAAGTTACAAATATGTCTTCTTTCCACATTATACCCAGGTATGCTAAACGTTGTAGGGAAAGTAAGAGAGCAGGATAATGATTATGTGTGTTGTTAAAGATTAGTTCAAAAATGTTCAAATGTGTGTGAAATCTTATGGGACTTAACTGCTGAGGTCATCAGTCGCTAAGCTTACACACTACTTAACCTAAATTATCATAAGTACAAACACACACACCCATGGCCGAGGGAGGACTCAAACCTCCGCCGGGACCAGGAAAGGTTAGTCATAACATGCAGTTAGTTCCCCATCTCTCGTTTTCCAAACGCCAAACGTTAATACATCATCCTCAGTAACGTAATTAGATGTACCTTTGTCTCTAAGACATGGTTGGAGTTCTCTGTCAGTCTCCTCTTTTTTCTGATGTACTCTAAAATACAAATATACGGGACAATGAGGTTTCTCTATCGATTAGACTTTTACACTCCTCACGAGATATTTCAAAATTGTAATTCAAACTTTTTTAATACCTGCATTTTCTATACTGTTCCTCTCATAACTCATCCTTGTCTCTTTACCTATCTTATTATCATCTTTCCAGATAATCTCTGGGTCCAAACGCAAGCAATTAGTCCACTTACGCAAATCCTTAACTATGTGCATTACTGTGATACCAGTTATCTCAGACCTGCAGATGAAAGATTTATTAATGTCATCTGAAAAATTCAAACATCTCTAATGTGCTCCTCCTTCATCAATTCGTTATTGAAAGCTCCGAATACTATAGTTTCACGGCTCAGAAGTTTAAAGTGACTTATGTTGTGCAACCCAGTGATTTCATTGTCCTTGGGTTAGTCCCACGGCACTTGTGTGGACATCTCTATTGATTTCATCTGGACCCTTATATAAGGGGCATTCAAATGAAACCCGGTCACTAATGTAAAGTAACGGTAACGACTTTATCAACTCAAAAATGTAGTTATACACAGTACACATACTTAAAATAGTCGCCAAAACTTTTGGCACATTTATCACATAGCGACACTAGCCAGTTGATTCCAGCGTTTCCAACGGAAACTGCTGCAATGTCGTCTTCTTCGCATTGGTCGTGTGTGGGTGGTCTTTATCATGCAGGAGGATAACGCTATTGGACAACATGCCTCGGCATTTCGGCGTTTCAACTTGATGGTTCTGTTAAGTGGCTTGATAACGCTGGGCATTGATGGTGGTTCCCCGTTTCAGGAACCCGACAAGCAGTGGTCCCTTGTAGTCATAAAAGAAGGACACCATGACCTTACCAGAACTGGTGCGTACGGCCTTTGATTTCTTTGGAAGTGGTGAAGTCGCATGTTTCCGTTGCTTGCTCTGACGATTGCATTCCGGTTCAAAATGGTAACACCATGTTCTGCCACCCGTGACGATAAGCGACAGAAAGCCGTATTCCGCCTCATGATAACATTACAGATGACTCAAAGAGAGCGCCATTAGGGTATTGCGCTGTTTCGGCGATCAGTTGGTGGGAAACCCACTGCGCAAAGATTTTTCGAAAGTTCAAGAGTTGATGTATTATGGTGTGGGCGGTGCCCACGCTAATACCCAGTAATCGATGGATCTCGTCCACGATGACGTTCAGGCCTGTCCAGGACGAGCATCGTCTTCCAGTGACTCGCGCCACCTCAATGAATCGTTTGTACCATTCCACAACGCTTAAACGACACAGACTGTACTCAACGTACACAGACCTCATGAGTAGATACATTTCATGACCTTCAATTTCCTCCACCGCCAAAAGTCGAATCACTCCTCCTTGTTCCTGCTTTCTTGCCTCCATGTTCGGTAGTGGACAATAACTCGTGTGACCACCTTCTCTTAGGCGTGAAACCACACTGGGGCTATGCACCATCAAACAGTGCACACGCATCAGTCTGCCTACCTACAGATGGCGCCACCATACCCGCAGTTACGTGGTGCCACCTTACGTGTAAGGCAAAGGTAGACACAGTGACCAGGTTCCATTTGAATGAACCTCGTAAGCCGCAGAGGATTTGTGGCATCGCTGTCGCTGTTAATTCGGAAAATAATGCGTTTTCACAAGGACGTTCTGTCCTATAGTGAATCAGTGGCAGTTTTTTCCACCCTTCCTATAAAATTGAAAAACAGTGCCGACCTGCGACAGCCTTCCACCGCCTTACTGATAGCCATCCCACCCCACATTACGCTATCCTCCATGACGATCGCCCCTTTCCTGTCAACCTCAGTAAGGCTAACCATTTGGCTTCCCACCTCTCTGAGGTCTTCTCCATTCCTGACGATCCCCATTTTGATTACTCCCTCTTCCCCACCGTCCTTGACCGCACTGATTCCTCTGACCCTCAGCTCGCCCCTAGCTTCCAGTACTTGGCTCAGTTACCCCCCTCAGACATCAACACTCCCACCACCACACATGACATCACACTCGTCCTCTGCTCCAAACGCAACACTGCCCGTAGTCATCTTGGTGTCACGTACTGCCACCTCAAGGAATCCTCCCCCCCCCCCCCCCTCCTTCCTGGCTGTCCTTGCTACCATGTAAAATGTCCTCCTTTCCACTGGATTTTACCCCGACCTGTGGAAGACTTCCCATGTCCTGCTGTTCCCTAAACCCAAAAAACCCCCATCTGATACCTCTTCCTATCATCCCATCTGCCTCACCTCCGTGTTCAGTAAGGTCTTCGAGGCTATCCTCTCTCACCGTATTCCACCTTAACCAGCACCACCACCTTCCTCTTACCCAGTGTGGCTTCTGGCCTTCCTTCTCAGCCGATGACCACCTCCTTGTCATCAGTCAACTGACTGGTTTGATGCGGCCCGCCACGAATTCCTTTCCTGTGCTAACCTCTTCATCTCAGAGTAGCACTTGCAACCTACGTCCTCAATTATTTGCTTGACGTATTCCAATCTCTGTCTTCCTCTACAGTTTTTGCCCTCTACAGCTCCCTCTAGTACCATGGAAGTCATTCCCTCATGTCTTAGCAGATGTCCTATCATCCTGTCCCTTCTCCTTATCAGTGTTTTCCACATATTCCTTTCCTCTCCGATTCTGCGTAGAACCTCCTCATTCCTTACCTTATCAGTCCACCTAATTTTCAACATTCGTCTATAGCACCACATCTCAAATGCTTCGATTCTCTTCTGTTCCGGTTTTCCCACGGTCCATGTTTCGCTACCATACAATGCTGTACTCCAGACGTACATCCTCAGAAATTTCTTCCTCAAATTAAGGCCGGTATTTGATATTAGTAGACTTCTCTTGGCCATAAATGCCTTTTTTGCCATAGCGAGTCTGCTTTTGATTTCCTCCTTGCTCCGTCCGTCATTGGTTATTTTACTGCCTAGGTAGCAGAATTCCTTAACTTCATTGACTTCGTGACAATCAATCCTGATGTTAAGTTTCTCGCTGTTCTCATTTCTACTACTTCTCATTACCTTCGTCTTTCTCCGATTTACTCTCAAACCATACTGTGTACTCATTAGACTGTTCATTCCGTTCAGCAGAACATTTAATTCTTCTTCCCTTTCACTCAGGATAGCAATGTCATAAGCGAATCGTATCATTGATATCCTTTCACCTTGTATTTTAATTCCACTCCTGAACCTTTCTTTTATTTCCATCATTGCTTCTTCGATGTACAGATTGAAGAGTAGGGGCGAAAGGCTACCGCCTTGTCTTACACCCTTCTTAATACGAGCACTTCGTTCTTGATCGTCCACTCTTATTATTCCCTTTTGGTTGTTGTACATATTGTATATGACCCGTCTCTCCTTATAGCTTACCGCTACTTTTTTCAGAACCTCGAACAGCTTGCACCATTTTATATTGTCGAACGCTTTTTCCAGGTCGACTAATTCTATGAAAGTGTCTTGATTTTTCTTTAGCCTTGCTTCCATTATTAGCCGTAACATCAGAACTGCCTCCCTCGTCCCTTTACTTTTCCTAAAGCCAAACTGATCGTCACCTAGCGCATTCTCAATTTTCTTTTCGATTCTTCTGTGTATTATTCTTGTAAGCAGCTTCGATGCATGAGCTGTTAAGCTGATTGTGCGATAATTCTGGAACTTGTCAGCTCTTGCCGTCTTCCGAATTGTGTGGATGATGCTTTTCCGAAAGTCAGATGGTATATCGCCAGACTCATATATTCTACACACCAACGTGAATAGTCGTTTTGTTGCCACGTCCCCAATGATTTTAGAAATTCTGATGAAATGTTATCTATTCCTTCTGCCTTATTTGACCGTAAGCCCTCCAAAGCTCTTTTAAATTGCGATTCTAATACTGGATCCCCTATCTCTTCTAAATCGACTCCTGTTTCTTCTTCTATCACATCAGACAAATCTTCACCCTCATAGAGGCTTTCAATGTATTCTTTCCTCCTATCTGCTCTCTCCTCTGCATTTAACAATGGAACTCCCGTTGCACTCTTAATGTTACCACCGTTGCTTTTAATGTCACCAAAGGTTGTTTTGACTTTCCTGTATGCTGAGTCTGTCCTTCCGACAATCATATCTTTTTCTGTGTCTTCATATTTTTCCTGCAGCCATTTCGTCTTAGCTTCCCTGCACTTCCTATTTATTTCATTCCTCAGCGACTTGTATTTCTGTATTCCTGATTTTCCCAGAACATGTTTGTACTTCCTCCTTTCATCAATCAACTGAAGTATTTCTTGTGTTACCCATGGTTTCTTCGCAGCTACCTTCTTTGTACCTATGTTTTCCTTCCCAACTTCTGTGATGGCCCTTTTTAGAGATGTCCATTCCTCTTCAACTGTACTGCCTACTGCGCTATTCCTTATGGCTGTATCTATAGCGTTAGAGAACTTCAAACGTGTCTCGTCATTCCTTAGTACTTCCGTATCCTACTTCTTTGCGTATTGTTCTTCCTGACTAATGTCTTGAACTTCAGCCTACTCTTCATCACTACTATATTGTGATCTGAGTCTATATCTGCTCCTGGGTACGCCTTACAATCCAGTATCTGATTTCGGAATCTCTGTCTGACCATGACGTAATCTAATTGAAATCTTCCCGTATCTCCCGGCCTTTTCCAAGTATACCTCCTCCTCTTGTGATTCTTGAACAGGGTATTCACTATTACTAGCTGAAACTTGTTACAGAACTCAATTAGTGTTTCTCCTCTTTCATTCCTTGTCCCAAGCCCATATTCTCCTGTAACCTTTTCTTCTACTCCTTCCCCTACAACTGCATTCCAGTCGCCCATGACTATTAGATTTTCGTCCCCCTTTACATACTGCATTACCCTTTCAATAGCCTCATACACTTTCTCTATCTGTTCATCTTCAGCTTGCGGCGTCGGCATGTAAACCTGAACTATCGTTGTCGGTGTTGGTCTGCTGTCGATTCTGATTAGAACAACATGGTCACTGAACTGTTCACAGTAACACACCCTCTGCCCTACCGTCCTATTCATAACGAATCCTACACCTGTTATACCAATTTCTGCTACTGTTGATATTACCTGATACTCATCTGACCAGAAAGCCTTGTCTTCCTTCCACTTCACTTCACTGGCCCCTACTATATCTAGATTGAGCCTTTGCATTTCCCTTTTCAGATTTTCTAGTTTCCCTACCACGTTCAAGCTTCTGACATTCCACGCCCCGACTCGTAGAACGTTATCCTTTCGTAGATTATTCAATCTTTTTCTCGTGGTAACCTCCCCCTTGGCAGTCTCCTCCCGGAGATCCGAATGGGGGACTATTCCGGAATCTTTTGCCAATGAAGACATCATCATGACGCTTCTCCAATTACAGGCCACATGTCCTGTGGATAAAGGGCTTACCAATCTTCTTTCCCTCCAACGTAACTCCTGTCGCACTGCTATCTTTGTTTACCTTGACTTCCAGAACGCCTATGACTGTTTATGACATCCCAGGCTCCTCTTCAGACCTATGCTCTCCCCATCAACTTCGTTCGTCTCGTGGCTTCCTTCCTCTCCCGTCTTCCCTCTTATGTGACTACCCAGAATTCCAACTGCTGTACTTTCTATCCCTCTGTCACCGTACCCCTAGGCTCCATCCTTTCCCCTTTCCTCTCTCCTGTACACCATTGATATGTCCAAACCTCCCCTGCCTGTTCATCTCCTCCAATTTGCTGATGACACCGCCTTCCTAGCCCTTTATCCTACGCTTCAACGGTTCCAACGTACCCTCCAGACCCACCAATTCACCGCGTGGTGCAACCAGTGGTTAATCCGGATCAACCCCTCCAAGACCCAGGCGATCATCATTGGACGCACCACCCGCTCTTTCCGTTTCCAAGACTTCTACATCACCATTTGTGTCCGTCCTATCCACCTCACTCCTACCTTCAAGTACCTTGGCCTCACCCTCACCTCACGTGGACTCCCCATCCCCTTATCATCCAATACAAAGCTCACAATAGACTATGCCTCCTGAAACTTCTGTCCGGCCTGACATGGGGTCTGCAACCTTCCACTATCCTTCACTCCTACAAATCCTTGATCCGCCCCACCCTCTGTTATGCCAGCATTGCTTGGATTTCTGCCCCTCCCAGGTTCTATAAATCCCTCCCAATCCCCAAATGCCATGCACTCCACCTCTCCTTCCGTATCCACCTCTGTCCCCCTTGCACATCTTCTATGACATCCCCTTCCCCCACCTTCTCCTTTTCCTTGAACACATCTGCACACTATATATTGTCTGCTGGCTTGATCCCCTTCACCTGCTGGTGTCTCCCTTCCTCTCCAACCCCAGCCCATTGCCGCGCCTTTACCATTGTTTCCCACCCTCTCTCCACACCCTCAGCCTCTTTCCCAATGCATCTTCCACCATCTACCCCTCCCGGATGATGAGCTTCCCCTGACATCTACCCTGCCTACCATCTCTAACCCCATCTTCCTCCTGCCTCCTCCTCAGGGCTCCCTTTCCTCCCCCTCCCTTCTCCTGAGCGTCTTTCCCCTCCTACTCTCCTTCCCTCTCTTGTGCTCCCCTTAAGTGTCTCTGCACTCCCTATTGCCGTCTCTTCCCTCTTCATCTCCTGTCCCACCTGTGTCCTGCACCCGTTGACGTCCCGACTGTTTTCATGCCGCCCCCTCCCGTGTTGCACCTTGTTCTCCCCTCCTTTTCTATCCTCACAGGCCTCTTCCTCGGCAGGTCCCACCTGGCAGTTTTATTCTTCAACGTGCATGCTCCCAGTGGGTTTAAAGTGTGTTATTTGGAGTGTTTTTTAATACTGTGGCCAATTTTTAACCTGTGCGTGTGACTTCAGTGTCCTTTTTGTGTTCTACGAATCGTCAACTGTGTTTTTCATCTTTATGTTGACTTTTTTAACTGTCCCCACATGAACGTTTCGATGTCAGTGTACTTTTACCTCCATTATTCACCCTACCTTGTTTTATGTCCCCCTTTTTTATCGCCTTAAACGTAACATTTTATTCTTGTATTAGTTGCCATGTCACTCGGCTGAAGAGCGGCGGATTGTGTCACTGACAGCTCTCCCCTGCCCGTATGGGGCAGGGGAACGACATCACAATAACGAAAAAAAAACCGACCTGTGACGTTACCCTCGGGGTCAACGATGATTCATATAGTAAGGTGACGAGAGACACGAAGAAAAGGCCAATGCTCTGAAGCTCGTTGGAGGTGTAAGGTGTCTTAGTGGTGTCATATTGGCACTGAATTTTCATCACAATACTGTCCAGGGCCTCTGCTGATGTGTCACACCCTGGGAAGATCATTACAAATCCTTATACCGTGCAGGGTGGCACAGTGATTAGCACACTATACTTGCATTCGGGAGGACGACGGTTCAGTCCTGCGTCCGGCCACCCTGATTTAGTTTTCCTGTGATTTCCCTAAATCGCTCCAGGCAAATGGATTGTTCCTTTGAAAGGGCACGGCGGCCTTTGTTTCCTCGTGCTTCCCCAATCCGATGAGACCGATGACCTCGCTGTTCGGTCTCTTCCCCGAAACAACCCAACCCCAA
The DNA here is from genome assembly GCF_023864345.2 of Schistocerca serialis cubense. NCBI lineage: Eukaryota > Metazoa > Arthropoda > Insecta > Orthoptera > Acrididae > Schistocerca > Schistocerca serialis. The sequence goes on along the minus strand of NC_064639.1, from coordinate 88,405,976 downwards.
ATCCTTGTATCCACATCTCACCATTTACTTGACACCTCTGCAATGGAGGCTGTCCGGTGAATCAAAATATTTCTAGTACAGGTTGTCAGTGAAAGGTTAGAAGAACACTGTTTCCCACGCCTCTCCGATTCTGATGGAAGCGAAGACAGGAGTAGTGAAGAGCAACAGGTGCTATGGAAAAGACTGCCGTTATCAAAAGAGCACCTCCGAATGTGCCATTCTAGTGAATGTTTTACCAAAGAAAGACGGCACTGTTGGATGTTGTCTTGATTCAATGAAACAAACAAAAGTCTAGGACGAAAGGTACTTCATGTGGATATTGTGTATATGAGTTTTTTGGTGTGATTTCATTTGAAAATTCTTGGTTAAAAGCAAATGGAGAGGATAAGAGGATCGGCGCTTTTGTGTGACGACGGGGATTGTTATGAGATTGGAAAGTATGGTCCTGTAATAATGCACGGCATCAAGTTGCTTACAGACAACTCGACTCCGTTTCGACGCTGTTTCCTTTTTCCACAATCAATGTGGTGTTGGCTAAACCTGCAGGACCAGGTAACTTTCATTTAGGCTTGTCTTCATTTAGCCTCTGTCTTCCATCAGCGTTTGCTGAGCGGCTATATGGACAGACAGCGACAAACGGAGAATGAAAATTAATCTTCATCTATAATCTTCGATTACCAGAAAATTCAAATACTATAAGGGAATAACCTATCACCGAGCTTTGTAAAGAAGATGGAGCCCAGAGCTGTAATCAGGCCACAGTCACAGCCAGTTGGCGCTGACCGTTGAACTGCACGATCAGCGGAAGCAGGTGCTCCTTTGTCACAGACCTCTACATACTGATGACTGGGCAAGTGTCCAGGAAGCTGCTAACAACGCCTCATCCACAGCCGACTCTGTTCCATATCATTCGGTGTGACTTACGAGCACAGCTACTACTGCAAAGTCAGTAAGCAGCAGAGGCATTTCAGCCCAAATGAACCAGCTCATCATCATCGAACATCGGGGCAGTTATGTGACGTCCAGTTTGTGACTATCAGTGCCATGCCAATGCCGCAGGTGTATCAGCCGCCACTGGGTCATGAATCGCTGCCCATCGCCTGAACATTTGGATACTCCAGCAACTCAGCAATTTGTCACCATCTCTAGAGCCGAATGCTAGGGCCTCCGCATCTGCCGAGGTGTCAAGTCAACGCTCGACTATTTCACTCTGGTACAATGGAGCGTGACACTGCTGGATGTACACACAACTACCACCACCTGGCTGCTCAATCCACGAATATTAGCCTCTCACAATTTAGCACCAGTGAGGCACGCTGTCAGTAACCAGAGGCCAAAGTACCAGGGATTGTTGTGACAGCGTATTCATCTCATCCGTCATTAGCATTTGCAGCTTCCAAAACCCATGATTGTAAACAAACAGCAATAAGTAAACGATTGTAATCAATCAAACATTTATTGCTTCACGTAGCATTCTTCTTTGTCAGAGAGAAACTGTTTACAGTCAGCCATATTAGGAATCCCATTGTAACCAATGGCGAAGAATCCTGCCATCCACTGCACCATTACATCTGTTGTCGGAAGTAATGATGCAGATTAAGATGGATGACAACCAGAGGACAGTGGTCGGATCTGTGTTTTGGCATCAGGGACATCTTCTGCAGCCGGCCGGGGTGGCCGAGCGGTTCTAGGCACTTCAGTCTGGAACCGCGCGATTACTACGGTCGCAGGTTCGAATCCTGCCTCGGGCATGGATATGTGTGATATCCTTGGGTTAGTTAGGTTTAAGTAGTTCTAAGTTCTAGGGGACTGATGACCGTCGATGTTAAGTACCATAGTGCTCAGAGCCATTTGAACCATTTTTGAACCATCTTCTGCAGATATAGGAATAAGTGCTGAGTATAAGGATTCTGGGGCTGTGAGTTTGTTTCTCTATCCATTCTTCTTCCGTTTTTCATTTTGGGTGTATGGTATTCTTGTATTGGTGGTAAGCAGTCAATGTGGCTCAAGACATTTCGCTTCACAGTGCGTTCCAGCGTCTAATAGATCAAATAACTCAATTACAGACGGAAATCGGACGATTAAAGGAGACATGGAAAGAATGGTTACATCCTTGTACAATTAACATCGACACTAAAACCACTTCACTGGTCACAACATTTTCTACGAAATGAAGGGAGGATGTCTCTGTGTTCTTTGATAATTTGGATACAGCTGCTAGGTAGGTAAACTGTGATGAAGAGCTATTACTGACTACAGCTAAGCTATGTCTAGCAGGGAAAGCTGGGCTATATGTGATGTGCTTCGAGAGATTAAGGGAAGCACACTCTTTTAACTAACTATGAGAAGTGTTGGTAGAGAGAAAATGCTAGGAGGAAAAAATGCTTCGAGATAGTTTAACGTGATATTTCAGGAACATAGAAAATGATTAGGAAATTTCTGGGCCATTTCGCAAAGGTAGAGTCAGTGTTTGTAACACTAGATTGTTCAGTCGATTGCTTTCTCCTTCAGTGGGCATTTTCACTCGAAAAAAAATCAACCGAATGAGAGTAGTCTCAGGGTCATGTCAGCTATATGAATGTTTTCACTCACTCACCGGGTTTGCGTGATTTTATTTATATGCTTTTCTAATCTTCTCGATTATACATGAAACATGACTAGGGTTGACAACTTTTTTAGATACAAATAAAGTATCTTATTTCAAGAAGATGTGAATAAAAAGTGTATTTGTGAAAAGAAAATAAACTCAAAGTAAAATAAACTCAGAATGTAAGTATTTACTCAATGAAATATGAAATTTCGCTCTTGTGGCTTTAAATCGTTTTGGTTGGTTTTAAAAGTTTAATATCTGGTACAGCACTTTAAATTTGTGTATATATAAACGAACAATTGCTTTTTAACATGGTTTTAGTGAGTCGGCTTCTTGTCAGTTTTTCTCGGTACGAATTATGCAATTCATTGTAAACTACTTTCCCGATCAGACAGAGAGTTGAAACTTTTCAACATAGCTCTGAATGATACTGTAATATTAACTCGCTTTCGAGATTGTTGTATGGCGGCGGATATTTTGTTTTTCAGTCTGTTCGGTACAAATTTTGTAAATTATTTTAAACTAACTTCCCAACAATCTATAGACTTGAAACTTACAGCTTAGCTCGGAACTGGATGGCAATTTAATATTAACTCGCTTGCTTTTCTCGTGTGTGATGGAGAGTAGGTACTTTGAGTACGACTGCCTTTCATTGTTTCTTTTTTTTTTTTGTTAAATTCGCGAATGTATCGCACTTAAGAACGATTGCTGCTAGGCTTTCCTGTCAGCTCGAATCTCTCTAGTTTTTCACTTTCGCGGTTTTCTCGCTATGTATGCCTATGAGGGAGTAATATATTAGAAACTGAAATAAACCTAAAGCTTACCATATGTCCTGCTGTAATCTCATCAAAGTGTTTGAAATCAACTGAAAGCCTCCACACACACAAGACTAAAAAGCAGATAGTAACTATTTAAAGAGGCAAACTTTTTAATATAATGCTGTTTTAAAGCTGACTAATAAATTTTAAATAATCTCTCTCCTAGCCCCATAGAGATTCCTAATACCACACAAATACATCTGAAAATTTGTGCTTGTAAATTTTTGATAGCTATGACACTATCTGTAGAAATGAAAACTGGGGCATCCGTGTGTAGGTGGTGACGTAATGTTCTGTCCAAAATAGTCTTCTACACAAAAATATGGTTGAATATTCAAATCATTTTGCATTTCTGGACATCATCAGACATTGCCTATAAAATGGAAAGCAAACGGTCGCTGAAAAGAGACAAGCTCATTTTTTCTTCATATATCTTTAAGGCAACCATGGCATCGGCAGCTGTGGCTGCAATTCCCCGGATTTGTTCTAGGTTTGTGGGCGCACAGAGGCGTGCTGTGGCGATTTTTATACAAGTGTCCAGAGTAAACCTGGAACACTTTTCGTGTCTCTGAACATTCGATTGATCGTAAACAGATTGTAATAAACCGCAGTTGAAATTCATTAAAGGAGGACCTAACTAAAGATAGATTTTTCGTTTTAGTCTATTAAAAACCCAGCGGCAAACAACGTACATTTTAGAAATGAGAAGAAGTTGAGAGGCAACTCTGGTGGGACTGTTTAGTACATTGAGAATGTTGGAAAATTTAGTCTACTAACAACATTTATTTTCCAAAAACAAGACATAAATTATACTAAACAAGTTACAGATTAAATACCCTAAACAACTAACAGGTGCTTTAATACTACACTTGGTGGATCCTAGGTGGCAAAGACAGTTGAACGAGGTGACCAGTGAATCAAGTACTCTTGCCCCCCAGAGTACTTGATTCACAGATCACCTAGTTAAACTGTGGATAACGCAAGCCGAATTGATCTGACGTTGAGCAGGCTTACACTGATCAAATCTACTGGAATTTCTCTACAAAGGTGCAACTGAGAGCAAGTGGCGATTGAGATCTGTACCCCTAACAGTGCCAGAGCTGCGGTACGTAACCCTATGTGCTTCGTGTGGCGACGTGACTTGCAGCTGGTGAGATGTGTGCGCCGGAGGTGAGGCGTGGACGCGACACCTGTGAATCGATCGCAGCCACGAAAGAAATGCAAAAATGTCACGGTCTAGTGATCGCGCAGACGATTCACAATATTTACTCACCACCAGAGCCCTGAAATAATGGTAAATTTCAGTGTATGATGCACCCATTTGCTGATCGTACAACGGATCAATTTGGTTCACTTATACGACAGAGCACACAAGGATACCAAACGTCAAGACTGGTGAACCACAAACGAATAAGTGTGTCCTCGGCAAACGAGCAGTCCGAGACATTTGAAGTCACACTGTTAGTACAGTAAGAACTTCACCACAGGCTCTCCAGCCTAAACTACTCGCAAGCAAAGTCAGTCTCAGGACAGGCCCAAGTACTAAAGACACATGCCAGACCTTCGTCTGGAAATGCTTACCAGATCAGTCCCACACCTAAGTGCTTTGTACCTCTCCAGAAAAAAATTCCGTTTTGCCACAAATTGCACGAATGACACTGTCTTCCCCCCATCTTGAGCCAGCCACAAGGCTTTAGAGGCTCTAAATCTCCTCTCCCACACAGCAAAAACTCATGTTAAATGAGGGCAAGAGTTAAGAAACCTGCGTCTCTGAGAAAAAAGAAACCCTCAATTACTGCCTTTTTAAAAATTCACTGAGGGGGAAGAGATGTTTTTCTCCAAAGTTGTGTGACTTCCCACAGCAACAAGCGAACAGGTACAATCTCAAAGATGTTTCTCTAAATCTCCTGCGCCTTGGAGCTTGTTAGTCCTAGCTATGAGATGTAATAAATATTATACCCTTAAACGTTTCTCAGACGCTGGAGTTTTCTTATACAAACAAGTGGCCGAAGGAAGTGGTTCACTGGCCTATTTACACTACTGGCAAACATGAAAGCATGTGAAATTTTATTATACGTGGCTCTGCACATAATGCCCGCTTTACAGCTCCACTGTGTGGACACATTACTTTAGACTGTCACCCCAACCAAGGCTTCTGCTGGTGTCGTGACAGGTAGCATGGCATTGTTCTGCTGGAGACCTGTCTCAACGACGGGGTGCCGTCCGTGACTAGTGGGCCTGTCCAGGTAGATTTACTAAGGGATGGGCTTGCCGCCTATTGCTTTCAACTCCCAACAAGCCATTTAATCATAAAAATAACTCATGGTTTTAGTGCCCTATCAAGTTCCATCAAAGTCTGCTCAGGCTGTTAACTTTCTAGAGTCTCGCTCAAGGTGCATCAGGCTGTAATGAAATCTTTAATAACCTTGGATAATGTAATCTGTCTGCCATGGCATATGATGCTTCTGGTTTTTATATCAGTTTTATAAATGACTAGGCCGCTCAGCTTCAGCTAATGGTATTTACTATCGTGTGATGTATCAAGGCCCATTCCTTCTGAAGAAGATGTTTTTAGAAGTATCGAAACCTATGTCAAGGGCTAAAAACCTTTTTTTTTTCTTGCAAGTGCTTGGTTGCCTTTTTCAACCTCTTTATTACATTTTCTTCTTCGGGAAGCCTTGCACTAACTGTGAGCTCACCTCAGAGCAGCAATAGCACACTTTAATGAGGACATCCTAGGCCAGACATGGAACTGGAATATCGCATACATAACCTGTGTGCTACACACTGCGCACGCCATACCACCGTTTCTCATGATGGTCACGATTTTTCTAGCTGTTTCCTGAATTTTTTCAGAAGTAATTAGGGACATCTATTTGTACAGAATTTAATCCTTTGGCTGCTGTTGACGAGCTTACTCGCCATGCTGCCTGCCGCTCTCTGGGTGCCAATGACGAGTACAGTCGCTGCCACCGGTTTTGCCCTGAGCGCTGTTGAGTGGAAACGCACCCGTTTGCCGGTCCCTGAGCGCTGATGACGAGTATAGACGCGCTGGTACCTGCGTGCTGATGACGAGGTAACTCGCAAAGCGGACTTCCCGCCCTACGCCTCAGCAGCCTTTCGCAGTTCTGGCCGCTAGCTTGTCGTGAGATTTTTTGAGTTGTGAGCTTAGGCTTAGCACTCAACTCACAGTTCACTGGAATTTTTAGATTAGCGTAGATTTACTTTCATTCCAATTGATCAGTGTTTTACAAAGTAGTATTTTACAAAGAAGATGGCAAGAAGTCGTGGGTGCACAGAGAAAAAAATCATGGAGATTCTTACGAGGAGCGGCAGTGAGGAGGAAGTACTTTATTTTGACGAAAGTAACAGCTGTTCCACAAAATCGGAAACCTGTAGTCCATGTCAGCAGGGGTGTCAATGATACGCTATCGGAACATGTGTGTCAAATAGGGAATGAGCCAAGTATTCGGTCAGTTTTTACGTTATTCTTTACAAGAACCGATGAAATATAGCTAACGTAACGGATCGAGTTTACTTATTCACCAAGGAGAAAACTCCATAATCACTGCATTTTCGAATATCAAAGAGGGAAGATATTGGATATAAAGACATGTATTCTTTTATAGCTGTTTGTGTTCTGATGCCTCGCGTGAAAAAACTGAAAATTAGTGATTACTGTACCAGAGATGTTCTTCTAAATACTCCAATTTTTAGTGATCTTATGTCAAGAGACGGCTTTTTGTTACTTATTAGAATGTTACATTTCCATGACAACTCTGCCAATACTGGAGGAGACAGATTGTTGAAAATTAGGAACATTGTCGATGAAGTTCGTACAGCTTCCTGTTGTGCGTTTAATCCAATATCAGAAACTCAGCATTGATGAAAGTTTGTTTTATTCAAAGGACGCTTATCGTTCAGCTAATTTATTCCATCGAAACGGATTAGATTCGGAATAAAAACATTCGTGTTATGTGATTATAAGCTGGCTTTATCTTAGATTTCATTGTTTATACCAGGACATCAACATAAAATGAGTTCCACAATTTGAGGAAAAGTGGTGACGTAGTGGCTACACTAATAAAGTCCTATTTAGAACGTGGACGTACCCTCTACCTCGACAGTTGGTACTCAAGCACAAACTTACTTTCCTGGCTTCACAGTCATGGGATGAAAGCATGGGGTGCTGTCCGTAAGAATCGATGCAACATGACGAAACTTCAGAAGAAATAGAAACGAGGAGATATTCAATTTGTGAGCAGTAATACAATGGTTGCTATAAAGTAGTGCAGCAAAACGAAAATGTGGATGTTGACCACATGTAACACCACAGAAATGGTTGATACGGGGAAGACTGACAGGAATACTGGAGAGAAAATTAATAAATCACAGAACATTGTGGATTAACTTGAATATAGGATCAGTTGACCGTTCTGATATGCTGCTCAGCTCTGCCGGATGTATACGAGAAACAATGAAGTGGCATAAGAGGTCGTTTTAAACGCTCATGTCCTACACAGGTCACTAACATGTCGTAAAATGTCGATAGCAGAGTTTCATCTGTCGCTGGTAAGGCAACTTACTGTAGCGTATGCATCAGAGCACCGAAAAGCTGGCAGGGGAAGGTGTTCTGGTGATAATCCTCTAAGGCTTGTGGGAAGGCACTTTCCAAACATTACAACAACTGAGCATTCCAAGAAAACTACGCTAACCGGTGGATGCATTGTTTGCTCGAAACAGAAAGTGCGTCGAGAAAGCAGGCGCGAATGTAAAACTAGCAAGGTACCATTGTGAGTCGTACCCTGTTTGAAAATAACCACGCAAAAACCAATTGCTAATAGCAGCACAGAGCGAATTCAACAATGCTTTCAGAAAAAACTCCGAAAACGAAAACAATATAAAGAACCAGAAAAGAAAAGAAAAATGTATTCAGTACATCCATTGCGGATGACGAACTGCGACTGTGAGTTAAACTTCCGTTCATCCGGTAATAAATATGCAACCAGTTGCTTTTTTTACCATTTATTCAACCATGAAATTGTTTCCGAGAGACTGCAGGCTCATCATCAGATGGAGGTGTTACAAGAACATTATATTGTGAAACAAGTATAGCTAGATGCAGTGCTGGTGCTCGTGGTGGATATGACGGAAATTTAGCAATCGGTGACGAAACATTTACGAACAGGAAAGCTTTTTATGTTTCAGGTTCTTACAGCGCACTGTCTCTTGGTATCCATATAGATTGCTTCTTATAAAGTCCATTATTATGTACACAATTAAATACAGTATTTAGCTACACTTGGTTTTACACTGATCACAGAATGTAAACATTCAATGTTTTTACAAAGAATATGGATATGACAGATGCCACACTTAACTACATAATAGTCTTTGGCAAGAGATGCATTGTATTACGGCTCAAATATTACTAGTACAGATTTTACATTTCAGTAAGTGTTGCTAGCTGCAGGAGTGACTTTATATTGACAATTTTTTTGTTTTTATTTTTTTTTTTTACTATAGGTGAAGAATTACACAAAAGCTACACCTACAGTGGAATATTAAACACATAATCAAAAACTTTCTGTAAGTTACAGAATATCATAGTCGTTACATGAGAAGAAGAATAAGATTTATGCAAGAAGATAATATGCGTTATTATTATCATTTTTGTTCTTCTTATACCAGGATATCCTGGAAATTCTTGAAGAAAAGGTTTGTGTTGACTCGGTCTGTTCATTCAGGATTTTGTGGGGTGATTTTAGTTTGTGAATGTAAATTTCTAATTTTTCAAGGAGACCCATCTGTATTCCTTTCTCAGCAATGTGTAGCACAGAGAGATTGTCATTGATATCACGAACAGTGTTCTTCACGCGCATTATGTGAAGCAAAACTGGACTTATTTAAGTTTTTGAGTCGAACGAGATCCATATGTTCTTGTAGTGGATTCCAAAATTTCTCCCTGTTTGGCCTGTGTAGAAACAAGAACAGGAGCATGTGTGTTTGTATTTGCTAGAATTTTTATGCCAATCTTCAGTGGATTTATTATTGTGAACAATTTTATTTTGTAGTTTATTGTCAGTGTATAAGGACGATTTTACGTTGTGTGGTCTGAAAAGATTTGCAAGTTTATATGACACTTTCCCAAGGAACGGAAAACTGACAAATTTTGGCATTTCTTTCTTAGTTTACAATGGTGATGGTGATTGCTTGAGTTTACTTTGGATTTCTTCAACTAGGGTGTTTATCAAAGAGGCACTGTAAGAGTTAATTTAGGCTAAAGATTTAAGTATGTTCATACCTTTACATGCATCTTCTTCACTGATAGGAGTGTGGAGCATATGACCTGAAGAAGGCAGTTTTATAATGGTAACAGCACTGGTAGTGGATTTTCTGTATATTTGGAAGGTATGCTTATTATTGTGAGTGGAGACACTCATGTCAAGGAAGTTAATTCCTTCAGTAGTCTGGTGTTCAACTGTGAATTTGATATTAAGGTGCATTTAATTCATTAAATCTTCTATGTGTTATTGTGCTATTGTGTCATACACATACGTTTTGTAATACAGAATTTTGTCAGTAAATTGTGGGTGTGTTAAAGAAGAAATCTTGTTCAAGATTATGTATAAATATGCCGGCAAGAAATTCTGCAACGCTGCTACCAGTAGCCAGACCATTGCTTTGCATGTAAAATCTACAATTTAAAAAAATAGTTGTGTGGGAGGACTAATTCAAGCAACATCATGAGTTCATAAATTTCTGCCTTGTTTCGCTTTTTGTATTTGATTACATTCTGTTGTATTATTGTGAGAGTGTCTTTCCAGGGGATATTGGTAAGAGGTTTACTCAGTCAAGGGAGGCAAATATTACTGTGTCTGGCAATATTAGATCTTTAATGTTGCTCATTAACTGAAAACTTTTGTTGATAGAACAGCTGTTCTGAAACATGTAATTTTTCTTCAGTATATCACGAAGTATCCTGGTAATTTTGTATCCAGGGCTGTTTATTGCATTTACACCAACGACTTCGCAATGGCCACCTAAACTGTGTACATTTCCCTTAAGCTCAAGTTGCTGAGATACTGTATCGAAACATGCTAGAAAGTTAATCTGCTGAATTCTTTATGTGTTGTTGAGCCTTTTTCGAAGAATCAAGATTCAGACAAAGTATAACGTTTTGCATGCCGTTCTTTATACTACATACAAGAAACTGAAGGACGCACAATTGTGAATTGTGTATTAGTAACTTTAGTCCTGAAGTGGTACAGCTATCGACTGGTATTGTGGCTGCTAAGTTAGAAGTATTAGGCAAGGGCGAATTAAACAGAGATTTCGTGTCATATGACTCAACACCAGGTCAGACTGTCATTTTGACCACACTCAGGAAGAAATTAGTATACCTAGAGCGATGGGATGGGAAGGATGCTGAGGGATGTTCGAAGGATACATGCCCTCGGAGTCATTTGATGCTCCTGGACCATTACCTGCCACACCACTAACTCAGCATCATTTTCATATTCTAAACTAAGTGTCTGTCTGTACGAAACTGTACAGGGCAGAGAAAAATTGTCACGAAATTTTAACCCTGGATAGCTGACACCAGTAGGAACCAAAATTACCAATGTTGTGCAGGTCGATAACGCACCATTTCTAAACTACGGAAACTTGGCGCCAAACTCTCCGATTGGCCACGGGATTGACCTGTTTATTTGCGCGGCTGCATGCCCGAAATTTAATCGAAAACGATAAGAAGTTCACTGCTGCATTAAATTTCCTTTACGTTACCAGCAACTCCTCATAGGTAGATGCAGCGATTCAATCGAAGCTTTCAAGAGTGCACTGTGCGAATTCGAGTATGTGAATTAAATTCGCAACTCGTAGGAAAGGAGTAGCATTAATGACCGTAACTGGCGAGATTCACGATAGAAGAATGACGATGGGCGAAATGGGGGAAAACATCGCTCGAATCGAAACAAAAATTCAAAATTCAGTGGGAATAACCAGTTATTACGATGAAATTATAATCATAACAAAAACAACTATATACGAAACGGAAACAGAACCCGAACAAGTGCCAACAGGATTCTAGGGACCAACAGCAAGGCAGTAGCAGGACATACAACGGTCGATGTTAATGGTATGACCAACTTAGCCAGTATGTGGAGTTGAGGTGACCTAGTCCATCGCAGGGGTCACGCAGAGAAAATTCAAACAGGAATTGATACACAGCCGCCGCGGACTCAGCTCAAAACAATGCCGCAGTAGGTTACCTATATCAGCCTTTAGTATGCCAAAAAGTTATGTCTACAATAGTCAATATCTTAATAATACTGAAACATTATCATGATAATAATAATAATTATTATTATTGAAACTTCCTGGCAGATTAAAACTGTGTGCCCGACCGAGACTCGAATTCGGGACCTTTGCCTTTCGCGGGCAAGTGCTCTACCAAGGATACATTCTGGAAACATCCCCCAGGCTGTGGATAAGCCATGTCTCCGCAGTATCCTTTCTTTCAGGAGTGCTAGTTCTGCAAGGTTCGCAGGAGAGCTTCTGTAAAGTTTGGAAGGTAGGAGACGAGATACTGGCAGAAGTAAAGCTGTAAGAAGCGGGCGAGAGTCGTACTTCGGTAGCTCAGTGGAAGCCGGCACGGTAGCTCAGCGTGTTCGGTCAGAGGGTTAGCTACCCTCTGCGATCAAAAAAAAAAAAAAAAAAAAAAAAAAACGAGTTCACCGATCAACAAACGAACCGAAACGGTTGTCTTACGACGTCCACCCCGAGCAGATACAACGAACGAAAGAGAAAAAAAAGTGGTAGAGCACTTGCTCGTGAAAGGCAAAGGTCCCGAGTTCGAGTCTCTGTCGGGTACACAGTTTTAATGTACCAGGAAGTTTCATATCAGCCCACACTCCGCTGCAGAGTGAAAATCTCATTCTGAATAATAATAATAATTATTATTATTACTTTTGTTGTTCCCAGTTTTACAATACACTGTAATCGTGCAGTAGGTGGCTGATTTCTGGACTGTCGGATAAAATTGGTTTCCTAGGATAGCTGGTTGTGGACATTTGTTCTCTGCCAACGACAGATGTGGTGTGCAGCGGAAGGAGACCAGGTTAAGTTTACAATAGTTTCTATATTGTTATTTGTTTATTATCACGGGATTTGGTAACTGCGGGTGACGATGGCGGGCGACATGAATACTCTGTCACCGTGTCCCCTGGTGTATCTGCCTCCCATTGCTGCTGCACTGCAAAGCACCCATATTTCCTGGTCAGAATGTGGGTAGCCTAGTGGCAATACCAGTATGTGCACCCAGCAGCTTCCAGCAGCTCCAGTGTCCCAGAGTGAAGTAGTCGACATCTCAGTGGAGACAGGAATAGCTGGACCTAGAGTCGTACTTGAGAATGATGAAAAAGTGCTGAGTTGCATGAGGTCCTAAGTTCTCAGGCGTTCAACAGGGTTCATTGCCCGGTGACGGTAGAAAGGCAGCTTACTAGAAATTACTGTTAGCATCTCACACTGGACGCCACATAACTGCCCCAGCTGTTCGATGATGACGAGCTGATTTGATATGGTTTAGATGCTGCTGTTGTTTGCTGATCTCGTGGCAGTAGCTGCATTTGGAGCAGGAGCAATGATCAGGCTGACTGTCGCAGTAGGCAATGGGTTAGGACGTAGCAAATTCCTGGAGACTGGCCTGGATACAGGCAAGCGGAGGTTTGATGACACAGAGGCCACTGCTTTCCCTGATCAAGCAGTTCAGCGACCAGTTCTGACTGCCTGTGGCTGTGGCCTGGTTACACCTCTGGGCTTCATCTTCTGCTCCAAGTTCTGTTATAGTTTTGTTTCTTTACGGCTCCCTCATTCCAAGGAAAGAAACCAGCCCTCGAATTACTGTTGAAAATTTTGCTGCAACATTCATACTAATTTGTGTACTCGTATATACAGTTTAACTCTGCTCGCTGTGACATTTGGTCCTATACACTATTTACGCTACTCTCCACACGACACTAGTTCTTAGCTCCACAAATAGGTTTTGTTCTTGGTTCTTTCTGTCCTTTGTCAAATAGTTTCTCGCTGGCGCCGATACAACCGGTTTGTACCTGTTGGTCGACGTTTGTCAAAGATGGGATTTGGGATACCTTTCGGTAGGACTGTTAGTAAGCAATAGTTATTACTGCAAAAATTGTGGAAGCAACTGAGATTGAAATTCTTTCAGTTACGAGCTGGTGATGGTGTTCAGTATGGTGCATTCTTATGTAGTCTAGAAGGTGTTTCACTTACATGCTGCAGTCATTTTGTACAGATAACATACGGTTTAGTGAGGCGAGCAGATATAAGCCTAATGCATTGTTGATATAAACTATGTGATCTAAAGTATCTGGACACCTGGCTGAAAATGACTAACAAATTCGTGGCGCCCTCCAACGGTAATGCAGGAATTCAATATGGTGTTGGCCCAACTTTAGTCGTGATGATAGCTTCCACTCTCGCAGGCGTATATTCTATCAGGTGCTGGAATGTTTCTTGAAGGTATCGATGTCGGTCCGTGAAGCCTGGCACGAAGTTGGCGTTCCAAAACATCCCCAAGGTAGGACTCTGTGCAGGCCAGTCCATTACAGGGATGTTATAGTCGTGTAACCACTCCTCCACAGGCCTTGCATTATGAACAGGTGCTCGATCGTGTTGAAAGCCGCAATCCCCATACAAGAATTGCTCTTCAACAGTGGGAAGCAGCAAGGTGCTTAAAGCATCAATGTAGGCCTGTGCTGTGATAATACCACGCAAAACAACTAGGGAAAACACGACCACATCATAACACCAACGCTTCCGAATTTTACTGTCGGCACTACACACGCTGCCACATGACGTTCACCGGGAATTCGCCATATACACACCTGCCATCGGATCGCCACTTTATGTACCGTGATTCGTCACTCCACACAACGTTTATCCACTGTTCAGTCATCCAATGTTTACGCTCCTTACACCAAGAGAGGCGTCCCTTCTCGTTTACACTTCACTATCACATCGGAAACAGTGGACCTAGGGATGTTTAGGAGTGTGGAAATCTCGCTTGCAGACGTGTGACACAAGTGACGCCCAATCAGCTGACCACGTTGGAAGTCCGTGAGTTTCGGGAAGCGCCCCATTCTGCTCTCTCACGATGTCTAATGACTACTGAGGTCGCTGATATGGAGTACCTTGCGGTAGTTGGCAGCACAATGTACCTAATGTGAATAACGTATGTTTTTGGGGGTGTCTGGATACTTTTGATTACATAGTGTAGGTCAAATTAATAGGCCAAGCATTCAGTCAGTAGAACTTCAACAGGTGCACAGGGTAAGTGTTTCAGTGCTTTAATGATATTCAGGGTGGTAGCTTCAGTTAGAGTAGTGTGTCCAGAAATATAATATGGGGTATTATTGACCATTAACATTATAAAAACAGTAACTACTGAGTTTATTGTGGGGTGTAACCAACGCAGACCTGCTATTTGGAAGAAATCTGTTGTTAATTTATTATTCTTGCTCAAGGCTTCTGTAATTGTAGAATTGTTCTGCTTTTTTTGGCAAAACTTGGCCTCCTTTCCCTTTTCGTCAGATACTCCCCGTCTCTCCTCCTGAAGACACTGCTAAAGAGGCGGCAGAGCATCCCTGGTTATCTTAAAAAGGACGAATGCAATTTATGTGTACTACTGTGGCATGGAGTTGTAATTTGAAGCTGACGGATGGCGTCATTTTGATCACTCGAAATGGTCCCTGATGTCATACATGATACTTTAGTAACACTGCTTTCTTATTGTGTCGTTCTCTGACATTGCAAACCCTTGGTGTTCATCTTCTCCACCTGAGATCAATTAGAATTCAATGTCTGAGAGAAAGGTTTCACAGATGATATATCCTATTCTGTTGGGCTTACAAAGCTTAAACATCTGACCGAAAAAAGTCATCGGGGATAACATACGTAAGCTCTATGACCCCTGGAACGAGAGTGTTATAGCCACTATGATGAGAGTTGACACAGTACATTAATATTCTTGCAACTGGTCAGTGGACTGGTTCTATTTGACCGTACACCTGAAGATGTGATGCACTCATCCTACGTTTCTTATTGTCCATCTAATTAACATATCAGTTGATTGTAAGTTCTAATAAGCATTTGATTGCTGCGTGATTGGTTACTATTTTAAAGTGTTGTCCACATAAATAACGTTGAAAATAGCTTTCTCCATATATTTCTGCTTGCATCTCTTTCTCGGCAGCAGAATAACTCTTTTCTGCTTCACTGAGCTATCTCAAAATAAGCGAAAAGATGTCCTGGTCCATCTATCTCTTGACTTAAATACATCCTAAGGTAAATTTCCGGAGTCACGTGACAGTGTAAATGATTTTTTGTAATCCAGGAAGGCAAGAACTGGACTAGAGGTCAACAGATCTGTTAGTCTTACAAATACTATTTCAAAATCGGAAAATCATGAAACTATAGCATATTTGCAATAACTGAGTAAAGACTCTTAAAATTTCAGCAATTTTTGGAATGAATTTTCGACAAAAATTGGCGAGCTCTAAATATGACTGCAGTTACTTTACTACAGTGGTTATCTGAAAACATTTAACAGGACTAACTAATCGTACTGTGGTGTGTATTATGTTTTGGCTAGTAATATTACCCAAGTAATGGACTTCTTGCAAACCAAAATGGCACTTTTATAGGCAAAGGGTTAACTGTACTGCATGTAAACGCACTATATGTTCCCAGAAATCTTTAAAAAGCACAACAGTATCATCTAAATAGGCTATGAACTGATTCAGTTTAAATACTCGCAGCGTACTCTCGAACAGATACTGGAAAGCAGCTAGCATGCTTCTCAGCACTAAAGGTATCTGGCAGTATGAATAAAGATAGACGTTTTCACATCATTTTTTGGCATCTACTTTGTAGATCCACAGTTGTGAAATAACCACATTGTCCCAAATTATGGTAAGCATATGAAATTGTCTAGTGGTATAAATAATGGTAATGACAACATAAACTATATGCTTTGCCGCCACGTGAAGATTTCTTTGGGACAATAACAGTGGGTACAGACCAGGATCTGTTACTTGTTTCAACAAACCTCTCTTGAAGGTTCTGGTTTACAAATTCGTCCATGTGAGGCAGTTAATGCTGTGTTACTCTATACTGAGTGGAGAAAAACTGTGTCACGAAATTTTAACTCCGTATAGCTGATGCCAGTAGGAAGCAAAATTGATACTGTTGTGTAGGTCGACAAAGCACCATTTTCAAACTACGGGAACTTCGCACCACGCGCTCCGATTGGCTGCGGGATTGCCCTATTGGCAGTTGCTCTGGGCAACGCATGACCGCGAATACTTTGCCTGCTGGAGATCCCGATGTATCCAAGGCGGTCGGCACGCTTGGTGGTGGCGCGCCAGCCTTCCACTCTGGGAGCCAGTGGGCTTGTCCGCCGGGGCCCCTACACATCCATTGTAGTTACATGATAAGACGTACCGGGATGAAACCAGTCAACAGCTGTTATTTCGCGTACAGAAAGTGTTTTAATAATTGTGTCGGCCCTGAAAAGGGCCTTTTTTTGTAGCTACGACACTGTTTACTTAAAGCAGGTGCGCGAACTGGCGACCCTCTGACGCGACACAACCTTGGTATGATCAAACGATGTTCTCCCAACTCTTTCAAAGATTCCTGGCATTGCCCTGATGTGACTGATGACATGTGTGAACCGACAACCATAGCGCTGCCCTTCGATGCTCCACACACCTCTCATGAACGGTGCGTGTGTGTGGAGCATCTAAGATACACACGCTTAATACAGCCAGACAAGTCAGCTGTGGCCGAACACTGTATTGATACAGGGCATTCCAGTGGATTTTAACATCCACCTCTTTTTTTGGGAATCTGTCTTCAAGGAAGCTATAGAGATTAGAGTAGCTAATAATCTAATAAATAGAGATAATGGTTTTAATTTGGACAAAGCATGGAATCCGGCTCTTGGAGTAATTAAACTGCACAGGAGTCGTCATCGTGTCACCGCCGCCGATCATACATCGATAAACGAATCGAATGTCTGTACGCCTCCGCTACAGGCAGCGCGTGTGTAAGCGTATGTCTTTGCCGCCGACCAGCATCTGTGACATCCAAGCGCAGTACCGCCGCGGTGGAACATATAAGGCTGCGCTTGGCATCTTGTCGTCAATCTTGTGACTCACTCTCAGTGGAGGAAATTATATTTGCGTGGCTGCATGCCCGAAATTTAATCGATTATTCATTACGCTGCTTATTGTGTTACCTTCAGCCGTGGGCCTAATAAAATCTCGTTTCATATATATTGCTACAAATAATATTTTTTTAAAAATATGTTTATTTCGAAGTTCATTTTGCAGAACACATCTTTCAGAAGAGTTTGATATATAAAACATACACGTTCGAGGGAAATGTGAGACATGTTATTTGGTGTAAACGTAAGCTTCCGCGGTCG
Source organism: Schistocerca serialis cubense (assembly GCF_023864345.2). Taxonomy (NCBI): domain Eukaryota; kingdom Metazoa; phylum Arthropoda; class Insecta; order Orthoptera; family Acrididae; genus Schistocerca; species Schistocerca serialis. The sequence continues at coordinate 88,388,059 of NC_064639.1, read as the reverse complement.
TGGTCACAGTCAATAAAATTCATCTGAATTTGAGGCCACATTGTCAGCTACAAAACTCCGACGTTTCGGGGACTATTGCAAGACGCCTTCCTTAGGGTGCACTGCTAAGTGCAGAATGAGTGCCAGTCTGGTTACTTGTATACTATGAAGGAGTGCTGTCATTGGATTTGATGGCGAGGAGGAAGGGTATTAGGTGTTCCTTTATTGGGCTTTGCATTGCATGTTGTCACTGGCGGAAATAGGAGTTTCCTTTACTGCTTGCCATTGGTGTATTTCGCCGAACAGGAAACTGAGCGGTGACTGCAGCGAAGTGTTGTTTACTAACTACCTAGTATCGACTAGGATGCGTCAGCCTTGTGAGTGCCCTCCACCACTGTGGCCTGCCACGCGCCTGTTGCTCTGCAGGGGCTGTCCTTCCGCAAAACTCTCACTGCTGGCAGCCAAGATGCCAGAAGTCGGTACCAGCCTTCTCTATTCATGTTGCAGGGTCGCTTGGCTATACGTTGGTTCTTGAAATTCGATCTTCATCCAGCACTGTTCCTGGTTTTCTTCCATCACTAATTTGTTGTATTGTCCGCAGGTCGTGGTCGTGCGGTAGCGTTCTCGCTTCCCGCGCCCGGGCTCCCGGGTTCGATTCCCGGCGGGGTCAGGGATTTTCGCTGCCTCGTGATGACTGGGTGTTGTGTGATGCCCTTACGTTAATTAGGTTTAAGTAGTTCTAAGTTCTAGGGAACTGATGACCATAGCTGTTAAGTCCCATAGTGCTCAGAGCCATTTGTTGTATTGTTTGAAACGGATATATCTCTTGTGTTCAGATAACCTTGTATTTATTGGACGCCCAGTCTCACCTACACACACTTGTCCACATTCGCACCCGATTTCATAAACTCCAGCGGTATGGAACTTGTCAATTGTACCTTTCGTCGAGTCCATAACGTCTTTTATTTTGTTGTTGCTACGAAAAACCGGCTTAACACCTGCCCGACGGAGAATTTGGCCCAGACGTTCAGTAACCCCTTGTACGTATGATAGCAGAACGGTGTTCCGCGCTTCGTTCTGCATTTCCCACTGCTGTCCTCCTTCTGCGCCATAGGTTTATGTATCATCCTTATGTCATAGCCATTAGCTCCCAAAATGGATCTGAGGTTCTGTAGTTCAGTTTTGAGAGTGTGTTCATCACTGATCCTGTAGGCTCTCTTAGTTGAAGTTTTGCAGGGCCGATTTCTTTTCCGCAGGATGATGGTGGGAGGATGCTTGCAAGTACCTGTCCGTGTGTCCAAGCTTCCCCTCAGGCTTACGATAACCTTTCACGTCGAGAAAAGGCAATACCCCGTTCTTTTCAATCTCCACGGTACAGTGAATTTTCCTGTGCAGCAGATTCAGATATTGATGGAAGTGCTGAAGCTCTTCTTCTCCATGTGGCCAAATGACAAAGGTGTCGTCAACATATGGTAGCCAGCATTCTGGGCGCAATGGTGCGGACTGGAGTGCTGTTACTTCGAACGCTTGCATAAAACTGTCTGTTGGGACAGGCGATAGAGGGGAACCCTCAGCAACACCTTCCGTCTGTTCATAGATATTCCCTTTCCACCTGAAATAGGTGGTTGTTAAACAGTGGAGCACTAGCCCGCAGGTATCAGATGCCATGCATTCCTCCATTACTGGAACATTCGTGAATAAGGACTTCAAGTCGAAACCGACCATCAGATCCGTACCCGAGACACGCTTTTCGTTCAAAGGTGCTAAAAAATGGGTGAAGTCCTTGATGTATGAATCTCTGTGGCTCACTAGATGTCTAAGCTTCGGAGCCTGTTCTTTCGCTAGTTTGTAGGTCGGTGAGTTAATAGTACTCGCTATCGGCTGTAGAGGAAACTGTTCATTGTGGACCTTTGGTATACCATATATTCATGATGCCTGTGCCAATTGTGGCATGAGTCTTCAGGTCGTGTCAAAATTCATCCTAGTTTGCTTCATCAGCGCTTGCGTCGATTTCATTATCTTGGTCGTCGGATCTCCCATAGGTTTATGGTAAATGGGTTCACTCAAAAGAACTTCCACCCACTTGTCGTAATCTATTGTGTCCAACACTTCGGTGGCATTTCCCTTGTCCGCCTGTATTACCACTATCTGAGGGTTGTCCCTCAGCTCCTTGATGGCATGACGTTCCTCCTTAATGATGTTTTGCTTCGGAGGCTTTGCGTGAGATTAGACTCCTACTGTTTCTTGTCGGTGCTTCTATGCCTAAGATTGTGGTAGACGACGAACCGAACCCCAGGTGATTCGATGATGTCTTCTTTCGGTACTAATTAGGGTGCGATTGCATAGTGCATCCCATTAGCCAGAATTTCTGTGACTGCATCGCTCAAGGTGTGGCTGGAGATGTTTACCACTGTTCGCCGCGTGTCCCGAATCTGTCCTTCATCAGTTGTTTTCCGTTGCAATTTGTAGAACTGGCGGCTGGCGGTATTTCATTTGTTCATTTGATCTCGTGGCTTGTTGGAGGTTTAACCTGTCGACTTTCTCTCAATCATCCTCATCCCGTTTTCCACCCAGAAAGAGGTGCAGCTCACACAGTTTCATGTTGTTCACGTAGAGACTGCAACAGATGTGGCGGATCCTTTCCAGAAACAAAGCTTTGCTGGCTTGTATACAGATATCCCGGTCTTATTCGATTTTATGTGGGACGTCAGCCGTAGAAATTTTAGCACAACATTGGTGTCCCTGCATCTCTTCAGGGTCGCAATATCATTGAGCAGTTTGCCTCTTTTCAGCATCAGTGATTCAAACTGCCTGATGTTTCCGTTGATCTCCTGCCCACACAGGTTCGTTAAATTTCAACCCAGGCTTCCGCGGCCATTGTCACAGTCAGTAAAATTCCTGTGGGTTTGAGGCCGCAACGTCGGCTATAAAATTCCGACTTTTCGGCGACGATTGCAAGACGTCTTCCTCAAGGTGTATTGCTAACTGATGAATGAGCACTACTTTGGTTACTCATATACTATGGAGGAGTGGTGTCATTGGATTTGAGGCAGAGGAGGATGGGTATTAGGTGTACTTTTTTGGGCTTTGCATTGCTTGTTGTCATTGCTGGAAATAGGCGTTTTCCATTGGTGTTTCCTATATTGCTTGTCATTGGTGGAAATCGGCGAATAGGAAGCTGAGCACAAAGTAGTATGGAGTAGGGCGCGTCAGCACTGTGTGTACCCTCCGCCGCTGTGGCCTACCGCGCGCCTGTTGCTTTGCGAGAGCTGTACTTCCGCGAAGCTGTCACTGCTGGCAGCCAAGACGCTCGAACTCGGTACCCTTCTTCTCTATTCATGGTGCCGGGTCGCTTGGCTGTTTCTATTTCTTCTCTGATCTTCCTTCTCAAAAACGACTGTGTCGTCAGCACGGGGGCCTCTCAAAATTCGATCTCCATCCGGCACCTTCCCTGGTTTTCTGCATCCGCTGATTTGTTGTATCTCGTGTTGCATCTGGTGTTCAGATAACCTTGCGCTTATTGGACACCTAGTCTCACCTACATACACCAGTCCACATTCGCACCCGATTTCATAAACTCCGCTGGCATGAAACTTCTCAATTGTATCTTCCGTCGTGCGCAGAACGTCTTTTACTTTGTTGTTCGTAGCAATAGCAAGCAATAAAGGAAACTCTAAAGGAATACGCCTATTTCCGCCAATGCAACATGCAATGCAAAGACCAATAACACCTAATACCTAATATATCCGCCGTCCGCGAATAGGAAAATCTCAGAATGTGAGTTATAGTGATTTTATTTACACTAAAGTCTTGCTTCAAAATATACAAAACAATATTCGTGAGGTAGGACTGATCCTCCAAGCCTACCAATAACTAAATCAGAGATGCTTCCAAACATAAACTGTGTGTAGTAACCATACAGCTTCACCAAACCAAGCCCCGGGCGTCTCGTGAAGAGCAGCGCGGAGTCCACGTTGCCGTCACCTGAGTCCGAGGACGAGTAGAGGTCCTGCGAGGATGGCTCCGGTACGCTGGCGGCGGTGGACGATGACACGGCGGCTACGATGACACCTGTGGGCTCACTCGGCGTGAACCTGCGCCAGCCTAAATACTGCTTGGCGCATGGATATGGCTGGCTCTATTTGCAGTCACGTGTCGAGCGGAAGGAAAGAGGTCCGCGGCTGTAGCGACCTCTTGCGGCGCCGTGGACGCCTCCTGGTGGTCTCTGCGAAGCGTCTGTGTTTCCGGGGCGACCGGCCAGGCTGACACCTATTTGGTCCGGGGCCCGCTGTACCGGTCTGCTTCGCGGGAAGCGAGAGTTGCAGGCGCTTAGTCTGGACACAGTAGTACCCTTCCTCCTTCTACATCTACATCTACATACATACTCCACAATCCACCGTACGGTGCATAGCGGAGGGTACCTCGTACCACAACTAGCATCTTCTCTCCTTGTTCCACTCCCAAACAGAACGAGGGAAAAATGACTGCCTATATGCCTCTGGACGAGCCCTAATCTCTCTCATCTTATTTTTGTGGTCTTTCCGCGAAATATAAGTTGGCGGCAGTAAAACTGTACTGCAGTCAACCTCAAATGCTGGTTCTCTAAATTTCCTCCTTAACCTCATATCCAATGACAACATTCCTCCACAGTATATAAGTAACAAAACCAGTGTTCATTCAGCACTTAGCAATACATCCTGAGGAAGGCATCTTCAAAATGGTTCAAATGGCTCTGAGCACTATGGGACTCAACTGCTGTGGTCATAAGTCCCCTAGAACTCAGAACTACTTAAACCTGACTAACCTAAGGACATCACACACATCCATGCCCGAGGCAGGATTCGAACCTGCGACCGTAGTGGTCGTGCGGTTCCAGACTGTAGCGCCTTTAACCGCTCGGCCACTCTGGCCGGCGAAGGCATCTTGCAATTGTCGCAGAAACGTAAGAATTTTATAACTGACAATGCGGCCTCAAACGCAGAAGAATTTTACTGACTATTTTTTTTGGTCCTAAGTGTGCCAAAGTTCAGGGCCACGTCCCTTCACGCAGCATGTTTGAATCGCACGTTACTGTATTTCGCTCTGTGGAATTCAAACGAGTCTATTTTTTAATGGAAGCTATCAGACCTATATTCATGATAGTGGAAATTAAAATATTCTGTGGTGTCTCTCCTGCTCCCAGTCTGCCGGTTTCACAATTAATACTGTTTGGGATTATTTGAAACTGGAGAGTAAGAAATCCTCAGATAGTGTATACTGTTTCTTGCCTGTTAGCTTATAACTTTCTCATTTGTGATATAAAATTAGACATAGGAAACATAAAACCAATAAAGACAATAGACAAGCTAGACGGTACACCTTTCTTCAATCTTTCATTTTCAGCGTATTTTGTCTCTCTAATGTTGCTCCGACTTTTAACTGCGTGCTTTACTTTCTGCTACAGAATCCATTACCTAATCTAAGTACGTCAAAAGTTTTGCTAAATGAAAAATCAAAATGTCTTTGCCTAATACTGAAAATAGCTGTTAATACGAATAGTACCTGAGACTGGTGTTGATTCTCTATTTGATTACGTCTGTTTTGTCACTGTCTGCTGGATAGAACGAAACAGATCTTTCTCATATTGCAGCAGTTGTAACACACGCCAAATAAGCGAGACTGTTTTGCCACAAATTGTCATTTTTATTTACTTCTTTTACATAAGTAACACAACAGAATAAAACTCACGAAGTGCCACTGTCAAATGCCCACTAGACCTACTGCATGCAGGAAGTTTTCCGTTAGGAACTAGTTTCACGTTCCATTCATGCGCTCCAGTTTCTCAGCATGAAATCGAGAAGTTGTAGTACGAAATTTTTATAAGAATTTGGTATCGTCACATTCTTCCATAAAATTTGTATTATGTCCACTTCCTTCTCCTTTCTCGTTCTTACAAACAATTTTGTCATCACTAATTCCATTGTCAAAATAGATTCTCCGATTAACTTCGCTGACCCTGCCAGAACCACCAGGAATCCCACATTTAATCTCAGGTTAGGCGTTATACGTGTTCCTACAACACGCGTTATTCCGACAACAGTACTTAAGCGGCTGCTAACCGGGGACCGTACAACTGACCCATAGTAGTGTAGCGATCTGTCAAAAATTTGCTGTCAAAATTTCATTTTGTTACATACGTATTCTTTCTTACGTGTTATTCCTCTAAGTCGTTTATATCCACTCTCGTAGTCTGAACCCACGGATTTCGCTACCAATTGTAACAACGCTATTCACTGACGCACACAATCAGCCACATAAACAAACAGCAATTGGCATTCACCTGTTCGGGTTTTTTCTTTTCAACTCGTATAACGCCGACCCTCTTTGTCTGCGGGAATTTCTAGATATGACGGGGATTCTCCCTCGGAGAGACACCTTGTACACTATGCACTCATTCAAAAATCAAATTATGATTCGTTCAGAAATCAACTTAGAATGTGTTCGAAAAAGTTAAATGGCTCAAATGGTTCAAATGGCTCTGAGCACTATGCGACTCAACTTCTGAGGTTATCAGTCGCTAGAACTTAGAACTAGTTAAACCTAACTAACCTAAGGACATCACACACATCCATGCCCGAGGCAGGATTCGAACCTGCGACCGTAGCGGTCGCTCGGTTCCAGACTGTAGCGCCTAGAACCGCACGACCACTCCGGCGGGCAAGAAGTTAAAAGACCAGCAAAATCATATGAATAATCGACAGAGTAATGTCCGCTGGATGCCAGGCGCTTTGTGATACAAGGTTTTGTCTTCAAGAATATGAATTTGGCGCCCCCTGAAATTGACACCCAGGGAAAATACCCCGCTTTGCCCCCCCCCCTCCACCGCACTCTTCACCACCTAGATTCGGACCTGACTACCGTGCGCTATTAACATCACAGCAAGTGGTCAGAACGTAACGCAAGCTGCGTATTATGGTATCAACACTGCGGGATATCTTCCTACCGCAATATTCCTTGCCAGATGGTAGCAATAGTGCCTACCTATTAATTCTCTGTGGTCACGGTTGGCATGGCTCTAGAAAAGTTGCACAGACTATATTTCATCATACCAACATACACTGGTGTAGAATTAATGGCAATTTTTGGTTTCATGACTAGACGGTGATTGAGATACCTATGGCACAGGGGTCAGGGGTGGATTCCACTCTACTTTTTCTGTTGGCATTTAGGGGCAAGTGTCCAGGTCATTTCATTGCCATTGTGACAGCCGATGCACGTGCTGTACTTTATGTATTGTTACTACTACTTTCGACAATCCTAAATGTGTAATAGGGACATCTTCCGTTGGGTAAAGAAGCAAATTTCAGTAATAGAGCATCAATTTGTGGGTAGCGGAAACGGGTACGATCTGGAAATCAAAATATAGTGGTACCTGTGGTGTCACCGCCAGCCACCACACTTGCTAGGTGGTAGCCTTTAAATCGGCCGCGGTCCGTTAGTATACGTCGGACCCGCGTGTCGCCACTATCAGTGATTGCAGACCGAGCGCCGCGCCATGGCAGGTCTAGAGAGACTTCCTAGCACTCGCCCCAGTTGTTCAACCGACTTTGCTAGCGATGGTTCACTGAAAAAATACGCTCTCATTTGCCAAGACGATAGTTAGCACAGCCTTCAGCTACGTCATTTGCTACGACCTAGCAAGGCGCCATTGCCAATTACTATTAATATTGTAAATAATGTACAGACAAGAGCGACGTTCACCATTTAAGGATTAAAGTTAAGTATTCCACCAGCTACGTCCGTTTTTCTAAATTCTAATTCCCTTGACCTGTTCCATGACCTGACGCCAGCCTGCGTGAGCTAAAACGCGTGCCTTTCGGCTTCCTCTAATAATACGGGGTTGGTTCTCCTACCAACCCACAACACTGGCGACGAGGCAACACCGCGTTCGTAACTGTACTGCCCTGATTTACTTGTGTAATGGCTTCGCCACCATCTCCAGATGTAGTGTCCGAATTTTATCGCTTGCAGAATCAACAGAAGCAGGCCTTACTGGATGCCCTTGGACAGCTCGTCCAGGGTAAATGAGCAATGCAAAACGATGCGGCAGCCGCCGCTCCACCGCTAACGCAGCCACAAAACGCAGTTGCACCACCTTTTCGTCCTTTTGATGCGGCACTGGAAAGCTGGACGGAGTGGTCACGCCAATTTGGATTGCAACTCGCCGCCTACAGAATTCAAGGTAACGAGCGGCAGCCTTTTTTATTGTCCTCTGTCGGGGTGCACACATACTGTGTGATAGTCAAATTATTTCCCCGACGCGACGTAGCTACTCTGTCCTACGACGAAATTTTGTCTGCATTAGATGCATATTTCAAAGAATCAGTCAATGTAGTTGCCAAACGGTATACCTTCTTTTGTACAAAACGCAGGGCAGGTCAGACTAATCGGGAGTGGGTTGCAACCTTGCAAGGCCTTACTAGGGATTGTGCTTTTGAGTGTCAATGTGGACTCCCGTATTCAGATACTATGGTACATCATGAAATTGGACAGAACGTTTGTGATGTTTGTATACGGGAACAGATTTTGAAACTAGTCAATCCCTCCCTTCAACAAGTGATGGACATATTGGATCAGTAGGACACATTTGACTTTGCTCAGGAATCATATGAAACTTCGCCACCCGTGTGTCAGGTTCAACGGCCCACCGGGCGAGCTGCACGGAACAGTAAACAGTCCTCGCACCTGGCCGTGCTGCTGCCGACAGGCTCTCAGCCACTTGTACCGCGCCGGCCCACAGATGCAGTGCTAAAATCATGCCTGCGGTGTGCTACTAAACATTCGCGTGAGAACTGCCCGTCACGCCAGGCTATTTGCTTTTTCTGTAATAAAAAAGGACATGTTCAGAGTGTTTGCCAGAAAAAGCTCCGATCGGAAGCTCAAAACGATTCCAGGCCCTTTGCTGCGTGCTGGAATCGGAATCTAACCAAGGATACTCAGGCTCGTGACACTTCGCCCATGGAAATTCATATAGTTCATGCCACTCTGCCCAGTGCCACTCTCTCTAACAGTGACTGTGTTCGCCCCCAAAAATAGTGTGCGTCGACATCGCAGGAACTCCCGTCATGTCACAAGTGATTTTGTACCAGTGTCAGTTCACGCTGCACGGGGCAGTCGCTCTTGTCGTCAGCAGGACATTAAACTTTTTGTGGTCTTGGACATTAACGGCAAAGTGATACCATTCCAGCTCGATACCGGGGCTACAGTTTCACTGATCAATCAAGACACCTACAAACTGCTGGGCACACCTCTGTTGCGTGCTGCAACTGTTAAGTTAACTACTGTGTTAGGACAGTGCAGCCTTCTTGCAACATACAAGGGACAAACAAAACTTGTGTCATTTTATATCCTTCGTTCTTCTTCTGCAGTGAACTTTTTTGGTTTCGATTTATTTCAATTGTTTAACTTGTCTATAGTAAATCAGGTCCTATCAGTGAACCAACCTGTGCCTTCAGACAGTGTTTCTCGTCCATGTGAAGAATTTGCAGACATTTTTGCACCGGGCCTCGGTTGCGCTAAGAACTATAGAGCACATTTGGAACTGAAAATAAATGCGCAACCGAAATTTTTCAGAGCGCGCAATGTTCCCCACGCATTGCGTGATGAGGTCGCAAAAATATTACACGATATGGAATCACAAGGTGTAATTGAACGTGTGCAGGCTTCTCTCTGGGCATCACCCTTAGTAATTTTGCCAAAACCTTCCGGAAAATTGAGACTTTGTGTGGACTTCAAGGCAACAGTGAATCCACAACTAGTGACTGCAACTTTTCCTTTACCCCGCCTGGAAGATCTTCTTGACAGACTGTGCGCGGGTAAATATTTTTCGAAGTTGGACCTAGCAGATGCGTACTTGCAAATACCGGTGGACGAAGAATCCCAGCACGTTTTGGTGGTTAACACGCATCTTGGTTTGTATCGATTCAAACGACTGCCATTCGGGTGTGCATCCGCCCCTGCATTGTTTCAGCAATATGTACAAACTGTTTGTGCGTCGGTCCCTACTGCAGCAAACTATCTGGACGATATTGTGATCTCCGGAAAGACGGGAGAAGAACATTTAGCCAATCTCAGAACATTATTTCAGGTCGTGCGACAAAATGGTCTTCTCTTGCAGAAGGACAAATGTCTGTTTTTTGCTCGTGACTTACCCTATCTGGGACATGTACTCAATGCCCAAGGCATACATCTCAGTCCAGAGTACCTTCGTGCCATACAAGACTTGCCTTCACCGCAGAATTTGAAGCAGCTACAGAGTGTGCTGGGAAAAATAAATTACTATACCAAATATATGCCACATGCCTCTTCCATTTCAGCTCCGTTTCATCGCTTACGCCGTAAAGGTGTTCGGTTCGTCTGGACGACGGAATGCAACCACGCCTTTCGCCAGTTGAAATCGGCGTTGTTTTCCAATACTTGCCTTACGCCATTCGATCCCCGGCAGCCCCTTTTGTTGATGGTGGATGCATCGGATTCCGGGATCGGTGCTGTGCTTGCGCACAAAGATGGATCGCATGATCGCCCTATTGCCTTTGCGTCCAAATTGCTCTCGTCTGCGCAAAGAAATTATTCACAGATAGAGAACGAAGCTTTGGCTCTTGTATTTGGTGTTACTAAGTTTCATGATTTCTTGTATGGTCGTCACTTTACCATCATCACAGACCACAAACCTTTCACATCGCTTTTTCATCCGACCAAGCCTGTACCTCCACGTACAGCGCAGACATTCATTCGCTGTTCCATTCTGGAATTCTCGATGGTTGGTTGAGGTAGATTCATTCAGTAATTTTCCTTTTGTTGTCCGGATGTCTTCCACGACGTCATCTGCCACCATCTATGCGTTATCCACTATCTTTTGCATCGAAGGTCTTCCACAGACTATTGTTTCCGCCAGTGGCCCACAATTCATGTCCGCAGAATTTCAGTCATTCTGCAAGGCCAATGGTGTTCAACATCTGACGTCCGCGCCGTTTTCGCCACAGTCAAACGGTGCCGCTGAACGTTTGGTCCGGACTGTCAAGTCACAGATGTTGAAGTTGAAAGAGTCGCATTCTCGGGAGGACGCGTTATTGCACTTTTTGTCCTCTTATCGCTCTCAGCCCCGAGATGGTCGCTCGCCGGCTGAGTTCCTCCACGGTTGCCCTCATCGCACCTTGATGTCTTTGCTACATCCGCTGCATCAGGTTCCTGTGCAGCGGCAGACACCTGCTTTTGTTCCAGGCGAAGTTGTCTACTATCGCCACTATCGAGGTTCATGGCGTTGGCTCGAAGGGCGCATTCTTCGTTGCCTCGGCCGCGCTATGTATCTGGTTTTGGGGGCCTCTGGTGAGGTGCGACGGCATCTTAATCAGCTGGGCCTCTGTCGTCGCACGGGCTCTGCCGCTCCCCGTCTGCTTTCAGCGACGGTGCCGTCCGGTCAGTGCCCTGGGGACCCATCTACTGGCTCGCCTCAGCCCCAGGTGTTACCGACGCTGCCTTCCATTTTGCCCCATGGCGACGCGCCGCCGCCGCCGCCTGTTCTCCCGCCGGCGACGCCCGCAGTGGACGCGTCGCTGCAACCGCCGGGCGCCTCCCTGGGTCACGCGCCGCCGATCGCTTCCCGTGACCAGTTGCCCTCCGACATGGAACTCTTGCCCGCTCCGGACCATATGTCGTCTTCGCCCGTCAGGTGCCCCGGCCCAATGGAGGTCGACCCTTCGGCCCCTCCTGTCTCTCTACGGGCGCATACACCGCTTGTTGGTGTGCACCCTGGACTAGGTTTTCAGGCGCTTCCTAGCTCCCCGCGGTCCGAATGGCAGGGTGCGGGTGGCACAGTCTCGCCTGTTGTTAGGCTCCCCACCTTGTCGCATACGTCAACATGGGGTCCTCCCCATGGCGGGCGGAAGCTTTATGCCACAACCGTGCGCCGATATGCGGGGGAGGAATGTGGTGTCACCGCCAGACACCACACTTGCTAGGTGGTAGCCTTTAAATCGGCCGCGGTCCATTAGTATAAATCGGACCCGCGTGTCGCCACTATCAGCCGCCACACGGGAGGTCTAGAGAGACTTCCTAGCACTCGCCGCAGTTCAACTGACTTTGCTAGCGATGATTCACTGACAAAATACGCTCTCATTTGCCGAGACGATAGTTAGCATGGCCTTTCGCTACGTCATTTGCTACGACCTAGCAAGGCGCCATGTTCAGTTACTATTGATATTGTAAATAATGTACAGATAAGAGTGACTTTCACCATTTATGGATTAAAGTTAAGTATTCCACCAGCTACGTCCGTTTTTCTAAATTCTAATTTTTTGACCTGTTCCATGACCTCACGCTAGCCTGCGTGGGCTAAAACGCGTGCCTTTCGGCTTCTTCTAATAATACGGGGTTGGCTCTCCAGCCAACCCACAACTGTACCAATGTGTTTTGTGGCTACAGTTCTTTAGTGAAGATAGAATGTTTTTAACAGTGAATACGTAATTTAATTAAAACCACCTCAAAGACAAATCCAGTCCAAATCTTGACTCATGACGCTTGCTCTTTATACTGTTAATTGGCATGATTTTCATTTGCAGTCACATCCCTTTTGTAAGGCTTTGTATAAATATGGAAAAGAAACATAAGGTGCTCGTAGATGGAAGTGAAGAATCTTTAAAGAGCAATTGGGACATCAATATTTCGTGACTGACTCAAGCAACAAGGCAATGTGTACAATTTACAATGGAAAAAATATCAGTCCTCAAAGAATGCAACACAAAACGTCATTATGACACCAAACATTCTCGGAGTTATTCCAAACTTAACGGCAGCCAACGGTTAGCAATACGAGTAAATGAGTCTTTAAAATGTGGCTAGAACTATCACCAAATGTTGTTTAAGAAAGTAAATGCTGAATAAGAAGCAGAAACTCGTGCTAATTTCGAAGTGGATCACTCAACAGCGAAACAGGCAAAACCATTTCCTGACGGCTAATTAATAAAGGGTTGGATGATTGCAGCCGTGCTGTTGATTTCAGCAGTGTTCAGAAAAAAGTTAAGTTATTAAAAACATCAGTTTGTCAGCTAAAAGTATGGCTCGAAGAGTAAATGGTATTGCTGAAATTTTCTTTGGCTCTCGGTGAGTCAACAACGTTTCAGATTATTCACAGATCTTGATTTTTATTCAAGAGGTGAACAAGAATTGTGAAGTATGTGAAGAGCTTGTTGACGTTCATAGAAACCACGACAAAGGCATGGGAAAAAATTTTAAAGTAGTAGAGAGTGTTGTTCAGTGGGAAAACTTAAGGCCTATCAAAACTAATGATGCCAAAAATAGGTGTGGAGAAAGTAAAGATGTCGTTGCTCTCGTGTCAAAGGCGCTAGAAAATCACAGTGGATAAAAACCATTAATCGTACAATGCGCCATTTATCAAGAGTCTTTGTGCGGAAAATGCTTAGATGTGTCAGAAGTTTTAAAGCCATTCATCTTAGCTGTTAATTATATGAGATCACATGCTATCAATCATCGTCAGATCCGCGAGTGTATTGAAGAGATTGGAGAAAATGACTTACTGTATTATAAAGCAGTAAGCTAGCTTAGCTGTGGAAAAGCTCCGACGCGATTTTTTGTGCTCCGAACAACAATCTAAATTTTCTTGAATGAAAGGAGTCGTCCTCTGCCCGAGTTACGAAACAGTGAGTGGTTAAGGAAGATATAATTCTGTAGAGAGTTAACTAAACATATGTATGAACTTAATTTAAAATTACAAGGAGAAAACCGACTACTGCCTGATTAGTAAACTCATATTAAAATCTGTCAACAAAAAAATAGTTTTGTTTCACTCCCAAGTGAACAAAAAACGTTTTACGCATTTTAATACATGCCACAAATCCAGAGAGCAATCAGAGATTCCATTTCCGGTATGTTTTGCAATTGAAACTTTAAGTGCTTAGAGAATAAGTTTTGAGTCTTGTTATTCAGATTTTAATGCAGCTGCAAATGATATTAAGATTTTTCAAATTCTTTTCACGCCGGTATAGAAACTCTTCCCCCAGGACATCAAATGGAAATGGTTAATTTGCAATGTAGTGACTTTTATAAAGATAAATTTTTTAATACGCATCGCTGGAATTTTATAGGAGTATTCCATTCACGCACATTGAACAGCGGCATAAGTTTGCTCGGGGCTTTTCTTTCCGCTTTCGGCACTACTTATCTCTGTGGAAAAGCATTCTCGAAAATGAAACATACAAAAAATTTTACAGATCTAAATTAAATGATGGGCATTTGTTATCGTTGTTAATAATTCCCACTAGCAAACTTGATCTACAATCGTAAACAGTTATCAGTGGGAAGTAACAACTACATAAATCTCATTAATGATTATTACAATGCTTAATTTCATCACGTGATTTGCCTGTGTGTGTCACTTAGGTATGGTATATTTTCAGAAAATCTCATATAATTAACTACAGTTAATATGTTCAACTGCATTATATATGTTAGTTAATGTATACAGCGTATTTCACTAAATGTGTTTGTCTATGTAAGTTACGAAGTAATAGGCGACGGAAATATTTATTGCGGTAGGTCACCATATGAAACGTTGCATTGTCTGCGGAGCTATGAACATAGTTTATTGTGTTATTATCCAAAGGGTTCCAGCAAAAAGATACAATTTTTAAATGGAATAATATTTGTTTCTATCGTGCACTGGAATCAGTAACATCAGCTGTGTATACATCAATTTAAATTACGTTCCTATCACTCTTAGTTTGGGAGCTACAACCCTTCAAAGTTTCAGGGGCAAATACCACACACGCTGCGCATTGCGCAATGCGCTTTATAAATGTGGTGCGGCCGAGTTGTAACGTCACCGGTGACACGGAGCGAGAAGCTTCCTCGATGCGCTGTTAGACTGCCGACTGTCGCCGCTCAAGGCCGTATACCCGACAGTTCGAGCCACAAAAACAACCGCGGCTCAATATACCACAGATACTGACATCGCATGAAGATGGCATACACAAACAACGAGTACGTTGGCATGTTGCTGATGCTCGGCGAGTGCCGACACGGTGCCACTGGCGTACGCCGTGAGATATCCTCGGCGAAGAGCTCCGGCAGCCATTGCGTTCTTACGTGCCGAACGACTTCGGGAATCAGGCAGCTTGGGAATGCACCGCAGTAACAGACGAAGAACTGCAAGAAGTGAGGAGTCGGAGGTGTTTGCCTTAGCTGCAGTACACCACGATCCTCATGTCAGCTTACGAGCTGTTGCTGCAGTCGCTGGTGTCAGTCTCACATCTGTGTGGCGTATAGTACCCGGCCACAGATTTCACCCGTACCGCCTGTCACACACACAGGAGATGAATGGGAACGATTTCCGTGCGATAGTTACATTCTGAGAATGGGCCATGCGTAATTTCACGCTGGAGTCTTTAGGATGTGTTATGTTCTCTTATGAGTCCACGTTCACAAATTATGGTGCAGTGAATCGCCATAACGTGCGCTACTGGGCCGCAGACAATCCTCGGTGGGTAAGACCTGTCGGCCGTCAACGCAGATGGTCTATTAATGTATGGTGTGGAATCCTTGGGGATGAAGTCATCGGTCCACACTACTTCTCAGGTACACTGACAGGTGAGTTATATCTCTCGTTTATAGTCGACAGTTTGGGTGGTCTCCTTGATCATGTGTGTCTACACGCGAGAGCGCATATGTGGACGTCGCACGATGTTCATCCAGCCCATTCTTGCATCTTGCTGTGGAAGAAACAAACAACAGGTTTGCAGGATGGTGGTTGGGGCGCCATGGTCCTCATTCATGGCCCGCAAATTCGCCCGATTGAACACCATTAGATTTCTTTTTGTGAGGATATGTAAAGAATCGTGTTTGTGCCACTGAGCCCACATCCCAAGATGATCTAAACCAGCGCATCTACAACGCACGTTGCTCCGTGACACCGGCGATGTTACATCTCGTCCGCATATCCCTTAGAAGGCGCATTGCATTTAGCATTCAGTAACATGGACACACATCTGAACATCTCATTTAAATTAACTTCCCACCGCCAGAACATCCATCACCCACCACACAGCCATGTATTATATACAGCGTGTGGTATCTGACCCTGAAACTTTGAAGGGTTGTAGCTCCCAAACTAAAAGTGATAGGAATGTAATTTAAACTTACGTATACACAGCTGGTGTTACTGATTTCAGTGCACGATAGAAACAACTATTGTTCCATTTAAAAATTGTATCTTTTTTCTGTAATTCTTTGGATAATAACACGATAAATTATGTTCATAGCTCCGCAAACAGTGTAACGTTTCTTATGGTGACCTACTGCAATAAATATTTCCGTCGCCTATTACTTCGTAACTTTACAGAGGCAAACACATTTAGTGAGATGCCCTGTGTCTTAAATGGTTATACAATAAAAAGAATTGATTACAGTACGAATTTTGTATGATTTATTTGAATTGTAATTGTACACTGTATAATTTTACTTCGCGTAATGACCATGATTTGTACCTGAATCTTATTTGTAATTAATGATCGCTAAGTGAAACATTTTTTTCCGTAGGAATTCGTGTAGAATATGTCAGTGCATGACGTTCCAAAAAAATAGGCACTCAAGCAGATTTATGAAACGGTACTTTAATTTTCTATTTCTCGTGCAGTACATCACATTTTAGAAGAAAGTTGTCTAGAAATATTTGCTTATGCCAGTGCTTCAAAATTTGTCGAAAAAGGGATATAGCATTATCTTTTACTATATCCGTATCTGCTGCCGTATGGTCATCTTTAACTCATTAATGTTAGTTCAAAACTAGAAATCAGAAATGGAATTCGTAAACAGATCCAGAAAGGGAAAGAAGTACCATGCGCCGGCGGGGAGAAAATGCTGCGGCGTCGATGCAGACCATTTACAACGTCGACGCGAAAGCCCGAGCAACGGTAAGAGTGACAAGAATGGCAGCGCGAGGCACATTGCCACAGCTGACTGAATACAGCATTGTCGGAGCTTCTGTCTTAAAGAGCGGTGGCTTATAGGAGAAGCTGTGACTTAGTGTTCATTTATGGTGGCCATAGAGACGGACCGAGGCCAGAAGTGAAAAAGAGGAGTGAAAAAAATAACACTAAACAGGCTCTTTATGGGAAACATTGTTCGTTGAGCAAGTCAGTTTCTTACATTTTCTTGTACTCGTTGTGCGAATCACTAGCTATGAGAGGTGCTGGATAAGCAAGATAAGATTGTAACAAAAAAGAAATTACGGCGGGCCGGATACCATGCATGTGTGACCCGTTGCCGCTTTCGGGGTTGATAGGTTTCGCTTGCCGGTCTTAGCTTCGGGCCGTAGTTTGGAGACCAGCACACAGTAGTCGTCTGAATCAGTAAGAGTAGGTTTCAATAACTTCCTGTTTCACTTAGTGCTAATATGGAGAGCACTCGAGCGGCTGTGTGATTGGGTTAGTGAATGCAGAGTTACTCTTCTCTGTAAACCACCGGTAATGTAAGCAATGACGAAGTACTGAAAGACCAATTCTTTTTTTTCCTTTTAAACGCACTTCATTCCTCGTTGAAAGAGGGGAAAGCTGCAAAGCGAGCGCCTGTGTTGAGCAGAACCGGTCTCTCAGGCGTGACAATCAGCGGGCGGAACAGAGGCCCGGTGAGTGGCGGAGGGTGGATGCGCGCGCCTTCTGTAGCGATAATTGCGGCGCTAACCGCCCTGCCACGCTACCCCCGGCCACGGCACGCTTTTTACGCAAGCGGCCGCTGTTTTGCGGTGACGGCACGCACTGGGTGGCGGTGGCTGCCGCTGAGAGAGCAGCTCAGTGGTCACACCCCGTCGTCTGCCTGCCTGTCGGTCGCTCACCTCCGCCAAGCTGCCGACAATGTCGCCGTGAGTCACCTGCTCAAGCAGCCACACAGGTTCTGCTTTTTGCGAATTTCGCGCCAATCGTTTACCCCATGTTACACATACCAAACTTCGTCCCTCTAAAACGAAATAAAACATTCCACCGTAATACAGGGTGATTCATAAAGAATACCACAACTTTAAAAATGTGTATTTAATGAAAGAAACATAATATAACCTTGTGTTATACATCATTACAAAGAGTATTTAAAAAGGTTTTTTTTCACTCAAAAACAAGTTCAGAGATGTTCAATATGGCCCCCTCCAGACACACGAGTAATATCAACCCGATACTCCAACTCGTTCCACACTCTCTGTAGCTTATCAGGCGTAACAGTTTGGATAGCTGCTGCTATTTCTCGTTTCAAATCATCAATGGTGGCTGGGAGAGGTGGCCGAAACACCATATCCTTAACATACCCCCATAAGAAAAAATCGCAGGGGGTAAGATCAGGGCTTCTTGGAGGCCAGTGATGAAGTGCTCTGTCACGGGCTGCCTGGCTGCCGATCCATCGCCTCGGGTAGTTGACGTTCAGGTAGTTACGGACAGATAAGTGCCAATGTGGTGGCGCTCCATCCTGCTGAAATATGAATTGTTGTGCTTCTTGTTCGAGCTGAGGGAACAGCCAATTCTCTAACATCTCCAGATACTGTAGTCCAGTTACAGTAGCACCTTCGAAGAAAAAGGGACCAAAAACTTTATTGGCTGAAATGGCACAGAAAACGTTCACCTTAGGCGAGTCACGTTCATACTGAGTTGTTTCCCGCGGATTCTCAGTGCCCCATATACAGACATTGTGACGGTTGACTTTCCCATTAGTGTGGAAAGTTGCTTCATCACTAAACACAATCTGTGGAACGAAAGATTCATCTGTTTCCATTTGAGCAAGGATAAAATCACAGAAATCGATTCTTTTAATCTTATCAGCTGCAGACAGTGCTTGAACCAATTTCAGACGATAAGGTTTCATAACTAACCTTTTTCGTAGGACTCTCCATACAGTTGATTGTGGAATTTGCAGCTCTCTGCTCTGCGAGTCGATTTTCCTGGGCTGCGAACAAATGCTTGCTGGATGCTTGCTACAGTTTCATCACTCGTTCTCGGCCGTCCAGAACTTTTCCCTTTGCACAAACACCCATTCTCTGTAAACTGTTTATACCAACGTTTAATACACCACCTATCAGGAGGTTTAACACCATACTTCGTTCGAAATGCACGCTGAACAACTGTCGTCGATTCACTTCTGTCGTACTCAATAACACAAAAAGCTTTCTGTTGAGCGGTCGCCATCTTAGCATCAACTGACGCTGACGCCTAGTCAACAGCGCCTCAAGCGAACAAATGTACAACTAAATGAAATTTTATAGCTCCCTTAATTCGCCGACATATAGTGCTTAGCTCTGCCTTTTGTCGTCGCAGAGTTTTAAATTCCTAAAGTTGTGGTATTCTTTTTGAATCACCCTGTATATTTGTTCAGAGGTTGTTCACAGGTTCAGAGGTTGTTTACTGTCGAGTCGCCGATACAAATAGTTTTCGGTGTCACAAAAAATAGATAAATTATTCTTACGATTGAAAGCAAAACACATTTTATTGAATAACTTTACTCTTCACACTGAAAAGGCCGGGGGCCTTACGGAGCACTCGCTGTTGTGAACTTACACTACGTTTCGCACGTACATTGTAGACAGAATTTGATAGGGTGAATGATGGAGTGACAGGCCAGTGGGGCACATAGACAGACTGGTGGTCGAGAGAAATATTCTGTTGGACTTGAAATACGCGTAGCGTCGTTAGCGTTGTGAGGCACATACACCTTCCACTGGCAACCCAGACCGGTGGCGATTGCCCGCAGCTCGTGGTCGTGCGGTAGCGTTCTCGCTTCCCGCGCCCGGGTTCCCGGGTTCGATTCCCGGCGGGGTCAGGGATTTTCTCTGCCTCGTGATGACTGGGTGTTGTGTGATGTCCTTAGGTTAGTTAGGTTTAAGTAGTTCGAAGTTCTAGGGGACTGATGACCGTCGATGTTAAGTCCCATAGTGCTCAGAGCCATTTGAACCATTTTGAACCGGTGGCGATTGGCAGGTGGCTCTCTTCTGCCCTGGTGAAGAGACGTACGTGTAGCCGCCCTGCATTGCTGACGACCGGCCGAACAAACAGCCAGCGGCTGGCAATGGGCCGAGACGTCGACATTAGTTGCCTACTCCTACTGTAACTGCGTTCCACTGCAGAAGGCTGCGTCTCGGCTCCAGTCCACCGCAGGGGCATGGCTAGGTGCCCACTGACAGGAGTCTGGCGGTGGAAAGTGTAGATGGCGGGTTGGCAGTACTGTGGCACCGAGTCCCACAAGGGGACTCAGTGCAGGAGGCGACTGGCCACACCCTGTCGCGAACTCCTAGCTGCAGACCGCAGTGCCACGTTGTCTCGTCATTTAGCGTGTCCCTAGCGTTGTGGTGGTGCTACTGGACTCCGAACGAGTGTGCTTCAAAGTTTACAGCTATTTATACGGCTCTGAGGCGCGAGTGTTCGACTGTTATCCAATTCCAAGACGTGTAGCTCACAATATGCATCCAACCCTGCTGTGGTGACATCTTTCTGTCCACTCGGACTATTACCACTATACGGTGCAGGTTCTGCTGAGCACAGCTAGCCCGTCTCGCAATCCTTTTGTGTATGTGTTATATCATCCATATGTTGCCACACTGCACCTAACCTCCTACAGTAGCTAATGTGACCCAATATATTCCTACAAGTTCCTAAAAGTTTCACTTATGATTAGCGACACTGAACTACCTTCGTCCACATCTACACTATTGGCCATTAAATTTGCTACACCAAGGGGAAATGCAGATGAGAAACGGGTATTGAATGGAAAATATATTACACTAGAACTGACATGTGACTACATTTTCACGCCATTTGCGTGCATAAATCCTTAGAAATCAGTACCCAGAACAACGACCGTTGGCCGTAATAACGGCCTTAATACGCTTGGGCATTGAGTCAAACAGAGCTTGGATGGCGTGTACAGGTACAGCTGTCCATGCAGCTTCAACACGATACCACACTTCATCAAGAGTAGTGACTGACGTATTGTTACGAGCCAGTTGCTCAGTAACCATTGACCAGACGTTTTCAATTGGTAAGAGATCTGGAGAATGTGCTGCCCAGGGCAGCAGTCGAACATTTTATGTATCCTGAAAGGCCCGTACAGGACCTGCAACATGCGGTCGTGCATTATCCTCCTGAAATGTAGGGTTTCGTAGGTATAGAATGAAGGATAGAGCCACGGGTTGTAACACATCTGAAATGTAACGTCCACTGTTCCAAGTGCCGTTCAATGCGAACAAGAGCTGACCGAGACGTGTAGCTAATGCCACCGCATACCATCATGCCGTGTGATACGCCAGTATGGCGATGACGAATACACATTTCCAATGTGCGTTCACCGCTAGGTCGCCAATAGCGCATGCGACCATCATAATGCTGTAAACAGAACCTGGATTCATCCGAAAAAAAATGACGTTTTGCCATTCGTGCAGCCAGGTTCGTCGTTGAGTACACCATCGCAGGCACTCCTGTCTGTGATGCAGCGTCGAGGGTAACCGCAGCCGTGGTCTCCGAGCTGACAGTCCATTCTGCTGCAAACGTCGTCGAACTATTCGTGCAGCTGGTTGTTGCCTTGCAAACGTCCCCATCTGTTGACTCAGGGATCGAGACGTGGCTGCACGATCCGTTACAGCCATGCGGATAAGATGCCTGTCATCTTGACTGCTAGTGATACGAGGCCGTTGGGATCCAGCACGGCGTTCCATATTACCCTCCTGAACCCACCGATTCCATATTCTGCTATCAGTCATTGGATATCGACAAACGCGAGCAGAAATGACGCGATACGATAAACCGCAATCGCGATAGGCTACAATCCGACCTTTATCAAAGTCGGAAACGTGATGGTACGCATTTCTCCTCCTTACACGAGGCATCACAACAACGTTTCACCAGGCAACGCCGGTCAACTGCTGTTTGTGTATGAGAAACCAGTTGGAAACATTCCTCATGTCAGCACGTTGTAGGTGTCGCCACCGGCGCAAACCTTGTGTGAATTCTCTGAAAAGCTAATCATTTGCATATCACAGCATCTTCCTCCTGTTGGTTAAATTTCGCGTCTGTAGCACGTCACCTTCGTGGTGTAATAATTTTAATGGCCAGTAGTGTACTTATACTCTTCGCAGAATATCGTATAGAGCGTGCCGGAGGGCACATGCTGTGGGACCTTGCGCACTCGTCTGTTATAGGATGCCTAGTAAGCTGTTTTCTTGGGTAGTTAGACACAAGTAAATTATTACAGTAATTCAGCTGAGAATAGTTAACTTGCGTATGTAGAAGGTGGTGTCGCAAAAAATTGGCGACATGCAAATAATCATTGTCCTTCGCTACGTACAGTGCGAGTCTTCCAGTCCTCTCTTCTAATGCGGCTGAAGCAAGGCGGCGCGTCGCTTTTATTCTCTTCCTGTAGATGCCGCTCCTGTCGTTGTGACGTCCTGGTCAGCGCGCTATTGGCTGGCGTCTTCTTACAGCCCTCTCTGCTGTATCTTCGTGCCTGTGCTTGTCGTTACGCCAGAACACTTGCTGCTCTTCTTACAGATGTAATCTCTCTTTTCTTATTGCGCCGATTGTGTACAAGCCTGCCTCTCACTTACAGATTATTTTTAACGATTCCAGTCTACATTCCAATTTTACATCTCTTGTCTATCGAATGAGCTCCTATTCCTCATGAGAGAAATTTAATAATCTGATCAATTACGTCAATGTGATACCAACGTATTCTTTATAAATTTGTTACTACGCTATACCTAGCTCCAACGTCATCACTACTGAGGTTATTAGGGCCCTAAGTACGCAATGTGATCAGAGTTATGCGGACACTCTACACAGGATCGTTATGGTAGCTGGACTTCTGGCGGCACTTTGAACTTCACGAGTGATTCCTTAGGCTGGTTTCATCCACCAACAGTCGGCTTCGACAACCCGTTACAAGGCATCAAGTCACGTTGATGGATTTGTACCTCGGATGACACCCGGTGACTAGTGCACTTTCGAAGTCACTCAGCTCTCCTGGGCGGCCTATGCCGTTGTTCCTGCTTCTACACTGACAGCACAACACGCCTCTTCTCTTTTATACTGGCTGGTTCGCGTCTTGTGACACCAGTGGTCATTTACGCATAACATCTGGGCGACGAAATCTTTTCATCAGATGGAGCGACCGTGGCGGCAGCGCAATTCTGGACTGAAGCACCTAGAACCGCTTGGCCACAGTGACCAGCAGATGTGCAAGGTTGTGAGACTTAAATGTTCTGCTCCCATTTCACACCCAATGACTGCTGACTCCACACACACTCAAAGCTCAATCTTCCTGCAGGGGAAGGAGTGCTCGACGTCAGCACTGGCTATTTGTATGTTCACTTATAATGTTAAAAGTAATATTTTTGATGCAGGGATATAAATTGTAAGTATTTCATAAATATGACATAGTAGCCGAATGGTTATACATTCTACATATTTGAGATAATGAAATACATCGAAGTCACTTAAGTCACTTCAAGCAGAAAATTCTTCTTGATGGTAACACATTGATAGATCCAGCTCCTACAGTGTTACCGACCTTTTGCCTTTCTAAAGTACACATTGAGCAACTAACTTCTACTGTGGTCTCGTGCTTCGTCCACCTTGCTGGAATATTAAATGTAGTAGGCGTTGTAAGGTGTCAAACAAATAACGCACCTTACACTGAATTCCTGAAACAATACCTGTTAACTCGATATGTCGTCACACGGCATAGTTACGTGAAAATGCAGGAATTTTAGTGATAAGCAAAGTGAAGCGATGAAACAAACCGAAATTTCGTGAATATAAACGATTAGCACTCAGACTAGTAATTGCACGCAGTTCTGAGGGAAAGGAGACTTTTACGACGGCACACCATCTAAAGTGGCTGAACCCTCGACACGGGACACCTAACAGACACAATGAGACGCCGCAGCCGCTGCGAAGTCCACCGGCAAAAGCAACCCTTGTCCAATCAGCCCTTCCCCTTACTTTTAACGACTTTTAACTCGCATGGAAGAGAAAACTGTGTGTCTAAGTATTACGTAGCAGAAGTTAAACTCGCCCTACGGAAGAAACTACGCCTGCACTAGGCTACAAAAACTTTAGTGGGTGGAGATATAACAAATTCGAACGTCCTGATTGGCCAGAAAGAAAATGTGTGGCCACCAGCTTTGATATAGGCAAATTGCGGACAGAGTAATTGGTGTCTTCTCTTGAAGAAAATCGTCAAGTCTTTGAGCAAGGCGACTCGCGCCGCGCTGAGACGATTGCGTGAGTTACTATGTGGACACTCGTTCACAGACTCGTCTTAGCTGGCAAGGAATTAAAACTGCAACGTCTCGTAGTACGGAGAATAGCACCGTGCACTGACAGTTAAAGCTTGCGAGGCATTTGAGGGCAATCAGGTACGCGCTATTCCAGCCAAATAGTGCGTACCATGCCAATTAACATAGCTAGGGAATAAATAGGAGTCTCGGCTTCACCGAACACCTAGGAAATGTATCAGACTGGTGTTCGACAGTCGAGAGAGATTTAGAATAGATTCTGAGATACACACCTCACGCCGACAGCCACCACTGCCGCCACCAACGCAAGGTAATCAGCCAACAGTGAAGGCGCTAGCAAGTGATATCCAATTGACACTCAGACTGCGGCCGTCTCCCTCTCTCCAAATTTTCGTACATTCAACCATGATGTGTAGTTAAACATATTGATGATTGTCGGGCTTAACTGAAGCAGATTCGCGAGATGTCCGATCTAACGAAAAGGTTGATCAGCCACGTAGAGTTATGAATTGCTTTAATTGTGTACATCTTTTTGGATTCCTCTTCACCGATCCCATTCAATTTTGGATATTTTCATTGTGCATTTTAGCGTAATTCATGTCCATGGCCCCAATTACCTTTAGTTTGTTTGTATTTTTATCAACCCCCAGACATGGTCGTAAACCATCATACCATTAAAGAGGCTTATAGTAATTAGGAATTTTGCTTCACAGTTGTGAACACCCATTACCAATAATTTTACCACCCTGTAAGTAATTTTGCTAACATTGCTATGTCATGAAAACATACTTTGTGTAAAATCAGACCTTAATAACGAAAAACGTAAGGTTTTCGTTTTTGCTAACATATAGTTTCGGTCTGAACCCGTACACTAATTTCTGTTAGAGGTAACGTTTCCTTTACAGGGAGTGTAGTGGAACCGGCATTGAGATCATTTTCTGATGCATGTGTTTGTTGGCGACAGAATATCCTACGTTGGCGTTAGTGGTAGTTGCCTATGAGAGCATCGAATAGTTTAATAGCGGCTACCGGTAATGCCTGTCTACTACAATAGGCACGCAACACTATTCGAAACGGGAAGTGAGAACACGTAATGGCGTACTGGGATGCTAGTATTTAGATGTGAACGTCATATATCCCAAAAAAACGACGCAAGTTGAGAGGTTGCTGTGTTTACCATTGTGTTTACATTTTCGCCACTACTTTGTTAGTTAACTCATGCACACTAAACGTCCGCAGCTCGTGGTCGTGCGGTAGCGTTCTCGCTTCCCACGCCCGGGTTCCCGTGTTCGATTCCCGGCGGGGTCGGGGATTTTCTCTGCCTCGTGACGACTGGGTGTTGTGTGATGTCCTTAGGTTAGTTAGGTTTAAGTAGTTCTAAGTTCTGGGGGACTGATGACCATCGATGTTAAGTCCCATAGTGCTCAGACCCAAATTTCTGCTGCCAAGCTCACTAAACGAAAGACATCTGAACACACGCTCTAGGTAGACCTCTGTGGTAGGCTGGGTGAGCTTGTTAATAGCTGATGTCAGAGTTTTCCTGGCCAGTTAACGCCCAGGCAGAACATGACGGGTGGGACACACACACGCTCGCATCTGGGACACAACCTGCCGCGCACGCTCTGCTTGCTGAGTGTGGTAACGTGTGTGGGTGCTGTTGCATGCTCCATGGTCTCTGATATTTTGTAATACGAGTAGGGCAGAATAATAATATTGCAGCGGGCCGGTGTGGCCGCGACGTTATAGGCGCTTCAGTCTGGAACCGCATGACCACAACGGTCGCAGGTTCGAATCCTGCCTCGGGCATGGATGTGTGTGATGCCCTTAGGTTAGTTAGGTTTAAGTAGTTCTAAGTTCTAGGGGACTGATGACCTCAGATGTTAAGTCCCATAGTGCTCAGAGCCATTTGAACAACATTGCAAATTACCCTTTGATGTCAATTTCATGGCTTGCGAGCCACTTATTGGAAGACACGTGGACCTCAGCATTAACTTAGATAACTGATTACATCTACATCTACATCTATGCTCCGCGAGCCACCTTACGGTGTGTGGCGGAGGGTACTTATTGTACCACTATCTGATCCCCCCTTCCCTGTTCCATTCACGAATTGTGCGTGGGAAGAACGACTGCTTGTAAGTCTCCGTATTTGCTCTAATTTCTCGGATCTTTTCGTTGTGATCATTACGCGAGATATATGTGGGCGGTAGTAATATGTTGCCCATCTCTTCCCGGAATGTGCTCTCTCGTAATTTCGATAATAAACCTCTCCGTATTGCGTAACGCCTTTCTTGAAGTGTCCGCCACTGGAGCTTGTTCAGCATCTCCGTAACGCTCTCGCGCTGACTAAATGTCCCCATGACGAATCGCGCTGCTTTTCGCTGGATCATATCTATCTCTTCTATTAATCCAACCTGGTAAGGGTCCCATACTGATGAGCAATACTCAAGAATCGGACGAACAAGCGTTTTGTAAGCTACTTCTTTCGTCGATGAGTCACATTTTCTTAGAATTCTTCCTATGAATCTCAACCTCGCGCCTGCTTTTCCCACTATTTGTTTTATGTGATCATTCCACTTCAGATCGCTCCGGATAGTAACTCCTAAGTATTTTACGGTCGTTACCGCTTCCAATGATTTACCACCTATGGCATAATCGTACTGGAATGGATTTCTGCCCCTTATTTGTACAGTTTCCGTATTCCATCCTTGCCTCCATGTGGTCGTGACCCTAGCTTTTCTAATCGGGCATACGCTTGAAACTCATAATCTATATGGAGCCCTTGAACCATGTATTTGCCTTCTTATCTCAATTTCATTTTTGTTTATTCGTATGGCTCAAGTGCAGTTTAGAAATATATATATATATATATATATATATATATATATATATATATATATATAAAACAAGAATATGAAAATACATAGCTACATATAAAACTAACTAAATGTCAATATCTATGTTCCTAATCGATATGAGATCTGTCTTATATAGCTTTGTAGCAATCTCTTTCATGAGGTCGTTCCAACTCCCCTGATAGGAACGCAAGGGGTATTCATCTCTAATGTATTTGATTGTCTGGGTCTGAGACCTACAGATCCGAGGCTCTCTAGCAGCCCACTTGTGTAGAACATCTGTAAGCGCCCCGGTGGTCCCCGTCGCCTACGGTGCACTGGAAGCCGAGCGGAGACCTCTACAGTTGTCAGGATGCTAGGAATTTACTCTGGACGCATCAGAAAGGCCAAAGAAACATTATTAATTCATGACAGCTTTATTCCTGCTGAGTACAATGTGGCCCGCATAACACAGGCTGGCTGAGCTTGGTGATATCAACGACCTTCCCCGAGTCCTCGCTGACTCGGGGCTATGACACCAGCTCCGGGACGCACCAGTCTTGCTAGCACAGTGCCGCGTGCTGTGACGTAGTGGTGGAATGCCCTTACTTAGGCCGCGCGTGGCTGGCAGCATTCGGCTGTCCGGCCGGCTCGGTGGTGGACAGCTGGCTGCTGCATGTAGGAGGCTGCAGGTTGGAGTCCCGGCGCTGTCGGCACAAGCAGCGTTCCTGGAGTGTGGAGGGTACTCTCTCCCACCCGCCTTCTTCTCTACTCCTCCTGGTGGCTCGTCCGCGGTGGACAGGCGGAATGGGCTGCAGTCCCCCAGCGTCGTCGGCTCAACTGGTTGTGACGGCGGATGCACAGGGCCTAGGCCCAGCACGATCTCGACGACGGCTCACTGATGTGGTCAGTATTGGCGGCGGGCGAGTCTGCCGCGATGTCTGCTAATCCTGGGTTGATGATTGACAGCGGCAGCAGAGAGGACCAGAGCTGGTACTGTCATCTCACGTCTGCTGCTGGATGGGCCACCCTTAGTGCAACATCTCCTTAATGAAGATTAACATGTCGATCACCGAGCTGAGCGCTACGCAGCGACCCAGTACACATCTAACTGCAAGTCTAACTGCGAGTGCCTAGTTGCTATCGAAGCTGGCGTATTTAAAGGAAGCACGAGCGACGTCCTGACGTCATGCTCATTTGTAATGAACGCATTCGTTCCACTTATACTGCTGATTTATCTGCTGTACTTGTACCCATGAAAGTAGGTGAAAATGCTACCCCACTATTTCATATCCAGTGCCATTAATCAATAACCCACTGCCCTGCAATTAAAGCTTTGATATATCTGTCAATCTACTATTTCTGTAACAAGTGGCAACTACGGTCTCTAGTTCGAACACAGAGTAAATCCAATGTTCCTCAACTTTCTGGTATTTCTGTCTCGGAATTATCCCTTTCTTTTCGCATTGTAAGGTTCCCATATTCCCCAATAACAACTGCATCTCACATGAATGATTGTGGGTTGGCACCTCCTTTGCTGTACAAATAAAAACAATTCCCCTGAAACAGTCTGTCAAATCTTCCGTAGACATTACCACATGAGCACTCCTCCGTTTTGACACTAAGAACACTTTCCGAGTTTGCACTTCCACCCACTTCCCAAGTGCAGCCCATCTGATTGGATACGGGTGTACTGTATAACACTGGTACCACAAATTGATACCCATCACTGGTATTTGCACTTCTACGTGTACACTCGCCTGATCCGTAATTACTCTCACTTTAGACATGTGATAGAATAATGGTAAATCCCGCTTCGCCAGAGGCACGACATGACGCACTACTTCCGAGAATCCTTTCTGCAATTTCAGTAACACCTTCAGCATCTGATCTGGACCTAACGAAGTGGCACTCAATTGCCCATGCACTGCGTGATGCATAGCTTCATATAACGCTTCAAATTCGACACGCGCATCATCCACCCTGTCTGCTGATGCCTTCAATAAAGCTGCTACTTGTATTTTCCCGTCTATTCGGCTCAATCTAGCCTGTATAGCCCCTATATCCCCATTCAACACTTTCCTGGTATTTGCTGCGTACCGTTCCGGGTCTGACGTCAACTCCCGCACTGTTCTAGTGACATTCAATATCCCCTGCTCCATGTTACCTATACGTGTCATGTACCATTCCACTTTCGACTTTGTCTCCTCCGCCAACTCCTGCACCTCCCCCACCGTACTATTTAAGCTCCTTATATCTTCCTCATCCACGCTTCCAGACACTGTTTTCAGCAATTTTCCCCCTTCATCAAACCATCCTCGTTTCCTCCGAACGAGCGTTTGTGGGACCACTTCCGTTACTTGTTGCAGCTGTCTTCTCAGCTTTTTGTATGAGAGCTTCAATTCCTGATACTCATTCCATATGTCTTGAAACAACCCCTCCTTCTCCATGGCCGCCTGTAGAGCCGTAAACCTATCCTGTAGCGTCCATACATTATTCCTCACTCCCCATATATTATATGTGAACAGAACCTGCGGCTTGACAATACCACATCTAATTGTCTTGCAAACAAAATTCCCTTATCTAGTGGTTGCACCTGCACCACCTCTCCTCTGCGACAGTGTAGCAATACCAGACTGATGAAAAGTTTCCCGGGCCACATCCTGGCACGGCACCTGAAGGAAAAGGAAGCCATGTCAATCGCTCCCTTCCTTACCATGTCTAAAACACACAAATGACAAGTAAAAACTACACATACCCTATTACCTAATAACAATAAATACGACATGTTCCTCCCTGAGGGCCCTTAATCTACTTATCCCTAGACCTAAGTGCGTAAGGAACGTTCTTTTGCTGTTCTTTTAGCTTCGGTACCCTCACACCCTTTGCTACTGCTGGAGGAATCTGCGATAACGCATCCACTGTGCCCTTAAACGGCTTAATCCTACTCACATGAACTACTGACGACTTGTTTGGTAACTGCAACTTGACGTTCACTGGAGACACTATTTTATTTACCTGATACGGTCCAGAATATTTCGTCAAAAAGTTCTTCGTTTTACCCTTTGGAACATAAGGATTAGCTAACAATACCCATTGACCAATTCTGTATTGCGGCAGTTTACCTGTTCTTTGCCGAATACTATCTTGTTTCTCCAAAGCCTTAGTATTAGCACGCCGTACCCTTTGCCAAATCTCTCTCAATTTCTTGACGAAATTCTTCACTGACTCATCCTGTGAACCTACCTGAGGTTAGAGCACATCAAATGGTGATGGCATTTTCCGACCATATATTACTTCATACAGAGAAAGCCCCGTTCCTGTATGAACTTTCGGGTAATATGCGCTTGTCAACAGATTTAAATAAACGTCCCAATCCGTGTGTTCTGAATTTACGTAATGACTAATCATCTTAACTAACGTCCTATGAACCCGTTCTGTTCATCCATTCGACTGAGGATGAAATGGACTTGTCCGCAATGGCTTCACTTTCAATACACGGAATAACTGCTTCATCAGCTCCGACATAAAGTTACTACCCTGATCTGTAATTATAGTATCAGGCACACCATACTTCCGCAACCAGTTATTTACTAAGGCTTGCGCAACAGGGCTTGCCTTCTGATCTGGAATAGCTACCTTTACCAGGTATCGGGAAAAATGATCTAATATTGTTAATACGTATTGATTACCCGCTTGGGTCTTGTTAAATGCCCCGATTACGTCTAATCCGATGAATGCGAACGGACGATCCACTTCAGGTAGTCTCTGTAACAGAATTTTCTGATGACTTAAATCTGCTCTCTGCGCACACAGTATACAATTTTGCGGATTTTTCTCTACGTCATTTGCAACCTGTCTTCCACCAAAACCTTCCAGCTACCCGTCTATCAGTCGTTCTTTTACCATCATGACCCGACAATACATGGTCGTGCACTTGTTTCAACACTTCTTCTCTCAGCGACTCCGGTACTACGACGCGTAGTCCGCACTTCGTCTTCCTGCAAAGCAACCCATCCTGCAATTTTAAACTGCGGTTGTGTTCGGAACAATTGACCCTCTTTGTCCGTGGCATGCGCCTTGATCCACTCCTTCTCACTTATGCCCACAACTTGTACACCTGCTATTTTTCTACTAAGCGCATTTGCATTCGTATGTTTTACCCCTGGTTTGTGAATTACCTCATAGTCAAATTCACTTACTTTCAGTGCCCATCTCGTTAAACGACTCGAAGGATCCTTAAATCCTAACAACCACTTCAATGCTGCGTGATGTGCAATCACCTTGAACTTACGCCCATATAAATAACAGCGAAAATACGAGATACCGTAAATCACTGCTAACATTTCTTTCTCTGTAGTTGAATAATTCTTCTCTGCCTTATTCAGTTGCCTGGAAGCATAAGCCACCGGATGTTCCTGTCTATTAACCCTCTGAGAAAGAATACAGCCTCCAGCAACATTACTAGCGTCACCACATAGTATGAACTCTTGTTCGAAATCAGGACTTATCAACACTGGGTCTGATGTTAGTATTTGTTTGAGCTTTTCCAATGCCTCCTGACGCTGTGCTGTCCATTCAAACTTAACACCTTTCTTTAACAATCTCGTTAATGGATGTGCAATTTCCGCGAACCCCTTTACATATCGTTTGTAGTAATTACGTAAACCGACATATTGCTGAACTTGTTTAGTCGTCTTTGGTACTGGAAAACCACGCACAGCCGATGTTAGACGAGGGTCCGTTCTTACCCAATCCTGACTGATAATATGCCCAAGATAAGTCACTTGCGTCTGAGCAAACTGACATTTCACGACATTAAGCGTAAGATTTGCCGCTCTTAGCCTACTAAATACTTCGTTCAGTCGTTCCACATGCTGTTCTATATTACGCGAAAAAGTAACAATATCATCGGGGTATACCACAGCAATCTTCGGTTTCATCCCCGAAACACACCATCTAACAGACGATAGAAAGTAGAAGGAGCGTTTTTCAACCCAAATGGCATTCTGCGATACTGAAAGTGACCAAGGCTTGTTGTAAAGGCCGTCTTCGGTCTATCCTCGGGACTTACTTCTATGTGATGGTACCCACTCTTTAAATCTAGTGTCGAAAAATATTTACACCGACCTAGGTTGTCCAATATTTCCGTGATGTTCGGTATTGGATACGCATCTGTTACAGTTAGTGCGTTCAAAAAACGATAGTCACAACAAAACCTATACTTCAAATGGTTCAAATGGCTCTGAGCACTATGGGACTCAACATCTTAGGTCATAAGTCCCCTAGAACTTAGAACTACTTAAACCTAACTAACCTAAGGACATCACACACACCCATGCCCGAGGCAGGATTCGAATCTGCGACCGTAGCAGTCCCGCGGAAACCTATACTTCCTAGTACCATCCAATGACTTCTTAGGAACTACCACTATGTTGGCAGACCACAGGCTTTCACTGTTTTCTATAATACCGTACCTTAGCTGTTGATTAATAAATTCTTCTACTAGTGGTTGTAGCTGTTTCGCTATCCTGTATGGTTTCCTATAGACCGGCGAACTATCGCCAGTTGGTATACGGTGCCGTGAAGTAGGAGTTGCTGGTAATGGACCTTCTGAACCAAACAAATCTAAATACTCTAATAACAAAGCTTCCATAGCTTTCCGATCACCATTCTCCAAATGACGAATCTTATCACGTAGTACAGATGCCTTTGCGGTTTGCTTGACGTTATAATCACCTTGGGATTCACCTATATCCTCATCGTCGAGTATTTCCAAACTTACTACCACTAAACCCTTTGGGAGATCCACTTCATCTGCCCCAAAATTATCTACACTGACCGGAATCATCAGTTCCCCATTTATATCCGTTACGCGCGCAACGCTCCTCCTAATAGAACAATGCATTTCATCCAATGCTTCATTGCTCTGCAGTGGCTCCACCATGCATAGTCTCTGCTGTGGTACATCGGTACCTACTGGCAACCAAACTAACTTCCCTGTACCCGAAGGCACTTTGACATGCTTAATCATCTTTAATGCCTTTGTACGCGGTTCAATTGGTGACATCTTAGCAACGGATGCACTTCGCGACGTCGAAACATTTACAGCTGTTGTACCCATTGAAAACAAGTTTCCACTGTACGCTGTGAAAGACTAATTTTGGCATGGTGTTTATCGAGGAAGTCCAATCCGAGAATCACAGAATACCCTTGTCCCACAGTTGGCAAAACTTCCATTTGCTCTCCGAACTCTAGTGTTCGAATCTTAAAAACGAGCTGTGTTGTACTCAATCATTGCAACTCATTATTCCCTACCCCACGTAATCTATAACTAGGAGTACCTAGTCTTCTCCTACCCATGAAGTCTAGACTAGCAACAGATACATGTGCCCCTGTATCGATCAAAAACTTACATCTGTTATTCCTTACAACACCCATCAAGCAACAATCCGTCTCTGAACTAGTTTTCACCGTACTTCTGCTTACCGGGAATGTCTTCCGTCGGACGAAACACTCCCGTTCCCGTTTAACGCTTTTTCCTGTTTATTCCCGTTACCATTCTGCTTACTACGACACTCATTCGCCTTGTGACCGTAGCGTTTACAAGCACAGCACTGCGGCTGTCTGCATTGGGCCTTCCCGTGACCTTCCCTCCCACAACGGTAAAAATTTCTCTCCGATGCAAAAATGAGCTTATCATTGCGAACCCTTGTTGCAATGTCTATCTCCTGCAGATGCGTTGCAGTACGCAGTGCTGCAGCTAAATCCCCAGGATTTTCCATCCTAACCCTACGAGAAAATTCTGCAGGAATTCCCCTGAGGAATACATCGAGGGCTCTGTTTTCTGCCTCTCGTAGTAATACACGATCCGCATCAGGATTACCCGATAATTCATAGGTCTGTGAATATATTTTCCGTATCCTATCTGAAAAAGACTCCACTGTCTCATTGACCTTCAGTGTCAAATTAGCTAACTTCTCCCTAAAAAATCGTGCACTATTCTGCTTACGATAATTTTCTTGTAACCCATCTGCCAATTCTTCAAATGTGCTCGCCTTTCTAAGCGTCTCATGGTACATCACGAACGTCTTGGCTTCCCCTGCAAGTCGCAAATTTGCCATACATAACGTAGTTACGTCCGATCAATTGCTCATTGCAGCTGTTGCCAAAACATCGTTAATGAACGCTGTGACATCCTCTGTTGTTTTGCCCGAGAAAGGCGTGATCAGGATAGCTACTGAAGGATATATTGCGAGGTCGGACATTGCTGCTGACTTGCACTCACTTGAACCCATTTGCGACACTCCATTTGCGTAATTAATTCTACATGACATAACTTATGCTGCGCATTCTCTTTTAACAATTTTGAGACCTGCTCTGTCAGAGCAGCTATACTCACTGCAGTGCTAACGGATCTTGTTTCCGGCATGATTTGTGCAAATTACCAACAACTTACTCCATACTGAATTTACTCCTCAGACAATAACTACACTAGCTACTCAACTCCTTTGTCACAGTTGAGCACTACACACAAGAACACAAACAAGACTCACTAAGCACAACTAAACAAAATTAATCCTTCTGCCTTGTTATTGCCCAGCGACACTCTCTACAACTGTGCGCTGCGTGAGCAAACCATCTACAAATTGAACATTCTACTGGTACAAACATTGTGCGTCGCTCCCCATGCCCCATTACACATCGTACATCTGACTTGTACGAAGTACGTTTCCCAACTGTTTCCCTTAAACTCAGATAAATCTGCTGTTTCCGCAGGTCTCACAAATTGCACTCCCAGCAAAGAACGTGCATCTATAGTAATTAACAAAAATCGCCTCGTGCACTTACCACAAGGTAGAGTCGACAGTTCTGACCGCAACTCTGTGGTGTCAGTCCTGCAGTGGCAGTGTCGACGACTCCAGATACCAGATCTGCAGGCCAGTGCTGCAGTGTGCGGTTCGAAAACTTCTGATACCAAATCCGTTGGCGGTGGGCGCGAGGACTACTGACACCAAATCTGTAGGTGCCCCGGTGGTCCTGGTCGCCTACAGTCGACTGGAAGCCGAGCGGTGACGTCTCCAGTTGTCAGGATGCTAGAAAATGACTGTGGACGCATTAGAAACGCCAGAGACACATTATTAATTCATGACACCTTCATTCCTGCCGAGTACAATGTGGTCGGCGTAGCACAGGCTGGCTTAGCTAGGAGATATCAACGACCTTCCCCGAGTCCTCGCTGACTCTGAGCGATGACACCAGCTCCGGGCCACACCACTCTTGCTAGCGCAGCGCCGCGTGCTGTAACATAGTGGTGGAATGCCCTTACTTCGGCCACGCGTGGCTGGCAGCATCCGGTTGGCCAGCCGGCTCGACGGTGGACAGCTGACTGCTGCATGTAGGAGGCTCCGGGTTGGAGTCCCGGCTCTGTCAGCACAAGAAGCGTTCTCGTAGTGTCGAGTGTACTCTATCCCACCCCGTTTTCTTCCCTGCTCCTCCTGGTGGCTCGTCTGCAGTGGACGGGCGGAAGGGGCTGCAGTCCCCCAGCGTCGTTGGATCACCCAGTTGTGACGGCGAATGCACATGGCCTAGGCCCCGCACAATCTCGACGACGGCTCACTGATGTGGTCAGCATTGATGGCGAGCGAATCTGCCACGATGTCTGCTAATCCTGAGTTGATGATTGACAGCGGCAGCAGAGAGGACCAGAGCTGGTACTGTCATCTCAAGTCTGCTGCTGGATGGGCCGCCCTTAGTGCAACATCTCCTTAATAAAGATTAACATGTCGATCACCGAGCTGAGCGCTACGCAGCGTCCAAGTACACATTTAACTGTAAGTGTAACTGCTAGTGCCTTGTTGCTATCAAAGCTGACATAATTAAAGGAAGCACGAGCGACGTCCGGACGTCATGCTCATTTGTAATGAACGCATTCGTTCCACTTATGCTGCTGATTTATCTGTCGTACTCGCCCCTTAAGTGTTCTTGTGACAGAGTTACGCGTTGTTACGGCAGACTTACGCCAAATTATGAAATGCAGTACAGCTGACACTGTACCTCTGTCTTACACTTTACGAAAGTCTCCGTGTAACACAAACCCGCGTGCTAAGCAATTCTCTCTCGCCTGTTGTGTGTTACCAGGCCACTGCCCTGCGTGACAACACATTCCGATACATGTGCAATCCTCTTACCTCTTGGCTAACCTACTGCCTCTGGCTCTCGGCATAGGCAACGAAGCTTTGACAATATTCCACGTTTCCAACTCTTTACTATTCTGCAACACTACACATCTTCCCATCGTCTGTGCCCGGTGAGAGATCCGTTCGATTTGACCCATAGTTTCCTGCAGAGTTCTGTGCCAGCAGTATCACATTTATACTTTCGAAACCACTCATGTCCTTCAGGATTTTCAATAATTTCAGCTCCCACAGATTTCTCAACCCGGTTTGGCTGGAATCTAGCTGTTCTGATTGCCTTGATGGTGGGCTTCCTGTATGGGTAATTCCAGCTTCTCCTGCAGCTCGCATTATTCCTTAAGCAAGGCTCCGTTTCTATGGAATGCATGTGGATAGGTTGTGCTCAGCAGAGGAAACAAATAAATCGCTGTTGGTCGGACTGCCCAGTTATTATCTACATAGTGTGGTTTAACTGGACATCGATCAAGTGGGTGTAGAAGCTGTTTAGCCACACCAGGGCACAATACTCGACTGCTGAGAACATCACTGCAATGGATGATGTGCGCAAGTTATCTGCTGAACCTTCCACGTCATTCCTCACAATTTTTGAATAATATTATTACGAGTTTTTATATTGGCAGCAGTATTTTGAAAATGTTTTGTGTATGAAATGATGCGGTCAATGATGACACCAAGTTACTTAAGGTACTTGTTGTGGCAAAGAATGTTCCCATTAAGTTTCACTCTGAGATCTGCGTTACCTTGTTTGTTGTTCACGTGGAATATAGATATTTCACTTTTACTTGTACTGGGTCTAAGTCGCCACTTTCTGAAATAGGAGATCATAATGGGTCGATTTTTTGCGAGAATTGCCTGTGCTTGTCCGTCATCTTCGATTCTAGAAGCAAGAGCGATATCGTTCGATGTGGAGGGCAATAGGTAGAATGGAAGCAGGTCGCAAACTGATGCGGCCCGATGGTTATATGTGAATCGTTCTTTTGCTTCTCGATCGAGGTGACAGTTTATAGAATCTGAAACTGTATGCCGGAGAACAGAACAGGGCCGACCACGTGTGACATCAGAAAGAGTGGACGGGCAAGGTACTGAATTAGTAATGCACTGCAACTGGTATTTCACGTCGCAGCTTCCCCTGGACGTGTTGTATCGAGACAAACGCTGTACAGAAGCCTTCAGAAAAGTGGCCTTTAATGTTAGAGACTTGCTGTTTACTTCTAGCGTGTCTTCAAAGAAGGGAACCTGTAGACTGGAGCTGGCAACATGCTACCTAGACGATCGAACGGTGGTCCAATGTTCTTTTCACAGATAAGTCCTGATTTGGTCTGGAAAATGATTCTCGGCGGATTCACATCTGGAGAGCACGTGGAATATGATTTCTGGACTCAACCATTGTGAGAAGAGACAGATATCCAAGCGGATCCTTAATGGTGTGGACAGGGATTATGTTGACCACTTGAACAAATCTTCATGAAACTGTATGGGTGAATCAGCAAGATTTAACTGCTGTCAGGTACCGTGACGAGGTCTTAGATTCTCATGCGCGATTGTTGCGAGATGCTGTGGGCCCAGACTTCGTATTGATGGATGATAGTGCTCGACCACATAGAGCACGGGTGGTTGATGTTTCTTTGGAAACGGAAGATACTGCACGCATGGTGTGGTGTGGCCTGCTCGCACTCCCTATTTCAGTCCCGTAGAGAATGCCTGGGATGCACTATGGAGACGGGTTGCGTCAAGTCAGCATCCACCAACCACTCTCCAACACTTGCAAGGAGCTCTGAACTAAGAATGGGCCTAATTGCCTCAACATGAAACTGATGCCATTCACAGCATGTCCCGTCGTTTTCAGGTCTGTATTGGTGCCGTAGGTGGTCATACCCCATACTGAGCACATTAATGAGTTGACAGAATGTGTATGCAAATCCGTTAAGCTGGAAAGAAACGAAGAACATTTTTGTCTACCGTTATGCATGTTGCAACTGATTACGTCCTGTATTCTTTACATTGTTTCTATTTTACTATCACCTGTTTATACTGTTGCGTGGCAAAATAAACGCAACCTCGTAAAATTCCGTTTGTTGCTCTACTTTTGGACAGCAGTGTAATATGTACACCATGCTCTTCGATAATTGCCGACATGTGACCACGACAGAGAAGTCTAACTAGGCAGAACATATCCAAATTAAGTTAGTGATGTCTGTTCCACATGTTCAACTTACAACTGTGTTAACAAATTCAACGACAGAAATTTGGAAGCATTTGCCCCGCACGTTTCATTATTCAGACGGACTACTCATTATACTGATCATGACAGATCACACACACATATATATATCCTGAGGCAAAGTTTTGTACCCTAGCGGTGATATTGTACATGCCAACTGTCAGTACAATAGCAACAGTTGGCGTTTTTCGTAACATGAATTTGACAAAAATGTTGAGGCTGCACAAATTGTTACGCTGTCCCTACAGACCCTATCGGTTCTCCCCTGATTATTAATCCTTTCTCATCATGTGATCTGAATTGGAATCACTGACTTATCTGGCTTTTACAGCCCTTATCACTCAGCAAATGTTCGTAAATGTTATTCTGCAATTCTGTTTTCCGTCGACAGATCGGTCATAACCATCGACTGATAGGACTCAATCCTTTGTTGATTGTTAAAATGTGCGTGGCAATAGTGTTTCTGTCCGAACTTGGAACTTTATGAACTAATTGTGGTGTGCATACTGTAAGACCTTCCGTACACACACCACCATATTATTTGACTTGTCGCGGTGTTATTGCGGCGTTTTTATCTTCTGCCGTTAGGTCATAGGATAGAAATGCCACTTGCACGCTTTGAGTAGCAGATTGACGGTGACCAACTTTAAACAGAACTTGATTAATTTTCACACACATTTATTAAAACAACAACAAGCATGAAAATAACTTAACTTGGTTCTGGATGCTATTTACAATTGTCAATCTGAAGTTCCTTGGGTCTTGGTGCGTTATTCTTATTCTCACATATCTCTGATACTTGACAAAGTGTCTATACATTTCTCTTCATGGCTATGTACAGGAATATAATAATCTTATTAGGCGCAGACTGAAACTTGACTATAGACTGGTACAGACAAATGCAGACTAATGCAGACTGACTAATCGGAGGTCTGTACACTCGTTATAATACCTAGCAGATTCAGGTATCACTGCGCGAGTGTGATCCGCGAGGAGAAATGGTTCTACGCTAGCAGCAATCTCATTGGCTGCGTTACATATTAATACGTGGATCGGCAGAATCAGAATTTGGTCCGTGTCTAAGACAGCGCCAACTCGAAGTACGTAGATGGACGAGCGCTGCCCCTGAGCTGTTGTGCTTAGCGCGGCGCGCTGTAGTGGGAAAGTTGTGTACGTGCTGACTACGCGGAACTATGTACACAACACTAATAATATCAGGTATGTATCATAAAGACTTCATTTTGCCAGTTTCTTCGGCTTACAGAATTAGAGAATAACGTGAATATACTACATTGTTAAAGTGTATTCACGAAATGAGGTTTTTCGTCGGGGGAAGACAGTTATGCCATTTGTAGTCTGTAGGTCTTCGCCAAATACATACAAAACGCATGACGATATTCTTTACTATAGTTTGCAGGGATAATTTATCACATTATTTAGTTCCTTCTATCCACATTTATCACTTTTAAATATGTTAATAATAACAAATATGATATAAATTAATTATAATCTTCAGAATATATTGCTAATAG
The DNA here is from genome assembly GCF_023864345.2 of Schistocerca serialis cubense. Lineage (NCBI taxonomy): Eukaryota > Metazoa > Arthropoda > Insecta > Orthoptera > Acrididae > Schistocerca > Schistocerca serialis. Next base: position 88,347,983 of record NC_064639.1, on the reverse strand, counting down.
TTATTTCTTCGTGGCCTTAGGTTTGTGTTTCCAGCTTATCACTCACAGTATAATTAGTGACACAAAACCCAAATGAACTACTGTACATCAGGTGAAAAATAAAAAGTAGCGACGCACAAATATGGAAACAACAGATATGACCTATAATTCCACGTTTTATGATTCTTCAGTTGAGGATTTAAGTCCACTGAATTACTTCCAAAAATTTATTGATAGGAGCACCATTCAGAACATAGCGCATCAAATAAATCTATACCCTACACAAAGAAATGAAGTACATCGACATGTCTGCAATTGAAATATCAGTTTTTGGAATACACATTCTAGCTGGAGTTGTTCCAATGTCAAAGTATGGGATGTACTGGGCTGCTTCTACCCATTATGAGCCTATAGAAGGATCTATATCACTAAGTGGAGGACTTATTTTCATGTAAACAACAATGATAACATGGTTCTAAGAGAGCACGTAGACTATAACATAACAGACGTTTTATGGGTACTATAGGAAATAATTTTCAGAAAGTCGAGCCAGAGAAGTGAGGTCAGTAGAGATGATAGTTCCACTGAAGTCTCACACTCCTGTGCTCCAATATGGAAAGACCATGCCACAACTATTGGGAGTAAAACCATTTGAACAGGCTGGAGTAAATGGCCCTGTGTACGATGCGATAAATAGACAAAAGTATAAGATGGCTCTTCAGGTATGAGTGTCAGTGTCGTCCTGAGGCTTGCAGATCATTTTCCTAAATATCAGAACCACAGATCATTTGTTGGCAGTTGGTTTGTTTCATATGATCTGGCTGTGGAACCATATAAGTTGAGTATTTATACGTAGAAACACTAAGAAAGAATCGACTAACAGGGTACTCTTTACAGACAACTGATTCTTTGAAACAACCCGGCTGAGAAGCTTGTGATTACAGAGTCGAATCAAATGATTTGGCAACAAGGAAATACACCTTATTTCTCCATATAAAGATAAAACGCCACTGAAGATGCAAGACGATTGTCAGTTGCTGCAAAGCAATAAGTGAATTTCCTTCAGCCAGTCAGAGTAAAAGAACAAAACACTTTTATGGGGGGATGTTGATCTACATAATAGTCCACTTCCGTAAAGCAAATATGAAAGGTCCTCGGTTCTATCTCCAATAATATTACATCTATTCAACATGAGACGTGTCAATGCATAGCTGTTGTACAGAAGACATTGCCGTCAGGAAAATGTATAACGCAGACCACTGCTTGGTTTTGCCAGCGATAGTGTAGCAGGTTTATTGAAAAAGGCTTCATCAGAAGAAAAAAAGAGAGGATGTCCAACCGGTTCACCAACTGCAAACTCAACAAAGGGGAGGAATACAGAAAAATAGCACCTCATCCAAACACGGCTCCGACGATTATCTGGTTGACGGCATATGCGACAGTCATCATTGAAGTGGACGTGATGCCAATCCTAAGCGGTCCATTCGGCACGTTGTTGGGCCCATCTGCACCGCGCTGCATGGTGTCGTGGTTGCGAAGATGGACCTCGCTATGGACGTCAGGTGTGAAGTTCCGCAGCACGCAGATTGTTGCGCACAGTTTGAGTTGTAACACGACGTCCTGTGGCTGCACTAAAAGCATTATTCAACATGGTGACGTTGCTGTCAGTGTTCCTCCGAACCACAACTGAAAATCTCGAATATTTATTGACCGATTTATTTGACGTTTTCACCCAATACCCTAATGATCATTTGGATGGACATAGACTACAAACAGGGTGCAGAAATAACGTGTCACGAAATTTTAACCCTGGGTAGCTGAGGCCAGTAGGAACCAAAATTACTAACGTTGTTTAGGTCGACAGCACCCAATTTTTAAACTGCAGAAACTTGCCGCCAGTCTTTACGATTGGGTGCTGGATTGCTCTGTTGCCAGATACTGTGGGCAACCCATGACCACGAATGCTTTACCTGCCGGAGATCGCATGCATCCAAGGCGGCTCGCACGCTCGGTGGCAGCACGCCAGCCTTCCGCTGTGGCGGCCTGGGGGCGAATCCGACCCGGCATATCCACTGTATTAAATGATCAAACGTACTGGGAACAAACACATCAACAGCTTTTAGTTCACGTACAGAAAGTCTTTTACAAATTATGTCGGTCTTGAAATGGGCCTTTTTTGTAGCTAGGACATTGTTTACTTAAAGCAGGTGCTTTAACTGGCGACCCACTGACGCGAGATAAGCTTGGTAACGTAGAACGGTGTTTTGCCGAACTTTTTCAAAGAGTCCTCGCTTTTCCCTGATGTGATTGGCGGCGTGTTGAATGCGATCCATTAATTCCTCTTCGTTTCGAGGTGGTTCGCTCCAGGTGGGTGAACAAGAACCTTGATGGATCCCCACAGCAAAAAGTCCAGTCGCATGAGGTCTCGTCCTACGAGCACCTCTGCCAGTTAACCGGCAGTCTAGGAGTTGATTTAAATATCCGCTTACAGCACGACTGTCATGTGCGGGCGCCTCATCATGCTGCAACGACATGCGTAGCCTTATGTCCAGGAGAACACCTTCCAGCAGGGCAGGCGTCTTGCTGGGTACCGTTCCTCATACAACCGTCGAGCTTCATGCCCATTACCGTCGGCTAATCCGTACCCGTGGTCTAGGGGCAGCCGGCACGGTAGCTCAGCGTGTTCGGTCAGAGGGCTAGGTGCCCTCTGTAATAAAAAAAAACTGAGTTAATGGATCAACAACGAACTGAAACGGGTGTCTTTCGACGTCCGCCCAGAGCAGATACAACGAACAAAAACGAAGAAAATGAGATTTAAAAAAGGGGTAGCGTCTTTGATTCATAATCAAAACGTATTCGGTCCCGGGTTCGATCCCCGCCACTGCCTAAATTTTGATAACTAATCAGCATTGGCGGCCGAAGACTTCCGGCATAAGAAGTCAGCCACATTCTGCCAACGGCCTTGTCTAAGAGGACGGAGGAACGGATAGAGGTTCAGGGCACTCTCTTGTCCTAGGGGTGGGAAATGGCCCCTAAAGGCGGAAGAATCAGCAATGATCAACGACATGAGGATGCAGAAGGCAATGGAAACCACTGCATTAAAGACACGTAACGTGTATCTACAGGACATGTGGCCTGTAATTGAAGAAGTGTCATGATGATCTCTCCAGTGGCAAAAGATTCCGGAATAGTCCCCCATTCGGATCTCCGGGAGGGGACTGCCAAGGAGGAGGATACCATGAGAAAACGATTGAGTAATCTACGAAAGGATAACGTTCTACGAGTCGGAGCGTGGAATGTCAGAAGCTTGAACGTGGTAGGGAAACTAGAAAATCTGAAAAGGGAAATGCTAAGGCTCAATCTAAATATAGTAGGGGTCAGTGAAGTGAAGTGGAAGGAAGACAAGGATTTCTGGTCAGATGAGTATCGGGTAATATCAACAGCAGCAGAAAATGGTATAACAGGTGTAGGATTCGTTATGAATAGGAAGGTAGGGCAGAGGGTGTGTTACTGTGAACAGTTCAGTGACCGGGTTGTTCTAATCAGAATCGACAGCAGACCAACACCGACAACGATAGTTCAGGTATACATGCCGACGTCGTAAGCTGAAGATGAACAGATAGAGAAAGTGTATGAGGATATTGAAAGGATAATGCAGTATGTGAAGGGGGACGAAAATCTAATAGTCATGGGCGACTGGAATGCAGTTGTAGGGGAAGGAGTAGAAGAAAAGGTTACAGGAGAATATGGGCTTGGGACAAGGAATGAAAGAGGAGAAAGACTAATTGAGTTCTGTAACAAGTTTCAGCTAGTAATAGTGAATACCCTGTTCAACAATCACAAGAGGAGGAGGTATACTGGGAAAAGGCCGGGAGATACGGGACGATTTCAATTAGATTACATCATGGTCAGACGGAGATTCCGAAATCAGATACTGGATTGTAAGGCGTACCCAGGAGCAGATATAGGCTCAGATCACAATATAGTAGGAATGACGAGATACGTTTGAAGTTCTCTAACGCTATAGATACAGCAATAAGGAATAGCGCAGTAGGCAGTACAGTTGAAGAGGAATGGACACTCTAAAAAGTGCCATCACAGAAGTTGGGAAGGAAAACATAGGTACAAAGAAGGTAGCTGCGAAGAAACCATGGGTAACAGAAGAAATACTTCAGTTGATTGATGAAAGGAGGAAGTACAAAGATGTTCCGGGAAAATCAGGAATACAGAAATACAAGTCGCTGACGAATGAAATAAATAGGAAGTGCAGGGAAGCTAAGACGAAATGCTGCAGGAAAAATGTGAAGACATAGAAAAAGATATGATTGTCGGAAGGACAGACTCAGCATACAGGAAAGTCAAAACAACCTTTGGTGACATTAATAGATAGATAGAAGAGGAAACAGGAGTCGATTTAGAAGAGATAGGGGATCCAGTATTAGAATCGGAATTTAAAAGAGCTTTGGAGGACTTACGGTCAAATAAGGCAGAAGGGATAAATAACATTCCTTCAGAATTTCTAAAATCATTGGGGGAAGTGGCAACAAAACGACTATTCACGTTGGTGTGTAGAATATATGAGTCTGGCGATATACCATCTGGCTTTCGGAAAAGCATCATCCACACAATTCCGAAGACGGCAAGAGCTGACAAGTGCGAGAATTATCGCACAATCAGCCTAACAGCTCATGCATCGAAGCTGCTTACAAGAATAATATACTGAAGAATTGAAAAGAAAATTGAGAATGCGCTAGGTGACGATCAGTTTGGCTTTAGGAAAAGTAAAGGGACGAGAGAGGCAATTCTGACGTTACGGCTAATAATGGAAGCAAGGCTAAAGAAGAATCAAGACACGTTCATAGGATCTGTCGACGTGGAAAAAGCGTTCGACAATATAAAATGGTGCAAGCTGTTTGAGATTCTGGAAAACGTAGGGCTAAGCTATAGGGAGAGACGGGTTATATACAATATGTACAACAACCAAGAGGGAATAATAAGAGTGGACGATCAAGAACGAAGTGCTCGTATTAAGAGGGGTGTAAGACAAGGCTGTAGCCTTCCGCCCCTACTCTTCAATCTGTACATCTAGGAAGCAATGATGGAAATAAAAGAAAGGTTCAGGAGTGGAATTAAAATACAAGGTGAAAGGATATAAATGATACGATTCGCTGATGACATTGTTATCCTGAGTGAAAGTGAAGAAGAATTAAATGATCTGCTGAACGGAATGAACAGTCTAATGAGTACACAGTATGGTTTGAGAGTAAATCGGAGAAAGACGAAGGTAACGAGAAGTAGTAGAAATGAGAACAGCGAGAAACTTAACATCAGGATTGATTGTCACGAAGTCAACGAAGTTAAGGAATTCTGCTACCTAGGCAGTAAAATAACCAATGACGGACGGAGCAAGGAGGACATCAAAAGCAGGCTCGCTATGGCAAAAAAGGCATTTCTGGGCAAGAGAAGTCTACTAATATCAAATACCGGCCTTAATTTGAGGAAGAAATTTCTGAGGATGTACGCCTGGAGTACAGCATTGTATGGTAGTGAAACATGAACTGTGGGAAAACCGGAACAGAAGAGAATCGAAGCATTTGAGATTTGGTGCTATAGACGAATGTTGAAAATTAGGTGGACTGATAAGGTAAGGAATGAGGAGGTTCTACGCAGAATCGGAGAGGAAAGGAATATGTGGAAAACACTGATAAGGAGAAGGGACATGATGATAGGACATCTGCTAAGACATGAGGGAATGACTTCCATGGTACTAGAGGGAGCTGTAGAGGGCAAAAACTGTAGAGGAAGGCAGAGTTTGGAATACGTGAAGCAAATAATTGAGGACGTAGGTTGCAAGTGCTGCTCTAAGATGAAGAGGTTAGCACAGGAAAGGAATTCGTGGCGGGCCGCATCAAAACAGTGAGTAGACTGATGAATGAAAAAAAAAAAAAAAAAAAAAGAAAACAAAGAAAGAAAATCGACGCGAGATGCAGAACTCTGCACACACAAACACACATTCACATACTCTGCAGATGATGGTCCACATGATAATAATAGGAATTCCTGCTAAAAGCTCACAAGCCAAACACATTCAATCGAACAAAGTGAAATCATAACGTTAACAAATGTAGTTACCTCACATTGTACGTTCTTCTGTTGTTTTGTAAATGTTACGACAAATAACGGTAATACAATCCCAAATGTAGTTTTGACAGCCAGAATTTGACACAAAGTTAAGTAAAAAAAAATTAAAAATTTGCGTAGTATGCTTATGGGTGCAGGTTAAATGTAAGTGTTTGTTTCACTCTGTATTGCTACATTTGTACACTAAGTTTACACGTCACGTAAGGTATAAGATATAAAAAAGTAAATATATGCAAACTATTTTGGGGTCATGTTTTATAGTACTTGCGCAGTGTGTTCTTAAGTATGGATTGAGAATGTAGCTCCGACCAGTTTCAGTAAACCTCACTGTTGCAAGAGAGAGCCTAACATTTACTTTTGAGAGCTTACTTTACGTTTAAACGCTCTCGGCTGGAGACATTGTCTAGCTGCCAGGGAACCTTCGTCCGTGAGCACGACAGCAGTGCAGCTGTATAACACAAATTATACCGTCAATATAGGTGGACCACAAGTCCAAACTTGTCGCACTCCTGCGGCAGTAGGCAGTGGCTGATCGACCGTGCCGCCCCCCGCCGCTTCTGCCACGCTAATTGGACTGTGACGGCGGGGGCGGCACGCTGGCAGGTCTCCCCCGCCCCCTCGGTTACCGTGCCTTTGTGTCTGACGCGCCAGGCCACACAGCGTCGGCGTCGCAGCCCGCTTTGCGCCGCCAAAGGGCAGTAGCGACATCGAGGAAGACAGCCCGTTAATGACGAACGTGGGCACCACAGCACTCAGTCCCTCCAGGGAATTATACGTCACTGGCTGCGCCGAACTGTCGAATCGTCTCTGACGCGACCAAACGGAACGGATCGGAAGTTGGCGTTCCGTCAGCTTACGGGAGATTCGTGGTGAATTTCCAGTGATAAATTCGGTACTCATTCGACTCGTGCTCTCCTTTTACATTACATACTATCGCAATACTGCAATGTCTATAGTGGTCACCTAGCTTCTGACTTGGTTGACAGGGAAGGTAAAATCTACTGGGTTCTCAGTCAACGAAGACCAGTGAAGGTCGACGAGGTCAAAAATTTTAGTACTCGCAAATTTTTGCACAGTCCTAGAAGGTAGTGTCCTGAACAACAAACTGAAAGTTCTGACTGCTGGAGCGTGGGCGTTCGAGTGGCGAGTGGGGGGACGTTTAAAGGTCCCTGTTTTATGTTTGTCTCGAATGACTCGGAAACTGCTGCTCCTACCGAAGAAACATTTCCCATTAAAAAATTAAACTCTATTAAATTTCCCGTTTAAAAGGCCCTGTTCATTTTTTTTTCTCTAGGACTAATAGCTTCTGCGTTGCAGGTAATGGTAAAATTGCAAATTATTAAAAATATTAGAATGAAGAGAATTAGCTGCCAATCGGCATTGTCTGAAATGCAGTGTCGAGATATGAAAATTTGTGACTGATCGGGTCTGGAGCCCGGATGCTTCACTTCTCTAGGACAGTTGCCTTAACAGCCTCTGCCTTCCGAACATGCTCCAACCCAAAATTCCCACATTCTTTGCATTACATAAGTATATAGCATCCTCTGTCCATTTTCCCATACTGCTCCTACCATTCGAAAAGTCCCACTCGGTGTAACGAAGATTAATGGTTTAATGCATCCTCATGAATTCCGGCACTAAATGCATCTCTCTCTACACAAGGGATGTCAAATTTAACGAACATTAGTGTGGGTGTTAAAACGTGTCTCACAGTGGACGCAGATTTGACTTTCACAAGCTACGCAATGTCTCACAGTAAATGAAATTTCCCACCTTAATGATGTGCCGGGATTAGTAAACACGGTGGATTTTAGCAAGAAATGTCTGCGATCGCATTCCCTACCACAACTGGAGGCAACTTGCTTACTTCACGTCCTCTAAAGATGTACCGTAGCCTTTGGCCTCCTTGGTTTCTTCTCCGTCGGTCGCGTGCTCTAACTGTTGTACTCAGTGCCGAACTAGCCACGTAGCAGGAATTACCAAATGTTACGGGCCCCGCGCGCTGGGGGAACTCTTGTCAAGTTGAGGGCTTTTTTCTTTTTCTCTTGGCGGTCATCTCAAGTATAGCATTTATTTGTTGCAAGTAGACCAGTGAGAAAGTTGAATTATATCACTATCAAGTTAAGTTCGCAACATTCCGCCAACCGATTAATAATGTTTCTCGCGTCACGATGAAGAACAGGGTAATCGATGTGTTTTGGAGCTAGCCTCGGTGGCCAGTGCCATATAGTTCATGCAATAAACCCCATGCACGCAACCAATGCCACACAGTACAACAATTAGAAATGTAAAACCGAGGGACTGTTGACGTTGGCAACAGCGATTCAAAAAGAGTAGTCGACCAAAGTCCCGAGAGGTACAGACATCTAACAATCGGTACTTGGAGGCCAATCGTCAACTTCTCTTACAGAGTAGAAGATTATTAAGTTGGCGAGATCGATTTCAAATAGTGATTCCCCCCCGACTGAAAAGGGGGAGCCACTGAGGCATAAGGTAAGGACGTTGTTTGTTCATATATACCCCGAAGTTTAAACACTAAAATAGTATGTTGGTTATCGCTGTGTCACTATGAAGGAATCAGCTATTTGTGTTTGATATCATTATAAAACATTACAGTTTATATATGTACGATTTCGAATACATTTATTTAACGCTCCGAATTTGATCACCCTTAGTACTGGTATATACTTGAGAGTTTTTAATACCACAGCGGAACGTCATCGACTTGAAGCCACATTTTAAAGAGGAAACAGCACTGGTGAAATAACAACCTTGCAATCGACTCTGCGTCAAAATTTGAGCAATAATTTTGATAGTGCGCAGCTTTGACCATTTGTGATGTACATTTTAAACATTAGCACGTTGCAGTACCCCATTCCACTGTATCGTCTTAATGGTAAAGCGTCAAGCACGAATACAGCTAATTAGTTGAACAATTATTTTAATAACAGGTTAATAATTTTCAATTTACAAATCCGTAGCGCTGAAGAATGGTGTAGCTCTTGGATCTAGAGGGCCCCACACACGATCGACGGATCGCAGCGATCCGTCGCATGCGATATCGCCTGCAGTTGGTCGTTCGCCTCGACACCTCACACATGAGTTATTTGCCAAGCAGTTTTAATCAGTATTTTGAATGTCACTGTATAGAGAGGTTCTCCAGTGAAAAATGAACTGCTATGAGCCGGCCGCGGTGGTCTCGCGGTTCTAGGCGCTCAGTCCAGAACCGCGCGACTGCTACGGTCGCAGGTTCGAATCCTGCCTCGGGCATGGATGTGTGTGATGTCCTTAGGTTAGTTAGGTTTAAGTAGTTCTAAGTTCTAGGGGACTGATGACCACAGATGTTTAGTCCCATAGTGCTCAGAGCCATTTGAGCCAATTTTTTTGAACTGCTATGTTTAGCAGCTGTTGCAGTTCATCTCTGTATCCTCAGGAATACTTACATTTATTATTTATTAAACACGTTTCGAAACGCTTTCGTGACAACTGTAGGCTACTGCTGTCGAATGGGCTGTGTACATCTTCCCAGTGGACCAATACAATTCTTTTCACGTTTATTAACCCTCATTTTGTTTTTAGTCTTCTAGTTTAACTGCAACTGTTGATACAATTTACTCTGTGTGCCTTTAAAGATGTTGTCAGTAGCAGCACTACTGTATATGGCAACTCTTGTTATAAATTGTATGAAAGAGAAACAGTAGGGACGTATGTCACCTTTTTGAAGGTTAGAAATTTAATAACGCGTATAATTATTTCGTAAATATTTCAAAACCGTTAAGATTGAGCCCATTGTACTATGAACTTCCCACCAGTTCTATTTCGATAGCGCAAGCTTCAAATTGCTAATCACTGCAAAACCGGAGGGTGTATTTTGTATTTCTTCTTAATATCAATGGCAACTTAGTCTTCCGCTTCACTTCTCAGACTAGTTCGTGTTTCCTCGGTAACTATAAATTCTGATGCAAATTTCTTGTTAAACGATGGCAAAGCGAAACCAAGCAAAACTCTATAATCACGCTTGGTAAACAGATAAACGAGTCGCTCCCATATTGCCAGAAACCGCTGCTAATTAGCCGGCACCCACATTGCGTGCACGAATCGCATGCGGGCCATCAGATTGCCTGGGATTTCCATACGACCAGCGATCAGCGACCAGACGCAGCTATTTGCCCATACACTTACGAACTGCAAAGCGATCGGTCGTTCATGCGACGGATCGCTGCGATCGTTTGTGGGGCCCTTTACGTTGATGCGCGTCACAGACAATTTCGTTGTATTTTATTTTGTTATAGCAGCTGTACAGTAATTGTAATACCAACTTCTATTCTGGATCTGATTGATCTGATAAACTGAGTAAGAAACAGAAACACCAAATACGTAAATGAATTCGGCATATCACGCAGGAATAATTTCGATTGTGGCACAAAGCGCCATACTGTGTCTATGTAAATTATTTACTCCACACTGTAGGGAACAATGTCCCTCCTTTCACCCTTAGAAGCGATTACGGTGGCATCGTCGCCTTTCGTGTACACTAAAGTATGACCTACAGTCAACTGAACATAAAATACCAAAACTCACAATTTCTCTGTAACCTCTCCGAATTAAAGCTTGTAGGTTTCTTACTTTCAAATCATCACAGCTATGACAAGGACGTAGCCAAAGGAGAACTGGAGGTCCGGACACCCCCCCCCCCACGTCATCTGAATGAAATTACCTGCTCTGTAGTGAAACTGAAAGGTATTTTGACCTTCAATCAAACAACGAAAAAGGGATACGTTCTGTCGATAGTGAAAAAGACCGTCCTTGGATGTAAACCATACATATGTCAATATTATGAAAAAGGTAGGTGCTATTCAGCAAATAATGGGGTTAGTGAGACGCAGATAGGGACAACAACAAAACTTTCACACAAAGCTTTCGACGAAATGGGCTTTCATCAGAATACGCACACACACGCACACACACACACACACACACACACACACACACACACACTTGCGTAAACGGAACTCACACGAACATGACCACAGTCTCAGGCTGTCAAGTCTGGTTGAGTCTCAGCTTGGTAGCCGGAGAGTGTGTTCATGTGAGTGCAAGTTGCGTTTGCGTCACTGCATGTGTGTCTATGTTGTCTTTTCTGATGAAGGCGTGTTTGGTCGAAAGCTTAGTTTGACAGTGTATTTGTTGTGCCTATCTGCGACTGGGCATCTCCGCTATATTGTGAGTGGCAACTATCCTTTTCATAATACTGTCATTATTCTATCATACATTTTTCCATTGTTTAAACTATAGACATAATCTATCCCACTATCGGCTATCACCCATCCCTACTTTACCGTAAACCAACCACTATACATTATTGGCTTTACTTGAGCTCAGTTGCTGTTTTATTATTTGCGGTTCAATTTAATGTAAGTGATGCCGTTTATTGCTTTTGTGCTGTGTGCTGTTATGACAGTTTTTATACATAAATGGGAATGTCCCTACTCACTCACTGACCCATCATCGCCCAGCCCAAATCGATAAGGATAGAAACTTGAAATTTGGAGACAGTGTAGATCTTATACCGTAGGCCTCGTTTAACAATGGATTTTTTGACTTCCTACCCCTAAAAGGGTGAAATAGTAATTAAATGTATTTTGAAAATATGGCGCTATCAAAGCAGTTTTGGAACGAGACCTACGAATTTTTTTAAAATTTAATCCTTTTGGGTAGGAAATAGTGGACCTATTTTTAAAATAAACCATTTTTAAAGAATTACTGAAGTATTTTTAAAGCTACATGTATCAAAAGTAGTATTTGACTTCTCAATTAGAAATAGGAAAAATGCCTATGGAAATTCTGTCGCTAAGGAAGTGAAATGGGGGATGGAAAAGTCTTATGAAGTTATTTCATTATGAAAACATTTTCAAAGTTAAATCTATGAAAATTTGTATTTGGTTTCTCTGCTAGAAACAATACGTTTCACTGTTCTTGGAAATTCAGCCCCTTAAAGGGTGAAATGGTGAAATAAAAGATGAAAAATACTACGAAACTTTTTCGTAACATTAAAAGGTCTTTAAAGCTTAATCTGTGAAAGTTGATATTTCACTTCTAAGTTAATACAGAAAACTGTGTTATGGGGTGAAATTTCGTATGGAAATATCACTACAAGAACCCAAAAATGATTATTAACAAAAATGTAGGACTCCAGCTACTCCAATCGCTGCTTGGTCAGGAGTACACTCGGGGAGCCAACGGCCTTGCTGCAGTGGTAACATTGATTCCCGTGTGATCACCAAAGTTGAGCACTGGCACGCTTGGCTAGCACTTGGATGTGTCACTGTCCGGGACTGCCGAGTGCTGATCTCAAGCGGAGTGCACTCAGCCCTTGAGAGGCCAACTGGGGAGCTGCTTGATTGAGAAGTGGCGGCACCGGCACTGAAAACTGACAATGGTTGGGAGAGAAGTATGTTGATCTCCTGCCCCTTCGTCTCCGCATCCACTGACCCCTAAGGGCTGAGGATGACACGGTGGCCGGTCGGTGTCGTTGGACCTTCAGGGCCCATTCGGACGGTACTTGTATTAATGTTTTGGTAGATTCGGGAAAGACCATAATTCTGTGGCCGTAATTAGCTTCAGGAGTTTAGGTGTTGCAGTTTGTGAACAATACAAAAATTCGATTAAAGAATAAAAAAAATCTGTGCAGACTTCACACACTACGCGAGCAAAGCAGTGTGGCGCTATTCTAGTATTTAATATATCTGGAACTACGTTTCATGAGGCAAACACATGGTGTTACACAGGTTAAGATCTGTAAAGCCCAAACTTTGTAGGGGGGGGGGGGGGGGCTTTCTCAATTACATAACGGAAAAAACGTCCAACATACATGTTGAACCAAACATTGAACTAACTTTACCGACCTTTCCGTGCAGTGAAGGATATGGCTCTCGGGGCAACATTTTTTTTAAGATTATTGTAAACTCTTGGATTGGACAGACAGGTAATTTAAGCGGATGCTATCAGCTCAATTAGGAGGTATTGAGGAGGTACATAGCAACCACAAGCGCGAACAGCCTCATAAATAAATCGAAATCAGTCTTCAACGTACAAATTCTTGAAATGACTTTGAGAATTCATGACGATATTAATCAATTACTGAAACGGAGGTAGTCATGTCTTGTCGAGAAATGACTGCCTTGAGTTAAATGTCCAATGTTCTGAACTTGAAGGTGATTTTTCAATAGGATTAACTTTTGATTTATAGCATGAATCTTGTCCGCTATATCGGTAAGTAAATCATTCTTCCCTTGCATTAAATGACATGATGAAATCAAATAATTGATGATGTCCACCATAAAGGATATTCTCACTGCTCTGTCTTCCGGTAACTCAGTTTTTTTCCCTTATTACATTTTCTTTGTGCCTTGTGTTGTAAAAATGTACCAGTAATGTTTTTCCAGCTCAAAATAGTGCGGCGGGGTGTTAAGCACTGTGCCTGGCATTCAAAAAGTAATTCTCATTCCGCATTGAACGATGTAATTTTTCCATTGTTTCTTTTTCCGAACAGGTGCGTAGATGGAATGGTGTTGCTAATTTAGAACTCAAATGTAATTTCATACAGTTGGTACTGTTGGCATACTGTGAGAAGCCGACCGCCCCACTGTAGCGACGTCCGGCTGCAGCCTCGCTCCTCTTCTCCCACCCCTCCCTGTCCCACAGCCACCCACACCGTGGCCCTCGGAGCACCCTGCAGGAGCGCGGCCGCAGCGCTCGCTGTTTGGCGAGGCCTGGTCTACACAGCGCCAACTCAGATTGCGTAAAATGTGCAGAATTAACTCAGAAGCCTTCCTCAGTTTAGTTCAAAAATTACCTTTTAAAGTGATGTTAACATTTTCTTTGTTTTACGAAGCATAGTTTTGAACATGGTCTGTTAACATACACACGAAGTTTGAAAGATTTTTCCAGCACTTGACGGTAATTAAAAAATACCTTGCATGATGAGGAGCCCTGTAGTCTACAGGTTGACGGAAACTGTTCCTTCAGGGGAGGCGTGCCTATTTGGTGAAACATCTACACCCTGCCTCCGTAGGACTGATCGCCGGCCTAGGGCGGGTCTTGTTCCTGTCATAGAGCAACTAGGTGAGTCTCAGCCAAAATCTATGGCGCACTCTGTTGCTTAAGAGACAGTTTCCCGACCGGCAATGACGTACAGCGTGGTAGGAAGTCCAGAAAACCGCAGGCGATGGTGGGGATGTTTTGCACCTTTTCAGAGATTGAAGGTTACAGTTTTGTGCTATTGCAAGAATTGCCAGTGTGATATGATTTTTGGAGGGTGACTACGTGCAGCCTTATTATTTTGAAGAAGTGATATTATCAGCCTAACACTGAATTTTTGTGAGAATCTTCAGGAGCTTCTACAGAACTGACGTTTTCAAGGTCATTGGTACGGAATTGTACTGAATGCATAGCTTTTATGTTTTTACTCGAAAAACATAATTTTCTTAAGATAAATATTTGGTTATGGCTGTCCAGAATTTTGGGTGCTTTTACGTTGTGGGCTCTTCCTGGTTCATGCTACCTGCAGATCATCCTTAAAAAAAAATCAAATATTTTAGTGTCGTGACTAAGCCGTAATGGAATCCGTTTTGATTTTACTCCTCAGAGACCTCTGGACTAATGTCACGGAAGCAGAAAACAGACCGATATTGAAACAAGATATCCGATAAGTGATAACATACAACATCTTGTGCTCTGGTTACTATACAGTATCTCACTTGCCTACATTACTAGTCACCTAAAACTATCATTCAGTCCCTTTTGCAGGTTGCGCTAACTGTTGCCAGCGCTCACGAAAATCTGATAATCTGATTTGCATTTCAAATTTATATTAAAGTTTTGAAGAGCTACTATATTTACTGATTAGATCAATCTTACGGTATAAGTTTAAGACAATAACCTAAGTACTAAATTTAGAAACTGTGTATATGTCCTCACGATGCGTAACTTACCGTGCACAAGTTACTCAAAGCAGTATTTGACAATGATAGAACTTAACACATTATTCAAGTAGTTTCAGACCTTTTTATCGCTCTCACTTCCCACAAAATAATGAAGGCTCTTACTACATTTTCGCTGTTCATTTAGTAAAACGTCAACATGAGGCGTGACGTTTTAATTTCTTACTTCTTTGCTGCTAACTCTGTATGCAACACATCATGCAGACACAGGAGACACAATTCAAGAGATAATTGTTAAACACTGACATGCGTGAAAAAGTAGCCTTTCTTAAAATTCAGCATAAATTACCCAGACTATACTCATCCAGTAGAGGATCCGAAAATTCCTTCAGCCATAAAGATTTTACGTCCTTACCGTCAAATATCTGACACATTCACTCATTTGTAAAGTAATCAGACGTTTGGAGCTGTTTTGTACATGGGAGTCTGATGCTTTTAGAGAATCGAGAGTATCGGTATTATCTAACGAAGAGCTAAAGAAGTACGTTTTACCTATCTGTATATGTGAAAGAGAAAGGCCTGACTGACTGATTCACTTACTGACCCATTAACGCCCAACCCAGACGGCTAAGAACAGAATATTCAAATTCGGAGAGAGTGTGGACCTTATACTGTAGGTATAGTTTAACTAGGAACTGTTCACAATTACACTCCTATGGGGATTAATAGGGGCTGCAAGGATTTTCAAAGTACGTGGCCATTAAGACCAATTTGAAGCTAGAACTATGAAAACTGATATTTGGTGTCTACGTAAGAAATAAGAAAATACACCTTCGGAATTTACGGATATTCAGCCACTAAAGGGGTGAATCACTGGGTGAAACGTTTTTGAAAGTATATCATTTGTAGAGAGTTACTGAAGCATTTTTAAACCTACATCTATGAACATTAGTATTTCAGTTCTCGGTTGTAAATAAAAAAATACGTATTTCAGTATTTTTGGAAATTCAACCCCAAAGGGAGCGAGTTAGCGGATGAAATTCTTAAGGAAATATTTCGTTACATTAAAAAAATTCAAAACTGAATCGATTAAATTACATTTCAGTTCTCAGTTAGATATAAAGTAATTTGTGTTAGTGGATGAATGTTTCTTTGGAAATACCTCCATAAGAACTTAAAACGAGTGATTAACATAAACCGTGGACTCCAGCCACCAGAAACGCTTTTTGGTCGGAAGTACATTCGGAAAAGACCATATCTCTATGACCTCAATTAGTGTGTAAAGTGGAAAGGAAGTTGCAATTTGGGAACAACGTAAAAATTTGATTAAAGAAAAACAAAAAGGAAAAAAATTGTATGGGAGCGAAGCAGAGAGCGTTAAAGTAGTTTTGATATAAAGGATCTGTGGGCTCCAAGGGTTCGTTACGGAAGAGTTATGTAGTTGTCATTTACTCGGTTTCTTGTACCAGTTGCCTATGTTTCGGTGAAAATATGTTCACAACACTGAAATCACGTGTAACCTGAAGCCATCATCACACGGGAGAATCCCGCCATAGTAGGCGCCGAAGGACAACGGAAAAAATTCTGCCATGTGTCTGTTGTCACTGCGCGAACAGTTTAGCGTAGCGCCTTTGTGCTGCTCTTCGATTGGCATACCGGACAACTCCTCTTCAGGAAACCTATCCACACTACTGTATAGCACTGTAAACGCACAACTAGCACTGTCGGAGAAAGGAACCCGAGGCAGAACCGAGTAGCCCTGAGTGCAGATTTGGTGCCGAATAGTACCGTAAGGAAGACACATAGCGCGTACGGTCCACATTTGCATTATAGTGTTGATACAATGGGTGGCAATTAAGCAATGCAACATGCTTTTTTCTCGGCCGACTTCGGTTGAAAGAACTTGGATCGTTTGGGACACCGAGGCATATCCCCGCTTCAGCCACTATAGTATAAGTAAATTTCAACAGGTGGCGGTGATATACATAGCCTTCAAAGCGGCATCTGCAACGGAGGTGTGTTCCAAGCAGAGAGCAGTCACTCTGCTTCTTGAAAGAGATGTTAAATCTAAATGAGTAATTACTTTTTTTGTTTGAAAGCAGGTTTTTGCTAAGGTGCTCCAAGTAAGATCATAAGTGCAGTTAAGATTAAAAAACTATTTACTAAAAATTCACTGTAAGGAAATGACGTTAAAGAATTGCTAAATACATTTCACAGAGTCTAAAAGCATGATTATAAACTGCAAATACAAAGTAAATCATTATTTAGTATAGTTAAAAGCTTACACCATCCGTACTTATACAAGAAGTTTGTAACTATTGCTTTTGTTACAATTCCATAATGTTGAAACTGTTGGTCAAAAGATAGTTAAGAGATAGAACAGTAGAATAGTTTGAGTCTCCCTCCCCCCGCCCCCCGCCAAATTGTGTTAGTCATGCATTAGCAATTAGCAAGTTTGTGTGAAGCTCAGTTAAATATTCCTGAAATATTGCTGCTCTTAATATTATGGATTCTAGTAACTTACGCAAACTATAATATATTCAGGGTTCCGACATATACATCATAATCTTTGCAGTGCAGAAATTCGTAAACAGACAATACACATAGTATTCTTGTTAATTAAAACAATAGCTCGGTAACTGCTCTAGAATTGCTCTTTATCAGTAGTGCTATTTCTGGGGCACCGAATGTGAAACTGATTAGTTCTTGTCCGCAGTTAATTGGCATAGTATAACTATACATTTTCATTGCACTCTAAAGCAATCCGTGTGCCTTATTGTGAAATAGTTTATTACCCTTATACTTAATCAGAAAACAGATTAATTCATTACAGTTTAAATCGCCTAGTACATGCTGTCGTTGTCTCCTGCTACGAAGGAAATTAATTACTGAAGTAAAGCTTAATTCAGCAGTTGCTTTACTTTATGCTGTACATTAAACTGAAATCATTTTCGCCTAATTTGGGCTGGCGACCATCTTTATTTATATTAGTGTGATTATGCCCAACAATAAATTATTGTCAAAGCAATCAGTCACTGCGCTCCTGAAACCAAGCAGTTATTTTAACAGTTCAGTGACAGACTTTATACCAGCATCCTGCCGATCCATACTATGTAAAGAAATGAACTCCCATGTTCATTACGTCGTATTTTCTGAAATGTGTGTCGTACGCTGATATAATGCGGCGCTTAGTTTCAGTGGTATATGCTGATGTTGTCCGCAACATGGTTAGCGAATAAAGTTACTAGTAAACAAAATCTTAAACGTGGCTACCAACAATTGTTTATATCTGAAGAGGTTGAAAAATCAGACTATCAGTTGCAAAAGAAAGGTCTATTAGCCCTTGACCTAGGTTTCGATATTTTTAAATATATCTTCTTCAGAATGAATGGGCCTTGTTACATCACATGATGGTACATTAGAGCAGATGAAGTCGAGCGGTTCTTGTCATATATAAAATTCACAAAACAAGAATTATCCCAAACCATGGCTTTAGATAGCAGCCAGATTCAAATATCGTACTTCAGAACGAATGCTCACGAGTAAATGCCACAGGTAGACGTCACATCAACATCAAATTGTTGCAGGAGTCAGAGGATAAAATATTTGCGTAAATTAGGTGTACATCACGCCAGAGACTAAGGCCAACTTGTAGGGAAGCAGCCTATTCACGCCATAGTAAATTCACATCAGTCTTCCCATTGCATGCCAGCCAGTCCGCTGTAACTAGCTCTGACGTCATGAATGTTGCGCAATACTTTAAAAATCAAGCAAATAACCTGAAACGGTTCTAGCATGTCAGGAGTAATACTAAATTAATATGTGTTGAATATCAGTTCGATAACTTTAACCATTTTCGAAATCTGGACATTTTTCTGTAAAAATCATTGGCACAACAGAAAAGAGCTAGAGATTTAAAAATTTATATTTAGATTCCTTTTTCATAATTATTTAACAGAAACAGTCTTCTGGATCTCACAAATTAAGATTTTAATTGAAATTCATGATTTTCTGCTTTTTGTCTTAAAAATTAAGGAAGCAAGATAGATTAAGTAGACTAATAAATAAAGCTAGGATGTTTATATTTAAGTAGAATGGAGATCCGCTATAACCATAAAGATGTGAGAAGTTTCATTTGAATAACTATAAAACTATAGCGATAGCGTATCTCCAAAGGGCAAGTTCAGAGCTCGTCTACTGCGTGCAGTGTAATTAAATTAAATCTCTCGCCCAAAATATTTAACTTAGCCACGTCAAACTTTTATTATGATTACTTACCTGTGTGCTGAATGCACATTGAAATTGAGAGCCTCATTGGCCATCAGCAAAAGAAGCTATGATTTATTCAATAATTTAATGTGGTGCATTACTAGCCCAGCAGCTAGTTGGGAGAGCCGATTTGATCAGGCGTTCCCTTAGCCGTCCGCACCGCGGCTTTATACACTCCTGGAAATGGAAAAAAGAACACATTGACACCGGTGTGTCAGACCCACCATACTTGCTCCGGACACTGCGAGAGGGCTGTACAAGCAATGATCACACGCACGGCACAGCGGACACATCAGAAACCGCGGTGTTGGCCGTCGAATGGCGCTAGCTGCGCAGCATTTGTGCACCGCCGCCGTCAGTGTCAGCCAGTTTGCCGTGGCATACGGAGCTCCATCGCAGTCTTTAACACTGGTAGCATGCCGCGACAGCGTGGACGTGAACCGTATGTGCAGTTGACGGACTTTGAGCGAGGGCGTATAGTGGGCATGCGGGAGGCCGGGTGGACGTACCGCCGAATTGCTCAACACGTGGGGCGTGAGGTCTCCACAGTACATCGATGTTGTCGCCAGTGGTCGGCCGAAGGTGCACGTGCCCGTCGACCTGGGTCCGGACTGCAGCGACGCACGGATGCACGCCAAGACCGTAGGATCCTACGCAGTGCCGTAGGGGACCGCACCGCCACTTCCCAGCAAATTAGGGACACTGTTGCTCCTGGGGTATCGGCGAGGACCATTCGCAACCGTCTCCATGAATCTGGGCTACGGTCCCGCACACCGTTAGGCCGTCTTCCGCTCACGCCCCAACATCGTGCAGCCCGCCTCCAGTGGTGTCGCGACAGGCGTGAATAGAGGGACGAATGAAGACGTGTCGTCTTCAGCGATGAGAGTCGCTTCTGCCTTGGTGCCAATGATGGTCGTATGCGTGTTTGGCGCCGTGCAGGTGAGCGCCACGATCAGGACTGCATACGACTGAGGCACACAGGGCCAACACCCGGCATCATGGTGTGGGGAGCGATCTCCTACACTGGCCGTACACCACTGGTGATCGTCGATGGGACACTGAATAGTGCACGGTACATCCAAACCGCCATCGAACCCATCGTTCTACCATTCCTAGACCGGCAAGGGAACTTGCTGTTCCAACAGGACAATGCACGTCCGCATGTATCCCGTGCCACACAACGTGCTCTAGAAGGTGTAAGTCAACTACCCTGGCCAGCAAGATCTCCGGATCTGTCCCCCATTGAGCATGTTTGGGACTGGATGAAGCGTCGTCTCACGCAGTCTGCACGTCCAGCACGAACGCTGGTCCAACTGAGGCGCCAGGTGGAAATGGCATGGCAAGCCGTTCCACAGGACTACATCCAGCATCTCTACGATCGTCTCCATGGGAGAATAGCAGCCTGCATTGCTGCGAAAGGTGGATATACACTGTACTAGTGCCGACATTGTGCATGCTCTGTTGCCTGTGTCTATGTGCCTGTGGTTCTGTCAGTGTGATCATGTGATGTATCTGACCCCAGGAATGTGTCAATAAAGTTTCCCCTTCCTGGGACAATGAATTCACGGTGTTCTTATTTCAATTTCCAGGAGTGTATATAAGTACGATGCGCGAGGAAGGAAGGCCCCAGTTCTCTCCAGACGCTGTATAGCACACCATATGTGTCGGGAGTCGCGTCGCGTCGGTATCATTGCTACAAACAGCCTCGGATGCCGTATTAAGTTACTCGGGATACACGTAGCCATGAAATCATTTTCGAGAGAAGTGTTAATTCTGGGATGACTTTAATGATATATCTTCAGTTTGCGTATGTCGTATTTTCACGTGCCACCGCGGGACAGACATTCTACCATTATTTAGCGTGGCGTTTGATGAACATTATCATCAAATTATGGCGAGCATTCATTTAAATATTTAATTTGGACAGTTATAGTGGCATCAGTGCATTAGACTCTGAACTGCTCTGCTAGATTGTGTGGATTCTTCTTTTTTTTTATCTGTTACTTTCAGAATACAGAGAAAGTTTTTTTCTTTCACGATCGTTTTTGATTATGAATCCCAGACAATCTCCAAATTTCTCAGAGCTATAAGCTGCAGCTTTAAGTGTGTTTCTCAGATGAAGTGGGCACTAGGAATTCTAACTACAGGCTTCACGTTTTGCTAATCACTTCCTGGTTGCCAATATTGTAGTTAGAGAGCCAATGTTGAGAACGGCAAACAACAGCATAAATAATAGGAACATTTATATAACAATTAAGTCCACCCACCGCCCCTCATATGGTTAATCAGCCGGGAAGTGTTTCAACATTCAAACATTTATACAACAGAAAATTTTCCAACCAGCCGCCCCACATTGGTGCATCGGCCGGGAAATAAACAAACTGAGTAAAAGTGAAAGTGATTTTAAATATTCGGATACGCGAGTGAAATGCGACATGCAACTGAGTAATAGGACAGTGAAAGTGTTACGTGTGCATGTGGACGACGCAAGTGGATTAACAACGCATCTGGATTGACGGAGCTGGCACTGAGTCAAGCGGCGCTGCCGTTATCGCGAGAAGCCAGTTTCGACGCACCGCAGTCATCTGCCGGGGCAGCCGGAGCCGCGCCTGCAGTTGCGGGCCACGCAAGCACACAACAGCCGTCGGAGTGCCCTCTGCAATTCAGCGAGCTGCAACGCATCAGTAATCCTGGTACGCCACGCCGGCAACGCCATACGTCGTGCAGAAGGAACTAAGTTAAGTGAAAAGCTGTTAAAAATTTTACTAACCTGCACTAAAAGACTGTCGGCGGTTGAACCGCCAAAAGAAACTGAGGTTAAACTTAAATCAGAACCTATGTCTGTTGAGGGAACTGTAAATCCAGACAACGGTTCAAGTGTAAATATGCATGAAAACAGTAATATTAAAGTGAAATATGAAGTATTATCTCCTGACAGTAGTGTAAAAAGGGGCAATGATTCAATAATAGAGACCCCTGTAGTAAAGCAGAAAGCAGAAATTGTTAATTTATCGAATGATAGTTTAACTGATGAATTAAAAACGAAACAGTCATCAGAGGTGGTAGAGTTTAAACAGGAGAAGTTAGATATGAATGATCAAACAGAAGTTTCATTTAGTTTTGATGGTTCTGGTGTTGGAGCTAGTTTTTCGTCACCTGAGTGTGATAAAAAGCCAGCTATTGAGCAACCCAAAGACACTGGGGCTATTGATTTAAATGTTATATTACAAGCAATAGCTGCCAGTAATGCAAAAATGTCAGCCAGTGATGCTAGAATGACAGCTGAATTAAAGTCTGAAATTATGGCCAGCCAAACAAATTTTAATAAACGGTTTGAGAAAATGGACATTAAATTGGAATCCAATAATGCTGAATTAAAGTATGAGATTGTGCCCAGCCAAACTAATTTTAATAAACGATTGGAGGTAATGGACGATACATTCAAGGCTGGTTGCAATAAGTTGAAAGAGGATCTGGACAGTTTGAATTATAAAATTGATTACAATCATGAGGATATTAAGAAAAAGGTTGCTCAACAATTTTCTGAAATGTATAAGACAGTAAAATCCTAAGTTGCTGAGGTTCGCAAAGAGTTCCAAATGGAAGATGCGAAGTGGGAGCACAAGTTAACAGAAAAGATCGAGGCGGAATCTGAACTGTGCTCAGATAGGTTTACAAATGTTAATATAAAAGTAAACATATGTCAAGCAGAAGTAGACGCAATCAAAACTGATACTACTCATATTGTGCAAAGAGTAGGTAATGTTGAAATGAGAGTAGAAAATATTAGTACTAACATTGCTAACATTGAGAGTAAAGTAGCTTCAGTAACTTCTGGTAATGGTAGTATACAACAAGTTGCAGCTGCAAACGCCGCTTTTATCGGGCGTCGGCATTTCTTGCGGTTCGATCCAGATAAAAATATCCACCCGCTAGATTTCTCGAACGATTTTGAAGATGTGATTCCACCAACTTGGTCTGAACGAGAGAAAATCTCATTTATTAGAAGCCATTTAGCAAGGGACGCCATGCGTTGGTCAGCTGATGTTATGTTGAAGTGTAAAACATTAGCAGAATTTAAAACAGCTTTCATTAATGAGTATTGGTCTAGTAATAAGCAAAATGAAGTGTTGAGAGAATTTAGGAGTGTAAAACGCTCAAATGCAGGCAAGGAATCTATTAAAGAGTATGCTAGATGATGGATTTCACGTTTGTCACATTTGGCCGAAAAGCTGAAACCTGAAATGATTGTACTAGGTCTTGAAGCCAAACTGCCATGGTACTGGCAAACTAGAATTATATCTGCCCCTGGAGACAATCTGGATCGATTCATTGAATATTTGGAACGTGTATAAAGTGTTGCTGCCAATGAGGAGCAAGCACATAATAACAGAAATGCTAATAACAATAGTAGTAATTTTAAGAACGAGCAGAATGGCAACATAAACATCAGAACAGTAGGTGTTCGCCATCCTAAGAGAGGTAGGAATTGGAGAAATAATTATCAGAACCAACAATGGCATCCAAATGATAATAATTTTCTTCCAAACAAAATTATGCAGGTAAACAACAGCGCGGAAAGCAATTCTGTGCCAGTTAACTATAATACAAATAAAGGAAACAGTAGTAGGCCGAGGCAGGAAAGCTAGTTCCCGTCTATGAGGATAGTGGCGCTCACCAGGCGGCTATCTCCTAAGCCAGTAGTGAAGGGAATTGGTAAGACAGATCAGAATACTCAGACTGAACATGTGGATGAAGGGTCGGTAGCATCTAAGGATACAACAGAAATATTAGATCACTCACAGTATTTGATAGATACCGTGTTAGAGACGCTTTCTAAGTGGGAAGAGAAAGAGATGGCGCAGCAGTGTAACGATAGGGAGAAGCTACAAAATACTGAATTGTCAGGTGAAGAAGCAGACGAAATTCATGCTTATATTTACGATGAGGATGATGTGCTCTTATCTAAAGTGCCTGTGCAGGATGTTGATACTATACTAATAGATTTGGGACAGGAGGTAAGTGAGAATGTAGAGGTAGCCTGTTGGGGGTCGATGAACCCAGTAGCTGTGACCAGTTGTCACTTGAGAAAGAACCTGACGATAATAGTAAAAGTGGTTTAGCTGTAACTAGTGTTATGCCCGGTCTGGAGGCGCAGAATCGCTCAGACTACAGTAATTTGGGTCACGTTCAGCAAACTAAATGTAATGAAGTCGTGCGGCGTTTCGATTTAAAATTAATAGACTGACTGGAAAAGGCAGCTGAAAATTGTAATTCAGGAAACCCCTACACACTTTGACCTAAATGTAATGAAGAGAGATGTCGATCACTTTAGTTGGAGACAAATCCAAAAGGAACTATTGGATGAGTTTGAGGAACCACCTGTACTACCTAGAATAAGCCAGCCTATAATAATCGTGAATATGTTGGGTATAAATGTACGTTGTCTCTTAGACAGTGGAAGTGAGGTGAGTGCAATATCTCGGTCCTTCTTTGATGCATTACCTGGTAAAGACAAGCTTACAGTAATGAGTGTATCAGGACTAAGAATAATTAGTGCTACTGGCAAGGTGTCAAAAACGGTAAAGCAAGAAGCTTTGCTGCCCTTTAACATTAATGGTAATTTAATTGATCATCCATCTTTAATTGTAAACAATCTCAGTATTGAGGTTTTAATTGGCATAGATTTCTTGTCAAAATATCAGAGTGTTGTTGACTTTGAAAGAAGCCAGTTAAAGATGGTCTTGCCAATAACTGGAGTAATTACAGTACCTTTTAGTGACAAACATGTAGTAACTAATGATGAAACTTGGGAGCTGGCTATACGAGTTCTGAAAAATAGGAGATATTGGGACGAAGGTGTTGATCTTAGTACAAGTAAGCTAAACACAGAAGAAGAAGAAGCAATTATTTTGGACAAAATAGAAGCTAAATTGCAGGAAATCGATAAAATTTCAGCTAATCAGAAGGAAAAAATGAGACAGGTTTTAAAAAGGCATCATAAGGTATTTTCAGATCGACGTGGCGTGGTCAAGGGTTATGAATGAATGCTGTAGGGAGGAGGTTGTTCTGTAACCTCTACGCAGTGTAGCAGCTGTGCAGTCCCAGCTGTGTGAGATCTTCTTTCCTTTTCAGGTCTCACTCACTCTTCATCTTTCCTATCCAGTAAAATTTCGACCTCTTCTTTCCAACACATTAAATTTTCCGTTATGACTATCAAGACAGTATTAAACTAATGAACCCTGTAGGGAGGAGGTTGTTCTGTAACCTCTACACAGTGTGGCAGCTGTGCAGTCCCAGCTGTGTGAGATCTTCTTTCCCATTTCAGATCTCACTCACTCTCTTCATCTTTCCTATCCACAAAAATTTCGACCCCTTCTTTCCAATATGAAAATTTTCTGAAACCAATGAATTCTGTAGGGAGGAGGTTGTTCTGTAACCTCTACACAGTGTGGTAGCTGTGCAGTCCCAACTGTGTGAGATCTTTTTTCCCATTTCAGATTTCACTCATTCTTCATCTTTCCTATACACCAAAGTTCCGACTCCTTCTTTGCAATACAAAAATTTTCCGTCATTACTATCAAGCCATGAGTTCTGTAACCTTTCTATCCACCGATTAGTGAAAAAGAAACCTAATGTGACATACCTAACAGTGACATAAACAATAAAGAAGTATGACGTAATTAAGATACAATGTATTTGAGTAACAAGTATGTCTAGAACCCTGGTAATATTATAAGTATAAAGTGTTGTTTTATTGGAAATGGTCCGTCAACAGTAATTTAAAAAGATATACAAATTTCTTGTACAAGCAGGACTGAAGTGGCAGTGAAACCTATTGTATGCCATAGAGCTAACTAATTAATAGTAAAAGAGATTGCTTGGTGTTATGGAAAATTATGCAGATAAGTTGTAAGAATGAACTCACCTTGTGTAGCAAGGAATGGCAGTATAATAGAATTGAGTAGTGTTTGTGGTTGAGACGTGAAGGATACGTCCCTGAAGTATTTATAAGGTTGGAGCTGGCCATTATGCTGGTGTAGTGTGTGACAGGACACACCTACATGTATTGAGGTTATGAGTTTGGAGGCGTGAATGCGACCATAGGTACCCTTATGTTAGATAAGACAGAGCAGCTCATGGTGTCCCATGGGTTTCAGGAATTTAGCATTACGCTCGTCCACATTTACTTAATCCATTTTAGTGGTAGGTCGAGAGAGACTACCTGTGGTTTCAGCGACCAATCGAGTGGAAATGGATTGCCACGTGAGCAAACTGATCAGCTGCAATACACTATAGATATGAAATAAATATACTATCCTATGCTTCAAATGTTAATAGAGTGAGTGTTAAATAAGTACATACACTAGCAACGTAATTGAGTAACATAATGACAGATGTGAAACACTATTTATAGCTCAGCATAAATACACTTCGATGAAGTAAGTACATAATTGCAGATGTGGAACTGACACAGCAGCAGAGGACCAATAAGTGGATTTAGTAGTCAACTAAACGTAGTGTGTTTTGAACACTCAGAACTGTACTATTACCACAAGTTACTCACATGTACAAAGAAGCTGAGAATACAACTACTAATCAAATATACTATCTCTAAGAATAAGGTAATTGAAGATGAGTCAGCTAAGTGAATAAAATACAGATTTATCAGGAATGTACCGAGCATTGGTTCAGTGTTCTGGCCCAGAAATAATAAATTGAAATTAAATAGGATTCATGATTGTATGCCTTGAGCATAAATGTTCTCTAGTACGGGACTAACGACGTTTTGAGCCATTTGTTTACCGATTTTATGACAATTAAGTAACCATGAGAGTAAAATTAAAAAGGTTCTGTTAACTTTGTTCCAGTAACATATTGGAAGATAAAATGTATATCCCCATTTCATTGTGACCCACCCATAGATATTAAGTGAACAGAGTGTGAGGCACTGTTTTTGTTTGTTCTACAGGACAAACCAGATAATGGCAGCCTGGTAGCTGCGTGAAAACGTGGAGTGACTTGGACACAACTCACAGTGACCCCTCCCCTTTCCCCACGTAATTTAGAGCGAACGTGAAGGACGCACACCATAGCAACTTCCCCTCCTCTACCCTTGTGAATGGAAGTGTAGAACGCCAGCCAAAGCGGCTACAACCACGTGTGTAAAAATGATTTGTAAAATTCTCTTTCAGGTTTAGAAAAGACTGCTAAGATATAATCATCTGTTTATGTATCATGAATAACTTATTTTCTTTGAATTTGTGTATGTAAACATGTATTTAATGTATTTAGGATTTTTATAATTTTACATATTTTTATGTGTTTGTTTATCTAAGGCAATATGTATGCTAAAGTGTTTCATTGATTTTGCTTAAATTTTGAAGGATAATATTGCGTAAGAGGCAGTGAACATACCTCAGTTTTCTTTTAATGTTTCTATATGTTTACATTTCAATTTTAAATTTTCATAGGGAGTTAAGGTACACTCTTGCTTCCGTTTTTGTAATTAAATTTTTTTTCATTCATTAACATTAAAAAAAAAGATTTGTGTAGAGGGTGATGTAGGGAAGCAGCCTACTCACGCCATAGTAAATTCACATCATTCTTTCCATTGCATGCCAGCCAGTCCGCTGTAACTAGCTCTGACATCATGAATGTTGCGCAATACTTTAAAAATCAAGCAAATAACCTGAAACGGTTCTAGCATGTCAGGAGTAATACTAAATTAATAT
The DNA here is from genome assembly GCF_023864345.2 of Schistocerca serialis cubense. Taxonomy (NCBI): domain Eukaryota; kingdom Metazoa; phylum Arthropoda; class Insecta; order Orthoptera; family Acrididae; genus Schistocerca; species Schistocerca serialis. The sequence continues at coordinate 88,319,917 of NC_064639.1, read as the reverse complement.
GTGTTGAATATCAGTTCGATAACTTTAACCATTTTCGAAATTTGGACGTTTTTCTGTAAAAATCATTGGCACAACAGAAAAGAGCTAGAGATTTAAAAATTTTTATTTATATTCCTTTTTCATAATTATTTAATAGAAACAGTCTTCTGGATCTCACAAATTAAGATTTTAATTGAAATTCATGATTTTCTGGTTTTTGTCTTAAAAATTAAGGAAGCAAGATAGATTAAGTAGGCTAATAAATAAGGCTAGGATGTTTATATTTAAGTAGAATGGAGATCCGCTATAACCATAAAGATGTGAAAAGTTTCATTTGAATAACTATAAAACTATAGCGATAGCGTATCTCCAAAGGGCAAGTTCAGAGCTCGTCTCCTGCATGCAGTGTAATTAAATTAATTCTCTCGTCCAAAATATTTAACTTAGCAACGTCAAACTTTTATTATGATTACTTACCTGTGTGCTGAATGCACATTTAAATTGAGAGCTTCATAGGCCATCAGCAAAAGAAGCTATGATTTATTCAATAATTTAATGTGGTGCATTACTAGCCCAGCAGCTAGTTGGGAGAGCCGATTTGATCAGGCATTCCCTTAGCCGTCCGCACCGCGGCTTTATGTATAAGAACGCTGCGCGAGGAAGGAAGGCCCCAGTTCTCTCCAGGCGCTGAATAGCACACCATATGTGTCGGGAGTCGCGTCGCGTCGGTACCATTCCTACAAACAGCCTCGGATGCCGTATTAAGTTACTCGGGATACGCGTAACCATGAAATCATTTTCGAGAGAAGAGTTAATTCTGGGATGACTTTAATGATATATCTTCAGTTTGCGTATGTCGTATTTTCACGTGCCGCCGCGGGACAGACATTCTACCATTATTTAGCGTGGCGTTTGATGAACATTATCATCAAATTATGGCGAGCATTCATTTAAATATTTAATTTGGACAGTTATAATGGCATCAGCGCATTAGACGCGGAACTGCTCTGTTAGTTTGATTGTGTAGATTCTTCTTTTTTTTTATCTGTGACTATCAGAATACAGAGAAAGTTTTTTTTTCACGATCGTTTTTGATTATGAATTCCAGACAACCTCCTAATTCCTCAGAGCTATAAGCTGCAGCTTTAAGTGTGTTTCTCAGATGAAGTGGGCACTAGGAACTCTAATTACAGGCTTCACGTTTTGCTAATCACTTTCTGGTTGCCAATATTGTAGTTAGAGAGCCAGTGTTGAGAACGGCAAACAACAGCATAAATAATAGGAACATTTATATAATAATTAATTCCACCCGCCGCCCCTCATATGGTTAATCAGCCGGGAAGTATTTCAACATTCAAACATTTATGCAACAGAAAATTTTGCAACCAGCCGCCCCACAAACTGAACAGTGTGCGATCAAATTTGGTTAGTGCATCGCATTTTGTGAGGTGGAGATTGGGGACCAACCCGGCATATTCCTGAACGAGCGTGGGAAACTGTATAAAAACTGTACTCAGGCTGGCCAGACCATCCACCACATGATCCCAGTCTAGGCAAGACAGTGGCATAACACTACACATTTGTCGCTTCTCCATTAAATCATGCTGCCTCTACAGCCACCAATTACTGCGAAAGCTTTGCTGGTGCCGGATTTTGTCCACGAAGTGACCTATCAGTTATGTTCGATGTCGGCGATCTTGGCGGCGAAATCATTCGCTCGAATCGTCAACTTGTGGTCCGATAACATACCGCATGTCATCCATAAAAATCCGTTGTTGTTTGGGTACTTGAAGTTTATGAATGGCTGCAAATAGTTTCTAAGGATACGAACGTAAGCATTTCCAGTCAGTGGTCCTGATTCGGTTGGTAAGAGCTGATGGTAGGGTTCGAGAGTGGTGCAGGCCTCACGAAGCTATGGACCCAAGTTTTCAGTAACGCTCTGTGCCAGCTGGTGGTGGTTCCATAATCGTTTCACTTAGACCCAGACCTTGTCTCTCGGTCACACATTTTTAGTCTTATTAACCAGGTTTCAAAACTTATAAGAGTGCCTCCATCACAATTTAGACATACAAAGTGAACATAATTATATATACATATATATATATATATATATATATATATATATATATATATATTAAAGTTCTGACTAACAATACTATACAGAGACAGTACTCACATGTCAAGTATAGCATAAATAACAAGCCAGAAGGTTTTTAGTCACAAAAATTCAAAAAGAATGTGTGAAAGCGAGCCTCTAAGGGCTGCTCATACCTGTACAGCCACAGGTTACAACGAACTGAGGCGCCCGCGTTAACAAGCGCGGCAAGTGAACATGACATCGCAGCGAGAGAGCCATCTAGTAGTCGCAGGTACAACTAGGCTACTTCATATTCAAATGGAGACAGGCGAAGATTATAATGAATATTGCTCAGTATATAATATAAAGCCAATATTTTAACAGCGAACGATATAGTAACATTTTGTCTACAACAGATCTTAGAGGTACAATTTGAAGCATAAAAACGTCATTATGGAACATAGAGAAGCGGGTGAATACTACAGTTTGCCCGGCCAGTGTGGCCGAGCGGTTCTAGGCGCTACAGTCTGGAACCGCGCTACCGCTACGGTCGCAGGTTAGAATGCTGCCTCGGGCATGGATGTGTGTGATGTCCTTAGGTTAGTTAGGTTTAAGTAGTTCTAAGTTCCAGGGGCAGATGACCTCAGAAGTTAAGTACCATAGTGCTCAGAGCCATTTGAACTACAGTTTGCAGAAAACGATGTAACGTGAATTACAGTCATGAAACCTTTTAATAAAAGAAAAGTTATGCGATGGCTTAGATGGAAAAGAACATTTCGGTGAACTGCACGAGAAGACCCGAAATTACATGTCAAGTAACGGCTTTACACAGTTAAATAAGTTTTTGTTACGAAAATATGTTTAAAATTTCTAATTCTTCTAGAATACCAAATTTACGCCCCTTCTTTTCGGTGTGCAAGATGTTGCTATTGGAAATAGCTTTAGGCGCGTGACCTGTAATCAGAAGATGGGCGCTAAAAGAAGAATTTTGAGGGCTAGTGCCATTTTTACTTGAAATGTATTCTTTGTATCTGGTTATAAAGGCACGTCCTGTTTGTCCTAAGTAGTAGGAAGAGCAGGCATCGCAGAAAATTTTGTAGACGCCAGACCTCCGCCACACACCGTTCGGTGGCTTGCGGAGTATAAATGTAGATGTAGATGAACTTTCTAAAGGGGAGCGAGTCGATTTTAAATTGTGAATGAAGTTTTTTTTTTCAAGTTATTATTGGTACAAAAGGCAACAATGCAGTTATATTTATTACGCAGAAGACGTTGGATTTGATGGGAGATGAGCCCCAATGAAGGAATAGAAAAATATTTTTTTGAGTTAGATTCAATGATAGAGGTGCAGAGGTAATAGCTCTTTTACCAGTTTTCTTTCTGAGCGTGTTATCCACTACGCTAGGTTTATACTCGTTATCAACTGCTATCGTTTTGAGTAAATTCATTTCGTCGTTGAACCTTTCTTTAGAAAGTGGAATGGAAGGAGCTCGGTGAATGGCACAGTGAAGAAAGGCGTTTTTATGAGACTGTGGATGCATGGAAGCCGCAGGAACGACCTGATCAGTATATGTTTCTTTACGAAAATATAGAGTGAGATTTTACTTTCTTCTATTGCAAGCGTCATGTCAAGGAAGTTTAATTGGCGAGCCTCGTTTTCAAGTTCGATAGTGAAATATGTATTCCCATGATGTTCATTGAAAAGATTATATATACGGTCAATGCCATCAGCAGGTCCCTTGTACATGACTAAAATATCAGCGTATCTGAAATAGGAAAGCCGGCCGCGGTGGCCGTGCGGTTCTAGGCCCTTCAGTCTGGAACCGCGTGACTGCTACGGTCGCAGGTTCGAATCCTTCCTCGGGCATAGATGTGTGTGATGTGCTTAGGTTAGTTAGGTTTTCTAAGTTCTAGGGGACTGATGACCTCAGATGTCAAGTCCCATAGTGCTCAGAGCCATTCTTTTTTTTTTTAATAGAAAAGAATACCTAGTGATGCAAGTGGAAAACAGTTAAAAAACTTTTCTTCTAGGGAGTTGATGAAAGTATCAGCAGGAATACCAGCTAAGAGATTTCCCATAGCAAGACCGTCGGATTGCTGGTACAATTGTTCATTAAATTCAAAACAGTTGTACTTGACTATGACTGTGATGAGATTCATGAAATCAGTGATTTGTTCGTCTGAAATATCTTTTTTGGAATGGAGTAAATTTTTTTTCTACGATTGTAAGCGTTTACTATATGGGAACGTTAGTGTAAAGATTTTTGATATCTACAGCCACAGCCAGCGTGCAGCTTGCCGCCGACACGCATCTCAGCGCTGCTCTTTTGCAGCTGCTCGTCCATGGTGCACCGACTACAAGTGTCCCTACGCCCAGCAGACAGCTTAAACCTCATTTGTAGTGTAATCTACAAGTTAGGAAACAGTTCTTGAACGTTTTTTTCACACAACACTCTATACAAAGTACTTAAGTTTTTATTTCGTTACTCTGCTTAAACCTCATTGCACTGTAGTGTTATCTGCTGGTTTCCAGTTCACCATAGTGAACGCTCTGATGAAGTCGCTGTAATTTGCGTAGTTAAACTCCCGTTCCCGCGATCTGCGCTGGCTGAAGTTTCGGCCCACATCTGGCCTTACATCTGCGGCAGTCTTATACGCAGCCGCTGCCGCCGTCGCCGCAGACGCCAGGCGCAGCTCGCCAAGTTCCGGCCGCCGTCTGCAGCTGCAGCTGCCGCTGCGGCGTGCCGACTCTGCAGAGGGAGCTGTGCGCAGAACACCTTCTTCTGCGCGTGCCGCCTGGGCGATACACCGGCGAAACTTCGACTGCAGAATTCGAGAGCACTTCTACTGATAAGCCGCAACTAAAAGTGCTGTATAGTCCTAATTCGTTTTTACAGTACGTTATCAATTTCTCTGTCTTATTCGCTCCATTGAAATGTATAAAAGCTACGCATGTTGCCACGAACCTTGGGCGAATTTAGCCATTTGCGCTCATAGGCTGAGAATCATGCCTTCCGTCATTTCCACATGCCACCAAGTAACTAATTTACGTATTTTTTTCATATAGTTCAATAACTGTCACTCTGTACATTCCTAAATGTACAGGGTGGACATTCTTGAACTATGTGAAAAAAAGTCAATTTGTTAAAAACTGCTGCGTGCACATAGTTCATTCAACATGTAATTGTCACTACAGATATTCGGATTTAGGTTATGACATGTTCGATTTGCCTGCCAGATTGGCAATGAGTTGGCGCAGACGAATAGCGAAATTCCACATGACCCGCTGAAGTGTTAAAATGGTTCAAATGGCTCTGAGCACTATGGGACTTAACTTATAAGGTCATCAGTCCCCTAGAACTTAAACCTGTGACTGTAGCGGTCGTGCGGTTCCAGACTGTAGCGCTCAGAACCGCTCGCCCACTCCGGCCGCCTCGCTGAAGTGTCCGAACATATATGCTGAATGGCTGAGTTCATCTCAGCATTAGTTTTTGGGCCGTTGGTGTACTCCTTGTCTTTAATATAGCCCCACAAAAAGGTGTCGCACGTTTTCAGGTCAGGAGAATATGCCGGCCATTCGAGCCTTTACCAGTGGCCTTGAGTACCCCAGACCCAGAAGGCGGTTCCCAAAGTCTGCTCCAGAACATTAAACGCTCTCCTGCTTTGATGAGGTCGAGCTCTGTCCTGCATGAACCACATATTGTCGAAATCAGGACCACTTTGGATAATGGGAATGAAATCATCTTCCAAAACTTTCACGTACAGTTCGGTAATCACGGTGCCATCAAGGAATGTCACATCTATTATTATATTGCACACCACACAGTCATCCGTTGAGGGTGAAGAGACGTCTCGATCGCGAAATGCGATTTCTCAGTCCCCAAAATGCACCAATTTTGCTTATTGACGAATCTATCCGAATGAAAGTGGGCTTAGTCGCTAAACCAAGCCATACAGCGCTTACTGATTCATGCCCCACGACCAACCGTCCAGTTTGAAAGTCGTAACACAAACCGTTCGGAAGTTATGACGATTTTATCTTATTATAGTTCAATAACCGTAACCTGTACATAACCGTATACTAAGACTGCTGCTGCCGTTAGTAATAATCAGAAAAATAGTAAATACGTGCATATTGAACTTACCGCAATGAAGTCAGGCAAAGCTGTTTAGGGCGTCTTTCTTTGTTGCAGATTCGTCGATCACACCTTCGTAATCCAGATGCTGCGTTACGTCAGAATTCCTGGACTCGATCGTTGGACACGGTTGGCCGCAAATAACTCTGGAATCTTTTGGGGAGTGCGGAAGGACGCTCTGTCGAACATTTGATTGCAGCGGTTAGCAAAAATATTTGTAGTGTAATCTCCAAGTTAGGAAACAGTTCTTGAACGTGTTTTTCACACAACACTCTACACAAAGTACTTAAGTTTTCATTTCGTTACTCTGTATATATGCTTTACAATGAATAACCTCATCATTCAAAAATTCTTCTAAGTTGTCTTTGTAACGTTGTTGCAATTTTCTAGTACACTTCAATAGAATTACTTAGGAACTCAAAAGTGCTACTAACGTTTCCAACAATTTTTTTGTTTTCTTCTGTTCAGAGATGAATCTGTCTATAGTAACCAGAAATGTATCACTCGAGAATCATCCTTTCCATCAAAAGTAGTATTCAGTTCTGCTGCTTTGTCCACTTCCGGTTTTCTTGACGTTTTTCCTTTTGTGATTGCTTTGTACGTACTTATCTTGCTGTTTTCGATGCAAGCGTTTTTATATTGGAACATAGGACAAAGTTCGCATGTTTGTAGTTCACTGCAAAAAGCTATGCGTATAACCGTATTTCTTGCTTATACATGGCGATGCGTTTTATGTGGAGGCGAAGGAATCGGCAGAGATAGCTGAGGAAAGCGACGAGATCAGCGAGGAAGATAGTTCTGCGGATACCGCCGGCAAAGGCTCCATGATAGAGATGGCAGTTGTCGCTAAAACAACCGTATTTGGGTCATCTCGTTTTTTTTCCCAAAGCCAATTTAACCTGAATGTTAAAACTGCTCAAAATTACCGATTTCTGAAATAACCAACTATATTTTTTTAAAATTCCTATTGAGCCATGTAATAAACGTTGAAATCGAACAGATTGAGAACTTTTGACTCTGCTTCAAGATGTGTAGAACCAAAATATTAAATTAAATAGGCAAACAATAGAAAGAAATTGGTCCTTCCACCGTTCGTTACTTTTCTCATCAAGTCGCAAGTGGTTGAATACAACAAAAAATCACCTGCATTCTAAAATTTATTCCTTTTTTTTTAAATTCTGCTCAAAAAGCATGTTGTAATCAGGGGTTATTGAACCATTTGGAGTCAGGAATTGGACCGCTGATAAAATATCGATACATAGTCGTTTCTCAGAAAAATAAAGATATACAAATGCTTCGCACCCCCCCCCCCCCCCCCCCGATATATCGATATCAAAATGGCAATAACGTGTGCGGATATTTTTATTTTATACTATGTCTTTTTCACAATTTTCGTCAAATAATTGAAGTTGTTCTTTTGAAATCGTAGTAGAACATGATTTTACTTACACTGCATGAAGGCGTCTTATTACTTTTTGAGCTTTCATCACGTCGAAACTTTCTCTCTGACTGTGCGAAGCAAGTATGCAGGATGTTTCCGTAAGATCGTGCAAAAATGTAACAGGACACAGAAATGCTCCACTGAACAATACAGAGGTAGAGAACCTGGGGTCGGAGAAGCCAGCTTAAGAAAATACGGAAATAAACTTGTCTACCGCTTGGTATAACAATATTGGTCTCCAGCATATTTACAGCTAACATGCCTACAAGTTTACACTTACTGTGCTGTTTATTTACGTGTACATTCATTATGCAGGCTTTGCTTACTTGTCTGTAATAATGACTCTGTTGTATCCTACTGACATTCTCCCATGGCAGAATGTCCCATGAACCAACGACAAACCCATTCAACATGACGATGCACTGCAGTGTGGATATCCGTAACCATCTCAATGCTGTATTTTTTGGTCGCGGGATGGGGGGGGGGGGGTCCTATTCCATACTTGCGAGGTCGCCAGACCTGAATCTCCTTGATTATTTTCTGTGGAGATATCTAAAGTCACTTGTGTATGAGATCCCAGGGGATACGGAGCTGGAATTTGCTGTCATAATTGTAGCTGCCTGTGATGAAACTCGAAATACACTTGTGATATTTGTCGGGATGCGTCAGAATCTTGTTCGCCGATGTCATGTTGCATTGAGGCTAATGGCCGTCCGTTTCAGCACGTTCTGTAAGGTACAGTAGGAATATACGTTCGTTGTGCCAGTTACAGTATTTGCAGTTAAATGCGACTAATGTAAACAAAGAAGTACACAGTAAAGTGATTTCATTCGTATAATGTACTTAAGCTGGCCTCTCCGACTCAAGGTCCTCTCCTTCAAACTGTCCAGTGGAGCATCCTCTAGTCCTGTTACATTTTTTCCCGCTCTTACAGAAACACTCCGTATGTGGCACAAAAGTAGTCAAATTGCAGGGTGGGGGCACCAATTTTAACAATGTTTAACGCAACTAGTGTGCTATTCCTACACATCGGCATCTTCAAAAACACTTGCTGAAGAAAATGAGCAAAAATGTAAATCACAAGATTGGTCTTCACGGTGGGCAGCGATATGTGAGGGGAAATGCCGCCGTAATCGGTGCTAGCCGCTGCCGACAGAAACTGCAATGTTTAGCTTCACCGCGTAATTTTGACACTACAACTGATAGGTCGCTGTCGTTGGCGGAAATGGAAAAGCACGGAAATAGTCATGTAGTGTCCCGTACAAATCCGATACATGACGAAACCGAACGATGGACCCATTGGATACCTTTTCTTGTTCCACTTACATGCAGTTACCATTGTTAGCAAAGTGGTAATCGCCAAGAGTGAACGTGCAGCGTTTTGCTTTCAGTTATTCCTCTCAGGGGAATAGGCAGGCTGCTAGTTTCTTGCTGTACGGAGAATCTAATAATAAATCAATACTTAAATATACAGCTCTAAAACCGGAAGTATATTTACAGTCTGCAGCCCATATTTCTATACACAGATACGTCGATCTTTTTTTCGTCGCTATATCGATTCGTTTTTCAGATATAACGAGATACGATAATGTTTTTTAAATATCGATGTATCAGATTCCCGGTATTTTAAAAATATCTGTTTTTCGTGTTAATTTTTCCGTTTTCAAGGACTAGAAGCAGATAAACGCATGTTATGTAGACACGGATAGCAGATGAGTTACTTTATATTTTTATTTTATGCTAAATATTATTACAGTTACCTTAATTTCCTCACTCTTTCATTACACCGCGAATTTCAAATGGTTCAAATGGCTCTGATCACTATGGGACTTAACATCTGAGGTCATCAGTCCCCTAGAACGTAGAACTACTTAAACCTACCTAACCTAAAGACATCACACACATCCATGGCCGAGGCAGGATTCGAACCTGCGACCGTAGTGGTCGCGCGGTTCCAGACTGTAGTGCCATCCCGGCTGGCGGGATGGTATGATTCTGCAATACAACAGATGTTGGTTTACTTAAAACCCAAAAATTCCAGCGCTGCCGCTATGGTTAACTGGTTAACTGATATTTCGTTTCTTTTTACTCGGTTTTTAATAAAAAGCACCTGTTATATCCGAGACCAAAACAATACCGAAAAGTACAGATTATTCAGAACTAAAATACCGGTACCGTGCTTAACGTGTCAGTTTCTCACATCCCCTACTTCGTGAGTAGCTGAAGTAAAGTAAAGATACTGTTCGTCCTGCTTGTGTTCTAAAGGTGCATTTAGATCAGCGGCGCACCCTGCACTGTGTTTGCCGGAGCGTTGCTGGCTGTGACACACTGCAGTGTTGCTGTTTCGGCTCTGCTACCGCTGCATTACGTTAACAAAAGCAGCTGGCAGCGTCAAACCGGGCACACGAACATGGATGTGGGGGAGACAAGTGGGGCACTTGCGAGGCGAGTAAGTGCCGGCTGCTAACGCGATGAAATACACCAAGGCGGCCGCCGCCTGCGCCAGCCGCACGTGTGCAGCAGGATGCCTAAGGCGCAGGGGCGTCCTCAAGGGCCAGTAAACACGGGGCCCAGATTCTCACCCGCGATCACACGCGACTGACAAAAAAATCATGGTTCTGGAGAAATATTTTAATATATTTTAAAGGTGTTGAAGAGTTGATCTAGCAATGCTATCTTTGATGTATTTATCTGCAATCGAGTTTTCTTTCGTAGATCAAATCACAATTAAAGCTTGCTTAGCTTTGTATGAAGCAATGAGCATTGTTAGATGTTTCCACACACGCGAGTTATTGCGGAATAATGTCTTCTGTATTCCCTGTATTCCTGAAACACCTCCTTGCTTCTCTCTTAATCTGCTTCTTTGTGCTAGTACATGCGACTGGGTTAATTTTTCCTCGTGGACGTATTCTACATGTATTACGTCTTTTATGAGCAGCGTGAGCATTGTTATTGGGTTTTACGCATTGAATAGAGGAGCTGCATATAACGAGTGCATGACGTACTCTCTCAGATGCGAAAATTCGTTAAATTTTGCATGAAAGTAATTATTGTCACATGAATTGCTATTGATTTGGCCAGAGCAACCGCTAGTCGAGAATGCCCGAATAGAGGGCTTGTCTTCGGATACCGACACACAATCTGAGCATGAAGAGATCGAGACACAGTAAAATTGCGTCTATAGTAGCCCCAACATTTGCAAACCCTGATACGTACAAGGAGAGGATGGAAAACGATTTTTTTCAAGAATAAAGCTCATTCAGCGAGAACTGTTCTTCAAAATCTTGTTATACAAGTTTCAGGTGCAAAAGGGGGAAACTAAATTTTTGAAAGTAGTTATGGACTGTTGGAAACTACTTTTCACCAGATACTGTAATTGACTATACTGGACAGTACACAAACGAAGAATTATTAGACATAATGGCAGGAGCTTATTATAGAGGACTCGAGACTGAAGCTGAAATATGCTGAAAAATTATCGGCTTTGCTTTGTGTTTTATGCGTACCCCACAGAAGAGAAAAAGTCACAAGAAAGTTGATATAACTGAGTCTGGTAAAAGGGGAATCAAGTTTCTTAGTTCCTTATTTGCTGTGATTATATCGAAGCACCGGAAGGAGAGATGTTACGAATGTAATGCAGAGCTGTTTGTAACGACTGCATATGGGAATATTTTCAGTTCAACAATACACGTTTCCTTTAACGCTCGTACGTGTTTATAATGTGTTGGTAATAACGAAGAAATTTACTTGATACATGTAGCTTTGTGTGGTGTCACCGCCAGACACCACACTTGCTAGGTGGTAGCCTTTAAATCGGCCGCGGTCCGTTAGTATACGTCGGACCCGCGTGTCGCCACTATCAGTGATTGCAGACTGAGCGCCGCCACACGGCAGGTCTAGAGAGACTTCCTAGCACTCGCCCCAGTTGCACAGACGACTTTGCTAGCGATGGTTCACTGACAAATTACGCTCTCATTTGCAGCGACGATAGTTAGCATAGCCTTCAGCTACGTCATTTGCTACGACCTAGCAAGGCGCCATTAGCAGTTACTATTGATGCTGTAAAACATGTACCGTCAAGAGCGATGTTCACCAATTGTGGATTAAAGTTAAGTATTCCAGCAGCTATGTACGTTCTTTGTTACTATAAAGTCCTTGTCCTGTTCCAGACCTCACGCCAGCCTTCGTGAGCTTAAACGCGTACCTTTCGGCTTCCTCATAGTGGCTTGGCTGTCTTGCAAGGCCACAACACAGAAGGCAATGGAAACCACTGCATTAAAGACACGTAACGTGTATCCACAGGACATGTGGCCTGTAATTGAAGAAGTGTCATGATGATCTCTCCATTGGCAAAAGATTCCGGAATAGTCCCCCATTCGGATCTCCGGGAGGGGACTGCCAAGGGGGAGATTAGCATGAGAAAAAGATTGAATAAACTACGTTCTACGTGTCGGGGCGTGGAATGTCAGAAGCTTGAACGTGGTAGGGAAACTAGAAAATCTGAAAAGGGAAGTGCTAAGGCTCAATCTAGATATAGTAGGGGTCAGTGAAGTGAAGTGGAAGGAAGACAAGGATTTCTGGTCAGATGAGTATCGGGTAATATCAACAGCAACAGAAAATGGTATAACAGGTGAAGGATTCGTTATGAATAGGAAGGTAGGGCAGAGGGTGTGTTACTGTGAACAGTTCAGTGACTGGGTTGTTCTAATTAGAATCGACAGCAGACCAACACCGACAACGATAGTTCAGGTATACATGCCGACGTCGCAAGCTGAAGATGAACAGATAGAGAAAGTGTATGAGGATATTGAAAGGGTAATGCAGTATGTAAAGCGGGACGAAAATGTTATAGTCATGGGATACTGGAATGCAGTTGTAGGGGAAGGTGTAGAAGAAAAGGTTACAGGAGAATATGGGCTTGGGACAAGAAATGAAAGAGGAGAAAGACTAATTGAGTTCTGTAACAAGTTTCAGCTAGTAATAGCGAATACCCTTTTCAAGAATCACAAAAGGAGGAGGTATACTTGGAAAAGGCCGGGAGATACGGGACGATTTCAATTAGATTACATCATGGTCAGACAGAGATTCCGAAATCAGATACTGGATTGTAAGGCGTACCCAGGAGCAGATATAGACTCAGATCACAATATAGTAGTGATGAAGAGTAGGCTGAAGTTCAAGACATTAGTCAGGAAGAATCAATACGCAAAGAAGTGGGATACGTAAGTACTAAGAAATGACGAGATATGTTTGAAGTTCTCTAACGCTATAGATACAGCAATAAGGAATAGCGCAGTAGGCAGTACAGTTGAAGAGGAATGGACATCTCTAAAAAGGGCCATTACAGAAGTTGGGAAGGAAAACATGGGTACAAAGAATGTAGCTACCATGGGTAGCAGAAGAAATACTTCAGTTGATTGATGAAAGGAGGAAGTACAAACATGTTCCGGGAAAATCAGGAATACAGAAATACAAGTCGCTGAGGAATGAAATAAATAGGAAGTGCAGGGAAGCTAAGACGAAATGGCTGCAGGAAAAATGTGAAGACATCAAAAAGATATGATCGTCGGAAGGACAGACTCAGCATACAGGAAAGTCAAAACAACCTTTGGTGACATTGAAAGCAACGGTGGTAACATTAAGAGTGCAACGGGAATTCCACTGTTAAATGCAGAGGAGAGAGCAGATAGGTGGAAAGAATACATTGAAAGCTTCTATGAGGGTGAAGATTTGTCTGATGTGATAGAAGAAGAAACAGGAGTCGATTTAGAAGAGATAAGGGATCCAGTATTAGAATCGGAATTTAAAAGAGCTTTGGAGGACTTACGGTCAAATAAGGCAGAAGGGATAGATAACATTCCATCAGAATTTCTGAAATCATTGGGGGAAGTGGCAACAAAACGACTATTCACGTTGGTGTGTAGAATATATGAGTCTGGCGATATACCATCTGACTTTCGGAAAAGCATCATCCACACAATTCCGAAGACGGCAAGAGCTGACAAGTGCGAGAATTATCGCACAATCAGCTTAACAGCTCATGCATCGAAGCTGCTTACAATAATAATATACAGAAGAATAGAAAAGAAAGTTGAGAATGCGCTAGGTGACGATCAGTTTGGTTTTAGTAAAAGTAAAGGGACGAGAGAGGCATTTCTGACGTTACGGCTAATAGTGGAAGCAAGGCTAAAGAATAATCAAGACACTTTCATAGGATTTGTCGACCTGGAGAAAGCATTCGACAATATAAAATGATGCAAGCTGTTCGAGATTCTGAAAAAAGTAGGGGTAAGCTATAGGGAGAGGCGGGTCATATACAATATATACAACAACCAAGAGGGAATAATAAGAGTGGACGATCAAGAACGAAGGGCTCGTATTAAGAAGGGTAAGGGTAAGACATGGCTGTAGCCTTTCGCCCCTACTCCTCAATCTGTACATCGAGGAAGCAGCGATGGAAATAAAAGAAAGGTTCAGGAGTGGAATTAAAATACAAGGTGAAAGGATATCAATGATACGATTCGCTGATGACATTGCTATCCTGAGTGAAAGTGAAGAAGAATTAAATGATCTGCTGAACGGAATGAACAGTCTAATGAGTACACAGTATGGTTTTAGAGTAAATCGGAGAAAGACGAAGGTAATGAGAAGTAGTAGAAATGAGAACAGCGAGAAACTTAACATCAGGATTGATAGTCACGAAGTCAGTGAAGTTAAGGAATTCTGCTACCTAGGCAGTAAAATAACCAATGACGGGCGGAGCAAGAAGGACATCAAAAGCAGACTCGCTATGGCAAAAAAGGCATTTCTGGCCAAGAGAAGTCTACTAATATCAAATACCGGCCTTAATTTGAGGATGAAATTTCTGAGGATGTACGTCTGGAGTACAGCATTGTATGGTAGTGAAACATGGACTGTGGGAAAACCGGAACAGAAGAGAATTGAAGCATTTGAGATGTGGTGCTATAGACGAATGTTGAAAATTAGGTGGACTGATAAGGTAAGGAATGAGGAGGTTCTACGCAGAATCGGAGAGGAAAGGAATATGTGGAAAACACTGATAAGGAGAAGGGGCTGGATGATAGGACATCTGCTAAGACATGAGGGAATGACTTCAATGGTACTAGAGGGAGCTGTAGAGGGCAAAAACTGTAGAGGAAGACAGAGTTTGGAATACGGCAAGCAAATAACTGAGGACGTAGGTTGCAAGTGCTACTCTGAGATGAAGAGGTTAGCCCAGGAAAGGAATTCGTGATTCGTGGCTGACCGCATCAAACCAGTCGGTAGACTGATGACAAAAAAAAAAAAAGAAAAAATGGTGTTCTATTCATCCACCAGCGCTGTTGACAACTATTGGGTGGTCTTTATTACATGTCGACCAGCTGAACTACGTCTCGCCAACGCGTACTTCATGTGCTCCGTAAGATGTACGGGTAAGTCGGAGGAACAGGCAGGGCAGTCCATTCGCGAAATATCCTCTCGTTCCAAGAGCTCCACCACCTGCGCTGTTCGATGCAGTAGCCCATTTCCATTCATATAAATCAAGTCAGGGCTGAATGCACCCCTCAAAAGCCGCACATGGGTAAGGAGAACAGTGTCACAATAATGTTGACCGCTGAGTGTTCCACTTTCGAAGATTTGGTGGATAGTGCGCCCATACAACATTAACCCTACCCACACCATAACACCTGAACCATCAAAATAATCATGTCTGACAATTTTCTCGTTAATCTTAAACGTTTGCGGCTTGGTGGCCCTGGTGGCAGGGTCCGTTGGGTGGATGTTTTGTCTTTTCTTCGTTCGATGTGGGCCATGGCTGGATGAAGGTTTACAGCTTGTGTAGAGTGTCAGCCATCGCTCTCTTGCTAGTCTTTGGACCTCTTTCCTATGAATTGCACTGTGTATGCTGCCTTTCCAATGGTATCATCCTCTGCGCACAACGCCGGTCGCATGGTTGACGAGGGAACAATCTCTGGAGAACACGGTGCGTGGGGTGGGGCTTCACATTTCAACTTTTCAAAGTATGTTTTGAGGAGTTTTTCGTCATGGGGTCGAGTACTGTCATGCTACAAAATCGCGTTTTCATGTCTGTTGTATTGTGGTCTTCCGTCTATCAATACTCGGCTCAAACGCATCAACAGCTTTCGATAAATATCTTCTGCGATATTTTTCGTTGGTTTCAATAACTTCGAAAAAAATTTTCTCTTCCACCGCCATGCCGATCTTCGAGATCAAAGCCATCGTTCTTGATGCGTTGAAACCATTTTATGCACATTTTTTCACTAACAGGTGGCTCACCATAAGTCCTACCCGAAATTTGGGAGCCTCAGCATTCTTCATGCTTTCTTAAAAAAAATTACAACTTCCCGTAAATGACGGGAATTCGTATCCTAAGTTAACATATTCAATCGAGAATAGCTTTACGATGCAATCACAAATCGACTAATATTCTGATAACGTTATGTTTACAGCTGCCTAAGCTTACTGGACGGCACTTACACCTGCACCACCACTTTATAACTCCTGCCATCTATTGCAAAACATCGGAAGCAATCGGAACTAATATTACTAGTTCAATACATAAGCTCATGAAGAAAGAAAGATTACATATCAATAGACTCCATGCCCCACAAATAAATTATAGTGAAACGAATTGAAGCTCGATGAAAGCAGTACACACGTCTACGAAGTAGAGCCGGCGGTTGTCGCTGAAGCGACGGGTTTTCGGTTATATCTTTTCTTCTGACGTCGGTTCAACCTGACTTTTTAAACCGCTCAAAATAACCGGTTTCTGAAATAAACGATTTTCAGTTTTTTATTCGTATAATTCCCTGTAATGAACATAGATATCAACAAAGCTTGAAAAACTTTCTCTCTCTCAATTTTAAGACACAAATAATCAAAGATATTGAAGAGGTAAATTAGGGAAAACTTAATCCTTCCACCGTTTGCTGCCTCTCTCAAAAAGTGATAAGTAGTTGAATGCAACAAAAACACCAGAATTGTACCACTGGTTCTGATTGTTTGAAATTCTGCGCAAAAGTCATTTTGTAGTCGTGGACAATACCACTATTTTGGTATTATGAATAGTCAACACTGAAGAGTAAAAACTGAGGTTCAAGAACTGTCATTCGTGTACATTTGTCCGTTTTCAGTGGCTACAAGCAGATAAACGCATATTGTATGGACACAGCAGTAGGTCAGCTTCTTCCTATATTTATTGTACACAATCAATGAATTGTTAAGTTTTTAATTTATTACTGTTACCACAATTTCTTTCCTCTTTTATTATCCACGGAAATGTCACTCAGATCTTTGATAGTTTAAAGTAAATGAAGCATTGTACATCACTGTTACGTCAGTTCGTAAATGTTTCCACACAAATGTTGGTGCCATTCTGATATACAAATTATGTCCGTAGATGACAGTGGCAAAGTATCATACAGACAGAAAGGGGTAAGTCTTGCACACTACATGTGCAGTCTTAGACAATAAAACTGACCGCCACCCGGCCGCCACAGAGACTTAGTCCGAGTCATTCACTTAAGGTGGCCAATAAAACTGACCGCCCCTGACAACTCTAAGTCCGGCCATATGCAGAATCTGGCAACACTGTAAGATGCGGAAGTGTTAGGAGGAAGTGTTGTCTACTTCCGAGACGTTGTCGGACGATGTGAGCCCATGGTCTAGTGGCAAGCGTCGTGCGGTCTAAACTTATAGTCGCCTGTTCGCGTAGAACTGTACTTTTCTTTTTTTTACGACAGTCGGTCTAAAATTATGAGTCTGACTGAACATCGAAGATAATTCGCTTAACATTCTACCCACCAGCAATAACAAGTATTCCAGAAACAATTCCGCAGGACAGCTCGTGGCTGCGCCGTAATCATAACAGCTACGCTCGAGCATTTCCTCACGCTGCAGCGGCTACCGGCCACCGGCCAGACGCCACCCACCGCCTGAAATCCGGCGCCGCCCATGTGAAGGCGGCGCCAAGCTGTCAGTGTGTGTCAATTGTCATTTTCGAATTTGAAGTTCTAGTTATCATCTTGCAGTTAAGCATTGGGTTTTGCATACTTGAAAATCATGAACTAAAGTTAAGCATTGTAAAATTGAGTCGCAAGTGGAAATAGGTGTAACATCTGCAACACAACGTTTACTTTTGGTATAACAGAGGGGTGAATGCAGAGGAGGCAGCTAGAAAGATTTGAATTGTGTGTGGAGCGAGTGCTTTTGGGAAAAATACGCCAGAAAAAGATATTCCTGTTTCAACAAAGATCGTTCTGGCATGAATGATTTTCCTCATTAAGGAAGTCTCGACTACTGATATATGTGATTGATTACCATTTTACCGTCATGCGACATTTGCATTCAACAGGCAAAGTTCAGAAGTCTGGTGTATGAGTACTGCATGCTCTAATTCGAAACAACAAAAATCAACGGAGTGACTATTATTGAACGTCATCAGGTCTCTCATTGAGCATTCGTATGCAGTACTGTTACTGGTGACGTATTATGATGCCTTTATCGTTAACTTCCTAAGAAGAAATGAAAGGATGAGCCCCTCCAAAAGATATAAACTCGAGCAAAGAGTAGTGTGAACATAATGTTTTACATCTGATAGCTCCAAAAGTGTGTTTTGGACTACGAATTCAGCCCCAAGGGCTATGTGCAACACAGCTAGAATTTGTTGCCTACAACTGAGACACCTTTCGGTCTCAGCGTAAGAAAATCGAGCAACACAACTACATCACATGTGCTACTGCATGATAACGCACTTCTTGATTTGATAAACAAAACTATCCAGGAGATTGAAATTAAAGTCGTCTCCCAGGCACTTGTATTGATAGAGAAATCCTCTCTCAAGCACTTGTCCCTCTCTTCATATATTCGTAAAGCTTTACCTTTCCCGCTCTTGATCGATCAACCGTCAACGCAATTCATTTCTAGACGAAAATACTCTTAAAGCTACTCTGGTATAATGATTTCGTTGGAACCAGTAGGTTTCTACTGGCGTAGAATTTGTAAACAACATTAGCATTGTCAGCTCGCTTTAGGTATCGTGAAACAAAATTATTTTGCTGATTAATTTCTCTTTGATGATTACTGTTGCGTTTAGTAAACTAATGGAAAATCCAATTAAAATATTCACTGTACTAATACAAATTAAATTCAGCTTCCTACAGAAACATCAGGACGGCAGACTATCTTAATAAAGCATTAAGTATCTGTAAGACGATTGAGCCTATTTTAACACGAATTAGTGGGACATTACCGACTTTTGACGTCGAAAAGATCTGTATTTACTTCAATTCCTGTATCATTCGCAATTATTATGAAAATGTGGCATTTGATAGATATAATTATGTATTCACAACAACAACAAATGTTTCGTCATTATGAATTTAGCAGTACCGTAAGGTTTTCGCTCTGACGCTAAGGGTTACTGAAAGTAGCAAGGCGCATTTTGCTCGAGCGTTGTCTTACGATTACCTTCTTGCCTTTGTACCTGCCTGCTTGCAGCTCTGCTACAAAAGAATTAAAAATCTGGCTTTCAGCGAGTCTCGAAAGGCGAACGAAAGCAGCTTGCATCTGGTAGCCAAACATGTTTTTTGGGAACAGGCTACTTCCTAAAGTGGGAAGCCATTCTTTCATGGTTGAATTGTTGGCAAATGTCAGTCAGACGTGTGCCGTTGGTCTAAGCGTTTCGGTGCGTTGAATTTGTACCAATGATTTTTCTATACGTTTTTTCAGTCCCAAATAGAGAGTTGAAGTCTCCCATCAGTATTTTCACGTCATCTTGGCGAATTTTGCTCGTAGTATTTTCGAGTGTATATCTTTTATAGGGGCTCTGAATGAGCATAGTCATAAGTCGATTGTTGATGGATGCGATTTGTTTGACAGAGTTGATGACAGATCTGTGTTCGAGAAATACAGTGTCGAAGATTCGTACGCCTTTCGCTACCTTTTGTTGTATTTTGCTCTTGAAGATGCCATGGTTTCCGTAATGCAAGTTGTAATTGTCAATTAATCGCGGTCCTTGAAGAGCAAGGATGAGAATTTTTTGGCGGTCGTTTTCTTTTGTGAGATTAGTGAGGTTTCTTGTTTGGATCAATGTATCGATGTTTGGTTTTTAAATGAATGTTTTCTGGTGGAAGGGAAATTTAGCAGAGATCTTCGATATTCTCTGCCGTGCTAACCTGGACTCCCCAGAGTGGGAAAATCCAACTACCGATCATCGGTGACCAGGTTGTGTACCACCTGGGGTAAAGTTACCTTTGCTTGCATAGTTCATGTTTCCTTGTGTTTCATTGGTTTGGTCTGGGTGATACCGGGACCAGACAGGACCAAAGAGTGTTGAAGCCTTTGGAAGCAAATATTTTCAGCCCAGCTCATTGAGCTAACAGACGGTGACCAGAGTAGCGGTGATTTTCACTCAGATGTGTCTGGATTTGGGGTTCAACGGATTGAGTAGCCGTCGAGGATTGTGTTAGTATTTCGTTCATCCCAAGTATTTGATTTCCTAGGTACCACTCATATGGGGGAGGGTTTTCCCTATCGGCCACACGGGATTTTTATTATTATTATTATTGTCATTATGTCATCAGCATATCCGATATGGTGGATCTTCCCTCCACTGAAATAGATGTGTATTGTTCGATTCAGTATTTCCATCACATAAATATGGGTTATAATTACGTTACATTGCAGCTAGCAGACATATTTCTCACTTTTTCTCAGACAGTAGCTAGCTGTTACTCCATCATAAGAATTTATTTGCGCAGCATTGTTGCAATACAGACGTTCAAATTATCCGATTTCTGTAATTTCATTTCGATACAAGATCGTCCTAATCGGATTCAGCCAGTCAGTCTTAATGTGGATATCCGACTACGACTCTCATCATATGACAGACTGGGTGAACCACATTCTTAATCGGACTGTTGAATCCAGATCACTTATCTATGATAGGGAATGAATTCTTAAACACTGTGGAAAATAATAATCCAATATGCTTATTACAAATACGTTATTAAAATATAAATACATGAACTAACGAGATAACAACGTATTTACGGGAGCAGAGACCCATCCATCATAGTAGAGCAGTGCGAGATCGGTTTCAGGGCCAAGAGAGGATAAAGCTGTTGTCGTTCTACGATCACCGAACATCAACCAGATAGAGAATATGTGGTTAGAGGTAACAAGGTCATTGCCATGTGTCCCTACAAATGCAAACGACCTTTGGACGGATGTAGAAGACGTATGGTGGGAAGTAAACCATCACGCTACACTGTCTACGACTTAATGAAACCAATTACCCTACGCCCTCGAGAAATCTTACGTAATGATAGTGGGTGGTTTGGTTACTGAAAGTATACTCGTCCACAAAGCCCATGTGGACAATTATCTGATGAACGGTCAAGCTTTGCTTTGTCGCAGCTCTTTAGCATACAACAAGTCCATTTACTTTCAGTCCCCTCCTTACAATTCTTGTAATGCAAGGTAATTGAAAAATCTCATCCACTCGACGCCAACTGAGGAACTGACTGGTGCATGTGTTGTTCAACACACAGTAGTTGTCACACTCACTGGAATCAATGACTGTTTGTGTATGTGTGTGTGTGTGTGTGTGTGTGTGTGTGTGTGTGTGTGTTTTCGCGTTAACGCACAATTTGAATCAATACTATTAACATTAGAGAGACAACCAACAATAAATATTGCATCAAATATGACTGTTAAGTATTTTGATGCGATGGGAAGCTACAAACTGAATTTTTACCCATCCCACGTCCTGCGTATTACGTTAAGTAAGATGTATTAACTCCGCAGTATCGTTAGCAGAGACAGTGCGCTCTTGTTGTCGAGGCTCGCGACAAGTGCAGCGATTAGCAGTGCCCAACGCCGCCGCGATTTGTTTATGTTGGCTGAGCGTGGACACTGCAGCAGATGCGTCGCCCTAAACAGAAAGAAATCACCTTGGCTCTGAATGCAGTAAGCGGATATCACTGCCTGCGTGTTCTTATAGTAACCAACGTGAGACTCTACTCACAGGTGCCATGGAGCAATTTCAACGGGTATCATGTCATTAGTCATCAGAATATTAACCAGCGATGAAATGTCCACTCTATTTGAATCCCAAGAAAATAGGAACCTTCTCACAAAGGAATGTGAGGTGATATAAAAAATTTATCCAACATTCAAAATTTAATTGCAGGGCTTTCATGTATGCAGTAATAGCACACAAGGAAATGTTATGGCTTGGAAGCGTATATTTCATTTCCTCTTCTCATATTAACGCCCTTGTTTTAATATGAAGTGAGAAAATAAACACGAAAAACTAAAGTTCCTGAGAAGCATATAAGTCATTTCCTCTTCTCATATCACAAATTTTGTTTTAGTATGAAGTAAAAAAATAAACAGTTTAGAGTTCTGAAGCATAATATGACACCAGATTCTTATCGTAGGCGCTATAGGAAACGCCAAAAGCAGGGAGCTGTCTATTCTTTTGTCAAACAGTCTGTTTCCTTTCATGTATTACTCCCGCTAGGAGATTCTTATTTAAGGACTTGTGGGCATCAAGTTCTTCAGCAGAACAAGCCTTATGTTTTTGTGCTAATTACGGTATGGAAAAAATGCAACAAAGACGAGTTCCGCTAGAGCAGTGCCACAACACTTCACAGAATCCTTGCGGCAGGCAAAACAACTGTGCGTGCACTTCAGACATCATTCAGTGAGACGTCAGGAGATGGATGAAAATGTCAAATTAACGTCGCTTTCCGAGTCGTATTCAATCCAGAATGAGGTGTTATTAAGGTAGTTGAGCGTTCTAGCAATTACACTTTTATGATTCCCATATGAGTATTTCGATAGCCAAAAGAACCCGTTAGTGTGAAAATATCGGGAACTGCATTAATATCACACTGCAAGAATTTGAGACAATACGTGGACACTTCTCTTCGCTGGGTGACCTATTACTGTTATTTAGCATTCTCTCCGTCCTAGTCGTAATGCAAATGGAACTTCAGAGGCGCTTTCCGCTATTCTTGACAAACATCAGCAACCTGTAATCACTGAGAGTCACAACTGCGTGATGATAATGGTTCAGGTTGTCAGTTGTTGTGGTGGCGTTATGCTGTCAAACTGCTTACAATAACGTTAATGGTGGCGCACATAATTTAGCGCTGACTACCTACTTAAGTAAAGATAGTGTTGTGGCCCCATCGCTTGTCTTTATTTGGCCTCAGCTTGAGTAATTCGATTCAACGAACATAGTACTCCAATCGTGGGCTCCTAATACAGTATGACTACAGAGATTATCGTGCGGGTATTACATTAATTCTGCAATGAAATGCTTAACATATCTTATCCTCAGCTATGCAGCTGGAATGACTCATTACACAGGTACTCCATGTTGCACTAGGTTAAATGATCAATTCGCTGAAATCCTGCTTGTACTGTTCGTAAATAGTCGTATACTTCAGAAGTGTTTCAAATGGCTCTGAGCACTATGCGACTTAACGTCTGACGTTATCAGTCCGCTAGAACTTAGAACTACTTAAACCTAACTAACCTAAGGACATCAGACACGTCCATGCCCGAGGCAGGATTCGAACCTGTGACCGTAGCGGTCGCGTGGTTCCAGACTGCAGCGCGTGGAACCGCTCGGCCACCCCGGCCTGCATACTTGTATACTGCCCATTCGTTATTTGACTAAATATGAACTACAATCTAATTCGCATGTATATGACATGGGTTAGCGCCGGCACAAAGGTATGACTAAGGGTTGGATGCCGTTGATGTCCTGTTACATTGATGGCAAGACAAATGTTCGAAAATCACCTCTATTGCCTCAAAAAACAATTGCATCTTAAATATCGAAGGACCGACGTCCACACTGTCACAGCGCGTTGAAATACAGCAATTTCGGATGTAATCTAGGCTGGCGTGCTACATTAACAGGAGCGTTCCTATCCCCAGGACCTAACGAGAGGAACAGAAGTTTCGTGATGCCTGTCTTAATGGCGTGTATTAGTTTAAAAGCGCGTCTTTAAGTCCAAGTCCTCCGTTTTGCCTCTGCAAAGTCGCCGTGTCGAAGGATACTTTGATGATATTTTGTTTCCACACATACCACGAGGCTACAGCTTATATTTTATTGTGCAGTGACCTGCAATATCGGTAAGACTGCTCCGATGTAATATATTTTTCTAAGTATGTATGTATTTGTAATCTGAACTTTGTGCAGTCGGTCTAACTATCGCATGTCATGGTCCTTCATCAAGGTTCTGATGACATTAAGTTTCCGCTACCAATTGTTCGTGGCCATGCGCTTGGGATTCGGCCTTACTATAATCCGAGTTGGAGTCTCTCTTCAGTTACATCTAACCAGTGCGCACCTATTCCACTATTGTAAGAACCGAGATGCAGTATTTTGGTATTAAAATTTTGTAAATCTGGGTTCGAATCTGGTCAGGCACAAATTTTCATCTGTCGCAGTTGCTCTATTTTAATGCCCAAGATAGCCTGGACATCTGTCCTTCAAACTTTAATTGATTAAGAAGTTTGTCTATTTCGATTCGTAGTGTCTGTTCTTTCGGAAATGTCCTAAGAACAGACACACACACACACACACACACACACACACACACACACACACACACACACACACGCACACACACACGCACACATATTTATATCATAAGTGCTGTTTGGAAAACGTTTGGCAACTCAGTGATAGTGCCAGACTGGAGCTGTATCAACCTACTCATTTCATTAGATATTGTTGTAATTTTCTGAACAATTCCTGTTTAATACGTGACAGCGACAATGTCTCTCATCGTTTACTTTGTCGGAAACCTGCTTCTTTCTGCCCTGGGCTATACTATAGCAATGAGTGATTGTTCACATTCTTGATACCTCACTCGACGTGCTACTGCAACTGTAGCCAAAGATTCAAATCCCACTGGAAAAGTATGTTTCAAGTTAGATGGTTTTGTTCCTCCCCTACTGTCATTGAAAACGATCACAACGAAATTAAGTATAGGTATTCTATGGAACCCTTGAGTTCATACTGCGGTGCTGTGAAGATGAAAAAGTTGTTTTCACAATTATCAGATGACAGATGGAATTTGTCAGATTACACTAATTATGATTGCATCATTAACTGTTGGTTCACAGGCGCTTTTCTGCCGCTTATTGTAACTGTTATTTGTATGTTAGAGCTGGAAGAATAGAAACGTCAAATTTTCGCTGTATGGAATGTTCGAATTCACCCTAAATCTTCACGTTTCGAGCAAAGGCATAATATCCGCCAGGAAAGCTGACAACAATAAGCCAGGACATGCCTGTCTTCTGATGGATGTACCAATGACAGTGATCTCAATAACAATATTGTACAGCAAAGAGGCATTGCCAACTCAACCACTGGAGAAGTTCGAAAATTGTGAATCGCGTCTGGTGAATACGCTTTCAAGGTTTCGATCCGATTAAGACAGTAAAACACAAATAATTGTCGCAGTTATTAATATATGACATTTAGTTTGCATTCAGTGCATCGATGTTTTACAAGCAATTGCACTCTAGCCTCTAAACCTAGTTACATAAACGCGAATAAGACTCAAGGGCATATAATGAGGATCTTGCGGCCCTTGTCACCCGCAACTTTGAGATGAACCTATAGTCACTTCCGAGGTCACTCACAGAACACATCAGCTGGTATCCTTCCTGGCACTATAACTGAAACTTGGCAACAAAAAAATGGTTCAAATGGCTCTGAGCACTATGCGACTGAACTTCTGAGGTCATCAGTCGCCTAGAACTTAGAACTAATTAAACCTAAGGACATCACAGACATCCATGCCCGAGGCAGGATTCGAACCTGCGACCGTAGCGGTCACGCGGTTCCAGACTGAAGCGTCTTAAGCGCACGGCCACACCGGCCGGCACTTGTCAACAGCGCAGAATATGTTTGGCAACTATGTGACCGACGAGTTACTTCCTTGATGGCACAGAACTATTCTGCTAAATTCACTTGATATTATCGTGTCATTTTCAATTGAATACTGTAAGTGATTTTCTCCTGAGACGTGACATAATGATATCAGTTAATGCTTTTGAGTCAACGAAAGTGGTTCCACACGGGAAATACAACTACTCTCGTCTCTTACGTTGCGATTTATTTGCCATAGCGGCTACTGAGCCAGTAAGTACGTCAAAGACCCCCACCTGTCCGCTACCTTCTAGGAGTCTGCTTTCCGCAGCGCTGCGGCGAGGACGTCTTGCTTATGTCCCGTCCGCCCGGTCGCGAGTACCCGTAATTGGTTACTACTGCGTTGTCGCTAGTTTAGAGTCCATCACTACCGACGGAACATGGCACATTCATACAGACAAACCACCATCAAGATCAGTTTTCAACCAGATCATGCACGACCGCGAGCTTTTGAAGTGGAACGTTTTCTACGTGACGACGTTAACATCGAACCGCGAGACATAATTGGTATCCATCTCTCTATCACGAGCAGTGTTGTCTACGTCAAGCTAGTAAGTGACGAGGTGTGCAACAGAATCGTGCGCGCACATGCGAACGATCTTAAAGTCAAACATTCTGATGGCCATATTGGGGCGGTCTCTATCGATCACGCGGGGCTTGGTCTCCGTACGATACGCGTCTTCGAACTTGCTTTCGAAGTACCACCGGACGTAGTCACCGCGGCTTTCCAGCCCTACGGCAGAGTGATCAGCCATATGGCCGAAAAATGGACCACCTTAACAACGTACGCCGTTCTTAATGGGGTACGACAGATTAAAATTGAACTGACCAAACATGTTCCGTCATATCTTGTCATCGGCGGATGGAGGGCGATCATTATGTATGACGGTCAGCCACGCACTTGCTCTGGTTGTGGCCAAGAAGGGCACGTCCGGTCGCATTGTCTCCGACGACGGCTTACTCAAATCCCGACAGGTGAATCTATGACTCCTTTTACGGTGACGAACCTTCCTCTCAAATACGCCTAAGTTACACAGGCAACAACCCTTTCCGATGCTGATCACATTAGTCCGATAGCCGCCCCCGATAGCGAGACCATGATGGCTTCTGCAGTACAGGATCCGGCCTCTACAACGGCGCCCCCGCCTGAAGATAATCACCGACGGACCTTGCAAGAAGGCGTGGATGCCAGGATGGACATTGACCCACGGGTTGTGCCGACAGTGACTTTTCTTCCAGACACCGGAGCAGCTGACGAAATCCACCCACATTCAGATACTGAAACACACGTCCGTAAACAGCGTTCCCCGCGAAAACGCAAGAGACGGCGGCGTGCTCCATCGCACGATTATAATGTTACTTAAAATCCGTCTTGATTGCAAATTTTTTGATTATTCATATGACCGGTTTCGGTTCATTCAGAACCATCTTCAGATCTGATATTTCAGTTACAGGAGTAACCCATCCAATTCCAGCAACTTTCACATGCTACGTGCGTGACGTAGCATGTGAAAGTTGCTGGATTTGGATGGGTTACTCCTGTAACTGAAATATCAGATCTGAAGATGGTTCTGAATGAACCGTGCGTGACGTAGCATGTGAAAGTTGCTGGATTTGGATGGGTTACTCCTGTAACTGAAATATCAGATCTGAAGATGGTTCTGAATGAACCGAAACCGGTCATATGAATAAAAAAAAAATTTGCAATCAAGACGGATTTTAAGTAACATTATAAAATCACTGATTGCTGTTATCCCATAAGACATTATGTCTGTTTTTGCAAACCATCGGACGATTGTTTGCAGCGATCGTCTGACATGCACTGTGGAAATTCCGACGACGGTACCGGCGGTACAGAGGCCGCTGTAACATCAAACTCAACAGATCGCCGAGGTGACGGCTTCAGCCCCTCCGATCCCACAGAACAGCAGGATCACAAGCAGACAGCCGCTGCTGATTCCAAGCCAGCAGAGCCGATGGAGTCAGCGCCGAATGCCGCAGCAGCCACTGACAGCCACCAACAGCCGATGGTATATCATGGCGACTGGGCGGACGACTGTGAGGAAAACTCCTTGCCCATCGCGCCGGACGACACGGGGGGGAAATTTACCCCACCAGTGTTGATCCTTTCCCGCCGTCAGTTACAGTGACGAGACAGCCTTACAATGGTATTGATGGCCAACACGGGTGCTATGGATAGATCTCAAGCTACAGTCTGGAACCGCGCGACCGCTACGGTCACAGGTTCGAATCCTGCCTCGGGCATGGATGTGTCTGATGTCCTTAGGTTAGTTAGGTTTAAGTAGTTCTAAGTTCTAGCGGACTGATAACCTCAGACGTTAAGTCGCATAGTGCTCAGAGCCATTTGAACCACTTCTGAAGTATACGACTATTTACGAACAGTACAAGCAGGATTTCAGCGAACTGATCACTTAACCAAGTGCAACATGGAGTACCTGTGTAATTAGTCATTCCAGCTGTATAGCTGAGGGTAAGATTTGTTGAGCATTTCTTCGTTGCAGAATTATTGTAATATCAAGCTGAGGCCAAATAAAGACAAGCGATGACGCCACAACACTATCTTTACTTAAGTAGGTAGTCAGCACTAAATTATGTGCGCCACCATTAACGTTATTGTAAGCAGTTTGACAGCATAACACCACCACAGCTACTGACAACCTGAGCCATTATCATCACGCAGTTGTGACTCTCAGTGATTACAGGTTGCTGATGTTTGTCAAGAATAGCGGAAAGCGCCTCTGAAGTTCCATTTGCACTACGACTAGGACGGAGAGAATGCTAAATAACAGTAATAGGTCACCCAGCGAAGAGAAGAGTCCACGTATTGTCTCAAGTTCTTACAGTTTGATATTAATGCAGTTCCCGATAGTTTGACACTAACGGGTTCTTTTGGCTATCGAAATACTCATATGGGAATCATAAAAGTGTAACTGCTAGAACGCTCAACTACCTTAATAACACCTAATTCTGGATTGAATACGACTCGGAAAGCGACGTTAATTTGACGTTTTCATCCATCTCCTGCGTCTCACTGAATGATGTCTGAAGTGCCGCACAGTTGTTTTGCCTGCCGCAAGGATTCTGTCAAGTGTTGTGGCAGCTGGCAGTCATTGTTGAATACACACATGTGCAAATATCCTCACTGCTCTTTGTTAAATTTTTTCCATACCGTAATTAGCACAATAACGTAAGGCTTGTTCTGCTGAAGAACTTGATGCCCACAATTCCTTAAATAAGAATCTGCTGATATATGAAAGGAAACAGACTGTTGGACAAAAGAATGGACAGATCCCTGCTTTTGGCGTTTCCTATAGCGCCTACGATAAGAATCTGGTGTCATATTATGCTTCAGAACTCTAAACTGTTTATTTTTTTACTTCATACTAAAACAAAATTTATGATATGAGAAGAGGAAATGACTTATATGCCTCTCAGGAACTTTAGTTTTTCGTGTTCATTTTCTCACTTCATATTAAAACAAGGGCGTTAATATGAGAAGAGGAAATGAAATATACGCTTCCAAGCCATAACATTTCCTTGTGTGCTATTACTGCATACATGAAAGCCCTGCAATTAATTTTTGTATGTTGGATAAATTTTTTATATCACTTCACATTCCTTTGTGAGAAGTTTCCTATTTTCTTGGGATTAAAATAGAGTGGACATTTCATCACTGGTTAATATTCTGATGACTAATGACATGACACCCGTTGAAATTGCTCCATGGCACCTGTGAGTAGAGTCTCACGTTGGTTACTATAAGAACACGCAGGCAGTGATATCCGCTTACTGCATTCAGAGTCAAGGTGATTTCTTTCTGTTTAGGGCGAAGCGTCTGCTGTAGTGTCCACGCTCAGCCAACATAAACAAATCGCGGCGGCGTTGGGCACTGCTAATCGCTGCACTTGTCGCGAGCCTCGACAACAAGAGCGCACTGTCTCTGCTAACGATACTGCGGAGTTAATACATCTTACTAAACGTAATACGCAGGACGTGGGATGGGTAAAAATTCAGTTTGTAACTTCCCATAGCATTAAAATATTTTACAGTCATATTTGATGCAATATTTATTGTGGTTGTCTCTCTAATGTTAATAGTATTGATTCAGATTGTGCGTTAACACGAAAACACACACACACACACACACACACACACACACACATACACACACACACACACACACACACACACACACACACACACACACACACACAAACAGTCATTGATTCCAGTGAGGCTGACAACTACTGTGTGTTGAAGAACACATGCACCAGTCAGTTCCTCAGTTCAAAATGGTTCAAATGGCTCTGAGCACTATGGGACTTGACATATGTGGTCATCAGTCCCCTAGAACTTAGAACTACTTAAACCTAATTAACCTAAGGACATCACACACATCCATTCCCGAGGCAGGATTCGAACCTAACCTGCGATCGTAGAGGTCACGCGGTTTCAGACTGAAGAGCCGCACGGCCACACCGGCCGGCGTTCATCTGTTGGCGTCGAGTGGATGAGAATTTTCAATTACCTTGCACTGCAAGAATTGTAAGGAGGGGCTGAAAGTAAATGGACTCGCTGTATGCTAAAGAGCTGCGGCAAAGCAAAGCTTGACCGATTATCAGTTAATTGTCCACATGGGTTTTGTGGACGAGTGTACTTTTAGTAACCAACCCACCCACGATCATTACGTGAGATTTCTCGAGGGCGTAGGGAAATTGATTTCAGTAAGTCGTCGACAGTGTAGCGTGATGGTTTACTTCCCACCATACGTCTTCTACATCCATCAAAGGTCGCTTGCATTTGTAGGGACACATGGCAATGACCTTGTTACCTCTAACCACATATTCTCTATCTGGTTGATGTTCGGTGATCGTGGAACGACAACAGCTTTATCCTCTCTTGGCCCTGAAACCTATCTAGCACTGCTCTACTGTGATGGATGGGTCTCTGCTCCTGTAAATACATTGTTATCTCGTTAGATCATATATTTATATTTAAATAACGTATTTGTGATATGCATATCGGATTATTATTTTCCACAGTGTTAAGAATTCATTCCCTATCAGAGATAAGTGATCTGGATTCAACAGTCCGATTAAGAATGTCGTTCACCCAGTCTATCATATGATGAGAGTCGTAGTCGAATATCCACATTAAGACTGACTGGCTAAATCCGATTAGGACGATCTTGTATCGAAATGAAATTACAGAAATGGGATAATTTGAACGTCTGTATTGCAACAATGCTGCGCACATAAATTCCTATGATGGAATAACAGCTAGCTACTGTCTAAGAAAAAGTGAGAAATGTGTCTACTAGCAGCAATGTAACGTAATTATAACCCATATTTATGTGATGGAAATACTGAATCGAACAATTCACCACTATTTCAGTGGAGGGAAGATACACCATATCGGATTTGCTGATGACATAATGACAATAATAATAATAATAAAAATCCCGTGTCGCCGATAGGGAAAACCCTCCCCCATATGGGTGGTGCCGAGGAAATCAAATACTAGGGATGAACCAAATACTAACACAATCCTGGACGGCTACTCAATCTGTTGAACCCAAAATCCAGACACATCTGAGTGAAAATCACCGCTACTCTGGTCACCGTCTGTTAGCTCAATGAGCTGGGCTGAAAATATTTGCTTCCAAAGGCTTCAACACTCTTTGGTTCTGTCTGGTCCCGGTATCACCCAGGCCAAACCAATGAAAAACAAGAAAACATGAACTATGCAAGCAAAGGTAACTTTACCCCAGGTGGTACACAACTTGGCCACCGATGTTCGGCAGTTGGATTTTCGCACTCTGGGGAGTCCAGGTTAGCACGGCAGAGAATATCGAAGATCTCTGCTAAATTTCCCTTCCACCAGAAAACATTCATTTAAAAACTAAACATCGATACATTGATCCAAACAAGAAACCTCACTAATCTCACAAAAGAAAACGACCGCCAAAAAATTATCATCCTTGCTCTTCAAGGACCGCGATTAATTGACAATTACAACTTGCATTACGGAAACCATGGCATCTTCAAGAGCAAAATACAACAAAAGGTAGCGAAAGGCTTTACCAATCTTCGGCACTGCATTTCTCGAACACAGATCTATCATCAATTCTGTCAAAGAAATCGCATCCATCAACAATCGACTTATCACTATGCTCATTCAGAGCCCCTATAAAAGATATACACTCGAAAATACTATGAGCAAAATTCACCAAGATGACGTGAAAATACTAATGGGAGACTTCAACTCTCTATTTGGGACAGAAAAAACGTATAGAAAAATCATTGGTACAAATTCAACACGCCGAAACGCTTAGACCAACGGCACACTTCTGACCGACATTTGCCAACAATTCAACCACAAATGAATGGCTTCCCACTTTAGGAAGTAGCCTGTTCCCAAGAAACATGTTTGGCTACCAGGTGCAAGCTGCTTTCGTTCGCCTTTCGAGACTCGCTGAAAGCCAGATTTTTAATTCTTTTGTAGCAGAGTTACAAGCAGGCAGATGCAAACGCAATAAGGGAATCGTAAGACAACGCTCGAGCAAAATGCGCCTTGCTACTTTCAGTAACCCTTAGCGTCAGAGCGAAATGATACAGGAAATGAAGTAAATACAGATCGTTTCCAAGTGAAAAGTCGGTAATGTCCTACTAATTCGTGTTAAAATAGGCTTAATCGTCTTACAGATACTTAATGCTTTATTAAGATAGTCTGCCGTCGTGATGTTTCTGTAGTAATCTGAATTTGATCTGTATTAGTACAGCGAATATTTTAATTGGATTTTCCATTAGTTTACTAAACGCAACAGTAATCATCAAAGAGAAATTAATCAGCAAAAGAATTTTCTTTCACGATATCTAAATCGATCTGACAATGTTAATGATGTTTACAAATTCTACGCCAGTAGAAACCTACTGGTTCTAACGATATCATTATACCAGAGTAGGCCGGCCGAAGTGGCCGTGCGGTTAAAGGCGCTGCAGTCTGGAACCGCAAGACCGCTACGGTCGCAGGTTCGAATCCTGCCTCGGGCATGGATGTTTGTGATGTCCTTAGGTTAGTTAGGTTTAACTAGTTCTAAGTTCTAGGGGACTATTGACCTCAGCAGTTGAGTCCCATAGTGCTCTGAGCCATTTGAACCATACCAGAGTAGTTTTAAGAGTACTTTCGTCTAGAAATGAATTGCGTTGACGGTTGATCGATCAAGAGCGGGAACGGTAAAGCTTTACGAATATATGACGAGAGGGACAAGTGCTTGAGAGAGGACTTCTCTATCAATACAAGTGCCTGGGAGGCGACTTTAATTTCAATCTCCTGGATAGTTTTGTTTCTCAAATCAAGAAGTGCGTTATCATGCAGTAGCACATGTGATGTAGTTGTGTTGCTCGATTTTCTTACGCTGAGACCGAAAGGTGTCTCAGTTGTTGGCAACAAATTCCAGCTGCGTTGCACATAGCCATTGAGGCAGAATTGGTAGCATGCAGTACTCCTACACCAGACTTCTGAACTTTGCCTGTTGAATGCAAATGTCGCATGACGGTATAATGGTAAACTATCACATATATCAGTAGTCGAGACTCCCTTAATGTGGAAAATCATTCATGCCAGAACGATCTTTTTTGAAACAGGAATATCTTTTTCTGGCGTATTTTTCCCAAAAGCACTCGCTCCACACACAATTCAAATCTTTCTAGCTGCCTCCTCTGCACTCACCCCTCTGTTATACCAAAAGTAAACGTTGTGTTGCAGATGTTACACCTTATATCCACTTGCGACTCAATTTTACAATGCTTAACTGCAGTTCATGATTTTCAAGTATGCAAAACCCAATGCTTAGCTGCAAGAGGATAACTAGAACTTCAAAATCGAAAATGACAATTGACACACACTGACAGCGTGGCGCCGCGTTCACATGGGCGGCGCCGGATCTCAGGCGGCGGGTGGCGTCTGGCCGGTGGCCGGTAGCCGCTGCAGCGTAAGCTGTTATGATCGTGGCGCAGCCACCAGCTGTCCTGCGGAATTGTTTCTGGAATACTTGTTATTGCTGGTGGGTAGATTGATAAGCGAATTATCTTCGATGTTCAGTCAGACTCATAACTTTAGACCGACTGTGGTAAAAAAAATAAAAGTACAGTTGGACGTGAACAGGCAATTATAAGCTTAGACCGCACGACACTTGCCACTAGACCACGGGCTCACATTATCCGACAATGTCTCGGAAGTAGACAACACTTCCTCCTAACACTTCCGCATCTTACAGTGTTGCCAGATTGTGCATATGGCCGGACTTAGAGTTGTCAGGGGCGGTCAGTTTTATTGGCCACCTTAAGTGAATGCCTCGGACTTAGTCTCTGTGGCGGCCGGTCGGCGGTCCGTTTTTTTGTCTAAGACTGTACATGCCTATCATATAATCGGCCACACTACATGGTAAATTGTACATTATAGGCTCAGAAATGCTGTAACTATTCTATGCCACGTGTTTGTTGCTTTTTCTGTCGGCATTGCTATAAAAACAGCACTGATCGCGTTTCTCATTTCCTATAATAACTCAATATTTCAAATCAATGCAAATTTTACAAAAAAAAAATTACTCATTTTTTTAAAGAAAAGTTTCTATGTAACCGAATAACTTTAGCACAGCTGCTGTGGCTAACTGACGTTTCGGTTTTTTCTAGATTATCAGCAAAAATTAAAAAATATTCTGTGGTAACAGAGACCAAATAAATACGAACTATGACAGAAGTCCGAACCGAGGACTGACGTACTAGGACATGCATTGATATCATGAAATAGTGCATTGACAATGGCTAGGCTCTAGCCGAAATCTTGAATTGCTTAATAAAACCTGAAAGGAAAGTATAAAGGCACATTTGCATGCCGAGCGTGAGTTTCCTCGGAAACGCGAGATATTAATTAAATAAATAATCAGTGACAAATAAATAAAGCCTATGGCACACAACTGCAGCGCTGTGTCGCTGATAAAACAAAAGCACAATTACGTTACTCGTATGTTTGATTAAGAAAGGAGAGCTCTGGTTGAAGTGGTGCGAGAAGCACGTATTTTAGTTTATTGTCTGGCACACCGCCATATTTCATGTTATAGAAAATTACTGCGAGTTGCAACCATACTAGGCACTCGATTCTGAAAAGAATTTATATTTATAAAAGTAAGTAGGATTGTGAACTGTAGGCTTACTCATTGAATATATCTGATTTAACTAACTGTGTAATTTTTTTTGTTTAGTAGACAATCACCTCTGTACGACGTTTTGGCATGGCTGGCAAATTATTGTAATATTGAGATTTAGATTATGAGTCCGCACCTACCGCAGCAGTCTTTGGAAACGATTTAATTACGAAGTCCGATTATTTCAGTTTTATTTCACGGTCAACTACGAGTAACATTGCCTTTACGAAAAAGCCATTGTCAAGCGTCTGATACCGAATAATTAAAACCTGACGACTCATAGGAGAGACAATCATACAGATAAAATAATTAATATTTTATTTTATTTAATTTTATTTTATTAATTTTATATTGGCGACTGCGTGTCGGACTTGTTATTTTGTCATTTGTTACATTGTTCTCTTTGTTTCATGTGAAAAATCAACTTTCTGGACCTGGACTTGACTATATGAGAAATAACAAAAATCAGAAGATATTTGCCAATTATAAAATTTTTGCGGGAAGACGCAAAGAAGCTTCCAGCAAAATAAGGTAAGACGCAGCATCTTTGCATTAGCAGGCTTGACCAGACGTATAATTCAGTGTATTAGCTTTTCAGTAAAATTCTGTAGTGTTTCTTTTCCGCATAACAGTTTCAGTGATAAATTCCATTCTCAGTATTTTTCCTTAAACAATAACGTATGCAACAATACCAATACACGAGTGTACAATATGGCCGACTTCTGTACGATATCATGTAACATGGCCAGCAGCCATTACCAATAATCTCAAATTCAGTTTATATTTTTAAATTAACAGACAGCCATTGATGCTACGACCGATTCATGCTCAACTGCATTTTATTTTAAAATCAGTGTCAAATATTTTCTTGAAACATATATCACGTGTGGCATGGTAATAACTAGAAAACAATACGCAAAAATGGAACAGCAAAGACGTACTATTCAGACGCAATCCGACTCGGACGAGAGACAAATGTTAGAAAATGACTTTACGACAGCAACCGGTAGTGACGATTCATCAAACATTGACGCAAGTGTTGACGAAAATTTTGACAATAGGCCCTCCACCACAAAAATTTCAAAGTCTCAATCAGAGCCCATGTTAATGCATGACGTCACGTCTAATGACGCGGCGGGGGCAGAGACCTTGCAAACGGCAAACATTGCCGACATGTTACAAATGCTAATGAAACAAAACGCCGAAAACATGGCAACCTTACAGACGCAAAATGAACAGTTAAAGACACAAAATGACGAAATCAAATCTGATCTCATAGCGCTCAAGACAGGTAATGACACTTTATGTAAGCGTGTGGAACTTATAGACGCCACACTGACCAAACAGATGACTGAACTCAGTACTAAATTTTCCCAGCTTAATACGAGACAAGAAAAGACTACAACTGACGTAGCACTTTTACAGACACAAGTAAAAAACCTTAATGTCACGTGTGAAGTTCTTACTGAACAAATTCAAACATATCCTTCAGTACATGACAACCTTGAAAAACGAATTACTGACGTACAGAATAAATTTGACAATGTTGAACAACACCTGACTGACATCTTACAATCTGATGCCACAGCTCATTTTCAAAATATTAATAAAGAATTTCATGATTGGGTAGTCAACAAAGACAAACATTTTGATAGATGCTTACGTGAAAATTTACCAACAATTGTGCACGACTCCGTAGCGCAATACATTACTAATAACAAACAGCTGATCAGTGACGCAGTACAATCCGTCACTGCACCCATGAGACAATTCACCGATCGACCACAGTCTGAATGTAACGAAAATATCAGTCAAAATGCACAGTCCAGGAACCAATATACATTCGAGTATGACACACACATACCGCACACGACAAACACACAAGAACAAAACACACCACGACTACAACACATACCACGATGTGCAAACACAAACACAAGCTATTATCATGGTAAACCACAGCAACATTATCGTAATTACTCGCCAGCTGGACATAGCAGTAATTACAGTGGGACAAATACATATCATAATGCAAAGGAAGACGAAAGCTTAATGAAACACAGGCAATTTCAGATTTTTATCCCAGAAAAACGAACCATTCATCCGGTGATTTTTCTCAAATCTTTTAGTAACGCATTTCCACGCACTTGGAGTGACCGGAAAAAGATTTCATATATTGTCGGTTACATCCAAGGCGATGCAGCTGTCTGGGCATACAGTCAAGCTGACGTATGTACCACGTACAGTGAGTTTGAGCGTGCTTTTCTGAACAAATTCTGGTCGGAATCCGTTCAGGAGCGACTCAGAAGGCAAATTTTAGAACCTGAAACTTTTAACAGTAAAAATGGTAACTTACGCAGATATTTTGAAAAATACTTGAACATGGGACACTTTTTAGACGAACCAGTCGCAACGCGAGATATACTCCGTGCGTTGAAGGCCAAATTGCCTTTCAACATTAAGGAAAAACTCCTACATATCCCGGATGACGATTCAGATTATTTTTTAACAGCTTTAGATTCGGTTGACATGTTACTTGAAGATCAGCGCTTCGCGCGGCAAAACAGCAGCCACAATGTTTACACTAGTGGTATGCAAAACATGCAGGCTTGCCAACACAATTCTGGCGCGCCCACAGTTGGATACGCGGTACAACAAAAACAGCAAACTCACATGCCGTCTCAGTACGGAAATCAAAATCAACACGCGTATTCCAATACAAACAATAGTTACAACAGTAATAACATTTCATGCGGCAATCCATACAAAAGGCACCGCGGTAATAACTACAACGGTAACAACGGATACAAAGGTAATAACAAAAACACAAACAGAAATAGAAATAATAATAACTACGAGCCAAGACAGCATCAAGGTTGGACTCGTAACGATCAGTACTTTCATTCAAACACTGCTTTACCACAGCAGCCACCAGGTCAAAATTGGAGCGTACCTTACGACCGACAGGTAAGTTATAATGCGCAACAGCAACAACAACCGCAAAAGTTTGGAGATCATAATAGGCAATATCCGAATGTGAATATAATAGAAATGACACCTGATGCACAACCTCAATCTGTGTCAGTACCTAGTACAAATGCTAATCCAACAAACTAGAAACAGTCACTACTTTGCCCCAGGTCGTGGCTGAAGAATCCTTGGGGGGCGGCTTCAATGTTAATCAGTTATTTGACATCACACTTGAACAACGGAATAATGATATGCCGAGTAATTCTAAACAAAAACTACCTGTTTTATTTATAAGATACAACCACAATAACAATATATCAGATGAACTTTTACAAGACAGTACACAATGTCGTTTAAACACAAATGAAATTGTTTTAGCATCCACTACTGGTGTAGTAGGTGGGATTCCAACTACTATTATCCTAGATACAGGTGCAGCTGTGAGCGTTTTATCTTTTAATTTTTATAAAAAGATGTGTGAATTCGAACCTGTGCCTGAGTTTCCTGCCCAAAACTGTAAAATAACTACTGCACTAGGTAATAAGTCATGTAGGGTTACGAAGCAAGTTTTTGTAAACGTTAAAATAGGTAATGGAACCGTACAATGGCCATTCCTGGTTGTACAAAACCTTGTGACTAATTGCATATTAGGAATAGATATTATGAGCGAGAAGGACTGCATTATAGACTTCTCCAAAGGTAAATGTATTTTAAATGATAAAAGCAGGGTAATTATTATTGATTTGGACAGGAGAACTCTAAAGCATGACAAACACTGTACTGGGTACAAGGTTCAGTTAGTACTTGACAAAGACATTCAAGACATGCAAACACACTCATCTGACGCAGAGCTAATGGACTTGAAAACATTGCTTGATCATAAGATAACTGAAGCTACAGCTCTCAGTGTACATGAACGTATAAAACTACAGGAAGTGTTATCCAAATATTTACAAGTTTTTACCAAACGATTAGGTGTTATCAACACGTATGTGTACAAGATTGAAGTTAAGCCTCACAAGATCTTCTACCATAAGACATATAACGTACCGTTATCTCAACGACCTGCTGTGTGGCAAGAATTAAAACAAATGTTAGACTGGAAGGTCATTGAACCATCCACCTCACCTTACTGTAGTCCTCTACTTGTTGTCAAAAAATCAAATGGAAGCATTAGGTTAGTGTTAGACGCACGAGCTATTAATGAAATAATTTTACCGGTTCACACAAAACCTGAAAATTTAGAAGAGCAATTACAGAAATTTCTAGATGCAAAATATTTTTCCACAATAGATCTCGCTAATTCGTTTTGGCAGGTGGGTATCACTCCTGATTCTCGGAAATATACTGCATTTATGTTCGGGGGGCGAACCTATCAGTTTTGTGTTCTACCCTTCGGACTGAATGTCAGCTCTGGGGTATTCATTACAGCCCTGGATACCGTGCTTGGCGACGATTTAGTTGAGACAGTCACACACTATGTAGATGATATACTGATAGCTACACAATCCTGGAATGAACACGTTGACACACTTCAAAGAATTTTAGAAAAATTTGCACAAGCTGGAGTCACAGCCAATCTTAGAAAATCAAAGTTTGGTTTCAGTGAGATAAAGTATTTAGGACATATCATTAATTCACAGGGCATACGTCCGGATCCCAGTAAATTAGATGCTATCAGAAACTTTCCTAGCCTTCGAACTAAAAAGCAGTTAAAATCATTCCTTGGGCTATGTTCATTTTTCAGACGTTTTTTGCCACAACCACTTTTGAACAGTAAACATCTACTAAATCTACTCAGACAGAATCAAGTTTGGATCTGGTCGGAACAGTGCCAGAATGACTTTAATACAATTAAACATGCTTTAGTGAATGCTAACATATTGAGCCATCCAGATTTCAATTTAGATTTTTGTATGACTTGTGACGCTTCACGTACTGGCTTGGGCTGTTGCTTATTTCAAGTTGTAAAGAATAAAGAGGAGGAACAGATAAGAATTATTGGGTTTGCGAGTCGCACTCTAACTGAATGTGAGCGTACATACTCCACTACTGAGTTAGAAACACTTTCCATAGTATGG
The DNA here is from genome assembly GCF_023864345.2 of Schistocerca serialis cubense. Classification (NCBI taxonomy): domain Eukaryota; kingdom Metazoa; phylum Arthropoda; class Insecta; order Orthoptera; family Acrididae; genus Schistocerca; species Schistocerca serialis. The sequence goes on along the minus strand of NC_064639.1, from coordinate 88,280,021 downwards.
GCATTCAAGAAATTCAATTATTATTTATTTGGAAAACATACAGTAATTAACACGGATCACCAGGCCCTGACATTTTTGTTAACTTGTAAACTTGTACATCCTAGACTATCACGATGGGCAGTTACACTTCAGAACTACTCTTTTGAAATTAAGTACATAAGAGGTAAGGACAACACCATTGCAGACACTTTGTCTAGACTTCCACAAGGTATGAATGATACCAACAGTGACTTAGAAAATATAAATGACTACAGGATTCTCTTAATGCAAGACAAGCAGTATCACCAATATTATATTGATATGTGCAGAAACATGGCTGAATTACAAAAATCTGATCCTCACTGGTATAAAATAATAACATTACTGGTAGAAAAACACAATCATCCTTTGACTAAGTATTACAAGTTACACAATGATGTGTTATTTTACCGCCGACATCCAAATGCTACTAACTGGTGTGTATGCATTCCCAAAGAGTCTGAACGTAATTTAATTTGGCACACACACTTAGTATGGGGTCAATATGGGACAAAAAAGTGTTTAGCGAAGCTCAGTACATACTGTTATTTTGGCAATATGAGAAGAAAAATTTACAGGGAACTGAAAACATGTGTCATATGTCAAAAATCAAAACCTCAGAATTTGTCCACAAAAACAGATTTACATTCTATTTTACCTAGTAAACCCCTGGAAATTTTGTGTACTGACATCAGTGGACCGCATCCAGCAAGCACTGGAGGCGTCAAATATATCTTAGCTTTTTACGATATATTTTCTAAACATGTTAAACTTTATGCTTTAAAATCCGCCACTGCAAGTGCTATAATACGAAGATTCTCAAGTGATTACCTGACGCACGTGGGAAAACCTAAAGCAATTCTATCAGATAATGCAGCATACTACTCTGGGTACAAATGGAGAAATTTCTTGAAGGATAATAACATTAAAAGTATATTTATTTCGAGGTTTAGTCCACAATGTAACGCGACTGAGAGACTTTTCCGAGAATTAAATCGTTTCATGAGACCTATATTTCATCAAAACATACTAATTGGGTGTCCTACCTAAGTCTTTTCGAAGACGTACACAATAACTTAAATATTTACGATACAAATTACACACCTAACGAGATCATGTTCAATTGCAAACAGAACGATCAGTGGATAGAACCATTACCTAAGTTGTCAGACAAGGAAATCACACCTGAACAGAAAATAATAGAAGTATTGACTACATTGACACATCACGCACAAATACGAAACAAGCATCACAGAAACATAATAAAAAGAAAACAAAAATTCGAGGTAGGAATGCTTGTACTACTTCGTACTCATCATAAATCTGTTGCACTCAAACGACGCAACGCTAAGTGGCGTCTGCTATATGAAGGACCTTATATAATTGTTAACATACCGCACCCTGGTGCGTATCTGTTACAACATCGTAGAACTAACAAAATTATTGGGCTATACCCACACCGAGATCTTAGAGCATTTCATGCTGAATAATGTCAAAGACATACCCATCAAAATATTGCTAAGCAACTCGAAAAACTCTGTTGCTACAACACAGATAATAAGTAGTATAGAAATTTTCATTTCAGCGTTCCAGAGTCGCAGTTGAAGACAGAAGAACTTTTCTTTCAACGCCGCGGCTCCACCGAGGAGACTGAATATTAAAGTAAAATTTGTGATTACGTAGCAGTGAATGATATATTAATTTTTCACGGAACATTTGTTATTGTAGGTACCACTGACTTGGTATGACACCTGACGAACCGACAGACGTCATTTGTGAAGCGATCTTTTACTTTGAGAAATAGATTAGATGCACATCTCTCAACACGAAAAGCATCTACCAGTAGTCAAGGCCACACAGACACTCTACACACACGCAAAAAAAAAAAAAAAAAAAAAAAAAAAAAAACAAAAAAAAAAAAACAAAAAAAAAAACGCGAGGAATCGAACATTTTCTCTCTCTTACTATTTTGAATATTTATTGAGTAGCGAAAACGCCTGGTCTTGCCTACTGATGTAATGAATGTTGTGTCTAACCTATCTTAATTTCAGATGACATCACAAAAAACATCGATAATATCCCAGCAAAACCGCTAAAGAGGATGTAAATATCTGCAATTCATGTAATCAAATGTGACACAATGTAATAACCTATAGCTATGTAATGATGATGTAAACATGTTTATGTGCAACTGTATTATGTTTATGCTAAGAAAATATGTGACGTGTGTATGTATAATTACTTATTTTTTTAACTGATGTATCATGTAAAAATTTGAACAAAACGAGTGCCAAAAAGACATTGCATAGTGAACCTCTGTTCACGGACATTAACGAACATTACTAACTCTGCAACTACGCAGAAACCTATGTGAAGGAAACGGTTAATGCCATTCATTATGCATCGTACCTATGTAAACGCGATGAACGATTTCCTCGATTAATAACTACGAACATTTAGGTGAGCTATATTCAGCAAAAAACTGAAAATGTGAAGTCCATAATTCGTGCATCGTCTAGTGACATTACTACAGTACCTAACTTCAAGATGTTAACTGGATTAAATGGACACAAAGTGCCTGACCAGAAAACAACACGACGGGTGGAAGAATTTTGGTTGGAACTTCAGGGAATGAAATGTTCTCGAAATGTGACGGACACGCTTACCTGGACTGTCCAAGGATCGACGCCAGCTATGTGCCGTCCGAGGTTCTGCAACCAAGCTTCCACGGAATGTAAAAAACGAACTGCACGTGGACCAATTACTCGACGGGTCACGTCTGATCTGTAATAAGCAATGCTTTTACTCACTACGAACTGCATCACAACGACTATAATGGAAATAGGAAATGGACACGCTTATGTATTAATCACGTTGTTATACAACGATGTTACTGTGATCAAAAAAAACTTTACCACGACGATACTAACCTGTAAAAAAAAATTATTGTGCAGCAGATGAATATGAACTGTAATAACGACACGATGTGTATAGGTCAACGCACCTGAAAAATACGGACATTTTTCTTTGAAGTATTTCAAAACAATACTATGTAACTAAGAACATTCAACAATCTAAGTTGCATTGTGTTATAACGAATATTGTAAATTTAAAACTAAGTTACCTGTCATAGAATGTAGTCTTCATATGTAATCTTGGTTGAATATTTTCTTTGTGCAACGACTGAGAAACGCGTGCACACGAACAATATGAACTGCAATACTGTGCCGTGTGATCTAACTGTACGACATAACGGCAGTCACACAGACGCTTCTGCGCATGCGCGCACTCTATCTGCCAACATAAGAACTTTTACGGCGCACCCGCGTCATTCAAAGTTTGTATATAATGTGTATAATGTAGGTCATGTAAATAGTTGTAGATAACTTAGATTTTCTTGTGCCTTTAGGTGAATTGCTCGCCTGCAGGTGTGTCCTTTCGCCTCGCAATTCAGGGGGCAATATAAAGGCACATTTGCATTCTGAGCGTGAGTTTCCTCGGAAACGCGAGATATTAATTAAATAAATAATCAGTGACAAATAAATAAAGCCTATGGCACACAACTGCAGCGCTGTGTCGCTGATAAAACAAAAGCACAATTACGTTACTCGTATGTTTGATTAAGAAAGGAGAGCTCTGGTTGAAGTGGTGCGAGAAGCACGTATTTTAGTTTATTGTCTGGCACACCGCCATATTTCATGTTATAGAAAATTACTGCGAGTTGCAACCATACTAGGCACTCGATTCTGAAAAGAATTTATATTTATAAAAGTAAGTGGGATTGTGAACTGTAGGCTTATTCATTGAATATATCTGATTTAACTAACTGTGTAATTTTTTTTGTTTAGTAGACAATCACCTCTGTACGACGTTTTGGCATGGCTGGCAAATTATTGTAATATTGAGATTTAGATTATGAGTCCGCACCTACCGCAGCAGTCTTTGGAAACGATTTAATTACGAAGTCCGATTATTTCAGTTTTGTTTCACGGTCAACTACGAGTAACATCGCCTTTACGAAAAAGCCATTGTCAAGCGTCTGATACCGAATAATTAAAACCTGACGACTCATAGGAGAGACAATCATACAGATAAAATAATTAATATTTTATTTTATTTAATTTATTTTATTAATTTTATAAAAGGACGACTGATTGCTGTGCTCTCTCATTTTGAAATACCGATACCGAAAATACCCACCATTCAGAACTGAAATATCGGTGTCGGTTTTAACCGGCCGCTTTTTCTGATTCCTAGTATTAAGTCCCATTAACAAGTATATTCGCGGTGACAGATTGCCGTCTCAGAAATGTTTCTTTATCTAACGAAAGTCATCTTCCCGGTTTTCGTGATACTAGGTAAATCTTCATGAACCTCAAACGGATATTGCCAGTTGCCATTTATTTCAATACTGGACTCGAAGTACAGTGTTGACAACCCAGATATTGGTTGAAATAACGTGACGGTAAGGCCGCTGGAGCATCCAGTCTTCGTACCTGTCATACATGACATGCTTCCGGACGTGATGGTTTCCAGAAGTATCACAGGAATGATAAAAATTGGTTGGGAGCGTCTTGTACCGCTGGAGCAGGGCCGGCATGTCTCCTTTGCTGTACCATTTAACGACCCAGTGAACTGCTGGGTGGGTAGCGCTTGCCTCAGGGCCGTCTACTGTACCTTGTCTGAAGCAGCGTAGGCCCACTCGGGACACGAGTACTCCAAATTGGCGATGTGACTTTAAACATTAATTCGCAGTTACTACGCAACATAATTTTGGAACACTGTTGTTAATTCTCACTCTAACGAAAGTAAATCTGACGAGGTTTACGGAGCTGAATGAAACGTTTCTTCACGAGCAATTTATTTAAATCCAACTGCGTTCACAGTATGCGCAGTGAATATTAAGCAGATTAAACATAAAATTTGTTTCTACGTGCTGAAGCAATTTTTATGGTAGGAAAATATTTTATTATGGGAATAGCATTTATAATGGGACCAAGAGGAAAGAACACAAACGGTGGGAAAATGTAAAATCTGGGAACATAAGTGAGGTTGTTAAATATGATGAGCAGATGTCTTCAAAATTTCAGAATCATACGTAAATGTTTCGCCCCTACTGACATGGAAACCTGCGGGTGTCCCTCCTACGAGGCGGGAGTTGCGAGCCGTTCCTAACCAACCCTGCAGGGAAGCGAAAGTAACTTCTGAACCCCTGGAAACAGTCAGGTCGACATAACACAGTGCACTAACGTGCACACTCCGATTGAATTGGCTCCCACATGTTGTTTACAGTCTATTGATTTCCTAATAGCGGGTCTTGTTGGTCATGTAATGACTCAAACACAAATTATGTAAAGGCTCTTCAGTATTTGAACTGCGACTGGGTTGTCAGGTTGTACCTTGCGTTTTTGAAATGATGAAGTGATTTTGTGTTGAGTGAAGTGAAAAGAAAATGTTGTGCTGCAGGGAAGCAAACATTATTGCTTTATTTATTTGAGGAGAAACAACTTTACTTTACTTTACTTTGACCAAACACGCTACGCAAATGCTGCAATACACAGAAAAAGACAGAACACCTTGAACGACTAGAGATAGGACGTTCATACTCACAGGACATGTGCATTAGTATGTTCTGCAAGAACGATTAGCATTTGAATAGTGTCGCGATTCGGGTTCAAGCTCGACGTCGATATCTCGGTGCAACACACCCTACCGTAAGCTGGCACTGCGGCACTCGTTGTCGCTAAAAACCGGAGGTAATGGATCAGGGAAGAGGTCGCATTATTGGCATGACAGAATATGACGCTTCTAACGCGAAAGGCCGTAAAACACGACGAGACGGGTCAGGTCGCACCACCTACATCACCCTTCGACAAGATCGATATCTCATCCGGATTCCAATGCAGGACAGATCTGCGTCCTCCTCGGGTCTGGCGCAACAGTGGACAGTGTAATACATCCTACCCTATCAGGGTTGACGGTCCGTCGCCGTTAATTACGGCTTGGATTACGTGCGGGTTGTCCACTTCGCTGCCGGCCGCGGTGGTCTCGCGGTTCTAGGCGCTCAGTCCGGAACCGTGCGACTGCTACGGTCGCAGGTTCGAATCCTACCTCGGGCATGGATGTGTGTGATGTCCTTAGGTTAGTTAGGTTTAAGTAGTTCTAAGTTCTTGGGGACTGATGTCCTCAGAGCCATTTGTCCACTTAGCTGCTTACCTTTGACGAATGTGCAGAAACATGCTAGACGGCGACGGTGTACGGAACGACGTCACTGGGGACAGGAATGGCATCACTATGTTTTCGAAAGAACCCAGGTTCCGTTTATTTGAAAATTATAGTCGCATTTAGGTTTGGAGATGCATCACAGTGATTGCATCCCCTCACGACGTACTGCGCAAACTCAAGGCCTAAGGGTACGGTACGCTGTTGGTACAACCGCAATAACAGCTGCTGTGTGTCAAGGGGTCTGTTACCAGTGTGGCCTACTTGAATGGCATCCTGTGACCCGTAGCCATAGCCTTTCTGAACAACACCCCAGGCGCCACTTTTCAGCAAGACAATGCACGGCCACATCTTACTGCACGGACACGTGCCTTCTTGATGTGACAAGATGTCAGCCTTTTGCCTGGCCCGCCATATCACCAGGCTTGTCGTCAACGGAAAATGTGTGGAATATGGTTGAAAGGACGTGTGCAGCATTGTGGCCCAATAACCACCAAGGATGAACTTTGGAACGAGCTGAAGGGAGCATGGGTGGCTACACGCGTCGATGCTACCACGTGTGGGACAAGTTATCAGGGGTCATGGCGGACCCTGTTCATTCTAGGCCACAGGACACATGCTGAACCGAGGTGACCGAAATGCAAATGATTTAACACTTATCCTGTCATCCTGTCCCTTCTTCTTATCAGTGTTTCTCACATGTTCCTTTCCTTTCCAATTCTGCAAGGAAGTTCTCATTTCTTATCTCATCAGTCCGCCTTATTTTTCTACATTCTTCTGCAGCACTTTTTTATCCTTCTTGTCGTGGCTTTTCCTGTCTGGTTTGTGAATATCAGACAACGGACAAATAATAATAATTATTAATAATAGTATTGATCAGATTGTATAAACTTTGTGCGCTTGACAATGGCTTTTTGCGTAAGGTCAGTTCATTATAAGTTTGACTGTGTGTGATTCTTTATCGGATTTCGTACATTGAATAATTCCGAAGCTTTGGTTCGTATTGGACCTTGATATAATTTGTAACATGAAACCTTTAGCCTTGCCAAGAAGCCGTTCAGTAGGAACCATAGCTTGCAACATAAATGAAACACAAGATTAAATATTATCACTGTATTTACAAAATATTATACTAAACTGAATAACACACAAACCTACATTAATTCTGTTGCTGAGTGCAACTACGAGTTCGCCTAGTGAGATTTCATCTCAATATATATCATAATGTCGGTGTGCCAAATAATTATTTGCAGCGATGGCAGATATGCGTCCGATCAGGACGGCTTCCAGAACAAAAAAGGTGCCGTCTTCTCGGCAAAACAACTCAACTGCATAATTATTCTAATGTTTCAGCGGTTGCCTGCCACAGTCGATAAAACCGCTTATACTAATTAATATCTTACACAATTCTTTATTTACATTCTGAACCTATATCTACGTTTTTGCTGTATATCCACGCCCATTCTACAAATGTGCCTTTAAAACTACATCTCAAATGACTCGATACTCTTCCGTCCTGGTTTTACCAATGTCTATGATTCACAATCGTACAATGATTATTTTATGATGACGACGAACGAATCGTCGCCAATGTGAACGACTGGTGGCCAATGCCAAATAGAAAAATACAAATATCTTCTTTGCATATACAGCAGGTTTGTCAGTGAAGTCGATTAGGAGCTGGCAGCATGGTCTTCGTCTAAAAAAACTAAAATAATTAGAAGTGGTTGGTAAAAAATAATATATGGTACTTAACTGGTGCTACAGGAGTCTTCATAGTCAGGAGCAATATAATTACTGTGACGGTACGTCACATAAATGGACATTTGGAGAAAGGGAAACGAAGTTTTTGTTATGAGACGTGTGAATTATAAATTATTTCAAGACTGTGTACGTGTGCGCGATGTATAACAAATAGTAAAGAATGCATGTTATTATTATCAAAACACAAATATCGGTGTAATTAACAAAACACCGTTTTTTTGTATAATCTCTGTGTTGCATAGGCCATGAAGATCAGAGACAATGCTTTGATTGAACTAACTCTCCTGTTTTATTTCGTCTAGCGGTAGGCCGCCATTGTAGTGCTGTCTGATAATTAACGTAAGTTTTATCTGTATTTTGAAAAATATAATAGAAATTGTTATTAGAAAGTGTGTATTATTGACTTAGTTGTCAACTCTCATGATCGCAACTATTAATTATAATTAACGGTTTTTACAGGACTTCGTAGTGCCGGGAGTTCATCTCCCCTAGCAGGATTTAGTCAGCGATTACGCTGACTGTATTATTTAATTAAAATTTCATATCATAATATTAAATGTAAATACGAGAGACTTATCAGTTTTGATCTTTCATTAATTTCAAAGTTAAAAAGAGACAAAATAGTTTTGGTTTATTAATATTTAGAATACTGAGTGAGATCAGTATGTTTCATTTTGGCCGCCTAACGGCAGACGAGATTCTCTCCAGTTTTGCCTTGCAAATAATAAAAAAGAAATATTGAAAAGCATTACATTCCGGAATATCTCAGTTAATCTTTTGTAATTTGGTACATGAATAATTAGTAGCCCCTGAGACCCATATTAATAATTACAGTTTGCGTAAGAATACGCATATTTTCTTTTCTAAATAGCAGCGCTCACGCAAACTATTTATTAGAAGGCGGTGAATCGCGCGCTGTGTTTAAAAAATATTATATCGTGCGTACTTCGGGGCAGCCGATGTCTGTACGAGTGTTATCGCGGTATAAGTTAATTACAAGTCTCAAGCTAGTCCACAATAATTAAAGCCACCATAACCAACATCATGAAATATATAATTATAAAAAATATATATACACTTATACCGTCATGTTACAAAGAGGCTGCATCACGTAGGCCATACTTTAACTAAACTCCTTGTTAGAGGTTGCTTCCTCTCAGCTGAAGGCTATACTGCTTTCCTACTTGACGTCCGGAGCAAGAGTGGCCGAGCGCACGCTAGAGACCGGATTCAAGCCGCGGAGCGGATAGTCTCGACTGGCGGGTCCAGCGATACTAGTACGGACCGCGGTCGATAATGCTACCCCTAACAAGTGTGGTATCGAACGCTGACACCACCGATTTTCTACAAATGTACATTCACAAAAATTTCTTCCTCAAGACGCCTATGTTTGCCACATGTACATTTGTCTTGTCCCCTCTCCCACTGTCTTGACCTTCGTCCCTCATAAGTTACTTTGCTTCCACAGTAGCACAATTCTGTAAATTCGTGTGTTTCGTGATCACCAGTTTTGATGTTAAGTTCCTCACGATCCTCATACCGATAGTTTTCATTACTTTTCTCTTTTTCCGGTTTACCGTCAGATTGTTTATTCTATTCGTAAGATCGTGTAATTGTTCTCCGCTTTCACTGACATTAGCAGTGTCATCAGCAAATCTTATGACTAATCTCCTACCATGCTGATTTTTTGTCTCACTCATGCACCTTTCGTTTATTCCGTCATTGCTTCTTCGATGTATAGGTTGAGTAGTGGGCGTGAAAGTCTGCTTCCTACTCATGCATTCTTTTTTATGGTAGCATTTTGTTCTTGGTAGTCCAGTCTTAGTTCTTCTACGTATTGTGTAGTACCAATTTTTCCCTATAGCTTACTTCTTTTTTCTCGGAATTTCGAACATCTTGCACCATTTTACATTGTCGAACGGTGAGCCATGTGTCGGCGCTCAACATATATCGCGCTGTTCCGAGTCCTTCCATTCTATCGCTAATCGAGTCTTTCATATTTATCGTTATGCTGCGTACGATTCTGTTGAGATTCCCCTCTGGCGGCGTGTCTGGTCTTATCGATCTTCGAGTCGTTGCTTCCTGTTAGCCTTGCGTAAGGGAATAAGATCTTTGGCGGGATGGCCGGTTGGTTGCGTAGCGGTGACGAGTCGGTCGGTCGGTTTTTAAAATCTGAAATTACAGAATGTCTTACGATGAGACCGTGGCGTGGCGTGGCGGTGGACATTTGGCTGTTGTTCCGAGAAGCCGCGTGGTCTATACTGGCGGTGCGAGACGTGTGGGACGAGTTGACGGGACAAGGCTGTAAGCTCTTGCTGTGAGTGCCCGGAGGCCACGGCTGTGGTTCCGAGTCACTACTTGGTGGGAGCGGCAACGGATGTCTTTAAATTGTCCGTCTGGAGGCGGGAATGATGGACTAGTAACTCGCCTAACCTGAGGAGTGGTATTTCGACGCCGTGGGTGCAGAGAAGACGAGGGCTCCGGTGACAGAGCGCGTGGCTGCGTGACTGTGCCCAGTTGGGTACGCTGGCGACGTGGACACGGTTGGGTGTGAGGAACCTTTGCAACGGAGTTCACCTGCTGTTTCTCCGATACACTGCAAGTTAAGTTGGTTAAAGGTTTAGATGTTAATTGAAGAATTTTGATTTTCTGCCTTGTGGCCTCCTGCGTTCGGATTTCCTGTCCCTATCGCCGGTGTAGTTATTGACAGTGATCTTTTGACTTCTTATTAGTATTGCCTGGGAGGAAGTGTATTTTCGGGCAGGGATTATGGTTCCTGATTTGATTCCTCCTGCTCCCCTGGCATCGCATGAGGTCGATGTGATTGCTGAATGTGAGACGTTGTGGGTCTGTTAGTCCGCTTCTATCCTGAGCATCCTTCGGGAGACAATTGTAGCCACCCTTACACCCGGTCGCTTAATTATTTCTATCCCAGGACATTTTGGTGGCAGGACATGGTATTAAAGTTGTTAGTTATTGTAAAGTGTTAAATGGTTGCATTTTACTCTGATTGTTTTGGCCACTGTTTAAAAAGGTTAAGTTTGCCTTTCATTGGTGGGTTTTTTAAAATTACGTGGCTTTAAAATTGTTAGTTATTGTAAAAGGCGAGTGACTGTGTCTTTACTTTGATTGCTTTAATCTGTTTGGCATCCTTTGAAAATAATAGTTCTGCCTCCCTGTTAGCGAGCCCTTGTAATTTAATATCTTGTTGTGCCAAAATTTAAAAGAGGCTCCCTACATGTTCGGTAGTGAAATTGTACGCAAATTGTTTTTGTTTCATTACTTGGAAAGTTTTAATTTTGTTATTAAATGCTTTATCAAAGTCTGTTTTAAGTAAAATGGCTTCGCTATTAACGGTAAAGTAAAGTTTTTTAATTTTATTTCTTGGAAATTTTGATTTGTTATCAAATGTTTTATCACAGCCGGTTTTAAGTAAAATGGCTTGGCCGTTAACTGTAAAGTGAATTGTTTTGAAAAGGCGCTCATGCCTGCTAGCTTTTTTGGATCTGTTCCTAGTCAAGTGGAAAAGAAATGACTTTTAATAGCTGAAGTAATCAATAAAGAAATTGCAACTCGACAGTAACTAATTTTGGTCCCGTTTCCCAACTGGGGGTTTTCCTTGATTAATCGTTCATAGACTGATTTCTTCAGTCTGGCAGTCGTTACCAACCATAACATCAGGGCTGCCTCGCTGGTGCCTTTACCTTTCCTGAAACCAAACTGATCGGCATTTGACAGATTCTGTTTTCTTTTCTGTTCTTCTGTATATTATTCTTGTCATCAACTTGGATGCATGACTTGTTAAGCTTATTGTGCGATACTTCTCTCATTTATCTGCCCTTGCTGTCTCATCGTACATGTCCAGTCTCATACAACCTGCACACTTGATTTCCACTTCCACCAATTATTTTAGAAATCCTAATTCAATGTTATCAATCCCTTCTGCCTTATTTAATCTTATACATTTCAGAGTTGTTTGAAACCCTGTCTCTAATACTGGATCCTCTGTCTTCCGTGTCGACTCCAGTTTCTTATTCCATCACGAGACAATATCTCCCCTTCGCAGATGCCTTCAGTGCACTCTTTGCACATACACGTTCTCTCCTCTGCTTTTAACAATTCAATTTCTTCTGAATTTTTAATGTGGCCACCCTTGTTTTTAATTTCACCTAAAGCGGGTTTGACTTTACTGTATGCTGAGTAGGTGCTCCCAACAATCACTTCTTTTTCGATTTCTTCGCAACTTACATGCTGCCGTTTATCCTCGATTGCCATGTGTTTCCTATTGATTTCATTCCTAAAGGAATTATATTTTGGCCTTTCACTAAACATTTTCGTACTACCTTCTTTCGGTCAATTGAAGTACTTCTTTTGTTAACCAAGGTTTCTTAGCAGTTACCTCGTTGACACCTATCTCCGTTAGTCCAGTATCTGTGATTCCCAATTTTGAGGTGTCCACTCGTCTTTAACTGAACCGCAATACTCTGGTAACCCTTGTAGCACTATCCGCATTCTTGGCGAACATCAGACACGTCCCGTTATTCCTCGGCACTTCACTATTCCATTTCCTTCCACACTTAAGCTTCATTCTACCAAATTGTGATCTGTCTATAACTGCCTTACATCCAGTGTCTGATTTCGGAAAATCTTTCTAATCATGATGTAATCCAACTGAAATCTTCCCGTCTTTTCAAAGTATGTGTCTTTGTCTTGTGATTCTCGTGCAGAGTATTCACTGTAGCCACCTGAAATTCATTTTGCTGAACTCAGTCTTTCTCCTCTCTCATCTCTACTGTTAGACCCATAATCTCTCATAGTACTTCCTTCCGCTACAGCCGTGTTCCAATCCCCCATTTTATTAGATTTGCATCCTGGATGACATCTGCACTGTATTCATATACTTCCTCTGTCTCCTCATCTTCTGCTTCCGACGCTGTCATGTATACCTGAACTATTGTTTTCGGCGTTTATTTGCTGTCAAATCTGATGAGAAAAATCCTACCACTAGTCTCTTCATTGAAGCTCACTCTCTTCACTACCTTCCATTTCATGACGAATCATACTTCCATTATATCACTTTCTGCTGCCCTTGATATCATTCTGTATTCGTCCTCCCAGAAATCCTTATCTTCTTGTCGCCTCACTGCAGTTGACCACCCTACATCTACAATAAGCCATAGTGTTACCATTTTTAGGCTCTCTAGCTTTTCCTACCTTGTTCAAACTTTTGATATTCCATTCTCCGGCCCGTAGAATGCTTTCCCGTCGTTTGCTCTTCCAACTTTGTCTGGTGGTCACCTTTACCTTGGCAGTCCTGCCCCTCTCCAGACAACTGAATGGGGAACGAATACAGAAACTTTTTTTCTATAGAGAAGTCATCAAGACACTTTTTCAATCACAGACCACATATCCTGTGCAAACACATTATGTGTCTTTAATGCAGTGGTTTCCATTGCGTTATTCATCCTCATGCCGTTGATCATTACTCCTCTGCCGTCTTTAAGGGACAGTTTCGCACCCCAAGGGCAAGAGATTGCTCTTAACATCCGCCCGGTCCTCCATCACCTTTGAAAGGGGCACTGACAGAACGAGAGTGATTTCTTATTCCAGAAGTCTTCGGCCGTTACTGATAATTTTTATTGAAAATTTAAACAGTGACTTTGTTCGTACTCTCGACCCAGTACGTTTGGTTACTACTCTAAGACACACCTCTTCTTTTTTTTGGTCTTCCTTCCCTCCTCCTCTAGTCTCACTTTCGTGCCTGTCTTCAGCGCCTTTTATATAGTTTGGTGGATTATAATTATTCTCCTGGAAAATCGAAGAAAGTAACCAACTAAAATGCTTCATTTGAAGTGGCAATTCTCCTTCTATTTACACTCATATTCAGAAAATCAGAACATCTTGAACGACTAGATAAGGGTCGTTCATATGCACAGGACGTGTACATAAGTGTGTTCAGGAGAAACGATTAGCATTTGAACCGTGTCAGCCAGCTGGTTGAAGATCAACATCGATATAACGGCGCAGCACACCCTACAGCTAAACATTGCCTGCGGATCTCATTTTCGCTAAAAACCGAAGATAATGGATCAAGTGACGTGATCAGACTTGCAGGATGCCTCGTAGACGTATGTGCGAGCTGTACCGCCAGGCCAATGAGTTTGAAGGAGGCTAGTTAGTGGCCGTAGAACACGACGAAATGGGTCAGGTCGCATCTCCCCCCCCCCCCCTCCACAACCCCCCCCCCCCCCCCCCCCCCGCCGGGAAGATCGACATCTCATCTGAATGGCAGTGCAGAGCAGATATGCGTCCTCCTCGGCTCTGGCACAACAGTGGAACGTATCGTACACTATCAGGGGTGACGGTCCGTCGGCGTTTATTACGGCATGAGTTACGTGTCCCTTGTCCAATTCTCCACCTACTTCTGACGAATGTGCAGAAACAGGCTAGGCGGGAATGGTGTGTGGAACGTTGTTACTGGGGACAGGAATGGAATCAGACGCTGTTTTCGGACGAATCCAGGTTCTGTTTGTTTGAAAATGATGACCGTATTTTGGCTCGTCGCAGAAAGAGGAGCAACATCACACTGACTGCATTCGCTCAAGACATGCAGCACCAAGTCAATGCCTTGTGGTGTGGGGTAATATTGGGTACAGCTATAAATCCCAGCTGGTGCGTGTCCAGAAAGCATAATGACTTATGTGCCCTACTTCAATGACATCCTGTGACCCGCGGACATAGCCTTTCTGCGCAACCATATACGCCACTTTTCAGCAAGACAGTCCATCACCAAATGCTGCTGCAAGAGCAGATGACTTCTTGGTGCCACAGGATGTCAGCCTTTTGGCGTGGCCCGCCAGATCACCACATTTGTCGCCAATCGAAAATGTGTGGGATATGGTGAAAGGATGGGTGCAGCACTGTGACCCAATGCCAATGACCACAGATGAACTATAGAACCAGGTGAATGCAGCATGGATGGCTATACCACAGGACACCATTCGCCCCTTATACGCGTAGATGCCATCACACATGGAACATGGCGGACTCTGTGCCTACTAGGGAACAGGACACATGTTGAACAGAGGAGAATGAAATGCTAATCATTACTGCAGAACATAGTGATTTTCATGTCCTGTGAATATGAGCGTCCTACCTCTAATCGTTCAAGGTGTTTCTTTTACCGAACATGATTATAGTGAAATTAAATTCTTATTTGTAAAATAAAAGATTAAAAAATTTTTTCATTTCTTAACTCCAAAAGAAAATTAATAAAACATTAAAGTGCCTTTTTGTCTTCTATACCACTGGGACGTAGCTTACATATGGTAGGCAAAAGAAATTGATTGGTCTCTCATATAGGTCTGTGTTTTCATTAATCCACGTAGTTCTTTAATAGTTCAGATATCTCGAGCAAGTAAGTTAAGGACACATTCTGCCCAACACATTGTGGTTGTTGCAATATTTATTAATCAGTGTAATTCTACAGTACTGATAGACGCTGGTCTCATCCTGGGACGTATCGGACTGTCGGTCTGCTAAAAATTTTAATATGGTTCAATAAACCGTTTCACCGCTAGTTCCCACTTCTGCATCTACAGCTACTTGCTATCAGCGCGTGGGAAAAATGAACGCTTAAATCTTACTGTACCAGCTCTGATTAAGTTGCGATGACCATTTCTGCCTATGTAGGTTGGCGACAGGGGTTTGCTAGTTATCGGAAGCTCCAGCGTTATGCGCGCTAGGAGCCTCGTGGGAGGATAGCTGGAAAGAAAGCCAATATGCACTCGATACGTTTGCCCCGGGAGGTGGTGGGGGGGGGGGGGGGGGTGGGAGAGGGGCGATGTGACTGGGGAAGCTTTATGCGAGATGTGAAGGGGCATTGTCTGCGGCTCTAGAGCGTGGGTTCACGTAGGAACCAACGACGCCTGTCGTATGGATTCTGACGCCATCTTCAGTAATACGAGCGACTAAGCTTGCTGTTATTTCCACATCTGCTATTTCCAGCGCCAGTTAGTCAGGTTTCGTGAAAGAACTCTGAGGGAACCATGCTACGACATTTCCAGGCGAAAAAACACAGTCTCTTGTGTAGTCGATTAAACCTATGTCTCATTCGTAAACAGCAATGACAGTGATAGGTATGAGTGGATCACTGTTTTTGCAGCTTTATATCTGTCTTCAGGAACCTTAAGGCATATTAGGACTAAAAATAATAAAAAGGCTGTTTCACGCAAAACTCTTATAATCGACCGATCAAAATTTGGAAAACTAGGAAAGAATAATTTTTAACATTTCATACTAAACAGTTTCTAACCAGTTGCAGACACTAATTCATTACTTTTCTCTGACTCTTGGCTCTGCCGCAGCGATGAATCCGACTTTCAAGACGACGACAAAAAGACTGTTGATATAATTCAGATTCCACCCGGAGCAACAAGGCAATGTCTGATGTAACAATACACACGGCTTCCACCAATCACAAGTTTGATTTATTGAAATGAAATAAAGACAAAAAATTTAAGGAATATGTTTTTAAGGAAACTGCCGGACAATAATTTTCCGATAGCTCCATGTCATTTGAGGTTTATCAGAACAGTATTCTTAAATTTCAGTCACTTGTGCATTATCAGTTTGCATTTGCACATTTTACCAACTGCTTTAAGTATGTACGATTAGCAGAGTAGCGGCCAAGACCATTTCTCACTCCATCGCAGTTCAGTCTAAGAAAGCTAATAGTTACTGTAATGTGACTGACTTTTCTTTCATCAGGTGTCCCTGGTGTAAAGAAAAGTTTGCTTTCGTCATTCAAACGACACTTAACTTTACTGTGACGATTATTGCGAATGAACACGGAATCTTAAGATCTGTGCTACATGAATTGTTGTAAGGTGATGTAGTGTAAGAAGTATCTCGTTTCACTAAATCAAAGGTGCGATTCGTGGAAGTCGTCTGTATTGCTACATCAAACACTACTTTGACTTATTTTACTGTGCTACTTACCGTTGTAATAATTTTGTAAGTAGCAGTTTAGCTGTCGGTGCAAACTGCTTCTTATTCAAACCATTAATGTACATGTCATTTTTTGTATTGTTAAAGTGCTTCAGATTTGTTTGTGTCGCTCAGGATTTCTTCCGTTGTATATTTCCGTATAAAAAAATTCAGGTTGTGTTTCGACGTGTCGTTTTGGACCATTCCCATGTGAGATACTTAGCGAGTCACGGAAAATATATGGAAAAGATAGATTAGACGTCATAGGGAGTGTTCATTGCAGTTTACGAAAATATAGTCGCCGTTGAGTCCGAGTTTGAGTGTGACACCAAGTTATGTGGTCGCGTGTAACAGGTCAAGGTGGAAACAAGTTAATTGTTGAACGTATTCACCGGCCACGCCATTCCATTATCACAGTTTTAGAGTCATTCAAAGAAATTCTACATTCAGATACGCGTAAAAAGCCAGATAGTGCAATACTACTTCTAAGCGACTTTAGCCCACCGAGTATCGACTGGGATTTCCATGGATTCATTGCAGGAGGTTACACACAGTCTTACGCAGTATTTTTGAACATGTTTTCCCAAAATCTGCTTCGACAACCATTTAGAAAACCACACGCAATGGAAATATTTTAGACCTTGTGGCCATAAACAGGTCTGACCTTATCGACAGTGTCAGTATAGAGACGAGCCTTACCGACAGTGTCAGTATAGAGACAAGAGTTAATGATTAGATCATCATAGCGACTATGATTACTAAAGTTAACAAATCACTCACGAAGGCTAGGAGAGTACTTGTGCTAGAAGAAGCAGATTAACAGTAGTTAGCATCTCACTTAGGCAATGAACTGGCGTAGTTAAGTTGCAGTACGATGGACGTACAGGAATTATGGGCAAAGTTTATAACGAATTGTAAATTGCACTCTGGGGAAGTATATGCCTAGTGAGTGGATTAAGAACCGAGAACACCGATGGCTGTTTACCAGCGAAATTAGGAAAATACTGAGGAAGCGAATGCTGTTGCACTCGAGATTCAAAAGACGACAAGCAAAGGTTAGCAGTGATTCGGGCGTCCGTAAAAAGATCTATGAGCGTATGACACAACTACGACCGTCATACCTTGGCAAAAGATCTGGCCTGGAACCCGTGAAAATTCTGGCCATACATAAAATTTTCAAGCGAGTCTAAAACTCCTATCTAGTACTCATTGATCAATCTGCTGCGGCAGTAGAAGGTTGCAGATCGAAAGCCCAATTCTAAATTCCGTGTTCAGGAAGCCGTTCACGCACGAGAATTGTACAAATGTACAGTTCTTTAGCCATCGTACAGACTCACGCACCGACGACATGGTATTAACCATCCGTGGCGAATAGAAGCAACTGAAAGAGCCGAAAAGAAATTAGTCGCCAGGTCCGGATGGAATCCCAGTTGGATTTACAAAGAGTACGCTACTGAATTGGCCCCTTATTTAGCTTGGATTTATTGCCAATCTTTCGGCCAGTGCGTGGCCCAAGCGACTGAATAGGAAGAGCAGCTAACTCCTGTATATAACATGCGTGAAAGTACGGACTCGCAAAATTACAGACCAACACCCTTAACATCGGTTTGCTACAGAATTCTTCTACATAGTCTCAGCTCTAATACAATAAATTTTCTTGTGACGTAAGAGTTTCTGTCCACGAATCGCTCGTGCGAAGCTAAGCTTATCCTGTAACAGGCAGATTACATATTCCTAGATTCACGAAATGGATTGGACTCGCTGCCCCACTGCAAACTTAACGATGGTGGTAGCATAGGGAGTACACCGATACATGAGACACCAATACGTTGTCCTCGTCGGCGAGTTTTCATCAGAGATAAGGTTATCGTAAGGAATGCCCCAGGGAATGTAATATGACCGCTATTATTTTCTGCATACATAAATGATCTTTCAGCCACGGTGGGCAGTAATCGGCGGCTGTTTCCTGAGAATGCTGTGAACTATGGAACGGTGTCGAAGATAAGGATACAAGATGACTTAGACGGAATTTCTAGGTGTGTGGTGAATGACAGTTAGCTTCGGAAATAGGAAAAATGTAAGTTAACGCGGATGAGTAGGAAAAACAAACTCGTCATGTTCGGACACATCATTAGTAGTCTTCTGTTTGACACAGAAACGTCTTTTATATGCTTGGGCATAAGGTTGCAAAGTAATATGAAATGCAAGAAGCATGTGAGGATTGTACTACTGAAGGCTAATGACCGACTTCGTTTTATTGTGAGAATTTTAAGAAAGTGTGGTTCAACTGTAAAGGAGACCGCATACAGGATACTAGTGAGACCTATTCTCGAGTACTGCTCGAGTGTATGGGATCCGCACCAGGTCGAATTAAAGGAAGACATCGAAGCAATTCACGGGCGACCCGCAAGATTTGTTACCGGTAGATTTGAAGAAAATTCAAGTGTTACGGAGATCCTTTGGGAACTCAAATGGGAATCCCTGGAAGGAAGGCGACGTTATTTTCGAGTAACATTATTGAGAAAAAATAGACAACCGACATTTGAAGTTCACTGCAGAACAATTCTACCGTCGCTAACGTACATTTCGCGCACAGACCATGAAGATAAGAGAACAAGGCTCATACGAAGTCATATAGTCAGTCGTTTTCCTTCCGTTATATTCGGGAATTCATCAGGAAAGGAAGCAGCTGGTAGTGTTACTGGGTACGCTCTGCCACGAACCGTGCACTGGCTTGCGTAGTATGTGTATAGATGTAGATGTAAGTTATGTGCGTTAGCAATTGCTCTATTCGAGTTCTCAAGTATTTAGTTCGTCTTCTTTAGTGAAGGATTTCCGAAAAACTTGGTTTAATAACTCGGAGTTAGTGGCGCTGACATCGGTAATATTACCCATGGTATTGCGTGGTGGAGGTATTGATAGTGGTGTCGCTCTGAGTAGGGAGCATGAAGGACATGGACATGAACTGCGGATAGTTGCGCTGGGTGGGAGTGTGGATCTGCCCAGTGGCGTCCCAAGTCAATCCGGGCAGTTCAAATAAACACTTTGTTGCGGGTGGTGAAGAGGTTAACGCAACTGGCTAGTAAGCACGATATTGTGGTGGTTCTTCTTGTATTGGTATTTATAAATTATGAAAAGTTGAAGTTGGTGTTATTTACGTCAGTGTCTCAGTTGTGGTACTTCTCCCAGATAGTTGGCCTAACACTATGTTTTTTGTATTGAAAGACACCACCAACACTAACATTATAACGGTTGGATCCCCTCCTTCATAGACGAAAAATTACAGAGCCTCGGCTATCCATAGGGCGAAATGAACGTTTTCGAAGCGGCTGTTGCTGCTGTTGCTACTGCTGTCTGTCTGTTGGTCTGTCTGTCTGTCTGTCTGTCTGCCTGCTGGCCATTGTCATCTGTCCACCCGTCCGCCGCCGTCTATCGTCGCCGCCGCCAGCCCTCCACCCGTCTGCCACTGCCACCTACTGTCTGTCCGTTGCCTCTGTCCTTCGCTGCCACTGCCGCCTACTAACCGTCCGTCGCCTCCGTCCTTCGCTGCCACTGCCGCCTACTGTCCGTCCGTCGCCTCCTTCCTTCGCTGCCGCCTACTGTCTGTCTGTCGCCTCCGTCCATCATGAGTCTTCCCACCTGCACTGTCATCCACACCTCCCGTCCCCCTCTACCACTGTCGCTTCCTGGAGTACCACACCTGGCCTCCCTCCTTACATCTCGCCTCCCCTTTCCCCACTCACCAATTACCCCATCCCCTCTCCTGCTGTGTATCCCCACATCTACACTCTTCCCTTAGCCTCCACACACACAACATCTCCTGCACCCACCCTCACGTACGCCTACGCTGCTGCCTCTGGTGCCACTCCTCAGGTGGCCGGTTACCCCTTCTCACCCTGCCTGTCACATCATTGTCTGCATCCCCCACACACATCACGTCAAGCCAGGCCACAATTGCCACCAGTGAAACAGCTGCTGCACCTAGTACCTCTACCACACCTACAGGATTTACCACCAGCCACCTCCCTCTCCTCCCCCAACGAGCTCAGCCCGGTGATCACAGAAGATGAGGTGTTGGCAGAACCAATTTCACACCATGACCTGGAAATCTGCTCTGACCAATGTATCAACAATGCCTCAGTTTCCACCTATCTCATTTGGGTCTTTTTGGAGTCCACCCCCTCCACTGACGACCTCCTAACCCAGGGCACCCTGATTTCCCACTGTCGCCACCCTGTGGAGTCCTCCAAATCCCCTCCTCAATCCTACCACTGCCAGCACTGCCTCATGTACAATGATCACCTGACCCCCACCTGCAATCGCCCCCACTCTCCTGTCCTCATTGCAAGGTCTCCCAATTTCTTAAACACTGCCCTAACATCACCACCCCTCCTTCCTGTAACACCTGCAATGGCCCCCTTCCCACCTACTCCCACAAGTGTAAAGCTAAACCCCATCCTGCCATCCCCGAGCTTACTGTCCCTCTCCATCCCATTGATCCCCCCATCCACCCCAACAATTCCCTCTGTCCACACAGCTCAGCTGAAGACATCATCCGGTTCCTCACCATAGTCCTCCAAGACATTCACCCTTTTCAGTGCCCCCCTCCCCCACCAACCTCTAACAGATCTCACTCACTACCTGCTCCCTTCTCTTCATCCCCATTCTCTTCCCAGCATGGCACGGCAGGTGTGTCACATCCCATTTCAGAACATCCGCTCCTTTCACACGAACCTACTCATGAACACCCTCTCCCACCACTGGGTCGACACCTTCCTCCTGAACAAAACCTTCCTCCAGATCCACCATACCATCCACACCTCTTCCCATATCCTCCACTGCATTGATGAACATGGGCCTTGAATGCAGGGTGAAGTCGCCATTGGTCACCTTCAGCATATCCCCATCTAACCTCTCTTCAATGCCCCCACCTTATCCTCAGCATCTTCTTCCCCTCCCTCACCATTACCTGCACCACCATCTATCTCGACTCCACTGCTCCTCTTCACTATGACTTCATCTCCCGCATTGACTACACCTTCTCCACCTACATGATTGCTGCCGACATAAACATCCATAGCCGCTCGCCTGCTTCCTTTCAGTGGTGGCGTCCTCTCTACGACTCAGCGTGACCTTGTTCCCGTTCCCCAGCACATCTGTCCCGAAACTGACACCAACCCTGATGTTGTAATTGCCTTCGCCAACCTCCTTGGGCGTATCGCTGTCGACATCCTTGACCCCACAGGCAGCGACCACCTCCCTGTTCTCACCATAACACCTGCTCACCACCCCCCTGGCTCCCCACCATGCACCCCCTCCCAAGGTCATCCATGACAACTGTCGCACCAATTGGGATGCCTACTGGGAACCCATGATCACCCAGGTCGACAGCCACCCTCTTACCTATCACCATCCTGATGACATCATCCGTGCCTCGTCCTTCCTTCAGAAGGTAATTACTGACGCCATGGAGGCCCATGTTCCTACTAAAACCATCCACCCCCATCGTCCCACTCTCCCTCTGTGGGCTGTTCTTCTCCTCTGCAAATCCCACCACCTCTATCACTCCCTACTGTGCACTTATGACAGGGATACACTTCCATGCCATCAGCAAATACGGCAACATGTACAGAACCTTATTACAGCAAAGAAATGCTGGGACTGGCGCCAGACCCATACATGACTCAACGCCACCTTTCCTATCAACTCCTCCAAGTACTGGTCCGCCTTCCATTGCCTTACTGGTTCCCCTTGTGCGCCCATTTACCCCCTTCTCCATAACGACTGCCCCCTTCCCGACAACATCAGTAAGGTCAACCGCTTTGCATCCCACATTTCGGAGGTCTTTTCCATCCCTGATGATCCCCATTTTGATTATACTCTTCTTCCCCACCATCATGGAACGTGCAGATACATTGTTTGTTCCACTTGCTCCTAGTCTCCAGTACTAAGGGCAGTTGCCCCCCCCCCCCCCTCTGACATCAACACTCCGTTCACAGCACATGGGAATAAATTTATCCTCTGGTCCAAATGCAACATGGGTCCTGGTCATGCCTCTGGCACCTACCCCCACCTTAGAGTTAGCCCCTTCTCCTTCCTGACTGTACTTGCCAATCTCTATAACATGATCCTCTCTACTGGCTTATACCCCGACCTGTGGAATACTTCCCATGTTCTCTTATTCCTCAAACTCAATAAACCCCCTTCCATCGACTCTTCCTATCATCCCATCTGCCCCACCACAGTCTTCAGTAAGGTTTTGGAATCCATCCTCTCCCTTTGTAAACATCAGCTCCTTAATCAACACCACCACGTCCTCCCCCTTACCCAGTGTAGCTTCCGACTCTCCTCCACTAAATACCAACTCCTGAACCTCATCCACCTTCATTTCCTCCAGCTTAAGTCCTGTCACTCCAACATTTTTGATTCCCTTGACCACCAAAATGCCTATGACCACATATGGCATCCCAGTCTCCTTTTTAAACTCCAAATGTAAGCGCTGCCTATCAATTTTGTCCATCTGGTCGCTTCCTTCCTCTCATGCCATCCTTCCTATGTCACACTCCACAACACCAACTCCCATGTCTTTTATCCCACTGCTCTCATCTACCAGGGCTCCATCGTCTCGCCTCTCCTATCTATCCTGTACACTGCCGATATGCCCAAGCCACCCCCACCTCTCCACATCACCCAATATGCTTGGATCTCTGCACCCACCCACTTTTAGAAGGCACTCCAAATTCACAAACGCCATGTGCTCTGCCTTGCCTTCTGTATCTGCCTTCCTTGTATGACCTCATCCCCTTCCCCCACATCCTCCTTTTGCTCCAACATCTGTGCATCCTTTACACTGTCCACAGGCTTGATCCCCCCCCCCCCCCCCCACCTCCCTGTTTCCTCATTCCTTTCCACTCCCGCATGTTGCTGCGCCTCTATCGCTGTATCGCTTCCACTCTCCGCTTCCACACCCTCCGACTCCTTCATCAGTGCACTTTCTAGCACCTCCCTCTCCAGGATGCTGAAATTCGCCGTGACATCTACTCTCCCTTCCAATTGTAACCTGGCCTTGTTTGCTCCCCCTCCCCAGGGCCCTCTTTTCCTCTCCCCTCCTTCTCCCAGAGCGGATTTTTCTCCTTCCCTCCCTGAGTACCGGCACCCCCTCCCCGACTGCTTCCCACCCACCCCTCTCTCCCCCATCTCTTCCCCTCTTCCCCTTGTTCCCTTCTCCCCCTATCCTCCCCTTCCTCCCTTCTTCCCTCCCCCCTCTCCAGCCCTCCTTCTTCCCTCCTCCCTTGTCTCTATGCCCCTCGTAGATCGTCTCTGTTGGCTCATCTTCATCAGGTATGTCAGTGTTGTGTTTGGTGCTGTTCTGCTGTGCGTCTAGAGCAGTGATTTTAATTGTGTACTAGACTTGCATATAGTGCTATTGTCATTGATTGTTATGTGCTATGATCTACTTTGTGCTATAATGTACTTTTGTGATCCAGTGTCTGGTTCTGTTTTGTGTGCGCAAATTTTTTACGGTTTTTATCTCCTTTATACAGTCGCCCCCTTTTTCTGTCTCTGCCATGATGTTCCATTTTTTATGTGTAAGTTCACCACATTCTCTCCTTTATGTAATTTTAAATGTGTTCTGTTGTATGATTAATGTCTTTCGGCTGAAGAGCAGCGCATATGCTGCTGCCAGCCTGCCCCACTGAAATACAATAAAGAAAAAAAAAAAAAACACAGTATACCAGATACACAACTGTAAATTTTGCTATCGAAATTGAGTTTTGATATTTATTTTTTACTTTTAAGAAAATGAAAGGCTAAGGAGAGCGTCGCAATCCCGTTAAACGGGAATCACAAAAAATTCACTTAACTCACTCTACTCAAATATGATTCAATACTGGAAATATTGATTACTTTTATTGCTGCAAAGGAAGAACGGTTAATCAAGATAAATGTCCTACATTTACATTTACTTTCATTTGTCAAAATTAATAGGTATTAAGATATTTATTACGACTCTGGGTCGTTATCATTTAGAACAATGGCGCTGATCTCTGTACCGAAGTTCACCTCTAAAGTTCGAGTAAAGACTTTAATTTTGCAGCATCATGGATATAGGATTTGGAACATATAACATTTCACCATATTTTTAATATTTGATTATATTTATACTAAATATTACATAAAACTTGTACGTTTCCATCCCTTGTCACAAATTGGCTTTTTACACTACACAGAAACAAAAGGGAAGAGTGCGAGTATTTTGCAAAAGAACAGAGATTGCAATTACATTCGCAGATCATATTAATTGCGTACACAGTCTTTGTTATTTCTCTGCGACAACATTTATTTCGATATGGCGTCAGTTTTCCCATATTTGCCAAGTTATTCAATATCACTTTTAACACTTTATGTGACGTACCGGCGATATGTGGCCCCCAGTGAGTGTGTAGCCAAATGTTTCCAATATTGGGTCTCACTCACTACCAGACCCGATCACTTCTCATGATTTTTAATGTCATCAGTCACACTGGTCAATGGCAAGCATAGTTTCAGACTATTCAAATTATTAAACAAGTAGAGCATTAACTTACACCTACAGTATTTTTGTAATGTATTTTCAGGTTTACAATTATTTTTGTCAGGTCTTGCGTTTGACTTGCTCTTTGCCGTGTGTCTGCCCATGAAGGCGAATAGATCGGAATAGCGTATGACCCGATAACAAAAGGCTTATACTGCCCCGGTCGTATGGGAAGAAACGTGTCGAAAATAACCCCTCCCGGAGTCATCAGACTGTTTACTTTCATGTGATATTTACTGTTTCTTTTCCAAATAATAAACATTTAAACATAATGACAATTATGATAGAACAGTATCTACATCAACAAAAAAGAAAAATAGTTCATGTAGCAGATGGTTATAGTGCAAATTATTTTAGAAATTTTTTCAAATTCGCTCGTTAAGAATGTCCACGACATGTTTTGTCCCTCAAGGTTCAAGTTCGTAACAAGTTATACTAATTTCACATATAACGCAGAAGTCTTTCTCAGTTTATATTGGCGAAATGTTTGACGTTTATGATTTCGTAGCAAATCAAGTTCATTTGACTTTACATTTATGAGCAAAATGTTCCACGTTTTCTCAATTACTTTCGTTAAGTGTTCATGTAGTTTGGTATTGAGAAAATACCTGTTAGTGTTCACATTACTGTTGCAAAGTTTTTTTACAAATATTGTACACCAAAGTCAGTTGAAGAAATTCGTTGACCGTCGCTACTGCAGTTGGAGACGGTGTCGACGAGTACTCATCGCTGGGCAGCGGCAGATGCCGGAACATGGTGCGCGGAAAGCAGGTTCGATGACCGGTGTATGACGTCAGAGAACAAGTACGCGTCGCCCGGCGCCGATCAGCTGAGCGGTCCAAAACTGCTACGCGCCTGCTCGCCACTCGTGCAACATGAAAAGTAACCACCGCACATTCGATTTTCACCAATAGTACCACAAAATACAGCCGGCCGACGTGGCCGTGCGGTTAAAGGCGCTGCAGTCTGGAACCGCAAGACCGCTACGGTCGCACGTTCGAATCCTGCCTCGGGCATGGATGTTTGTGATGTCCTTAGGTTAGTTAGGTTTAACTAGTTCTAAGTTCTAGGGGACTAATGGCCTTAGCAGTTGAGTCCCATAGTGCTCAGAGCCATTTGAACCACAAAATACAATGGCTGTAAGGGAAACGTTATTAGGCCATATACTCCACAGTCACACGTGTATTTGTGTCTGTAGTATGCTGGTCGATAACAGACAATAATGGTACTTCACTTGTGATTTTGGCTTTTTCAGATCACTCTTTTACTATAACGTAAGAAGTGATTCGTAACATGTGTTCACTATGATTTTCCTGTACGTCACTCTGGTAGGCGTCCATACAAGGTTTATCGTCGTGACACTTTCACACTGTTCCGCTAACACATGTGCCGCTGAAAGCGTTCACTTGTGAATTTAATTCGCGGTAGGCTGTTTCTTAACCACGTAGTTTCAACTACTATGTATAGGTTCACTGTCTTGCAGTAAGCACCACTGTTTTTTGCTCTGAACAGTTCAATGAAACTATAACAGCCGTATAGCACTATCCTTATTACAGTTCAGCCATATATGACGGACATTTACGTTTACTTTATTACTGCTCCTCTCTGGCACAGTTTATCAATGTTTTGGCTAGCTACATCACGTACGCTCTGTCTCACTCTTACTTTGTATAGTATTTGTACCGTGTGAGTACCTTCTCTCCTCATGTCACTGTCTGAGCTCCCGGAAAAGTATTTCACATTAAAGGTGCATTGAGCACATTTTGATCCTTTTCATTCAAAGTACATACATAAATACATATACAATCGATATTACATTTTTCGTCGGCTTTACCGACAAGTAATTGAATCAGTAATATGCTTTGTCTATTACAAAACTATTATGTCCTTTGCCATATCATCTTATTCACGAAGTGTCGGTCATTTGGCCACTCTCATATCGTGACTTCAGTAAATTTTGTACATAATATTATCATTCAACACAGAATCATTCGCTTAACGTAGATTGCACGTGAAAGTGCATCACAAGTACTTCTATCTGGTGTTCGCTCTAAATCTATCGAGCTGTACTGTAGCTGAAATGAGAAATACGAACGGTCCCGTCCAGAGAATGGGCATTATCAAAAATTTAATGGGACAAATTTTTGGGCGCACGCACTGTAATCAGTGTTAGTAAGTCATTTATGGACACGTACGTCCCATTCATTTGCTAATATGTTAGTTCATGTACAAATGCGATGCTCGCATTCGGTTCAATCCATTCAAAAATACACATGCTTACACACCAAACAAGACAAGAAATTTGATGCACAAAAATGAACAAAGCACCCATAAATCACAAACCCACATACTCAAACTAAACTAAACGTGTTCAAAGTATGCTTACTTATCAAGTACGAATATATTTACAGTTTTCAGGAATGTCATTGATTTGTCCAATGAAAGGTTTTCTAGTCTCACGGTATGCTAAGAAATAGGACCATTCATTAGTTATATCCACAATTATTAGTTGCCACTTTTTATTTATTTACTTAAACTAGATGCTTTTGGATGATTTCTCAGCGTAACTAATTCTCCAATCCCATATGAATGCACTCGTTTCAAATTGTTGTCAAACTTTCTTTCCGAATGTTTGCCTGTTGTCGCAACGACCCTAAAAACCTGTCCCAGCATCTCCTCTTTTGTCACTACGCTTGGTATAATGGGAAGAGGCTGTAACCTTTCTTTACCAGGAGGATTAGTCAGATGGACTTCCGCCAGCGAGTATACGGTTGACTCAGGTGGTAGGTTGTTATGAATGTTTTCGAGCAACAGGATGTAATCTACCCACTTGGTCTGTTGGTTGGCTTCGTAAGTCCGTATAAATCTATTTAGATTGTGAAAGCATCTCTCGACCGGGTTGGCCCCGGGATTAAAATATGACAAGTGTATATTTTATACCTTGATCTTGTACGATTTGTTTCCACGGTCTGCTTTTGAAGTAAACTGCATTGTCAATTAGCAAGGAATATGGTTTTCGTAGATTGGGAATAATATCATTTGCTAACTTCTTGCCGGCCGCGGTGGCCGAACGGTTCTAGGCACTTCAGTCCGAAACCGCGCGACTGCTACGGTCGCAGGTTCGAATCCTGCCTCGGGCATGGATGTGTGTGATGTCTTTAGGTTGGTTAGGTTTAAGTATTTGTTCTAGGGGACTGATTACCTCTGATGTTAAGTCCAGTACTGCTCGGATCCATTTGAACCATTTTTTTGCTAACTTCCTCACTATAGTAGTAGAAGTGGAACATCTTCATGGGTTAAGCTTTAAGTACTTTGTAGAGATGTCAAATACAGCTACAACTTACTTCACGCCTCGCTTGCGATGATTAATGGGCCTGTGACGTCGACCGCTGCCATTTGCAGTTGTTCAGTTGGCACTAATGGATGAAGTACGCTCCTTGTGCTACGCGTTGTTGACTTAATTTTCTGACATATAAGGCAAGTTCTCAGCATTTGCTTCACTTTTCTGTAAAGGCTGGGGAAATAGCAATACTTTGCTATTAAATCGGCGCACTTCTTGGCTCGAAAATGTCCCCACTGTACCAGGCGAGATTATTAATAAATCCTGCTGGGATGCAAATACACCAATGCTCTGATTGTTCACTCTTTCTATGTTATAATAGGTCATTGCGTAGTATATACACCCTATTGTATTGCCCTTCATTGTTGCCTTCTAACGAGTTAATTATGTTTCCACGCACTGCTTTCTCGCTGAAGTTCCTGGATGATACGGCACATACGCAGGTATGTTGGCCTCCTAGCAAGATCTCTCAATAAGGTAGTCTTAAACTCACTCTATTGTTCCACTACATTGACGAATTCTGGAAAACCTCGCATTAAACGAGACAACGCATCTGCGACGACATTGTCTGAGTTTTTTCACGTGCCTTATTTTTTGGTTATAATCTTGCACCCACCGGGTAGCCTTTTTTGTGATAGCCTGCATGTTAAGACGTAGCTCAGTTCCTGATGATCGCAAAATACAATAATATTTGTGCAATACACATAGTAATGATACTTCCTAAGAGCCCACACCATGGCAAGTGCTTCGAACTCCGTAGCTGCGTACGATCTCTCGCAAGCACTAAGTACACGACTCGCGAATCCTATCAATTTTATTTCTGTCAGTTGCCCCATGTTTGCTGTCTGGAATAGACAGGCTCCAAGTCCAGAGGGGGAAGCATCCGTCGCCCGGGAGAGATCCAGAGATATATTAGGGTGGTGTAGATTGTCCGCAGTAATCAGAGCCTGTTTTATCTGATCATATGATCTCCAGCACTCCTGTGTCAGTATCCACAATCTATTTTTCCTTAATAGGTTCAGTAAGTCCTCGTTGTTCAGTAACTGACCAGGAATGAAACGTCTATAAAATATCATCCCTAAGAAAGTCTTTAACTGTGTTTTGGATGCTGGATATTGCATTTCCTCTATCGCACGGAGTTTCTTAGGGTTCGATAATATCCCTACAGGTTTAAGACTCAAAACAAGAATTTGGATTTTAAGTCAGAAGGCCACGTCCTAAAACATTTATCTAAATTACGCTGAAGGCCCAATCAATCTCAAAAAAATGGTTCAAATGGCTCTGAGCACTATGGGATTTAACTTCTAAGGTCATCAGTCCCCTAGAACTTAGAAGTACTTAAACCTATGTAACCTAAGGACATCACATACATCCATGCCCGAGGCAGGATTCGAACCGACGGCCGTAGCGGTCACGCGGTTCTAGACTGTAGCGCCTAGAACCGCTCGGCCACCGCGGCCCGCAAATAATCTTACCCCTTAAGGGCAAAACAACTTTAGTTTAAAATCAGCGCCGGCCGGAGTGGCCGAGCGGTTAAAGGCGCTACAGTCTGGAACCGCCCGACCGGTACGGTCGCAGGTTCGAGTCCTGCCTCGGGCATGGATGTGTGTGATGTCCTTAGGTTAGTTAGGTTTA
Organism: Schistocerca serialis cubense; assembly: GCF_023864345.2. NCBI lineage: Eukaryota > Metazoa > Arthropoda > Insecta > Orthoptera > Acrididae > Schistocerca > Schistocerca serialis. The sequence goes on along the minus strand of NC_064639.1, from coordinate 88,249,479 downwards.
AGTAGTTCTAAGTTCTAGGGGACTTATGACCACAGCAGTTGAGTCCCATAGTGCTCAGAGCCATTTGAACCATTTTTTTAAAATCAGCTAGAAGCCATACATAAATAAACAATAAGGACAAATAAAAAAAGGCAGCACGTCAAACGGTGCTCAGAAGTTCCCAAGGGTCGGCCTGGAATTCAAACACCAACACTCGCTTAGGCGAGACAGGCAGTCGGTCCAACAATTGTCAATCCGACGGCAACCCAACCAACAGACAGTCAACGGAACAAGCGACAGGATAACTTCCGCTCCACCAGACCTGCCACAACAGGGAGTTCAATGGAACAACGCAGAAGGTATCGGCGCCCACTACGAATTACACATTCAGCTGTCAAACTACACACCGTGCTGGACAGCCTCAACACGACGAGGAAAATACACTGCCTGAATTTACGTCAACGTCCAGGGCAGGTAACGGGTACGTTAACGGCCACAAGGCAGAAGATTCCGCTGGTGCACTTCATTTCCAAAATAATCAAGTTAAACTCCACAGGACGGCAGCTAGAACTTCGCCAATTTGAAAACACAGGTTGCTGCTCATGGGAATGTCCCAACAGCCCACAACGAAATTCAGACGACACAGTGTGAACAGTTGGGGCTGGCTGGTAAATTAAGTAAAGACTCAACTTTCGTGTCCGGGATCGGTGAGCCACGGACCTCGTAGCAATGGGAACAGCCCCTCACACTCCGACCGCGCGTGGACGCTGTCAATGGGCCCGGCCAGACACGCGCCACGGAGACTTCCTCGCTGCTCCACGACAACCGGCCAACTGCACGCACACGGCACAGTCGGAAACTATAAGCGCGAGGCCAAAGATAGTAGAAGGGTGCGAATATCGAGACACGCTGCTGCTGCCACTCGCGGAGAGACAGGATGACAGCATAATCGCGATAACCGCGGGAGACTAATCACAGAATAGCAACCACGGTTTAATGCAAAGCATAACACGAGCCAGCCACGGCTCAGCATTAGTATTTGACATTTGCCTTCGTGCCCGCCGGTTTGGCGGCTCTGGGCGTTGTCAACGATCGTTGGCATTGTGCATGTTTTTCTGTGAGAAGATGTGGTTCAAATGGCTCTGAGCACTATGGGACTTAACAGCTATGGTCATCAGTCCCCTAGAACTTAGAACTACTTAAACCTAACTAACCTAAGGACATCACACAACACCCAGGCCTCACGAGGCAGAGAAAGTCCCTGACCCCGCCGGGAATCGAACCCGGGAACCCGGGCGTGGGAAGCGAGAACGCTACCGCACGACCACGAGCTGCGGCCTGTGAAGATGTGGTTACCCCTCCTTCCCCTCTCCTTTTACGATTGTATTGTTCACTGCTATGTTTACTCGGTGAGTAAGTAGATCGTGAATATTGGTTTCCTCGCGCATAGTCCGGATGAAAAAACTGTTACTTGCTTGCTGGTTATGCTAAGCCTGCCTTTTATTGTACACTTCGCCATTTGAAAAGTCATTATTCTTCGCGAACCCTTTGTTTCAGTGGCTGCTACTATTCGACTGTCGTGATTCATTGTTGTTTTGGTTGCTCCCCGCATTGCCATATTCGTTTTGGCGTGCATCTTCTTGGATTAAATCCAAGGAATCTAATGTTGACATAAATTGTTCTATGTCCGTGTCTGAGACACGCACGAGATTTTTCTCGAGTGGCAATGGATCGTTTTCCTTCAAGAATTCTCAATACATATCTTGTCAACAACGGTTCATTCGAATAGCGCGTCTTATTAAGATATTTCTCCAAATACACTCCTGGAAATGGAAAAAAGAACACATTGACACCGGTGTGTCAGACCCACCATACTTGCTCCGGACACTGCGAGAGGGCTGTACAAGCAATGATCACACGCACGGCACAGCGGACACACCAGGAACCGCGGTGTTGGCCGTCGAATGGCGCTAGCTGCGCAGCATTTGTGCACCGCCGCCGTCAGTGTCAGCCAGTTTGCCGTGGCATACGGAGCTCCATCGCAGTCTTTAACACTGGTAGCATGCCGCGACAGCGTGGACGTGAACCGTATGTGCAGTTGACGGACTTTGAGCGAGGGCATATAGTGGGCATGCGGGAGGCCGGGTGGACGTACCGCCGAATTGCTCAACACGTGGAGCGTGAGGTCTCCACAGTACATCGATGTTGTCGCCAGTGGTCGGCGGAAGGTGCACGTGCCCGTCGACCTGGGACCGGACCGCAGCCACGCACGGATGCACGCCAAGACCGTAGGATCCTACGCAGTGCCGTAGGGGACCGCACCGCCACTTCCCAGCAAATTAGGGACACTGTTGCTCCTGCGGTACCGGCGAGGACAATTCGCAACCGTCTCCATGAAGCTGGGCTACGGTCCCACACACCGTTAGGCCGTCTTCCGCTCACTCCCCAACATCGTGCAGCCCGCCTCCAGTGGTGTCGCGACAGGCGTGAATGGAGGGATGAATGGAGACGTGTCGTCTTCAGCGATGAGAGTCGCTTCTGCCTTGGTGCCAATGATGGTCGTATGCGTGTTTGGCGCCGTGCAGGTGAGCGCCACAATCAGGACTGCATACGACCGAGGCACACAGGGCCAACACCCGGCATCATGGTGTGGGGAGCGATTTCCTACACTGGCCGTACACCACTGGTGATCGTCGAGGGGACACTGAATAGTGCACGGTACATCCAAACCGTCATCGAACCCATCGTTCTACCATTCCTAGACCGGCAAGGGAACTTGCTGTTCCAACAGGACAATGCACGTCCGCATGTATCCCGTGCCACCCAACGTGCTCTAGAAGGTGTAAGTCAACTACCCTGGCCAGCAAGATCTCCGGATCTGTCCCCCATTGAGCATGTTTCGGACTGGATGAAGCGTCGTCTCACGCGGTCTGCACGTCCAGCACGAACGCTGGTCCAACTGAGGCGCCAGGTGGAAATGGCATGGCAAGCCGTTCCACAGGACTACATCCAGCATCTCTACGATCGTCTCCATGGGAGAATAGCAGCCTGCATTGCTGCGAAAGGTGGATATACACTGTACTAGTGCCGACATTGTGCATGCTCTGTTGCCTGTGTCTATAGCCTGTGGTTCTGTCAGTGTGATCATGTGATGTATCTGACCCCAGGAATGTGTCAATAAAGTTTCCCCTTCCTGGGACAATGAATTCACGGTGTTCTTATTTCAATTTCCAGGAGTGTACTTTCTTAAACTCCCCTGGCGGGAATTGAGCGGTTACGGGCTGTAGACCTGTTTTCTTAAACGTTCTTGTAGAAATCGGGACCAGAACGTTGCAAGAAATTTTGTTTCAAAATCAGAAAACGACTCGCACTGTTCGGCCGTTTCTAATGCCCACAGCGCTGCATTTCCTGTTATAAAGGATGTGACAAACTGAATCTTTCGCCTCTCTGTCCATGAGCGAGGCAAAACGTTTTTAAGACTTTTTACAAATATAATAGGATGTACAACCTTTTTCTAATCACTGTATATCAGAAACTGTCTATGCTTTATTACCGAATCCTCTAGTTTTACTTGGGCAAGAGTTGGTAATACGCCTCAATCCGAGGCATCAACAATGCCTGTGAAAGTCGGTGGCTGACTCTCAGTGGCAAATTTCTCGTCATAGTGGATATAAACTGGAAAGTGGCTGTATTGCCTCTTTTGCTCCGACGTACTGCAATATACGCCCTGTAACTGGCCCACTGCATCAGAAATACGCTCGCCAATATGTAGGTCTAAGTTTTGTGATCTTCGAGCACAATATGGGCATTGTTTAGGTTATATATTATATCGTCAAGTTCAATGATTTTTTTCCAGAACATGTTAGTTCTGTTCCACAAGTTCTTGTTTTATCACATTCATCACTTGCAATAAATGTAGATGTGAGATGATAGCCTTATCTCGTTCTTCTAAAAGGTCGTTTAATTTCGGAAGGCTTCTCTCTTACTTCAAGAGTTTTGCCTTGTACGCTTTACGTTTCCTCACGTTGGCAACGTTCTGATTGCTACACGTCTTTTACCTGACTTAAAAGTGGTTATTCGCGTTGTCTGTCCCATATATCTAATTGTGAGAAAATCAGGATTAGGACCTGCATCATCAGCTGATGCTGTGACATCAGTTTTCGATTTTGGCCTAATGTCATGAACATGTGTGCTCACTTGAGATTGTTCAGTATTTTCAGTAAAATCGTGAAATTTTGCTCCCTGTTCTGGTTCCTTTTGAGGAATTTGCGAACGGGTACTCTCCGATGGCTCAGTTATGTGAAGCTTGTGGACATTATCGTCCACTTCCGTATCAGATAGAGCCGCACTCTCGGTACGTTTCTCTCTATGTGGCCTAACCATGTTTATTCAATGGCAATATACACAAGCCACACAAAAAACACAGGAAATGTAACACACACCTTACGTGCAATTGTCTCACAATATCCTAAAAAAAGAAAGATACAACTATTAGAAATTTCTGCTTAAATTCACTTTCTTTTAGTTATGTAAGACTATCATCAAGTAAAATTCTTTCAGAGTGACTCAAAACGTGACTCTGTACTCGAACTGAGCTAGTACACCTATAAAGAACTTTCTACAACTGGAATGCAAGTTTTCCGGTACTTAATCGTTAATTGTCAAAAACACCGCAAAATTATCTTGTGATCTATGCTCTGAAGATGTCTTTGTGCACACCTTACTTTAAATTGCTTTAAAATAAATCTAGCAAGCAAATTCGTATGAAATTGGCACTGCACTAAACTATCTACGTTAGACACTCAAATTGAACACTATCATTCACTGCTTTTATTAAATGAATCATTTGATTTCACTGCAAAAATATCCAAGTGTAAATTCATTAAAAAATGTAGACAAAATTTTTCACTGTGCAGAGTGCCTGGGCCCTGCTCATTTATGTCTTGTCATCCACCAACCAGCAGCACTTGTATCTCCACTCTTACCATTAGTAGTTTTTGGTTTATTGTTCTGGCTATTTGTATTTTTCTCCAGGCTGCAGCCCAAGGATCAGTTCCTGCAGCCACTTCTTACACATGGATAGGCCGGTTGTAGGATTTTGATGAAAGTGGTAGATGAACCAGTTCATTTTTACAACGTTAAAATATGTACCACATGGAATTTCTACATACACAAAATATACATTTACAGCTAAGGTTTAGTTTGAGATTCTGAGTTTAACGAAAATGTAAATACTGCCATGCATCTGTTTGCACATCTGTTCGGTTATTTTATGCAAGTGATTCGAGCTGCACGCTTTGGACTCCAGTTGTGGTGGTGCTTTATGTACCTCCACAACTGGTGTATTCTTATAAATCGATGGTTTGTGTCCCGCACGTTGGGCGCCATTGTGGTGGTTCTTTATGTATTGGTATTTATATGTTACGAAAAGTTTGAGTCAGTGTTACTCGGTTTGCTTCACAACCGGAAAATTATTTACGGCAGTGACTCAGTTGTGGTACTTTTCGAAGTTAGTTTGCCCGTCACGATGGTTTTATATTAAGACACCATCAAGACACAAATTTCCAGTTATTTAACTGTAAATTTTGCTGTTGAAATTCATTACTGTTAATTAAGTAAATGCAGAACTAAGGAGATTCTCGCAGTTTCGTTAAGCGGGGACCAATAAATCCCTGAACTCGCTATACTCAAATATGATTCAGTTATGGAAATATTGATTAGTTTTATTGTTGGAAGGAAATAACCGTTAATCGAGAGAAATCTCCTCCATTTACATTTATTTTTATTTGTCAAAATTAGCAAATATTAAGATATTTATTACGAGTATGGGCCGTTATCATTTAGAACAATGGCGCTGACCACTGCAGCAATGTTCACCTATAAAATTTGCTTAAAGATATTAATTTTGCAGCTTCATGAGTATAGGAGCTGACACATCTAAAATTTTACCACATTTGTAAGTAATATTAGATTACATTTAGGCTAAATATCACATCCAACTTACACGATTTCGTGCCTTGTTACAAAATGGCTTCTTCTACTACGCAGAAACAAAAGGGAAGAGTGTGCGATGCTTTTGCAAAAGAACAGAGACTGCAATTGCATTAGCAGATCATATTAATTGTATACACAGTCTTTATTATTTTTCTGCGATAATATTTATTTCGTTACGACGCCAGTTTTGGTATATTTGCGAAGTTACACAATATCATTTTTATCATGTTATGTGACGAGTGGCTCAGTGGTTAACGTAACTGTCTAGTAAGCAGTAGATCCCGGCTTCGAACACCAATTCCACAACTATTTTCACTCGTTGCCGCTAATTCCGCGTAAAGCCCTGATGCAGCCGACAGCTCTAGTGTCTTGCTTTTCCTTCCTCCCCCTTGCGCCTTTCATTGGCATATGACGTATTGATTGTGCCTTGCCGCTGATGTGGTACACATATGAGCAAAATCTCTTTGGATTTTCTGCCAGATTTGAGACAGTTTCATTGTGGAAGGTGTTCTAAAGCATCTCGCAATGAACTCTGTGATGTTTGGAGATTCAGTGCAATATCACCAAACTTCGTGATTTTGTGGTCTTTTAAATTTGACTTGCTTTTTTCGTTGCTTCTCCAACAGTCTGCTGACCTCTTTCATGTACGAAGGGGGACTATGAAGATCCGCTACTAATCTATTCGGTAGAAATCTCTCATTTGGTTGACATACTATGTCTTTGAATTTAAATCATATCTGGTCTACTCTTACGTAATTACTTGGTAAGAAATTGAGACCGTCTGTTAGTCAGACGTCAATTTTTGTGTGTCTCTGAATAGATTTTTATGTCTTTTTCAAAAGATATAGTTTGTGTTTACTTTTGGTGGATTTGGATGTTGTGGTGGTCAGTCTCTGTACTATGTTCTTCGGGTAACTTGTCCCTGTATGTATCATGATGCTAAGAGATGAAGTATGTTTTCGCAACCAGTTACATTTCGAATAGGCTCCTGAACTAACTGTACAAAATAATTTTCTGAGAAAGCATTTAGTAAAATTTCTGACGACGTTTTATACCTACCAGCGCCTTTGACTACGTAGTAGATGTTAGATTAAAGTCACCATAAACTGTAATCGTATGAGTTGGGTACGTATTTGAGATAACACTTAAGTTTTCTTTGAACTGTTTAGAAACTGAATTATCGGAATTTGAGGATCGATAAATGGAACCAATCATTAACTAATTCATTGTCAAGTATACCCATACCAACTCACAGGAACTGCCTACTTCAGTTTCACTACAAAATCAACTTCATCTAACAGTAACAAATACGCTACCACCAAGTGTACTTGATCTTTCGTTTCTGGACACCGTTAGGTCATTTGTGAACTTATGGATGGCTTTAGCCAGCTTTGAGCTTCAGTGCTTTCAGTTAGCGCCTGGAGCTCTGGTTGCTTCTCAACTTTGCTATGAGAATTTACAACACTTCCTGTTTCTACCCTCTTCGTTTTCGTTCTGCACCCTTTGAAACGGAAACTCTTTCTGCATCTTCCTGATATCCTTTAAACTGAGAAAGTGCACAGTCCATTCCACGCATCCTCCGCTAACCGTGTAGTCGCCTTCTGCTTACAGCGGACTCCTGACCTATTAAGTAAGAACAGACACCCCGCCTCCCTACGGCGCAAGTCGATAAATCTGCAGCCTACACGATCACATAGCGGCCTGAGTCTGTGCTTGAGGCTCTCCTTTTGTTCTGTACCAAAGGTCCGCAATCGACCCTCTCGCCGATGCTACATTTGGTGAGTCATGCCGTCACCTCTCAAGCAAGGCTGGTCATTTTTACCATTTCAGCTAGAAATCTCTTCTGATCTAAAGTGACACGCACAGATAGTACGACGTGAAGGACTCGTTCCAGACCTGGAATCATTCCTCCGGGTGTGCACACAGAGCGCCACACTGGATTTCTTCCCCTCTTTGGTACCCATGTCCCTAAGGGGTCACATTGCTCGTCTTTCATTGGAGCACCCAGTTACTATCCCAGATGTTCACGCAAATTAAGTGATAATGAGGATACTGTCATGCAACAAAAAACGTCTTGAATGAAAATTTCACTGTGCAGCGGAGTGTGCGCTAATATGAAACTTCCTTGCAGATTAAAACTGTGTGCCCGACCGAGACTCGAACTCGGGACATTTGTCTTTCACGGGTAAGTGCTCCATCAATTTTTTTGTGAGATGTAACCACCTGCGTTCATAGATCAATGAATTTAGTCTTCCGTGAGATGCTTCGATCCTAATTTAAACGTGTATTAGTTCACGTTAAACAGTAGATTTGATCGCGATCCCTTGTCTGTGTTTACAGCACGTGACGCCACAGTAAGTTCAACTTCTCACTGAATGGAAAATATGACGCAATTTAAGAGACTTTCTGGTCTCATACGGATATGATTTTATGTATATAGACTGAAGCAGCGAGTGAAAGTTTGTACCAAGAACGGGAATCGAACTCGGGTCTCCTGCTAACTAGGCGGACAGGTGCTCTACCATCTTTTTTTACAAAAATAAAATGGAAACCAAAAGCTGATAACAGTATAAACTGAACCTGAGTCCGGAATTGGTACTCCGTGCACTTTACCACTTTCTTATTTTATTTATTTATAATTGAAAAAAGAGGTTTTGTTCGTTTTATGGTAAAAACGATTGCTGTATTTATTTTACGTCTTGTATACGGAAACGGAACAATAAATTAAAAACAAATGCATCGCCCGGAAATCTAGCCCGGGATGCCGACCAAGTTTTTTGTGAGTAGCACAGTCAGGGGCAGACGGGAGGAGGCCAGACGTGTAGGGGTCGAATTCCGAGGCCTAGCCACGATGTCTCTCTCCCCGCATACCACTTAAGCGCACCGCCACACTTTTTTATTTGTTTAATTTTGTTTTATGTTTTTAATATAAGAATCAACAAAAAAAGTCATACGCCAAAAATTATGCCGATGATGCGAACTAAAAAGGGTCATGTTGCCCGCTGGGATCGCCTTACCGAAGCGGGCGGCCAGTAAGAGGCGGTCGAAATTGCAATGGACATCCCCAGTCACCAACCGCCGGAGCGTCCGGGACCGCTTCACATAGTCAAACTGTTTCTATTACCGTAGGGGAATCCGGGAAACATCACGTTTGTAAGTCAATTTCTTCTCACACCCGACACACCCCAGCTGGGCGTTCGGTCCATGAATCACGATCCCAAATAGTTGGCAAAAAGGTTCCAGTATTCCGTTCTGTTCGTTAAGACCAGGGACTTGTCGATCATGTATTGCCACAAATCGAGGACTTCCTTTTCGCCGTCACGGTACATGTAGTGTATCGCTATTCCTTATATCCAACTGACCGCATTCATCCGGGTCATCGGGAAATAGCGTCGGGGTGAAAGAGGTCCAGGGGCACAATCGAAACATTGGGGCGGCGTAGCAAGAAAACCAGTATCCGGCGGATCAGTTTCCAGCACTCGTGTGCGGGGCCACAGTTCAGTCTTTGTTCGTCAGTGTCTACCATCGCGCAAAGGGGGGCACATAGGGTCGTCAGGTAGGTTATGGTATGTAGCCTTCGTCGGGTTGGAAATTTTTCGTTAGTGACCACATACCACGTCGAACGCACTAAAGTTGACAGGAAAGTTGGCTCGCCAAACCCGCGTCCAGTCGACCGTGGGATGGCGTCGTACAATGTCGGTAGACGGATTCCAGCGCTGGAGAACACTGCCGGGTTCCGTGTCTCCGGTGTAGCTGTGCTCCACGAAAAAATCCTAATATGTGATAGCGAGGGCGATAAATGTCCAACAGGTCCCGGTGGCAAAGCGTGTGTGGGGCCATCTCTGTTATCAGGATGCCAGGGAGACAGTTGGTCAAAACCAGGGCCGTTGCACTGAGCGAAGGTACAGCGTCAACGCTCTGTGTTTGACGTGAGTGAGTCCAACACCTCCTCCGTGGATGGGTAAAGTAAGAGTAACAAAACGGATCTTAAAAACGGCACCAGCGTTCACGACGTGTCCAAACACTGCCTGTGTCCTGGAAGCCATCGTGGGCGTAATGGTTAAGGTGAGAAGCCAAGTACACATTGACGTACTGAGCGCGTTGAAAAATGTACAACGATCTGCATTTGTTTAGGCGAGCCTCTATGCGGAGTCGTCGTAAGACTTTACGATACGCAAAGGCCGCCGTACGTTGTATTTTTCGGTGGAGCGATATCCCTAAATATTTGAGCATTGGGAGCTTTGTAGAGGGTACATCCAGTTCTGCAGGCATGCCTCATCCCACCTCCACGTAGAGTGGTTTCCAGAGGTTGATCACGCTGCCTGCCACCGCCTCATAGTGTCGGAGCGAGGAAAGGGCCGTTTGTATTTCGTCATCAATCCGTGCTAAGAACCTCATATCATCGGCGTGTGCATCACATTGAAAGGTCCCGGAGCGGAGGCTAAGTCTCTCCAAGCGTCTCCGCAGTCTGTGAAGAGCTGGATCGACGACAGTAGCGAATAACATGGCAGAAAGAGGACTACCCTGTCTGACGGACCTGTTGACACGGAAGGGGGAGGACCGATAGCCGTTTGACATAATCCTCGTGACTGCCCCACGGATCAAACTAAGCACAACATATGTCGTCATACGCGGGATACCGATGTGTTTCATAACTGCACGCGGAAAACCATGTTCGACGCGATCGAAAGCATGGTCAAAATCCAGTGCAACAAGATCCAGTGCAGAAAGAGCGCCGTGGAGGCGGCAAGTTGCCATGAGTGCCACAACGTCTCTATAGGTGCTTAATGTCCAAAACACATTAATGTTGCCTCCGAGGTAGGTCTGGCCAGTGTGAATGGCCGCCATTACCGTAGATTTAGGCCTGTCACGAAGGATGCGTGTCAACAGCTTGTAGTCGGTGTTTAGCACTATCAGTGGGCAAAAATCAAGTGCACGACAGCCTCCTCCACGTTTGGCCACGGGAATCAAAAGACCCTCAGTGAATTCAGATAGTGCCTGAAAATCTGGGTTCAGGAGTTCTCTGTAATCCTGACCCACGTAGGACCCATAAGATCAAAAAGCCTTTTTTAAACTTTATGAGGGAGTCCGTCAGGGCCAGGCGTTTCGTTGGGAGCACTGCGCTACATAGCCTCTCGTAGTTCTTCCAAAGTCACTTTCGGCAAGAGCGTATCACCATCTTGTGGATTCCGAGACACGGGTAGGTCAGATAGGACTTCCCTGATTCCTACATCCATGTTGTATTCTCAGAAATGTTTCAAATGGCACTAAGCAGTATGGGGCTTAACATTTGAGGTCATCAGTCCCCTGGACTTAGAACTACTTAAACCCTAACTAACCTAAGGACATCACACACATCCATGTCAGAGGTAGGATTCGAACCTGCGACCGCAGCAGCGGCACGGTTCCAGACTGAAGCACCTAGAATCGCTCGGCCACAACGACCAGCTTTGTACTGTCGCTCGTAGAGTAGTGTATATGACTCTGTGAACTCTCGGACGATTTCCATTTGCGTTTCAGCTCGTCGTCCATCCTCCGTCTCGACCTGAATTGCAGCCCATTATCAGATCAATGTGTTAGTTAACGATAGCCACAACATGAGCCAAGCCACTGAGGGTCAGCATCGGTTGTGATGGACAGCATGTGTGCATTATACGGATACTTTGCGTGAGCGTTCATATTGAGGAACCACACTCATCGCAAAGACGGGATGGATGCGATCTCAGGGGAGATTGGAGTGCAGGCCCGGGGGGCGAAAGATTATGAAGCTTTGCTTTGATGTTATCACTGATCCCCAACCGGTACACATGTCAGTGAGGTAGTGCCTTCACGACGTAAGTGCCCCATGTCCCTGGTACAGCAAGCTCAACACCCTCCCAGAATGACCACGTAATGTGCATATATCTCACTGTCCAAATTATGACATAATTGATGGCTGAGAACCCATGAGGAAAATGTTTCTAGGAGCTGAACACATTCGCCAACTGGCAAGTGAGATAAGTTGACCAGCCATATGTCACCCAGTGCCATGCATCGCATAGCAGAGCGCAACGAATGGCTGTATTGGGGAAACTGTGCAAGGTATGTTGCCACTCTGTATTGATGTGGAAGCAGATCACTTCCTGAAAATAGAGGTCCGGGCCATTGGTAGACGTGACAATGAGTCGGCATTGGAACGTTGTGCTATGGGCTCTTACCGGATGGTTTCATTGCAAGCACTCAGAAACGATGCCCAGGCGCTAGAGGCGTTGGACTATCCACTCTGGAGGCTGGATCGTGGCCCAAATAATGCCACTAATGGCTTTTGATACATAATTATAGAGAACAGTTTCCTAAAACGCTAACATGAAACTTTTTAGAGGTAAATACTATCGCCAGTACCCCCTTTTCGATCTGAGAATAGTTTCGCTGTGTAGCCGTCAATGTGTTAGATGATTATGTTATTCGCTCTTTGGAGCCATCCTATGTCCTGCATGACAGCATCAATGCCATAGCTGGGTGCGTCGACTGCCACAACCAAGTACCAAGTAGCGAACTTCAGCAACGTTCTCAGTTGGAAGCAGTGGTCCCGTTTTAAGGCACAAGTATTCTATGCAGATGATTGAGGGGTTGTGTAATGTGGGCTGTGCTGTGTAAGAACTTGCAACAATAGTTGATTCCGCCCCAAAACACCTTAATTCAGTTACGTTTAAGTATTTAAGAGATCCTCTTCAGTTATACTAATGATTTATTGAATCCACGTCTAGTTTGTGGTTGCCGGGTATATAAAACTGTCACATACAAAGGGGGGGGGGGGGGAGGGTTATTCCATGTCTATTCACCGTTGTCTTCCTGCTCGACCATCACGGATTTCGGTGAAATTTTCTGTGAACATTTGGATCTATGCCAAATGGACATTGTAAAATTTAATGTTCGTAGAAGCATTAGTGGCCGAGATACTTTTTTGATTCCATGCGCGGCTTCGCGAGGAGCGGGCGTGAATTTCTGGAGACTTTGAGCTGTTGTGTCCCGGGCAATGTTCGTTGAAAGAAATGAAATTTGACCATCTTGTACAAATTTATGCGTTCTATTAATAATAACAACGAAGAAAGTTTTGTGAAGGATATTCAGCCAGAGAAGTTCAGGCAATATCGCCCAAAGCATCAGCGTCCGAAAAAATTTAAAAAATTTGGCGTTTTATATCTCAGAGCATAAATGTAGGACGAACGTGAAACTTGGCATGTAGTAACCTAGAAAAACATTGTTTTCAAATACGAAGTTTCATTTACGTACCACTTTAGAACACTGATTAAATGAAGTACAAATTTGCAGATTTTGTAAAATGCTCAAACTTCGGTATTTTCGACCTGATTTTGCAAAAATTTGTGTTCTACAAAAATCGAAACTAGGTTCATTAGAAAGACCATGGTTTAAACTGCAAAAGAAATTGTATTTGATTACCTAAAACATGATAACAGTGCTAGATAATTTGAATGGAAACTGGGAACGAAAATCGCAGCACGAAAAAATGTAAACTTCAGATTCTTATGCCTCGTACAGTAGACACATATTGAACATGAAACTTAATACACAGTAGCTCGGTAGCACAAAGATGCGGAATAAAAAATGTCATTCGCCCACCATTTTCCAGTAATCCAAATATTCGTCGAAAAAAGGATGATTTTGTGAAAAGATGAAAATAGGGTGTTCTATCAAAGCTTCAAAAGCAGTCACATTTGAAACAAAGTATCTTAACGCCCCCTCCCAGACCAGTCGGTTTAATTTACGAGATGGCCTAATAATACTGCTTAAGTTACGGGAAGGAAAGCGGAAAAATTGCGTTGTGAGTAAAGTTTTAACTTTGGCTTCTTATATCTCGCAGATTAAAGTCGTTAAAATGATGGAACGTTGTCCACAACTTAGCAACATAGGGTTTCCCAATAAAAGATGGCATTCATATACTGCTTTCCAAATTTCTGCAAAATAATTTCAAACTTGATGTTTCAAAAGTTAAAAAAATAGATCACATTCAATTAGCTTTTAGAAATTTGTTTTCCGTAACGGTTTACAAACTTATCACTGTTGGAAAGAGCATCTAAAAAAACCACGTTCGATTTTTCAGTGTGCGATAGTAGTAACTGAATATTGTGATTAGTGGCACTCAGGCGCCATCTCTGAACAAACTGATAATTGTGAGTGAAGTTGCTTACTGCCTCACGGATCCCAAGGTAGTTCACTTTAGCTGAAACACATTCAAGCAACTTCCGCACCGTGTCTGGAAAATTTAGAGCGTGTCCGAAAGATCTTCTGACGGCATTACTCTACATGAAACTTCATATATCTACATCTACATACACACATTCCACAAGCCAACATACGGTGCGTGGCCGAGGTCACCCTGTACCACAACTAGTCCCTGTTCGAGTTGCATATAAAGCAGTGGAAAAACGACTGTCTATATGCCTCCGTATGAGACCTAATTTTTCATATCTTATCTTCATTGTCTCTACGCGAAATATATGTTGGCGGCAGTAGAATCGTTCTGCCGTCAGCTTCAAATGCTGGTTAAACTTTCTTAGTAGTGCATTTCGAAATGAATGTCTTCTTCCCTTCATGGATTCCCACATGAGCTCCCGAATCATATCTGTAACACTTGCATGCCGATCAAACCTACTGGTAACAATTCTAGCAGCTCGCTCTCAATTGCTTCGCTGTCTCTTTCAATCCGACCTGGTGCGGATCCCAAACAAACACAGTGCACCAGAACGGGTCACACTAGCGTCCTATATGCGGTCTCATTCAGATGAACCACCAATTTCTCCCAATAAACCCAAGTCGACCATTCGCCTTCCGAACCACAGTCCTCACAAGCGCATTCCGTTCCACGCCAGAATGAGCCTACAGATAAAGATCTCAGACAGCACAAAAGTTGAGTGAAGGTTAAAGTACAGCGTTGAAGATGACTATCGTTTAGTCGAATGGATGAGGAAGTTGTCGAGAGGCAGAGATGAGGGACAGAGGGTGGGTGCGTGGTATGTAAAAGCTATTGCCACACTTGAACATTCTGAAAAGCATAAAACATGGTGTAGCCTTTGTTACCTAGTGTTACGAGAGAATCTTGCACAGTGAGATAAGCAGATGCTGATCATCCTCTGTATCCCAATACCGGCGTCGCTGCTGGACGAGGCTGTTGCTCGGTCATTACTTCTTACGACAGTGGGTAAGTAAAGGTTAGGCTTCGAAATTGTGCTACACCCATACTCTTAGCCAAGTTTAGCCTCATCTTTCGTTTTCTAACTTCCAAAAATTGCTTGGCAAGAAGATTCTTTTGCTGAAGGAATGTAGACTTTGCCACACTGTTCTAAAAAAATAAGGAAACGTTGCGTATAATACACATACTTTATTTCTTAACAGAGTTTCCGCCAAAGCTTTCGGCACAATCGTGATACTTGAACTGCAGGGAATTTTGTAAGGGGAAAGAGTTGCAGACTGTCTGATAAATAGTCTCAAAACTGTTTTTGGAAAAACAGAAAAGAGGTTTAGGTAAACAGAAGAAACAGCGAAAAAGTCAAGTGAGGTATTGGACCAGGGGGTCGTTTACCACGTGCATTATTAAAATGTTGTTTACATGACATCACTCGTAAGGGAAAAATGGCTTGGTTCAGAAACATAACAACGAGCTACTAAACATGAACTGATTCTTTGCAGGTCAATAAATAAATGCAACATAACCTGAGGATGAGTTATAAAATTAGATCCACGAACATTTCTCATGACGTGTGGTTACGGGATAGCTGTAAATAAAACTAAAATACAAGCATTAAAAGAAAGTAGATGGATAAAGCGAAAACTAGACAGCAGACGAACCATGTCACTGTCTTTAAAATACTTGGCTATCGTTTAAGTTTAGATAGACGTCACGACGAATAATATTTGCGTCTGTAGCGCACAACTGAAAAACCATCTGACGGTTAACTGAGTGGATAAGTCTTTATAGAGCATTAGAAGCCTTGCAATCCTTTGACAAGCAGAGTGATGGACCCTGACAGATAAAACAAAAACGAAGCACTAGGACATTAAAAATGAAATTCCCAGCTTGACTAGAGGATACACAACCACTGATATCATTCCGAAAGAATATATGAGAGTCAGATCATAAATAAGGACTATACTGGAACCATATGCAGCTTACCAGATAAAATGTTGAAGTCATGGTCACGTAATATATACAAAAGATTGTATAAAGGGAAAGGGTGTAAAGATCAATTTTGAAATCCTGAAATATGAGACAGTCTTATGAGGCGTAATATTTGATGTTGATGATAATTTTAGTAGGTACTAGCTGTAGCCATCCGCACTATGCTGTGGCTCAGCCCATTTAAATAGAAAAGAGAGAGCACACGTTTTAACATCTATGTGGGAATTGGGTTTACGTCCAGATCTTCTTGTGTCCCCTGTCTCCGCCCGTTCTCTCTCCCCATTCCTTTGTCCATTTTATCCTCTTTACCTCTCTCTCTGTCCGTCACCTTCTGCCCCTCTGTGTGTCCATCTCTTCCTCCCCTTCTCTCTCTCTCTCTCTCTCTCTCTCTCTCTCTCTCTCTCTCTCTCTCTCTCCCTCCCTCCCTTTCTCTCCATCTCCTCCTGCCCCTCCCTCTCATCCTTTTGCAGTCCATCATCTCTCATGCCCCCATCTTCTCCTCCCCCCCTCTACCTACTCTTGCGCTCTCCCTCTGTCTACCTCCTCCTTCCCATTTTCTATGTCCATATCCACCAACCTCTCTGACTAACTCTCTCTCTGATCTTGAGCCTTGCTTATTCTTATTGGAAGGTCAGATTATGTAGTAGTAATGTAATCATAAACCAAAAAGCCATAACTACAGCTTTCCTGTTTGCTAATAACGTTTCACCGTTGTATAGGGGAGACTGGGGCAAGATGGAGTACTTCATCACTTAACAATTTTTTGTAGGCTTGCAAAATGCTCAATAAAAATACGATTTTCTCCTTAAAAATCAGTATTTCTAGAGTTTATAAAAAAATAGGACCACAAAATGTTGGTATTTGGTATAAAAAATGTTTTTACGGGATTCACGAAGTACCCCATCTTGCTCTATAGTGAGGGCAAGATGGGGTACGCAGGTGGGCACAAGATGGGTTACCTCAATACTGTCTAAGGCAAAGATTATTAAATGATTCAATGAACACAGGTTTACAAATTAATAAAATATTTATTTTAATATCTAATGAAAATGCATTAAGTAAAAATTGTATGATGTTAAAGTTCAGTAACTGTTAACTTTAAAATATTAAATTGCAACATTAACTTTCATTACTAAAGATAACTTCAATAACTAAATATAAATTACGAAGGAATTATATAAATAGGCTATTAGCCTAAAAAAGTAATTGTAACATTAACTTCAATATCTAAAACACTGTATGTCAAAGTTATGTCAGTTACTCAAAATATTAACTTCAATAGGTCTGACTAAAATAATTCTTGTTAATGGAGGATAAAGATGTTCAATCTTTTCTACTTTAATCGCTAGTAGGTTTAGTTTATTGTTATTCAGTTATCATCGTCTTACTGTAAGCAAAATTCACAGACATGATGTACCTCGGGATCCTCGTCCTCTTCTCCCGCACATGAACAGCGAGCCCAGTTCTTACAAGAGACGCATGACACCCATCCTTCTGTTGACTGTGAGTAGAAATAGCCACAATACAGGCACGCAGTGTCGTCCTATTCTGATGTGCTTTCTTCTTCATTTTCCCATTTTTTATCTTCTTTTCCAAGTGTGTCGTTGTATTTTTCCCACTTTCTCCTTCACAAACTAAGTGGAATTTTTTAAAATCCTTCTCAGGTGCACTCTTTCCTTCTTATTCCTTCTTTTTGCCGGGCTTAACTTCACTTGCACTCTACAGAAGTTGTCTTTTGTAAGGGGAGCTCGTAACAACAACAGTTTTTCTTTTTTTGTGGGCTGTTTTAGGATGTTTTTCTTTCCGACATCAGGGATCGGGACAATCTGTACAGGTGACACAACAAATGACCTTAATTGATTGATGTTGTTCGCAGAAGCCTGCTTGATTGTAGCATGGTAATTGGGGTTATTGTCATTCCAAAATGAGCACCCAGGGCTTACGTCTACAGCAAGTGCATCTTGCTCTTTACGACTAGCTTAGTTGACAGGACCACCGCTTGTCTCTGGCATAACCTACTTATGTGAGCCAACTGAAGCCTCTCCTTGGTCATTATTGACAGTAACGTTAGCGGCCTCACTTGTAGCTAAAGGAGTGTCTGTAGTGAGAGAAGATTCAAACACTGAATCTGGGAAGATGTTTGGTTCGAAAGGGCGAATTCCTGTTTTTTTGAAACAGTTAATGGCAATCAACATGGTTGCCCAAAATCTCTGCAATCCGAAACATGGTAACAAATTTACCAGGATTTGATGTTAAGCAGTTGGTTAACTCTTGATCATAGTACGTGCTAAGAGGCTTCATGAATGAAACATATAGACGCTGAAGCCTGTGGGTACAATGGAGTGGAAAACAGAGGATGACCACACCATTATCCCTTGCACTATCAATTATAGTCTGGCTCTGCATGTGATTTGAATGTCGATCCAACAATAACAGCACGGATGACTCTTTGGTTGCTTTAGAAAATTCAATGAATTAGCTTCTTTACTCAATGAACGCCTCTCTGTTTTCGTTTTATATGTCCGAATCATTTTCTGAAAATAAAATATATAACTAGATTTCTTGCATTATGTATTATGTCATGTGGGGCACCCCTTCTTGCCCTCCCACTACGTACACCGTTTTGCCCCAGGGACCATTTTTAGGTTACGTTAATATTATAGCACGAAGGCTATATTCAATTAGTTATTGCATGCATTAATTAATTGCTAAAAAGCACTTTTTCAATGATAATACTTAAAGAGTACGAGAAACAATTACCTCTTACCTTTTCACGTCTGAAAACGACAAGAAATTACATCAGCACAGACGGAAACACGCTTTGATGTATACACTCCGAATGGTTTGCTCAACATGGCTGGTAGCGTTGTCAGGCACTCGCACAGGAACAGCCTACTAGTTCAACTATTCATCCCTGGTTTGCAACATCTGCCTGGCAGCACCTACGAAAGCCCCATCTTGCTCTACACCTCATCTTTCCCTGCTCTCCCCTAATTTAAGTATCTATTTACACCTAAAAAGCATAGTCTACATGTGCCTAAACGTTTACTACAATAATTTACAAAAATTTGAAGTAAATTTTAAAGGTAAATTATAAGATTTTTGCTAACAATGTGGCCCTACGTGTATTACAGAATTAGGTGCCTAAAAGTACGCCTGTATGAGAATTCAACGTTGCATCAAAATTTTACAGCATGGATCAACAACTTTCAGATATCAACGATTTTAAATAAGCCAACGTTTATATTTTTATGAGCCACCGTTTTATTATATACATGGCTTGGCAGGAGGTATGCAAAAACCCATAAATATGCAAATGCAATGTTGTGTCAGAATTTCAAAGCTATGTGAGAAGAACTTTAGGAGTTCTGACATTCTGAAGAAATGAGCATCTACGTTTGTGCTTACATAAAAACTGTAAATATTCCTAATCACAAATTTCCGAAAGTTTTTGACCGAATGCTTTGCAATTTAGACAGAATTTTTTCCCTTTTTTCTACATGGGTTCTCTTCCTTTCCTCTGTCCATTTTGTTCCAGCTTTCTTCGGAGCTTCGTTCTCTGACTTAACTTCCCATGTGTCAACTTTCTGATTACATATCTTTCTGTCCAAAATATCTTAATAACTGATCTGAACTCTTTGCAGGCCCATTACGACCTCTTGTATCCAGGGTAGAGTTGCAAGTCCTTCTATGTATTTAAGAGTTTCGTGCGTAAGTCTTGTTTTGGGAATCCTAGAGACGTGCCCATACAATTTTAATCGCCTTTTTCTAATGTCTGCTGCAACGTTGGTAAATTTCTCTGTTGTTTGACGAGATTGTAGGCTATAGCCTTCTTCTGTTTTCCTTGGCCCTAGTAATTTTCTGACAAATTTACTTTCTTCCTTCAATAAGTTTTCTAGGTCACCTTCTATGAGGACTATAATGGTTTCACTGGCATACAGGACTTCCGGTTTTAACACTGCCCAATTTCAGTGTTATCATAAGTATTTTTTTTTATTGTACACGTTATAGGTTCTTCCATAGGCTGTCTTTAGTTTTTGGAGTCGAAGGTTTTTTGCTTTTTTCTCTTGGCCCATAGGTTCAAGGACTTCACCGAAGTATTTAAAATATGGGACTCTATTAATAGGATTGTATTATTTAGTCAGGCTTTGGGTCTCAGTTTTTGTGGCGATGAACTCAGAATTTAGGATAGATATTTGCAGATCAACTTTCTCTGCACATTCTTTAAGGGTTTCAACATGTTTCATTGCTGTTATCATCCGCTTGTAAGGTTAAATAGTCAGCAAAAGCTAAACATGTAATTCTTATGTCATCCTTGACTCGCCCCATCTTATAGGTTTCCAGCAGCTTTTGTTCTTCATTTGCTTTTCTCTTTCGCTGATGATCTTGTCCAGCACAAGGTTGAATAAGAGAGGGGACAGACCATCACCTTGCCGGACGCCAGTTTTGATCAGGAAGGGCTCGGGTTTCGCCCACGAATTTTACCTTGCAGGTAGTATCGGCCAATGATTCTTTGATGAGGGTAAGGGTGTTTGGATGTGACACTTGTTCTTCAAGGATATCAAAAAGTGCTTGTCAGTCAGCTGAGTCGTATACCTTTTCAAAGTCAACAAACGTGCAAATTATTGGGCTGTTTCTGACTGCTTTGTACGTTAGCACGGTCTTTAGATTGAAAACTTCTTTTGTGGAGGATCTACTGGGACGAAACACACCTTAGTATTCACCAATTTTGTTTTCCAGTTGCTATTGCGCTCTTTGAAGAAGACAGGCTGATAGAGCATTGTATGCGACCTGAAGTAGGTATATGCCTCGATAATTATTCACATCACATTTGTCTCTTTTTTTGGGTAATGGATGGATAAGTGCACATTTCCATTCCATTTTTCTGTCTCCAAAATCTCTGCAATTATTTGAGTTAACTCTCTGAGAGAATTTGGTTCTAGAGTTTTCAGCAGCTTAGCAATAACCCCATCTTGAGCAGATGTTCTATTGTTTTTTTAGTTTAATAATGTGTTTGTGAATTTCTTCTTGTCTTAGTGAGGATGACTGGGGGTGCGTGTAAGTAGGTCGTTCTTTAGAGAACCTCGAATGTGGTTCTGGACAATTAAGTAGTGTTGAAAAATAATGTGCCAGTTCCTTATAGTTTTCGTGGTTAGTGAATGAAAGTTTCCGTCAGATTTCTTGAAACATTTATTTTGTGGGGCGTATCCGCGAATCTTCTCTGAAAAAGTTCTGTAAATGTCTCGTGTATTGTAGTTGTGGAAGTTTTCTTCCATTACGTTTAATTGGTTTTTCAGGTATTTTCTTTTGGTCTGCGTAATAATTTTCGTCACTTGTTTCCCAGTTTCATAAAAGTATTGAGAATTTCCGGTGTTTTCTTTCTGTTGTAATTAAGAAAAGCTTTTTTTCGTTTTTCCGAAGCTATATCACACTCTGTATCTCATCATGGATGTTTAGAGTTTTTCTTCAGGGGGACTAAATCTGTAGCCTTCTGGATCATTTTACAGTGAATTTCTTCCAAAGTATCTGCTTGGTCTTTTTCCAGTTCTTCTGAAAGCTTAGTTTCTTTGATTCTACTGCTGTCAAATTCCTGATGGTGCTCTTCCTTGCGGTGGACACTTTTTGGGGTACAGTTACTTCTTATCCGTGTTAGATAGTAGTCTGAATCTATGTTTGCACCTCTACGGACTTGTATATATATGACAGTTATCGGCAGAGGGCCAGAGGAAACAATTAAGAAGGAAGTAGGCAGTGACGGAAAGTCGGTGTCGGTTGCAGATAGGGTCCCTTGTAGCGAGGGCAGTAAGAGGTAGGTCCCGTGAGAACACGGGAGCGCAGCCGTAGGGCTGTCTTCAGGTCCATTCTGGGAATTTAGTGGCTGCGCGGGGGCGCTGCAGACAGTGCCGGAATTTGGCAACCACCAGCGGCGCCAGTGTTCTCGAAATGAATCGGCCGTGTTCACCCCTCCATTCCCGGCCCCCCCTCCCCTCCCTCACCCCCCTCCCTCCCACCAGCCCATCACCTCGACACGTTCAGCCCAGAGAGGCAATTGCAGAGCTGTTTAGCAGCGCAGCCCACACCAATGCGATTTGGCAACATTGCCACAGCCACCCTCCTTGCAAGCTTACAGGCTATCCGCGCATACTGCTGCAGCCTTCCCCGCTTCCTGCAGTTTAATAGCTCTTCCTCCATTCTTTTCTGAATGATCTCCAACAGTTTCTTCAGCCAGTCCTTTCGATACTCTGCCGTACAGAATACCGAGTGGTTTCTTGGCAGTATGAAGTCTATGCTTGTGTGACAAGCGACTGAGAGAGAAATTCAGTCGAAAGAGGTCTGCGAGAATTGCAATAATACATTTTATACATGGCAGCAGCCAAATTTCAGGTATTCTAAGGAAATGACATCTTTTATAGTGGCCAGAGCGAAAGAGAATACATGCAGACAGTCATCTGCTCTGTAACAGAAGCCAAACACATAAGAGATGGAGGTAAATGGCCGTTAATCCTCTTGCCCTGGAAAAGAGTTAAAAGCACAGGCAACTCTGTGTAGAGACACATTCACACGAGCTCTTTCTTCGAAAAATTCTGGTCTATGCTGTGCCTTCGCTTAAGTCGTGTAGGAACGTTGGCGTCTGATCTATCGATTTCGCTGCAAACTTTCAAAGTTTACTTCTGTAATTTGTTACCTGCAATAATGGCTACATACAACTAGTTTAAATGAACAGGGAGAAAGTAATAATGAAGCCGAACACAAAGCTTTGTTCAACTTAACAGACTTTTTCAGCAATATTAATTCTAATACATTGGTTGAGGTTGAGGAAAGAGCTGATTGGTTCTGAGCACTATGGGACTTAACTTCTATGGTCATCAGTCCCCTAGAACTTAGAACTACTTAAACCTAACTAACCTAAGGACATCACACACATCCATGCCCGAGGCAGGATTCGAACCTGCGACCGCAGCGGTCGGAAAGAGCTGAGTTCCATCTGAAGTTCTGTAAGCAGTGTCAAAGTAGTGTAGTAGCTGAAACCATCGACGTAGTGTACTAGCTGAAGTCGCCGACACCCGCAATCATGAGGAACCCATCGCTTGTTTAAACATCCAGAACGTGTTTCGGTGTTATTTTGCTGGGCTTTAGCGGGTCACTGTGCACCTCACCTCCAATAAATCCAAGGCAGAAAACGTTTGCAAGTCTCTTCTTCTTGACAGGTTAGAGATGACACTACTGTCCCTTCGCACTACATTCCGCAACAACTAACAATCAGAATTAGAAGACGATGACAATACCTACATGAACAGTTAGAGATTAGATTAGATTAGTACTTGTTCCATAGATCATGAAAACGACACTTCGTAATGATGTGGAACGTGTCAGGTTAATAAAAGGTGTCTACACAAGATATTACATTACACAAAATATTGCATGACAATTCATATTTCTAATTTTTTTTATTTTTTTGATGGGGCTTGGGGAAATTACCCACTTACTATATCCAGAAATTCATCTAATAATTAGAAGGAGTTGGCATTCAGTAATTCTTTTAATTTCCTTTTAAATGCTATATGGTTATCTGTCATATTTTTGATGCTATTAGGTAATTGACCAAAGACTTTTGTGGCAACATAATTTACCCTCTTCTGAGCCAAAGTTAGATTTAACCTTGAGTAGTGAAGATCATCATTTCTCCTAGTGTTGTAGCCATGTACACTGCTATTACTTTTGAATTCGTTCGGATTGTTAATAACAAATTTCAAAAGTGAATGTATATATTGTGAGGCTACATTTGAGACCTGTTACAATTATGTCGTAAAAGTTTCTTTTCATAACTTTACATTGAACATTTTTATAGACTAAGATCGTCAACAAAATAAATAGTTAACAATACTTACGTCCAAGAACTGTGTATTCAATGAAGTTGGGAAAAACAGGGTAAGTCTCCGTTGGGCAAGCGAAGGTTACGTGTAAGTTAATCGACTTTTTGCTGATTCAGTTTGAGTTAACATGGACTGCACATTAATAGTCTCATTTCCAGTGTCCAGCGTCGGCCTGGTTTGACTTCCAGTCAGAATCTCCTGAGCCCGCCAATCAGCACTTTGTTTCGCTCCCATTGTAATGGTACTCTACGTCTTCTGCCCTCTCATTCCACCGTCAGACCCTCACATATTCTCATCATCTTTCGGAAAGTATTATAGTCGTTTTTTTATCTTCAGAAATACCCATGTCCCGTTCATCTCAGGTACTGTTTAAGAATTGTTTTAGAAGCATCCAGTCTCCAGATTTCCTTCTTAAGGCGGTCATTATTGATATGGCAGATGCCCTCAGTGAACAGTGACCGTCAATATTCGGTTATTGCTGTTACTGGTTCCATCCTTCTGCGTAACCTGTTAGGCAACAATCAATCTACCCTCGATATAAATTTGTGGTTTTATAACTTCATAGTGCGATAAAGCAGAAACACCATCTTTTCTCTGTTTGCGTTTTCTTGTATTTTACAAGCCACCAAGGAAGATATTTCTCGGAACCGAAATGAGTGTGTTATATTCTCCTGTTCACCACATCTGATAATTAACGCCTTATGTACCAGTCATCAGCTGTCCTAAACACGGATGATCGCTGGATTGAATCAGTGTGGGTGTAGTTCCAACACATGCGACTGGATGAATTCATGTGGAATTTCTTGCTTTAATTTTGAAGTAGCAGCGTGGGAAAGGCGGTTGAATGGAACTTTCGAAACCGACCCATGACGCAGTTCAGTAGCGACAGTAGACAGCAGAGCGTTTCAAACGTGCGACCACAGATCTGGTTTCCCCGGACCCACCTGCTGACGATACCGTGTTGGCGCTTTGGATGCCTAACTGAGTGGATAATTTTGAAGTGAAATAACCAGGCATTTTCTCCCGTGCCTTGTGAATAGAGGCTGTTACTGGCAAACTCATCTAGGTGGTCGATCAGTGCGCCCCCACCAAGTTTGTTCGCCATCTGTACCCAGAGGTGAAGCAGTTAAAATTTTAATCAGAAGTCACCAAGCAGCAGACGAGTCGAGTCGCAAGAGGGAGTCGCTTTTCTGTAAATATTATCTATCTGCTGCCACCTGAACAAATATTTTGGATGGGAAATATTTCAGTTTTAAGTTAGGAATCTCTATAACGATTAACCCATAGCATTAGGAGCAATACGGGCTTTTTGCCAGAGATTTTTCCGCTACCGTTTTAATTAGACTCATGTGGAGCCGAAATTGTTCTTTAATCGGCCAGTATTCAGTCATAACGATTCAGTTATTACAGGCGAACGGATAACTTTTATATCGACTTGAATCGTTGTGTGAAGAATTTCGTGCCCATGTTTCGTTCCATATCATTCCAGTCCTTCCTAAATAATGATGATCATTAAAGTATTACAGTCTGTTAGTAAGAAATCATAGTGTTAGGTTTTTTAACGTGCGTTCCATGTTAAATGCACCTCTGGGGTACGCTCCATATTTGTGAATAAATGTCATTCTTGTAGCCATTTAGTTCGCTCAACTTCGCCTCAAATGTGCATATCCTGACGGCAGTAGTAGAGCAACAGGGACGTCACCCCAAAGTGGGTCACCCCAGGGGAGGCGTCACCCCAAATCCAATATGGCGGCTGTGACGTAAGTAAGTGATGTCACGTGACGTCAGCTGTTGACGCGATTGACGTCAGCTGATGATGCGAGTACCGTTATCCATAAATGGCGGGAAGATAGGTCAATTGGGCTATCTCCACCAACCTAAGCCACCCCAACCTACTAACTCGAGAAAAGTTTCAATTTTGGTGGGAAGGTAGGTCAATTAAGCTACATATACTAACCTAAGAAAATGGTGGGAAAGAAAGGGCAGTTGGACTACCTCCACTAACCTAAGTCACACCGTCCTAGGAACTGGCTAGAGTTTGAATTTTGGTGGGCAGATAGGTCAACTGGGCTACGTCTACTAACCCTAGGAAATGGCGACAAGGAAATCGTACTGAGGCTAGCTCCACTAACCTGTCGTCTCTTCCTAGAGACTAGACATAAGTCTTTAGATATAGACTTACAAGCAGTACCACCATCAATTGTGTTAACCGCCATCTTGGAAAATTTTGCTGAATGGAGTTGTTATGGTGTCGCCCCCACTACAGGCTGCTCATGTAATTCGAATATAATTTCTATAAATTTGTTTAAATTTGTATAAATTTCTTTAAATTTCTTTAAATGTCTATAAATTTGAAACTTCCTGGCAGATTAAAACTGTGTGCCCGACCGAGACTCGAACTCGGGACCTTTGCCTTTCGCGGGCAAGCGCTCTACCAACTGAGCTACCGAAGCACGACCCACTGCCAGAAAGTTTCATATCAGCGCACACTCCGCTGCAGAGTGAAAATCTCATTCTGGTCTATAAGTTTATTTACATTTATTTAAATTTTTAAGTTTATTATCTCTCTGCAGCATTAGTTTTGTGTTACCGCCACAAGAGGCTGAGATATCAGTTTCTCAGTCTTGTAATATCTTATTACATGCACTGATTCAGCTCTGGACAGAAATCTTTATTTAAACCATTATAAACAGTACCACCATCAATTGTCTTCGCCATCCTATTGGAAAATGTGTGTGAATTTGGCACTAAGAGCTTACATTCAATTCGAATATAATTTTTATAAATTTCTCTAACTTTGTTTAAATTTCTTTAAGTGCCTGTAAATTTGTTTCAATTCGTTTAAATTTATTGTCTACCTACAGCATTAGTTTTGAGTTACCACCACAAGAGGCTGAGATATCGATAGCTGTATTGTATAATCTCATTCAGTTCTGGACATAAGTCTTTATTTAAACAATTAGAGCCAATACCACCATCAAATGCGGCTGTTATCCCAAATAGCGGATTTTGGCGGAAAGGTAGGTCAATTGGGCTACTTCTACTAACCTAAGAAAATAGAGGGAAATAAAGAACACTTGAGCTACATCCACTAACCTAAGTCAGCTCTTCCTGGGAACTGGACATAAGTCTTTATTCAAACAATTAGATTAAGTATTACTATCAAGTGTCTTCGCCATCCTCTTGGAATTTCGAATTTTGCTCGAAGAGCTTACTCATGCAGCTGATGGGGGTTAATATCGTGTTGCTCATTCAGTTCCAATATAATTTCCATAATTTTTTTTGTTGCCGCCACAAGAGTCTGATATATCGATAGCTGTATTACTTGCACTGGACATAGGTCTTTATTTAAACAATTATACGCAGTACCACCATCAAGTATGCTAGCCATCATCTTAGAAAATGTTCTCCAATTTTACTCTGAGAGCTTACGATTAATTCGAATATAATTCTTTAAATTTATTATCTATATCATTAGTGTCATGTTACCGTCACAAGAGGCTGGGATGTCGATAGCTGCACTTTGCGATATTTCACGTTGTCATCCGGCTATATGTGCGTGTCGCGCGCTGATAATACGATCGACAGCCGACTCGCGTACTTTCACACCCGCTAACGTCAGCCGGACACAAACATCCTGCCTTTCTCTACGAAAACTCACCTCCGCCTGGGCCAGCCTTACGTGCGGCCCAAGTCCCACAAAGCTTTATATAGGTAAGGAAAGGGATTCACTACACTTCAAACTACCTAGTTTCAACAGCTTTTCAAGGTCATCCAGCCACATTTCCTATATACATCGAGGAACGTATGTCACCTAGTTTATTTATTACGCTGATACAAAACACTCACCCTGCTGGCGGTCTGGAACGAGCGAAAGTTTATGTGAAAAACGAATCAGCCTGTTCTGGGCTGCTGGAGAAAGGGAGGAGTGTATTTTACTTATTTTTTTGGATAATTTATTTAGCTACGAATTTCACCTAATTTATTTATTGCGCTAATGCAAAACTCTCACACTAACGTGCTCGGAGTCACAATATACAGTTCACATAGCTCGAAAGTACTCCTACGTACTGCATTACGCTGATGTGCAGAGACGCAAACAACTCGTAAATTAAGGGGTCGCGCAATGGCTAGCACACTGGACTTGCATTCGGGGGGACGACGGTTCAATCCCGCTTCCGGCCATCCTGATTTAAATTTTCTGTGATTTCCCTAAATCACTCCAGGCAAATGCCAGGATGGTTTCTTTGAAAGGGCACGACCGACTTCCTTCCCTGTCCTTCCCTAATGCGATGAGATCGATGACCTCGTTGCCTGGCCACCTCCCTCAAAATACCCAACTTAAATAATTCAGTACACACCATGCCCATCACTGAAATAAGAAGGCACGCAAACACGCTCACAACGCTTAAACACCTGAATATAATTCAGTGCACAAACACTCAGTGCAAGTAAATCTCATTAACTTCTCAAACCCTGATTCGACTGGATGAAAAGCCTAAGTGCATCCCCTAACACATTCAAACTCACCAGAAGCGGGAGACTGACCCAAATATCAATCCTAAGTAAATAATTAATCACAAAGATCGTTCCTAATTACGCAACTATATGAATAGCGCTGCATAAGGACGGCTTAAAATCGCAAAAACTAACTATACAACTCACCTTATCGTGCTTTAATTACACAACTATATGCATAGCACCGCACACGAACCGCAAGGCTACGCAAAATACTGACCAATCGTGTTATCCTGTTTGGGAAAAAAAGTTATACCACTCGAAACCAGCAACAGAAACTTGCAAACTCTACACTATACCTGCAAGCTAGGGGAAAAGCGTTCAACTGCGGTTCGACAGAGATACGTTTAAAAGAGTCTATTAGCTCCAAGCATATACCATCTATCCCTGATTGATGTCAGAGTTCACTACACACGCCTACGACAAAATCAGCCTAACCGAAGCCAGTGGGAGATCCTCATCCTAAAAGACTGCCTTATCATCCATATACAATCACAAACTATGAGATCGAGCTACTACGCTAATAGTCTCACGGCACCTGCGTCGCCGAAATGCCTCGCCGGGAAAGCCCCGCTTACCCTCCACACGCATCCTGTTCCCCTAACCTAATGACTACGAAGTACTGCTGTCACAGCCCAACAACGCCTAGCATTCACAGACTTCGTTTTTACGTCACATAGTGTGCTGAGTAGGACTGGACGAGAGTCACCGTTCAGCGCTAGATTATTATTTATGTAACTTCGCTCCTATAATAAAGCCAAGCATTTCCGATCACAATAAATGTCCTATTTCTCACGAAAATAGCACAAAGTCCAGTTTTATGAGCAAAAATCTGTATAGTTTTTCACGTTCGACTTGGAAACTCATCACCTTTCCGAACATATTTACGTCTAACCCGATATTTCCACTCACGAATACAGATTTCCGTGATTTAGCAGTTTCCAAATCACGACCTATAATTTAAAAAATCACATAACGT
The DNA here is from genome assembly GCF_023864345.2 of Schistocerca serialis cubense. NCBI lineage: Eukaryota > Metazoa > Arthropoda > Insecta > Orthoptera > Acrididae > Schistocerca > Schistocerca serialis. Next base: position 88,219,958 of record NC_064639.1, on the reverse strand, counting down.
CTGCTAGATGCGCACACCACAGTCGACCTCCTCTCAACTAAATAAAGAAGTCAAATGTGAAGAGGCACTCGACCAAACAATTTACATGGTAACAGAATAATGACCCAGCGCAGACACAACATCCATATTCAATCTCGTCAAATTTCCACTTGATCACGAAAGCTGTCCAACACATACTAGGTATTATTTGGCTATTCGGCCGTCTAGACGACTACACGGTTAAGTCAACTACATTCCAGCATTCCAACAGCCCTCTCCTTTCGGATGGCCTCCCACTGTTAGCGAGAATCTTGAGAATCATTCCCACCACAGGCCGCACATAGACAGAATCATCCTACCAAATCGAACACATATATATTTTATTGCTATACTTACAATTGAAGAAGAAGAATGGGTAGCTCTGAGGGATGAAGTAGTGAAGGCAGCAGGGGATCAAGTAGGTAAAAAGACGAGGGCTAATAGAAATCCCTGGGTAACAGAAGAAATATTGAATTTAATTGACGAAAGGAGAAAATATAAAAATGCAGTAAATGATGCAGGCAAAAAGGAATACAAACGTCTCAAAAATGAGATCGACAGGAAGTGCAAAATGGCTAAGCAGGGATGGCTAGAGGACAATTGTAAGGATGTAGAGGCTTGTCTCACTAGGGGTAAGATAGATACTGCCTACAGAAAAATTAAAGAGACCTTTGGAGACAAGAGAACCACTTGTATGAATATCAAGAACTCAGATGGCAACCCAGTTCTAAGCAAAGAAGTGAAGGCAGAAAGGTGGAAGGAGTATATAGAGGGTCTATACAAGGGCGATGTACTTGAGGAAAACGTTATGGAAATGGAAGAGGATGTAGATGAGGATGAAACGGGAGATACGATACTGCGTGAAGAGTTTGACAGAGCACGGAAAGACCTGAGTCGAAACAAGGCCCCGGGAGTAGACAACATTCCATTAGAACTACTGATGGCCTTGGGAGAGCCAGTCATGACAAAACTCTACCATCTGGTGAGCAAGATGTATGAGACAGGCGAAATACCCACAGACTTCAAGAAGAATATAATAATTCCAATCCCAAAGAAAGCAGGTGTTGACAGATGTGAAAACTACCGAACTATCAGTTTAATAAGTCACAGCTGCAAAATACTAACGCGAATTCTTTACAGATGAATGGAGAAACTGGTAGAAGCGGACCTCGGGGGAGATCAGTTTGGATTCCGTAGAAATGTTGGAACACGTGAGGCAATACTAACCTTACGATTTATCTTAGAAGAAAGATTAAGAAAAGGCAAACCTACGTTTCTAGCATTTGTAGACTTAGAGAAAGCTTTTGACAACGTTAACTGGAATACTCTCTTTCAAATTCTGAAGGTGGCAGGGGTAAAATACAGGGAGCGAAAGGCTATTTACAATTTGTACAGAAACCAGATGGCAGTTATAAGAGTCGAGGGGCATCAAAGGGAAGCAGTGGTTGGGAAAGGAGTAAGACAGGGTTGTAGCCTCTCCCCGATGTTATTCAATCTGTATATTGAGCAAGCAGTAAAGGAAACAAAAGAAAAATTCGGAGTAGGTATTAAAATTCATGGAGAAGAAATAAAAACTTTGAAGTTCGCCGAGACATTGTAATACTGTTAGAGACAGCAAAGGACTTGGAAGTGCAGTTGAACGGATATAAAATGTTGACTGGCAATGGCAAGGAAATCGTTTCTGAAGAAGAGAAATTTGTTAACATCGAGTATAGATTTCAGTGTCAGGAAGTCGTTTCTGAAAGTATTTGTATGGAGTGTAGCCATGTATGGAAGTGAAACATGGACGATAACCAGTTTGGACAAGAAGAGAATAGAAGCTTTCGAAATGTGGTGCTACAGAAGAATGCTGAAGATAAGGTGGGTAGGTCACATAACTAATGAGGAGGTATTGAATAGGATTGGGGAGAAGAGAAGTTTGTGGCAAAACTTGACTAGAAGAAGGGATCGGTTGGTAGGACATGTTTTGAGGCATCAAGGGATCACAAATTTAGCATTGGAGGGCAGCGTGGAGGGTAAAAATCGTAGAGGGAGACCAAGAGATGAATACACTAAGCAGATTCAGAAGGATGTAGGTTGCAGTAGGTACTGGGAGATGAAGAAGTTTGCACGGGATAGAGTAGCATGGAGAGCTGCATCAAACCAGTTGAATGACATTCGACAATGAGCGAAGTATCTGAAATACACCCTGCTTACGGCTCTGGAAATAGTAATATCTGTACCATTCTTATCACTTGACATACTATCCCCTTTCCTATCACGGTGTTCCACGTCAAACCCAAGCCTTCCTCACACCGGGCGCAGTCATCTCCTTTACACATCTCAGAACATAAGCACACACTTTATAAACCAGATTGACTTTTTCTCTTACGTAGAGTATCGAGGTATTCCATCCTATCATTATCAAATAATTCATTAAAACTACCATCTTCCACAACATGTAGACATCCAGCTAAAGATACAAGATGTATTCGAAATTTAAGATCCATAGCCATAAAAGTCGTCACCATCAGTTCTATCTGAACTAGTATTAGTCAGCCCCAGAAGAGAAATTGCGGACTTACCTCGTTAAATGTAATAGGTCTGTCAGATAAATACAGTCTCCTATACGTACCAGGAAGGAATAATTTATTCTGTATCACAACCAATCAGAACTTCTAGAGCAGCTGAGTAGTTATTCTTTGCATTCTCAGATTTACTCCTAGTCATCTGCGGTGTGCAACATAGAGTAATACGAAGATATAGACCGTACTACTACTGTCAGTACCTCGTTTGGAATTTTGTGTAACACTTTATGAGTCCAGTTTGGTGGGGGTGGACGTGCTTCCATCTCGTCATAGCTGCATTAGTTGTCCGTATGGTAGTGGGTTGATCCGACATCAGTCTATGTTGTTAATTTTGTGCATCTGTCATTTCCCTATTTTTGTGTAGGTCAACCCCTGTAACGCATATTTCAGCATTAAATAATTAAAACTATATGGATACACTTCTGTAACTGATTATTTGATCTGTCAGGAAGGCATGTGGCACTTATACGTCACCCATACCTGCTTTAAGTCTCTGAAATGTTGTTTTTAAGATTTAACATCGTTCTGTCTTAGTACTTCCACCTCTGTCTCTTTCTCATGTGCCACCTTTTGTACCTGAATATTGAACACAGAATGACGATTATTCGTACCGATGACAGAAAACAAAGTATGAGTAAAAGTGGAAGCACTTTCGCTCATATATGGACACTACTGTTTACGGGCCTCTCCTTTGCGCTATCACAATTATTCTCATTACGTCTCCTTCCCCTAGCAAAAGCCCTGGAAAAGGTGACATATTCAACTGTTTTAGAAACCATAAATAACGACCATGCCTTGCATTCTTGATTTAGCAGCGTGTACCAGAGCTCCCACCTGTAATACGTCATACGAGCCGTCAGTCAGCCATCCCTCCCACAAACCATGTTTTTACAACGTACTAATATACAAGGAATACCAAGCAGTGGTTGGGAAAAAATCTGGTTTATAAGCAACAATTTCTCAAATATTTTTATAACCGTTGAACTACGATGTGAGAAGCTCGCAGGACGACAGATACAGCTGTCGTCGAACATAGACGAAAGCAGTGTCAACGCTTTACACCATCCTTCGCCAACACACTTTCACTCTCCAATGAGACACCCCGTTGTATATGCGTCGAAAGCAGTAGATTTGCTACCACTGATACAGGCTGAAAGGACAGTAAAAAAATTGTGATAAATAGGATTCTAAAGCTAGATAAACGCCAAAAATAGTACTAGGAACTTATGTAAGAAGTGTACATAATTATCCTACCCACGTTGCAAATACAGTCCTGTATGCTATCCTTTATCAGCATACTCCCTATGATGCGCCTATGGCTACGTCAATATGCAATCAATGTGTTTTGATTCTGTAAAGATATCATTTTACATCGAAACGAACATTTTTTTTTTTTACAAATACATACGACTTGCAACTAGAAGGTATTGGGTTAGCGAATGACACAGCGTTCAGGATGAAATAACACGTCTGTTCCATCACACACAAGTAGAAAGAATGAAAATATGACATATTCCATCTTGTCTCTCTAGAATGCACTATTGTTACTATTGTTCCACTAGTATGGCAAATGTGAGTAGTGGATGACGGTGGCATGAGGACCATTTTGTTTCTGTTTGTTGCATGTATTCAGGTGCAAGCATACATTCAGGGTCAACGGTGACTGATTTATTACTGAGACGTGGGACACACACTCGAAGGTATTTCAACTCAATAAAGACAAGGCAATAAATACCATTGAAACACAAACTCTGGCTTGTAATTTCCAACAGATTTTATTTAACAATTGTGTGACCGCAGTAAACCGCTGTTGCCCCAGAATAATACAAATAATGACCCTAGAATTTGAAACAGACAAAATACCCATGGGCGTCCAAGCCCACCCAACCAATAAATATTTGTAAAATCCTCGTTACATAAATCTTAAGAACGACACAAACAATAAATGGTTTACTGAGGGAAACTCCCACAGAAGCAGAACCCCTGTCTTTCTATTTTTGAATAAGCTATTAAAAACTCAGTAGAATGAAAGGCATCTTTCAGGTATTGCAAAATTCAGTGACAAGTAATGGAACATCAGAGGTGCGTGGAAACTACAACTCATATCGTGCCTGAATGAGAGCTGAAAGGAATGGTGAAGATGTAAAGACGGACGCCTCGCGGTGAAGATGTAAAGACGGACGCCTCGGTGTCAGCAGGAACAAATAATAAAATACTAAACTTAAATTCGCCGAAGAACTGGAGTCTACTAATAAAGAGAGCGACCGCGCTATCGATTACAATTTGAACTGGCCGCCGCCAAGGCGTCGTGCCCCAGTGAAATGGCCAGCTGCAATGGACGACGAGCACCGCTGGTTAAACCACTGAAACAACAACATAAGACCGCACAGCAACTTGGCAGTATGCAGGGTAACACAATCCTTAAAACATTAGAAAAAATTCAAAATAGGAGTATAATTACTCTTTTTAGCAATATTAAATCTCTTGCAATCACTGTCTACAGCAACAGTTCACGGTCTCTTTGCACAGGAACCATGATACATAAAAATTTCACCATGAGGTCACTGCGGTCTGTCTTATAATCCTAAATAATAATTACATACAAGAAGAAAAACGATGCCATAAATCTCTTACTTTTACAAAAGAGTGCCACTGTAGGTGGATTACACTTAATAGCAAAATGCAAAAAGAAGTCCCAGAAAATCGGACCTGCTGTTTTTCTGTGCGCACAGACATGCACTCAGATATACACTCCTTGCTAGTATGTCCCAAACAGGCAATGTTATTCACACAGGTAACCACTGTTTAATAAGTTGTACACCAGTGGTCAACACGAAACATATAACATGGCAGTCCAAAGGCTGGAAGAGCTACTAAGAGCAAACAGCACGAAATTCAACATACATATATACAGCAGGGTCTTAAGCACCTGAGAAATTCCCACCGTTTGATTCTGTAGCGTATCCAGTCGCAGGCTGATACACCACTTTCACATGTTCACATCGTTTAGCAGCACAGGCGAGATCTCCGCCCTCTCACTACACGCAGTACACACTCCCGACGGCACGCACGTATCGGTCCGCGGCCCCGCTGCCCATGTGACAGAAGGAGGCAGAGCATGCGCAAAGAGCGACCGCAGCGCCAATCAACAGACCAAAACCAACCCTCTCCCCACAGCGTCGTGCGCTTAAACAGCCGAAAAGCTACCAAAGAGAAAAACCGCAGCCACGTGATACAGATTTGATCGCAGAAATCTAAAATGAATACAGAGAAGCTACTGGCGCCAACGGCGCCATGCATCTACGAACCCCTGGGATTATATAAAATAATCATTCCTGGGGGGTTGATTCCTGACTTCCTGGGGATAATCTGTTCCCAAAAACCCCTATACATCCCCCTCCCACCAACCCCTTTATCGCCCCCACCCCTCTGGTAAATTCCCAACGTTTCTCTCCTCCCCATCCCCAATACAAGCACACTTTTGATATCAAATTAATTGACTAATTAATGAAATCGATTAGTTAGTAAACCCTTCCCTCTCTGGGAAACACCCGGCCTCCTCCTCCCACTTCCCGCCATCCTTTACCTTCTGGAAACTGGTGGGAAAGAGACTCAGTCTGTGTCGGAGAGGAAGTCAGTGTCAATTACAGAGCAGAGGATGTACTGCTTATCTATGTAACTCAGCTTTCGGAGAGTAGATCCCCTTATGAGGCTGGAAAAGATCACGTCGAGCTGACCGGTTCGGGAACCTCAGCGGCGGCTCGCACCTTAAATCGCAACTGTCCAATCATTCAGGCCACCGCCTACCCACGTCCCATGCCCAGAGCCATCCTAGGACACCAGCAACATTTATACGCGTATAGCGTCCGAAAAATCATGGTTGTCGTTCTGTATGGCCTACCGTAGCTTTCCAGTCGTACAATTAAAAGAATCCTTCGTGTCTTTTGTTTATGTTACGTACATTCTTGCACGACACTCGACGTTTACCAGAGGAGGAACAGCTTATACCCACAGCCAAGTCACAAGTCACAGACCCCTGCTCATTCTCTCGAAACCCTATCACGTTCTGAAAGCACTGTTCCATTGTTAGAACCCTGTCTAGTCCTACATCCATTACTGACTAGGTAGAGAGCTATCACGTGGAGAAAAATAGCACCCTAACTTACAGGGGGAATTCACACCCATGCATACTACACGCGGAATGCACAAAGAAATGTGAAGCACAACCCCTAGAATTCACCGATACCGAATGTCAGTCTATAAATATTCACCAGTACATGTCGTAATCTCCTTTTATGTATTCCTATAATTACCATGCTGGAAATAGGACAGTGTAATGGTGTCTGAGTCTTCGTTATTTATGGTAACATCCAATGGAGTAAAATTTCCAGCTATTAAAATTTCGCTATCATCACCTTACAGAGAAATTTTTTCGGCGTCTCTCTTTTCTGATATATCGGAAACAAGTATCTTCTGCTTGTTTACATTGGCCGTATGTGGTGATGCCATTTAGCTTACATGTGTTGGTCCACTGGAACAGGCAGCCACTGATCGAAGTCGCTTCCAAGGACCTTTGTAAAGCTTCGTCGCCTGTACTGAAGAAAGACAATATCCCATAGTCTATCAGTCACACGGAGAGAGTTTTTGTGTTGTTGTTTCATAAGCAGTTTGATAAACTGCTTTTTGCTGTAACACATCGTAGGATTGTATGGCAACACATTTGTACGCAGCCATACATTTGGTTACTCCACCATAACTTCGAGGTCTGTGTCAGGTGCTAAACAAACATTAACACGTTTTGATCCATTGGCGAACACATAAAGCTGGTCCTCGCATGGTGTAAGCTATGCTGCTCCCACAACACATGGATAGCTGAAGTAAAAGACACAGGCGTGGTTTCTTATTGGTAAAAACATCGAAGACATTGTAACATACGGAACCTGGAAGAGTTTGCAGCATTTTTGAGCATTTTAATACAGCTCTCCGAAAGTGATTTCATCTCATCTTCCGCAGTGGCGGGGTAACAGATATCTCGGTGTTCTGTTTTCAAAGAGACCCAGAGCATTGATTCGTCACATTCGTGCTGCATATTGCAGCCATGTATATGGCCGCTGTTTCGGTGGTAGTCATTCTGACCTCAAAATTCTTGGACACTGTGCCTTTCATTTTCATGACCTAAATGCCTCCACTTTTTTGTGTTTTCATCAATTTTACCAATTTTCTATCGATTTCCGTAATTTTACCAGGTTTTCCGTACTTTCAGCGCTTTGTTAGCCAACTGTTCAATGTCCAGACAACCACCCTCGACGAGCTGTCACGTCAATAAAACGTCTCATCGCGTTGATCTCCTGATTCTATCAGCCAATGACATTGCAACATGGTTCTCTATCATTGGTAAGCCTCCCACTACATTATCTTTGGAGATTATATACACATTGGCGTATCGCGAACCCTGTTACATTGCCAACATTACATGTCAAAAATACTGTTTCTTAGTGTAGGAAACAGCCATCAGAAGGGAGGAGGTAAAAAAAACTACATTCCCTAGCCATAACAATTTATAAAAACGGTAAGGTTTTATTTCGATTTGCCATCGTCTCCTATGTGGATGGGAGTCACAAGGTATTCTCGCATTCGTAAGGCAAAGTCGGAAATAAAAAGGTCTAGCACTTTTCCCTCTATTTCGAAACGACCTGCCCGTGCGGTCTCCAGATTTTACCATGAGTGCTGCGTCGTATACGGTCTTTCTAGATGTATGCCTGCTGAGGATGTTAGCGCTCCTTATTGGCGTATGGTAGATACGGGACTGATACATTGAGAGTGTTGTGGTGATATAACAGATGGTTAAGAAGAAGAAGACACACAACGCATTGGTCCTATAAACTAACCGTCATCTTCTTAGGAAATAGACGTAACGTATAGCAGCGGTGTTCGGCATGTGAAATTACACGCCACACTGTTCTTACTCTGTGAAGAGAACACAGTCTCTTCCACACGTATCATCTGCCACACAAGTGTGTACACAGGGATATATTACTTCGCAAACACCGTCACTAACTTAGAATCACTGCAGCTATGAAACTGAATATTCCATTTATGTCCAGGATGTGCCACGGAAATTGAGTTCTTCGCATACATCCATTCGTCTAGAGAATGCTGCCGATATAGGTTTTCCATTGGTTTGGTGGCCATAATTCATCATACATGCGTTGAAAGTCCCCTGCTGACTGTGGAATGGGGACGTTCGCTTTTAACGAGTGAAGATACGTAGTACTCTTTTTCACACACAGACCAAATTATTGTGTACAAGTCGAGCTCAGTTTATACCACACAACTGAGACACCCCGAGGGAACCAGGGGGGAAAAAAAAACAAAATGACTTGCTGCATTATCTCCCTCTCTCTAGAATGCATCATCAGTCTACCATTAAATCATGCCTTATTACAGCCCCTGTCAAGCAACTACTCCATCTACTTTTTATCATGTTTTAACGTAGATCCACGTCAATTTAGAGCCAAGTTGTTGTCTTCTCCAGGAAAGCATCGAAGACAGCAGTAAACTTGTAAGTATCCCTACACAGCCGCATGGCTTTCAAAACAATGCAGCAACTGTTCTGTAAGATATTTATTAACTGACACCGCATGGTTGTGATTGGTGAAAAGTACAGGGAAGCACGATGTAAATAGTTTTTGTTAGAGTTTAAAACAGCAAACAGTCTAGTAGAAGGTAAAACACTTGATCCGATCGGTAGTTGTATAATGTAGTCCACAAACAACATACCGTCGGTGAATCGAGTTTCATACACTGTCCCAGACGTATAGTGAGTGGATTCTCCTTTGAATCTTATCCCGATCGTAACGCGTGTGGATCCACCTCCAAACCATATGCTGGTCATAACGCGTCATGGATCCACTTTCACACACTATCCCTGCCGTAATGCGTGGTAGATACACATCTAAATTCCGTCCCAGCCATAATGCACGGTGGATCCACATTCGAAGCCTAGCCCGACCATAATGTCTAGTGGATCCACTTTCGAACCCAGCTGCTAACGTAACGTACCGTGGAACCACCTATGATGGTATCCCGAATTTACTCTGTGCCATTGCGAAGGGGTGGGGGGCTCCACTAGTGGGAGGATGGGTGTGGAAGGAAATTCTTTTGCATGGGAACGAGTATGTCATTGCAAGAGAAATACGAGAAAAAGTTGACATCGAAACCAAGGAAACAGTCATTTTTCGTGGACAGCGATAAGAGGGCTGGAACAGATTGTTTAATGTCGATGACCACCAACTGCAGTGCAATAAATTTATATATGTCGGATCACCAGCCCACACGTGACCGCTGAGTTATTGGCAACCATCTTATAGATTTTTTGTAAAGTGCTCTTAGCTTAAGAGCATTGTACTACGAGCTTGGGGACTGCAACCTACAACTATAGAGCTGAACTATTCACATGTTTTACTCTCTAACAAATAGTGTTTAGAAAATGCTTCCTGAACTCTCTACCAATCACAAACATGCGGTGTCAGCTAATGAAACACCTTGCAGAACAATTTCTGCATAGTTTTCAACAACATTCTACTGTTTGAGGATACATACCAGTTGACTGCTGTCTTTGATGCTTTCCTGAAGAAGGCAACCATCTGCCTCTAAACTGACATGGATCTCCGTTAAAGGATGATAGAAAGTAGATGGAATAATTGATTGACAGGGGTTGTAACGAGGTATGATTTAATGGTAGACTGATGATACATTCTTGAGAGAGGGAGATGTTGCGGCAGGTTATTTATCACACATTTAACCAATTTTTTCTATTATTCTCATGGGATGCATCAGCTGTGTGGTATAACCTTGCTCGACTCATAAGCAATTCCGTGTTCTGTGTACAAATTAGAGCGCTATCTATACTCACTCATTAACAGAATACCTCTCCATACCAGAGTCAGCAGGCAACTTCCAACAATAGTGTGATAAATCATCTCCACCAAATCGATGGAAAGCCTATGTCGGAGCCTTTCTCTAGACAAATGAAGATGTGCCTGAAGAACTCCATTAACCTGCCACCTCTTGGACGTAAATCGAAAGTTCAGTTTCATACTACAGTGATCGAAGCCAGTGACAGGGTTTTTGAGGTAATCCCTGGTTCAAATGGTTCAAATGGCTCTGAGCACTATGCGACTTAACTTCTGAGGTCATCAGTCGCCTAGAACTTAGAACTAATTAAACCTAACTAACCTAAGGACATCACACACATCCATGCCCGAGGCAGGATTCGAACCTGCGACCGTAGCGGTCACGCGGTTCCAGACTGAAGCGCCTTTAACCGCACGGCCACACCGGCCGGCGGTAATCCCTGAGTATACATTTGCTTGACATATGTTGTGTGTGGTAGAGACTGTATTCTGTACACAGGTGGTAAAGCATGGCGTGTAATTTGATATGTCAGCCACCGGTGCTACGCCTTTCGTCTATTTCCTCAGAAGATGTCGTTGTTGCATGCATTTTTCCGTTGCTGACGACCATTTTTTAGGATTGATGCAAGCACAGCATACTATTCGAATCATAATTGCATTGAACAGTGGGCGCTATACATCTCCGGAAAGCTATATATGAGTGTACCACAAAGAATTGTTTTTCTTTTTTTTTCCTTTGGAGTAGAAGATAATAGTTTTATCACATTCTGAGTGCGATAGACAACTTGCAGGTTGAATGTATTTCCGGTGTTGAAAATGTTTTTCCTATATTGGAGTATTAACAGCGTTCCATTCCACGTGGCTAATACCGTGTGATAATAATTAAATGTTCCCTGTTTAACACGTCATAACATGCAAAATAATTGACGTACGAGGCCCAAACTTGGGAACATTAATGACAAAGACATGGGGAAGAGAAATAATACAGAATCAATTCAACCGAAATAATTTTAATATGGTGCTATGGTACAGTCGTGGACCAAACGAGCGAGATCCCTCGCCTTTTCGTTATACTGATCCTCACAGCTTTAAAGTCTGCTACACAGCATAACACGCAAGGTGACGAAGTGCTACCAACATACTACGCATAGGCGTGAAATTGACGCACTATACGAATTTTGTCATGTACATGACTATTTTATTGCAGATTAGTGTGTTAAACACGTAAATATAAGATATAAATGAAATAAGAAACGATAATTAGTATGAACTGTACTAATAAAAATTAATTTCATCTTATTGAGATAACACAACTGTTTTAGTGCAATAAAGTACCTCAGATCGTTACGTATTATCAAAATATTATGCGCATTCGGACGCGGAACGGTCTGTGTCAACGGTCAGACCAGTCATACAGGATTACCGTTGCTGACCTACCATGAAAGTGTGCAAATTTAGCAGTGCGTGAAGATTTATAACGAAATTGTTAAAAATCATTCAGCGACACACTTAAGTCAGTTCAGTTATTGACAGAAGCGGAAAAAAGAAGGCAGTAGCAAGTATGAAATTCTACAAGAGTTTCATGTTTACATCCACAGGGCGCCGGTAGAGAATAAAGGTAGCAATAAAACGTATTGGGAGTTCGAGAATTTCTTAAAATTGCTTTACTGATAGTCTATCTGCCTCCATCGAGATTAGAAACGGAAACAAACCAGACCTCCCTTGCAGTAGTAACCCCCTTTCACTACGCTAGCACACAACCTAGGCAAACAGCCCTCTATTATTACCCCAGACATGAATAACCCGACAATTTCGCAATGAAAATTGCAAAATGATCTCCAGTTTCTGTTGCATAGAGCTTTCTGGACTCGGAGACATGAATGTTCTACCATTATGTCACCGCTTATATGACAATCATTCGGGATGTTTATCGAAATAACAAAATACTGTTATTAGCGAGTAAATTTAGTACGATAATTCTGCACCACCTTAGGAAATAAACAGCTACATAGCTGCCAAACGTATTCTACAATGCTTCGAATTCTCCATTAGACTCGCCACAGCCAGAAAATGTTCATTAGCCGATGTGTTTCTTAAGCTCGCTAGCAATGGGAATGCTCGCACATCTAAAACTCGGTGGTATTAATACTGGGATCTACTACCACTTGTGTAGGCAAATGGATTTTATTTGCATTTTATGTAAACCTGATTTGGATCGAAAGCATAGCTACGATTAATATGCTGATGTAGGAACTGCAACTAGAACATTACGTATAAAGTGTAGGGGGAATTATTTATGCGGCCCTCACTTCAGTAACTATTTTCGTTGGCAGTATTTCGTCACCTAATCGGTAAAAATGGAACCCTACTAGTCTCACTTTCTTGACCGTCTATCTGTCTACCCAAACCTTAAAACCCGTTTACCTCGAGTACCGGTAGACATAATAAGCAGAAATGTATTTCACTTCCTGCGGTATAGGGTCCCTTGGTGGTGTAAAAAAGTGAGCCTCAATGTCAAAGCAATCTAAAAATTCGGCCGTTCATATAAATAAAATTTAGGCGACAGGTCAAACAATGGCTCAAAGAACTATGCGACCAAACTGCTTAGGTCATCAGTTCCCTAGTCCTAGAACTACTTAAACCTACCTAACCTAAGGACATCCATGCCCGAGGCAGGATTCCAACATGAGACAAACAGCCGCTCGGTTCGTGACTGAAGCGCCTAGAACCGCTCGACCACCGCACCCGGCAAAACCATTTCGACATCATGTATATTGATAATATATCCTGTCTAGTGAGGATAAACTGTATTCGCCAGCAACTCCGATCGTTTGATCACGGAACTTTTACGAAGCTACATTCAAATTTTGTTTGAAGTCGTCTGCAATATCCACTTTTAAACACCCTAGGAACGTCTTATGCGACATCCACTTTTGAAGACTCTGACAGATACGGCAGTACCATAACAAGTAGTTAAGAATTTATTGTTATTGGTCCAACCATAACACTTTATTTCAGTATCAATTTAACGCACCTAGGTGTTTGTCTATGATTGAAAATAATGAACAAAAAATAAATAAACAGCAAACTACCTCGATGTTCAAATCAAATTAACTCACATTTTGCAATTACAACATACTTTCGTTGTTACATCTACGTGACTACATCTTCAGGATTTCTTTGCAATCCAGACTTACGTGCCTGGCAGAGGGTTCATCGAACCACCTTCTGACAATTTCTCTACGGTACCATTCTTTAACAGATTGCGGGAAAAAGGACCACTTAAATCTTTTCTTACGAGCCCTGAATTACATTATTACTATGGTCATTTCTTCCTGTGTAAGTTCCCGAGGAAATAATGTTTCGGCATTCAGAACAGATGTTGGTGATTGATATTTCGTGAAAAGATCTCGTGGCAACGAGAAACGCTTTTGTTTTCATGAATGTCACCCCAACTCGCTTATCAAATCTGGGACTCTCTCTCCCCTATTTCGTGACATTACAAATCGTGCTACCGTTCCTTGGACGGTTTTGGCGTGCACCGTCAGTCACGTCTGTCAAAGATCCCATACCGTGCAGGAGTTCTATAGCAGTGGACGGTCAAACGTAATGTAGGCAGTGTTTTCAGTAGAACTGTTGAGTATTCTTAGTGTGCGGCCAATAAAACGCCGTCTTTCGTTTGCCTTCCCCACAAAAGTTTGTTTGCGATCGTTCCAGTTTGTTTTACTGGGTACTGAGATGAATTGATAGTATTTAGAATTGTGTTTTGTCATGTAACCGAAAGTTAATTATTGTTAATGGATGCTGCTTTTGTGTTTAATGTCTTCCTCATTGAACAAAGTACACTCCTCGTACACCACACGTAACTGTTTCAAACTATTAAATTGTTACTGATGTTACCAAGGTTCCGTGGTCATCTAAACTTGCCGTTTTGAAACAAATGAAAATATTATGTCGAAATGTAGCATCTAAGAAGCCTACTATCCAAATAAACAAGCATTTCCGGTTCAAGTCGTTGCAGTAGGTCTAGTACACATTGACATATATTAGGAACAAAGTCCATTAGCACATCATTATCAGGAAAACAAGCCCTCATAATGCAAATTGCCACTACAAGAACGAAAGTTTCCTAACATATCAATGAGTAGTGGAGAAAAGTGGACGCATTCTGTCTACTGAATCGTAACGCATGCCACTTACGAGGGGACCTGCCAAGTATCATACCCCGATCTTGCTGAAACTTCGCTCAGTGAAAGAGGGGACAAAATAAGCGAACACGTGTCTCGGCTTGTCTGCATACACTCGACCGCTTCTGAGAAAACGACGGTAAAAGTTTTCAATGCGCTGTTGCTACAGTGTAGATACCTTAATTAATGAGAAAATGATGTGAAATATTTGTGAATGTCCTTGCAAAATAATTTCACATTTTTTCACATTCGTTTATTACTTTGTAATTCATGAATTACACAGAAAGTTAACTGACGAATAACGACAACATTATTTCAACATAAATTGGAAAAAAAACATTCGTAGATAATTCTGATAGAGAGGGAGGAAAAAATAATAATAATAAAAAACCAATATGGTCCCGAACTCTGTAATCAAAGTTAAGAAGGAACGACGTTAGCCACTGAGCTACCGCTTCAGTTGCATTCTCGGGCGCAAAAGGTATCTACACTATAGCAACAGCGCGTCTATAACGTTGATTGTCGTTTTCTCGGAAACGGTCGAGTGTCTGCAGATAAGCGGAAACATATGTTCGCTTATTTTGTCCTCTCCTGAGCAAAGTTTCCGGACAATCAGCGTATGGCACCTGGCGAGTTCCCCTCGTAAGTCGAGTCGCTTCTTACGCCCGGCGAGAACTATGTGTGCCTCAGAGTAAACTGCGCCACTTGGAAACAGGGTGAGCAAGAATGAAAACGTTTTAGTTCTTGTAAGGCAACCTTCTACAGCTAAAATTCACGGAGTGTTCTTAAGGTTGCCTCATATATTACAGAAATGTTTCTTGCTTTAGGCCAGCCGTATATGCAAAGCGTAAACATTTCATTTCATGTAATATTTATCAGGATAAGGCATGATGGGCTGGTGCGCTGCTATCGCCAGCGTCCATCGATTGTCATACCGATCGCTGTGAGTCGACTTTAGATGCCTGCTTGTCTTCTTCGCATCTTTGGCGGACGGCTGTTTAACTACGGCGGGCGCGCTCTGCCGGGGCCTGAGTTCGGGTATCAGCTGTGTGAGCGGCAGTGACGTGGGGCGCTGTGGACGTATGCAGCGTGGCGAGTGGGGGAGGGCAGGACTAGCACTGTCTCCCAAAAACTGATTAAATAAACAATATGAAGCAACACATACTGAAGCGCCAAAGAAACTGGTATAGACATGTGTATTCAAATACAGAGATACGTAAACAGGCAGAATAAGGCGCTTTGGTCGGCAGCGCCTATGTAAGACAAGAAGTGCCTGGCGCGGTTATTTGATCGGTTACTGCTGTTACAATGGCAGGTTACCAAGGTTTAAGTGAGCTTGTACGTGGTGCTAGAGTCGGCGCACGAGCGATGGGACACAGCATCTCCGAGGTAGCGACGCAGTGGGGATTTTCTCGTACGACTATTTCACGAGGAACCCGGTAAAAATCATATCTTCCACATCGCTGCAGCGGAAAAAACATCGTGCAAGAACGGAACCAACAACGACTGAAGAGAATCTGCCAACGTGACAGCAGTGTAACCCTTCCGCAAGTTGCTGCAGATTTCAGTGTTGGGCCAAAACAAGTTAGCGAGTGAATCATTCAACGAAACATCATCGAGGGCCCATTTGTGTACCCTTGATGACTACACGAAAAAAACTTGATACCTGGCCTGGGCCCTCCAATGCCGACATTTGACTGTTGATGACCGCAAACATGTTGCCAGTCAGACGAGTCTCGTTTCAAATTGTACAAGGTGCATTCAAGTTCTAAGGCCACCGATTTTTTTTTTCTAATTAACTACTCACCCGAAATCGATGAAACTGGCGTTACTTCTCGACGTAATCGCCCTGCAGACGTACACATTTTTCACAACGCTGACGCCATGATTCCATGGCAGCGGCGAAGGCTTCTTTAGGAGTCTGTTTTGATCACTGGAAAATCGCTGAGGCAATAGCAGCATGGCTGGTGAATGTGCGGCCACGGAGAGTGTCTTTCATTGTTGGAAAAAGGCAAAAGTCACTAGGAGTCAAGGGAGCATGAGGAATCACTTCAAAGTTGTTATCACGAAGAAACTGTTGCGTAACGTTAGCTCGATGTGCGGGTGCGTTGTCTTGGTGAAACAGCACACCCGCAGCACTTCCCGGACGTTTTTGTTGCAGTGCAGGAAGGAATTTGTTCTTCAAAACATTTTCGTAGGATGCACCTGTTACCGTAGTGCCCTTTGGAATGCAATGGGTAAGGATGACGCCCTCGCTGACCCAGAACATGGACACCATCATTTTTTCAGCACTGGCGGTTACCCGAAATTTTTTTGGTGGCGGTGAATCTGTGTGCTTCCATTGAGCTGACTGGCGCTTTGTTTCTGGATTGAAAAATGGCATCCACGTCTCATCCATTGTCACAACCGACGGAAAGAAAGTCCCATTCATGCTGTCGTTGCGCGTCAACATTGCTTGGCAACATGCCACACGGACAGCCGTGTGGTCGTCTGTCAGCATTCGTGGCACCCACCTGGATGACACTTTTCGCATTTTCAGGTCCTCATGCAGGATTGTGTGCACAGAACCCACAGAAATGCCAACTCTGGAGGCGATCTGTTCAACAGTCATTCGGCGATCCCCCAAAACAATTCTCTCTATTTTCTCGATCATGTCGTCAGACCGGCTTGTGCGAGCCCGAGGTTGTTTCGGTTTGTTGTCACACGATGTTCTGCCTTCATTAAACTGTTGCACCCACGAACGCACTTTCGACACATCCAAAATTCCATCACCACATGTCTCCTTCAACTGTCGATGAATTCCAATTGGTTTCACACCATGCAAATTCAGAAAACGAATGATTGCACACTGTTCAAGTAAGGAAAACGTCGCCATTTTAAATATTTAAAACAGTTCTCATTCTCGCCGCTGGCGGTAAAATTCCATCTGCCGTATAGTGCTGCCATCTCTGGGACGTATTGACAATGAACACGGCCTCATTTTAAAACAATGTGCATGTTTCTATCTCTTTCCAGTCCGGAGAAAAAAAATCGGAGGCCTTAGAACTTGAATGCACCTTGTATTGAGAGAATGGACGTGTATGGGCGTGGAGACAACCTTATGAATCCATGGACTCATCCTGTCAGCAGAGGTCTGTTCAAGCTGGTGGGGGCTCTGTAATGGTGTGAGGCGTGGGACCTCTGATGCGTTTAGAAACGACTCTGACAGGTGACACGCAAGCATCCTGTCTGATCATCTGCATCCATTCATGTCCATTGTACATTCCGACGGACGTAGGCAATTCCACCAGGAAAATGGACACCCCAAATGTCCAAAATTGCTACAGAGTGGCCCCAGGAACACTCTCCTGAGTTTAAATGCTTCCGCTGGCCACCAAACTCCCAGATAAGAACATTACTGAGCATATGTTGGATACCTTTCAGCGTGCTATTCAGAATAGGACTCAATCTTCTCGTACTCTTACAAATTTATGGACAGCCCTGCAGGATTCATGCTGTCAGTTCCCTCCAGCACCACTTCACACATTAGTCATGTTGCAGCCCTTCTGTGTGCTCGTGGGGCTCAGCAGGATATTAGGTAGATGTACCAGTTTCTTTTGCTTATTCAATGTTTATACCAGGGGCGTTTGAAAAGTCTGTGCAAAACTAAAAACTACTTACGTGTTTGGGGCAAGCTTCTTTATTTTTCGATGTAGTATCCTTTTACACTTATACACTTCGTCCAACACTGTTCTAATTTGTTGATTCCTTGCGAATAATAGGAATTGTCCAAGTCTGCAAAATAGCTGTTAGTTGCTGCAATCACCACCTCGTTTGAATAAAATCTTTGTCCCGCCAGCCATTTATTCAAACTGGGGAACAAATAGTAGTCCGAGGGAGCCAAGTCTGGAGAGTAGGGCGAATTTGAAATGATATGGAATCCTATTTCCATTAATTTTGCGACCACAACTGCTGAGGTGTGTGCTGGTGCATTGTCGTGATGGAAAAGGACGTTTTTTGATCCAGTGACCGGCGTTTTTCTTGCAACTCAGTTTTCAGACGGTCCAATAATGATGAATAATATTCACCTGTAATAGTTTTACCCTTTTCCACATATTCGATGAGGATTATCCCTTGAAAATCCCAAAAAAAATGGCTCTGAGCACTATGGGACTTAACATCTATGGTCATCAGTCCCCTAGAACTTAGAACTACTTAAACCTAACTAACCTAAGGACAGCACACAACACCCAGCCATCACGAGGCAGAGAAAATCCCTGACCCCGCCGGGAATCGAACCCGGGAACCTGGGGAATCCCAAAAGACAGTCACCATAACCTTTCCGGCCGAAGGAATGGTCTTCGCCTTTTTGGTGCAGATTCTCCCTTGGTAACTCATCGTTTAGATTGTTGTTTGGTCTCAGGAGTAAAGTAACGTATCCATGTTTCATCCACAGTGACGGAACGACGCTTAAAGTCCTGCGGATTCTTCCTGAAGAGCTGCAAACCATCCTTGCAACATTTCACACGATTCCGTTTTTGGTCAAGCGTGAGCTCGTGGAACCCATCTTGTGGATAGCTTTCTCATGTCCAAATATTTATGCAAAATATTACGTACCCGTTCATTCGAGATGCCCACAGCACTAGAAATCTCACGTACCTTAAATCTTCTGTCATACATCACTATATCACGGATTTTATCAATGATTTCTGGAGTCGTAACCTCCACAGGGCGTCCAAATGTTCAGCATGACTTGTGTCCATGTGGCCGCTGCGAAAAGTTTGAAACCACTTATTAACTGTTCTAATCGAAGGTGTAGAGTGACCGTAATGTTTATCGAGCTTCTCTTTAGTCTCCCGAGGCGTTTTGTCTTTAATAAAGTAATGTTTAATCACCAGACGAAATTCTTTTTTCGTCCATTTTTTGACAATCACTCGACTTCCTTGATTCACACGAATGCCAAACACAAAGAAACAGACCTATATGGCTGAAGCTTGGTGTGTGTTCTTTCCAAAGATGCTACTAACTAAGCATGACCTCGATATGCGCCAGTGGTGCCATCTCCCAGACTTTGCACAGACTTCTCAAACGCCCCTCGTAGACATTGGTTTGAGTTTCATGTTGTGAGATCCTCCCTCTACATCAAGGACTGTCTCTATCCCGCCAGATTTTTCTGGTAGGAGTGGAGAGAGAGGGGGCCAGAGGTGGAGGGGTGAGACGTTCTCTGGTGGTGGCACTGTAAATTAGCTCAGTCGGTCCCTACATGTCAAGGTGAGCAAACACACGAAAATTTTCCAGCAAGATAACATTTACAATCTGCAGCAGCGTAATTATGCAATTACAATGTGTAGTTCCTGGAAGTGAGCTTTTCCCACCAAATAAAGAACTCCATACCCTTAAAATTGTATTACATAAAGAGACATTGCATCCTGTGCTATGTAATTTATATAGACTTCAACTTTTTGTCGTGAGATCCTTGCTCTGCAGCACGGAAGGAGTATTTTTCCCACCAGTTTCGTGATGGGGTGGGCATGGAGGAAATAGGGGAGGAGAGGGGAGGTCTTGGGAATTTCTCAGGGTGGAGGGGTTAGTTAATTTATCAATTTAATGAGTCGATTAATTTACTATCAAAAGTGTGCCTTTATCGGCGAAAGTGAGGTAGGAAATGGGGATTTCCCAGAGGGATGGGGAGCTTGGAGGGGGAGCGGAGGGGGGTTTCACACAAGGATGGATTATCCCCAGGGGATCGTAAATCAACTACAAGGAGTCATGAAACAGTTAATCCCCAGGGTATCATAAATCAATCAAATTTGCATGTGAAGGTATGCTTGCCCCAGAATGCATGCAACCCACACTGCCAACTTGTCCTCATGCCACCATCATCCCACTAATAATGTGCTGTCACGGCCCCTTCAATGTCTAATCGTTACAGCTCCTCCTCTCGGCCGTTTACAGCTGCATAATTGTTTTTTCCAACATACCTCTGTGACACCATTGTTATCAATTATTCTATGTAACTAACAACAAAATCCACAATTCTTTTCCAAGGAGTCTATGACGAGCTCTATCTCCCTCAACGCTTAGCACAGATCTCACTCATTTGAACAGAGATGGTGTAATGATTCTAGTAGATCACTAATTCAGAAAACTTCTGGGAAAGCATACAAGAGAGCTACCCAGACACTTTGAATAAGAGTTTGTGATATTCCCATCACATGTAGGATAAATGCGGATATCCTGTATAATCGCATTGTATCGAGTTTCTTTTTCGAGTTTATTTTGATATTTCCAACATTTTCTCGACATTTATCTTGTTTCCCATATGTAAGCGTACAAGTGTAAATGTTCTCTTATTGCTTACGTGACCAGATGTGACCAAGCGAGGAGACGCAGTGGTTAGCACAGAGGACACGCATTCAGAAGGACGACGGCTCAAACTCGCTTCCAACCATCCAGATGTAGGTTTTCTGTGATTTTGCTTTGTCAGTCTAGGCATCTTTGATACATAGCTCCAACTCATCCAGGGTACATAATTATTCCTCCAAATGGTAAAACCAACTCTAAAGCACATGGAACGCTGGTAGAGGAAGTTTGTTGACGTTACTCTACCATAAACACACAGTTACAATATTTCGCTTTGTGACTTCCTGCTCGTACCTCCACCGGCGCCGGAGGCGGCGGTGGCGTGTGTATTGAACCTAACACAGGATGATTCAGACTGCTACGACAGAACCAAACTTTATCCAGGAATTATTGGGCATATAGATCCATACAGGACTTCGCGCTGGAGAACCCACTCCAATTACTTCGCATGCTGGATCTAGCCTCGAGAAATATTCCCGGACATATCTCTGTCGGATCCAAAAAGACCATTATCCATGATATTCCTTTTTTTTGGGTAGTTGGATCTGCCCCAACAACATTCTCGGCCAGGACGGCAGCATTTTACTACGGCGGCTGGGCCGCAGTAGCAAGTAGTAACCTATCCAGCCGGCTTCCATGAGATACTAACGCAGCAGACCATTCTGTAATGGGTGTCGGTGACAACGCGGTACTGTTTGTGGGCGGTAATCTTTGGGTAGCGGCCAGCCCAGCTGTCGGGAGACTCGACTCGCTGGCGATTTCGGCAGCACTTGGCAGCAGCTGTGGCATCTTAGCCGCACCTATCTCAAGAGCATCCACTGTTCGAACGCATCTCCTAATCCATCCCTCAACACTGCCATCGCACCCGCCGACGCCACCGCCTTCTGCCGCCGGTGGAGGGAAGGCGTGGGAAGTCAATACACGGAATAGCGTAACTGTGTGTTTATAGCAGAATAACGTCAACACACTACCTCCAATAACATTCCATGTGTTTTACAGTTGGGCTTTCCATTTGCAGTAACAAGTATGTACCCCGGCTGCGTTGGGGCTCTGTATTGAAGTTGAATGGCATAGAACAAAATATCAAGCCACATCTGGTCAAAGGAAGGCAGCAAGATTGGGTTTAACCATCGACATCGAGGTTATTTTAGACGGAGTACGAGCTCAGATTACGTCAAGGATGGGGGAAGGAAATCGGTCGTGCCCTTGCAAACGAACCATCCGAGCATTTGCGTGGAGCGATTTACAGAAATCACAGAAAACATGAATCAGGATGGCCGGATGCGGGTTTAAACCATCGTCCTCTCGAATGCGAGTCCAGTATGCTAACAACTGCGACACCTCATCTTCATTTATCCTACATACGGTTGGCATGTGACATAAACTCTAGAGAAAAGTGTCTGGGTAGATATCTTGGATGCTTTCCTGGAGAGCATGACTGATCACTCTAATCACTACACCACCCTTGTCACAGGTGACTGAGATTTGTGATTATTGTCAAGGGAGACAGAGCTGGTTATAGACTCTTTGGAAAAAAAAAAGGATTTTGTTGATAGTTTGCTTTGGAGAAAACTGAATAATAATGTATACGTCGTAATCGATCGAGATGAGGACCTGTAACCAGTAGATACAGGAGGGGTAGTAACAACACATTTGCCTTACAGCTGGAACGATAGTGCATTCTAGAGACACGATACGGAATATAAAACTTCCTGGCAGACTAAAAATTGTGTGCCGGAGTGTGACTCGAACTCGGGACCTTTGCCTTTCGCCGGCAAGTGCTCTACCGTCTGAGCTACCCAAGCACGACTCACGCCCCTTCCTCTGCCAGTACCTCGTCTCCTACCTTCCAAACATTACAGAAGCTCTCCTGCGAACCTTGCAGAATTAGCACTCGTGAAAGAAAGGATATTGCGGAGACATGGCTTAGCCACAGCCTGGGGGATGTTTCCAGAATGAGATTTTCGCTCTGCAGCGGAGTATGCGCTGATATGCTTTCTGGCAGATGGTAGAGCACTTGCCCGCGAAAGGCAAAGGTCCCGAGTCCGAGTCTCGGTCCGGCACACAGTTTTAATTTGCCAGGAAGTTTCATATCACCGCACACTCTGTTGCACAGTGAAAATCTCATTCTGGAACGAAAGGTATTAGCTATGTGTTTATTTTACGTTTAATAATTGATCACACATTTTATACAACCTTCACTTTAGCACAAGATTACTTTAAATGGTCAAAATATTCACCGTTGGCGACAATACACGAAACAGAACAACGACCGGTCGCCGCAACTACGTCAGTCAATGTTACAGTGGAGATCGCTCCATACGTCGCTGTAATCTCCTAATCTCCTGGTGAAGTTCCTGCAGCGTGTGTGGCTTACGTCGATAGACATTTCGTTAACCACAAGTAAAAGTCCATGGGTGGTAGATCTGGCGACCGTGGAGGGAACTCAATGGGCCCCCTTCGTCCAGTCCAGTGCCACATAATATTGCCATCCAAGAAAGCTCTTACAGCTAGGTGGTAGTATGGTGGCGCCCCGTGCTGTTGGTAGAAGACCTCTTCGTCAGCTCCATAAAGCGCACGTATACCTGGCAAAATTGATGTGCGTAGATTTCCAGGTACACTTCTCCATTGACAGTAGCTTCAAAGAAAAAGGTCCTACTAAGCCCCTAGATGATAGTTCACACCACACATAAACCCCTGGTAGATTGACCTCTGTATCCACACAAACATGCGCATTTTCCGGTGCCCAGTACACACTGTCATGCCGATTCGCTGTTCCATTAAGCTTAAATTGTGCCTCGTCACTCCACACTACCTTCGTCACAAATTGTTGGTCATCAGTTAGCATTTGCTAATACCATTAACAAAATTGCATTCGGCGATCAGGATCGTCATCATTAATCGCTTGCAGTAATCTTGAAATGTAAACTTTCCACTATGCAGCTTTCAGAATTCTTCATACACTTGTACTGCTAACCCCCACTTCACGTTCACATTGAATGGCAGACTACTGTGGAGAATTAACAAACGTTACCAACACTAGAGCCGGCGAAGCAGTACTTGAAGCTGTACGCTGTCATGCTGATCTTCTTTTGTGACTATCACTAATCGTTCCATGCAATTCAAATTTGTCAGTGATGCGTTTAATTGGCAGGCGGGTTGGCGGTCCTGTTTCAAACTCCCGCCTCCACTGACGTTGCACTTCAATGGCATTGTCAAACTTCACAATACATGATCGAATGTCAAGCGTGCTCCAGCCATCTTGTTTCCTCAGTACCGAGATGAACTACTAACATCTGTTGAGCCAAAGACCATGCTGCTCGTACAACACACTCGTAACTCAAATCGAACAAAATTATCCATATCTCTATAGAGCATGACAAATAGTGCATATATTTTTCTGACGGACTCTAAAGTTCGGTATAAAGTAGTATCTTTACAGAATCGAAATACATTATTGGTATTTTGACGTAACTATAGGCGTATCACGGGAAGTTTTCTGATAAAGGATACAAAACGGGACGGTGTTGGAAACGTGGATATCATAACTTGGATCTGCATGTCTTACATTAGCTCCTAATACAATTTCCTGGCGTTTATCTAATTTTATAACCATGTTTATCGTACATTAAAATTTGCCTTCGACTGTTCTTTTTGCCTGTATCAGTTGTGGCAAATTTACTACTTTCGATACGCATACAACGGAGTGTTTTTCTGGAGAGTGGAAGTGCGTCGGCGAAGGATGGTCTGAGGCACTGTCAGCGTTGAGACAGTTTTCGTCCAGTGTGAGGAAAGCTCTATCTGCCCCCCCCCCCCCCCCCCATGGTAAGTCAGTTGTGTGTTGCAAAAATATGTTTTGTGGAAGGGATGGCCTGACTGACATTTCGCCTGACATGTTACAGCTGGAAGCTCTGGTACACGTGATTGAAGCAGGACTGCGAGACATGGTTGTTATTTATAGTTTCTAAAAGCGTCAAAAGCGTGATCTTTCCCAGAGATTTTTACTAGTGTGATAAGAAAGTTGGGGAAAAATCTACTGAGAATAGTTCTGATAACGCAAAGGAGAAGCCTATAAAGGGTAGTGTCCCAATATGACCAAAAGTGTTTCCATTTTTACTCAAATGTTGTTTTCTGTTATTAGTACGAATAATCGTCATACTGTGTTTACGTACAGGTACAAAATATGACACATGAAAGAGAGAGAGAAAGAGAGAGAGAGAGAGAGAGAGAGAGAGAGAGAGAGAGAGAGAGAGAGAGAGAGAGACAGAGACAAAGACAGAGAGAGAGAAAGGTGGGAAATAATAAGGCAGGTCAATATGAGATCTAGAACACAGCATTCCGGGGAGTTAACGAGTAATCGATTAAAGAACTGTATCCATGTAGTGTTAATTATTTAACGTCGAAATATTCATTGCAGGGGTTGATCTACACAATAACAGCGAAGTGACAAATATAAGCATTACTTAGGTAGCTTGATGTCGAATCAAATGACCACCATACGGAGAATTAATTTGGATATGGTTAGGTGGAACCACTTCCATCCGCACCGAACTGGACTGATAAAGTGTTACGCAAAATAACACACAGGTTACTGACAGTTGTAACATAATGTACATTATGTCCATTATAATTATCCGGGCTGTTATGCCGTGGTCGGTTGATGAATTCTGTGGTGATTCCCAACGTTTAGTCTCCGACTGCGGGAGACATCTTCAAGGGGGTCCGTAGCTCGATGGAAGGTCCAACACACAAACTGGCTCGCTACTAGTGTGTATCTCGGTGGTTTTCTATGCTGGACATCAAGATGACTGTCGATTCGTCGTAAAGAAATCAGTATCGAAAATTCTAGTGAAGGTAAATCTGAAAATGCAAAGAACAACTACGCATCCGCTCCAGAGGCTCCTGTTGGTTATGGTACAGAATATGTTATGTCTTCCTGATACATATAGGAGACAGTGTTTGTCAAGAGGACCTACCTAAATTACAGCACTTTATCTTCTGATGGTGACTAATACTAGCTCAGTGACTTTTCTGGCTACGGATCATAGAAGTCGAATACATCTCATACATTTAGCTGGGTGTCTACGCGTTGTGGAAGACCGTAGTTTTAGTGGATTACCTGGTAATGGAAGGATATAGTACCACGATACTGTACTTAAAAGAAAAAGATAGTCAGGACATATACTGCGTTATGAAACTGTCTTGCGATACATCGATCGTAATGTAACACTACATGCATTGTCAGGACGCTTTTTTTAATGAACCTCATCCCATCCCCAAATACGATCCAAGTTGCTGTGTATTTGTCTTAGAACGTTTTCTTCCTAATACAGTTGGATTTATAAAGTATCACTGTGCTCTGCAACCGTTGCTGTCGGAAGATTTCGGCTCCTAATTTATGCTTCGTTGTCAACGAAACTGTGATGCTGGGGCTCCTACGATACGTGAGAGGTGGACTCGTGGTAGAATCTTAACGTCCAACATCTGCTAATATTATTGTAATGAGCAAAAGTATTGATATTTTGTGACTAAATAACACTTTTGTTTTAATAAGAGTATATACACTAGCTCACAATCGGGTAATATAAATTTATTTTAGCACAATTTTTATTCCTTTGCCTGTTAGGGTCTTCGACTGCTGGTACACACGGTCGTCATGACCAGTCGCTGGCTTTTGCTGATACCGGCGGCATGTGGGCAATCCTCGGCAATTATTCAACTGCCACACTGCCAACCAGGTTGCTGCTATAAGGTGAAAGCCGTTGGGAAAGAATTCTGAATCATTCGTCCACGGTGATTCTCCCCATCTCAACTGAGACCAATGAGATGGCTCCTCTTCTGGGACATGTGAGAGACGTGTTGCTTGGCCGCCTGCAGGCACGCAGAGGCCTGTGGCAAAAGGTTCCTTCCAGAGGTCATTGTGCATATGCTGCTCGCGTTGTTTAATCATGTTCGTAATTGGTCTCTGGAGGATACACTTATTGGTACACGGTGCACAATCACTAAGGTTCCATTTTTGCACGTCTATCTGTGACTTCGTAATCATTTTTCTGGCTCGTTTCGTGTTGTATCATTATTTTCACACCTATTTACGTGTCGTATAGTGATGTAACATTGCTGGAGTCACATGTCTGACAAATTTCGCCTACCGCTCAACGTGGTTCTAGCATGGTATTTGGTTGCTAATTTTTTTTCTCGCAATAGTTTCAAAAGTATGACGATTGGAGGGATGAGGAGAGGGTTATGTTTCTGTTTACTCCAAAGTGATAGGGCTGTGGGAAGGGATGAGCTCAGTGCATTACTGTTAGCAACGTTTATCCACAAAGGAGTCGACAAGTTTTTGCTGTAGCACAACGCCTTTTCCATGGACGAGTGAGTATCATTTTTGACAGCTATTAAGTGGTCGTTGATTACAACATATATCGTTCAAATTTGTCTAACACACGTAGGAAGACGGCCAGGCGCAGTGTTGCGGTTTTAGACTTGTGGGTCTCTCCCTTTCGCGACCACACGGTCACAGTCGTATGAGGAGTTCCATATTGTAGCCCCGTTATCACGAGAAAACAGGTGAGGGGTTCCTCGTAAACTAGGTGTGTAGATATTTCAACTCGCGTCTTGGGATCTGTTTGACATTATTACTGCGGGCGGGAGACCTCTCAGCCATCAACGTTAGGCACCAACCGTTACTTTCTCAGTAATTACTGGACACTGTGCGCGCAAACATCAGCATTCGTGGCAACACATCCGTATGGTAGAGTCTGTGAGGGTGAGCTATCTTCCCGCCGGCGACATGACTTTTTATGTCTGGAGGTGTGCTGCGAATAGAGTATCTTTGGTTAGAAGCACCAGAATTTTACTACGACGTCATAATCTAGTAATGTAGCGTGGCATTTCTTACACAATATCTCTCGCAGATTGGATTCTCTATGACGTTGCATTTTCTACGAATGCTAAGACCGCGCACATTAGTAATGATACATAAATCAGAACCAAATCTGACAGCAACATTACGAGTACGCGATGCAACGCGACACTGTGATGTGACCTCGTGATATGATGCGACGTAGTGTTGACACATAACTAAAAAAAAAATGGCTCTGAGCACTATGGGACTTAACATCTGTGGTCATCACTCCCCTAGAACTTAGAACTACTTAAACCTAACTAACCTAAGGACATCACAAACATCCATGCCCGAGGCAGGATTCGAACCTGCGACCGTAGCAGTCGCGCGGTTCCGGACTGAGCGCCTAGAACCGCTAGACCACCGCGGCCGGCTGACACATAACTCGTGTGATAGGGTACAACGCGAAAAATTGTAGAAAACAGAATAGTTACGTAATTGTCTGGGCGTGGCGTCTGCTACTGTCCCGAAATATTAAACAAATAGACCTCAAGCGACGTAACTTGTTATTGACAAATGGTGCTCCGATCCAGAGTGCGTCCAATTACAAAGTAGAAAAAAGTGTGAAAAATACTTAGAATTGAGGAAATACGTGTAGTACATAAAACTGAGAATACTTACATTTCTGCCTGGGATAGGTCTTCGCTGGTGCTACTTAATAATGGTATTAACAAAGAGAACAAGAGTGACGTAATTTTTCATAAAGAAATAGACGCAGCCTCTAACTGTGCTACAGAGCTTCAGAGTGCCCCCAGTTATAAAATACGAAAATTGTGGAAAATACGTAAAACTGAATAGAATGTGGAGAAATACATAAAAATGAGAATACTTACATGCCTGCCCAGGTGAGGTCTTTGCTATTGCCGCGCAGTAATCTTAATAACAAATGGACCTAGAGTGACGCAATTTGTTATAAATAAATATACACAGCCTCTCTCTCTGTGCTCTCTAACTGCTGAGTAAGCCCTCGCACACAAGTGTCCCAGTTGTAAAAGACGGAGGTGTGGAGGGGGTTCATCATCCTCGTTGGTTCATAGAAGGTTCTGCCATTCTTATCCCACGTGACACAGTTGGATGGGTGATTTCCCTCAGTGACCTAGATCAATTCCCGATGGTTCCCCAAGGGAGTGGGAGTGGCGAAAATAAGGGGAGCAAGTAGGTAACCTGACGTTGGATATCCTTATAAATAACCTTGAGATAAGACCATTATTTCCGCTTGAACCAGCCCTGTGTACCCACTGCTGTTAACCACTGAGCCGGCCGGGGTGGCTACGCGCTACAGTCTACGCGCTACAGTCTGGAACCGCGCGACCGAAACGGTCGCGGGTTCGAATCCTGCCTTGGGCATGGATGTGTGTGACATCCTTAAGTTGGTTAGGTCTAAGTTCCAGGGGACTGGTAACCTTAGAAGTTAAGTCACATAGTGCTTAGAGCCATTTTGTTAATCACGGGATGAACAAGTCTGGTGCATTACACGATCAATAACACTCCCTTCGACCACATGCTGCTATGTCAGTTACAGTAACGGCAACCTCTTTTTACGTAGTAGACCGCAGTATGTTATGTCCGATTGCGAGTGTTCATCAGAGTATCGACGGAGGAGTGTGAGAGGACCTGTAGTATTCTTTATGTACGTAAAGGATCGGAAGGGTGATTAGTAGGTTGGTTGTACGGAAGGACAATGGAGGATGTCGTTCTGTTGTCAGAATTTTTGGAACGTGCTCACCCATATAGGAGATGGCGTATACAGGGTGTTACGAAAAGGTACGGCCAAACTTTCAGGAAACATTTCTCACACACAAATATGGAAAGATGTTATGTGGACATGTGTCCGGAAACGCTTAATTTCCATGTTAGAGCTCATTTTAATTTCGTCAGTATGTACTGTACTTCCTTGATTCACCGCCATGATTTCATACGAGATACTCTACCTTTGCTGCTAGAACATATGCCTTTACAAGTACGACACAACATGTGGTTCACGCACGATGGAGTTCCTGCACATTTCAGTCGAAGTGTTCGTACACTTCTCAACAACAGATTCGGTGACCGATGGATTGGTAGAGGCGGACCAATTCCATGGCCTCCACGCTCTCCTGAGCTCAACCCTCTTGACTTTCATTTATGGGGGCGTTTGAAAGCTCTTGTCTACGCAACTCCGGTACCAAATGTACAGACTCTTCGTGCTCATATTGTGGACGGCTGTGATACAATACGCCATTCTCCAGGGCTGCATCTGCGCATCAGGGATTCCATGCGACGGAGGGTGGATGCATGTATCCACGCTAACGGAGGACATTTTGAACATTTCCTGTAACAAAGTGTTTGAAGTCCCGCTGGTACGTTCTGTTGCTGTGTGTTTCCATTCCATGATTAATGTGATTTGAAGAGAAGTAATAAAATGCGCTCTAACATGGAAAGTAAGCGTTTCCGGACACGTGTCCACATAACATATTTTCTTTCTTTGTGTGTGAGGAATGTTTCCTGAAAGTTTGGCCGTACCTTTTTGTAACACCCTGTAGAACGTTAAGGCGACCAGGCCAATTCATGCATACTGTTCGCGTGTCTGGGATCTACACCAATACAAACGCATGTTGCTAGTTTTGTTACCAGAAAGTTCGAGCAATATGCAAATATTACCGAGCTGGTTCAGGAACTCAAATAGGAATTCCTGGAGGGTAAGCGATCCTCTTTTCACGGGACACTATTGCGGAAATGTAGAGGACAGACATTTGATCCGGACTGCAGAACGATTCTGCTGCCACTATCATACATTTCGGGTAAGTATCTGGAAGATAAGATGCGAGAAATTAGGGGTCATTCAGAGGTGTATAGGGTGTGGCTTTGCCCTCGCTCTATTTGCATGTGAAACAGGAACGGACATGGGTAGAAGTGATAGGTGCTATATATGTATAAAGATTTATGTAGATGTGGTGGACAGGGAGAGGGGGAAGGGGAAATGGACAGAGATAGGGAAAAAAATGGTTCAAATGGCTCTGAGCACTATGGGACTTAACATCTGTGATCATCAGTCCCCTAGAACTTAGAACTACTTAAACCTAACTAACCTAAGGACATCACACACATCCATGCCCGAGGCAGGAATCGAACCTGCGACCGTAGCGGTCGTGCGGTTCCAGACTGTAGCGCCTTTAACCGCTCGGCCACTCCGGCCGGCCAGAGATAGGGATGGAGATGGACAGAGAGAGTGGGGAAGAGGAATGATAGAGGAGATGCACAGAGGAAGGGGAAGGAGGAAGTGGACGGAGAGAGGGGAAGGGTGAGATGGACAAAGCAGGAGGAGAAGGTGGAGTTATGGGGGAGGGAGGTTGGGGCAGACAGAGTGGGGGAGGATTTCGACTTAGGGAGAGAAGGAGATAGACAGTGGGACAGACGAACAGCGAAAAAGAGACGAAGGGAAGGACAGAGAAAGGGGATGAAAATGGTGGACAGAAAGAGGGTTGAGGATACTGGCAGGGAAAGGGAAGAGGTGGATAAAAAGAGTGCATTGGAAAGGAGGTGATAGATAGAGAGAAGAGAGGGAGGAGGAGGATTTGGATAAAAAGAGGAGAGATGGATTAGAGGGGTTGAGGAGACGTGAGAACGGTACTAGGAGTTTGATGCAGTGGTGCTGCTACGGTCGCAGGTTCGAATCCTGTCTCGGGCATGGATGTGTGTGATGTCCTTAGGTTAGTTAGGTTTAACTAGTTATAAGTCTAGGTGACTGATGACCTCAGACGTTAAGTCCCATAGTGCTTAGAGCCATTTGAACCATTTTTAGCCAGAGAAACAATAGAATGACTGGCGCAGATGCAGATGCACAGGGATGAAGGAGCATGTGAATTGAGAAAAAAGAGGGGAAGGGATGGATATAGATGGAGTGAAAGGAGATGGACACAGAGAAGCGGAAGGACGGGATTAAAATAAACACATGTCCGGGCAATACTTTCCACTCACCATCCAGTTACATTATAATAGAAACAGTGATTGAATCTAATTATTGTTTGTAAATATTTTACAGTTAAACTCTTAGTTACAGTGTTATTAAAAGTGTAGCACATCATGTAACTTGCAGAGTTACTTACAAGGCATTCAGCTGTATGGAGAAACTTTTTTTGTAATATTCTGCGCATTTAATCTTATATGCTGTTTTTCTACGTAACGAAATTTAATTATGGTTCAGCGGCACTAGTGAGAACTTGTACTTTGTGCAGGAGTCCAATGGTCAAGATTACTTCTATTGTCACAGAAATCCAGGTTTTATAAATACAATTAATAGCACGTAGGACGGACGGTTCATACTGCTACATATACTCCGTTCGCACGATGCATATAGTGGGTGTACTACAGCATAATCACACAGTTGACACTGAAACTATTAGCAAACAATTCCTAACCAAATATTAATGACAGTAATATGCTACAGCAACTGAAAAGCACGCCCGGAGCGGCTGTTTGCAGGCTATTCCGCGACGGTAGTACCTTTGTTCACGCAGAGAGTCCGTGACCCTGCCTGCAGCAGCGACGGCGGCGGCGGCGGCGGCGGCGGCGGCGGCGGCAGGGCTGGCGGTTGTTAGCAGGGCAAACAGCGGCTGTCGTTAGGGGCTGCGCAAACGGCCTCATGAGCTGCGCAAACAAGCCCTGCCGCCGCCGTCCGTCTTCTGCCCCGAGACGTAGCCTGCCCAGACGCAGAGTCACGCGTCGAGCGGGGATACACCACGCTCTACTGCATGCCGTGGTGCAGGGTCAGGCTGGGAACAATCCCCACACTACAAACGGGTACGTTCTCAGAATCGCCAGTAGATTCTGTGACACCACACTCCATACTGATGGCAGAATTCAATACGTAATTAAGCTAATTAAGGAAAGGGAGCCTTTGAAACTATCTAAATTTGAATTTATTAATGTGAACTTAAATTTGTTTACTAACTTTACGTAAATTTTAAGAGCAGGCAATATAAAACAGCCACTGATGATACGCGACAGTATATGACAACTGTAGATGCATAGTGCGTCCCAACATCTGATACAAGTTCTTCTCCAACACAATATTAGAACTAATCAAATCCCTGGAAACAGGAAACAATTGGAGAGCATCAAGGTTTCCAAGCAGAATGATCAACTATTGACCTGATTCTTGTCTTAAAGAAGATCCGTGACAAAATGTACAAATACAGCCGAGAATTACATATCCTCTTCGTAGACTTCAAGAAGGCTTACAATAGTATCCATACGTTGAGTTCGCTTGAAACTAAGAGTTTTGGATAGAGAACGAGTTACTTAAACAGAGACATATTTAAATGACACAAAGTTATGATTACGCTAGGCAATGAAACGGCAGAAATCTTCCCAGTGGAAGCAGGATTAACATAAGGAGATGTAGTGTCACCTGTCTTTTCCAGTCTTGTACTCGAAAAGATAGTTGTGTTAGCTTAACCTATAATGAAAACGTTACCTATCTGGCCTACGCAAATGACATTGCCATATACTATGCACAAAAAAAAAAAAAAAAAAAATGGAAAGAAGTATTCAGTGCATAGAATTAAAGGTATCGAGATTCAGGCTGATTAATAAGCACCGAAAAGATAGAGTACATGACCGCAAGAAGAAGGCTGTATAACTATTTAGATCTGAAAGCGAACTGTACCAGGTATAAGCAAGTGGAAGGATTAAAATTCTTTGGATCAAAATTCGCTGATGCAACATCAATTGAAGCAGAGAAAAATGTAACAATGGTGCTGGGATGCATGTGGTATCACTCTCTAATCAGTGTAGTAACATTTAGAATAATTTCTTAGTAAGTATAGGTAATAAAACATATTTTGATTCTAATGGTGCTATGTGGTTCTCAAACCTAGAGCAACCGAAAACAAGACCTTAACCGAATTCTTACATTTGAGAGAAAGGTTCTCAGTCTGAGAGCCAACTACTGGAGTACTGAGTAAGTGCCACAACACATAACTAAAAAATCTGAACGAGGAGCCTAAAAAGGCTGGATCAATGTAAAACACTTCGGTGGAATGGACATATAGGGAGAATGTCAGATACAAAATGGCCAAAATGGCAGTGCAGTGGGTGCCATCAGGCAACAAACCAGTGCGGAGATGGCTGATTGGGACGAGAAAAGACATGCTGCAGCTGGGGTTTACGAAGAAGTGGAGACGTATAGAGGGAAACAGAAACAGGTGGTGGCCCTTAACCGTGATATTGCACCGTCCTCGGGGCCTAAACACGTAGAAGTAAAAGTAAAAAACAGCAGTCTGGTAATACACAGTAAAGGGCGCACTTTCTCATATTTTCATTAATTATTTACGAACTTGAGCCAAGATCGCGTTTTCTGTTAAAAGTAAGTTCTTGTGAGAAGATGATTGGTATTCTACGAAGAGATGCGTTTGAGCAGTTACAAGATCGCAATGTCCGACAAGATTACAAAACTGACATGGTTAGTTCCAAAACTTAACATATTGAAAAAATGGAAAATCTGAATATCACATGTTTTAGAATCTTGTAGCACTCTTCGTAATGTGGTAAAAGAGTTTCGTCCATAACTTCTCTCCACTCGAAATTAACCACTGAACCTGACATTCTGTTCCAAAACATTGTATGACCACTGCAGGTATTATTCCTAAGCTTTGTATGTCCACTGCTAATAGTAATTGCAAATCTTTCTGAGAAAAAATGTTTATCCGTTACGTTTCTCACAACGTATGAAAACTAATTATGTGCAAGTGGTCACATCACACACTGTTAAATGGTTCATACTTCTTATAAATCTGAGAAGATTGAAAAGAAACTGTGGTCATTTGACCGTATGTCGAAAGATGAAACAGGATTTTAGTGTGATAATTACAATTAAATACAACAGTAAGCATTTGTAACAATGTAATTCTGCACAGGGTTTTGCCCAACGGGTAACATTCAGCATTAGTGAGTGTAGTAACTGTAAGGATGCACACGAAGCGGATTGGAAAGAAGCTAGTATTAGAGAATGTGAAAGTATTATTACTACCACTGAATTAGGAAGTAGTGGAAAAGGAAACGAGATATCCCCACACTGAAGAACAGTCAAGAGAAACGAGTAAGGTAAGAATGGTTCTGATATATTTTTGTTTAATTCCTACAAAAGGTACCTGTAGTCTACGCGTAACATCCGATTTTCCAAATTAAACCACGGATCTCCAAGTGAGTATAAATTGGACTTTACTGACTCTTCTTTCTGCTGCTCTCTTTTGTGTTTTCAATCTGTAGGTATATCCAGTCAATACCATTTTAGCTATCGCTCCAAGTAGCCAAAAATTACAAGCCCAGGTTTTTTTCAGTATTATAGACACTCATCCAGATCTCTTCCAAAGAAATCAAATTGTAATCACATTCAAAGGTTTGGCTTTAAATGCAGTTACCTCGCAGTGGAAGGCATCAGAAGGTTTCAAGACTTATTTTATATTTGCCCTCACAAAAAAACTTATTATTCAGCGGAGCAAAGTAATCTTTACTATCCAAGATGAAAAGAGCTGGCTTACAAAACATGAAACGCTAAGGGGCGCTCGCAGAGAAGCTATAAAGATAAAGCAGGTGCTTGTCGAACGCTTGCCTTTGGGTTTTGTACCTTATTCATCAAAAATTAGACTTTTGAGCCTGTACTATGGCCTCACAGCTTTAATTCCGCCAGTACCCTGTCTCCTACCTTCTAAACTTCACAGAAGCTCTCCTGCTAAACTGCAGAACTAGCACTCCTGGAAGAAAGGATATTGCGGATTGCGGAGACATGGCTTAGCCACAGCCTTGGGAATGTTTCTAGAATGAAATTTTTACTCTACAGCGGAGTGTGCGCGATATGAAACTTCCTGGCAGATTAAAACCGTGTGCAGGACAGAGACTCGAACTCGGGACCTTTGCCATTTGCGGGCAAGTGCTCTACCAACTAAGCTACCCAAGCACGACTCACGCCCCATCCTCACAGCTTTACTTCTGCCAGTAACTCGTCTCCTACCTTCCTTCGAGGACGAGCCGTGAGTCGTGCTTGGGTAGCTCAGTTGATAGAGCACTTGCCCGCGAAAGGCAAAGGTCCCGAGTTCGAGTCTCGGTCCGGCACACAGTTTTAATCTGCCAGGAAGTTTCATATCAGCGCACACTCCGCTGCAGAGTGAAAATCGCATTCTGAATAGCTCAGAATATTTCACATTGGCAGCTGAAATCCTTCTGAATTTTATTCGAGATGGCTACGTTTCTTTCATTCTAGCTATTATAAATCTCAATTTTCATTGATAAAGCACATATTCCTATAAACTATAATTTAGTAACGCCTAGATTTCACGTGGGTAGCTCAAATTTTAACCATTTCTAAATTTCACTAAGACAAGCAGTTTCTAATTTATAATTGCATGAAGACACATTTGATAATGAACTGTATACACTCTTATATGATAGGTGGGAATAAAAGAACACGTTGGATAGGATCACGCATCAAGTTTTCAGGTCCAAGTTCTCAGGTCTCTCAAGCATTTTCTTTATCTTCCCAACTGCCAGTGCATACGCATTATACTCTCATTTCTACTGTGGATCCTTGTAGCAGTCGGACTCTTACAGCTGAAGAAAATGTGGCAAGTTACTTTTGTACGATTTCGATGTAATATTTGTGTAGATCTGACTGAGTGCTAGGTGAACTTAAACCTATTTAAAAATTAGATAGTCGGCATCATTACTGGCGGCTATAAGCTTGCAATGCCCCCTTTAAAGGTAGAAGTTCGTAGGGAGTACTTTTACTCCATCAAGAAACCATTTGCGAACGTTCACCCCATAACCTGAACTTCGACTTGTGTACTTCCTTTTTTTCTTTTTTTTCAAACATACCTACCTATCAAACACACTTCGGACATAATCACAGCTTGCATAGTGGCAATTTTTGACAAGAAACCGACTGAGAACATCAACTGCACAGCCCTTAACGGAGCCGCTCTACCATCAAGCTCTTGGACTTACTGAAACTGAGAGCTCAGTAGTGTAAGCATCCAAAGCTTCTGGGTTTTCAGAGGCTGCCCTAAGGAAATTTCTTAAAACCGACGAAGGTAGTGAGCACCTCAGCTGATTCACAAAATTGTTTTCATTGGAAGAAGAACAAGCAATAGTGCAGAAGCGAATTTCTCTCGATAATAGTTTTTCCGGCTTTACTCACAGGTCATTATGACGTTTACTTTTTGAAGTCACCAGAAAATAAGAAGTTAATAATTTGTTTGTCCATGTATTTATTTGTAGTCCGTTTTTATCTGCTGCGGTTGGGTTTAAAAGCACGCACTGCATACTCTTGCCCAAGGCCAGCGTACTCCGCAAAATTATTACTATGAAAAATTTTATTACTCCTACAACAATAATTGGATGACCTCGAAACTTTTATACAATGCCACCAAGATATCAAACTAGGTGAGGTATGCGTAATTGGTATAATATTGCTGCAACATTTACTTAAATATTAATTAGAACCAAAAATGTGGATTACATCCCCACCTACACAATTGCGCTGTAATTACTTTCTTCAGTTAACTGTTTCATAACTAGATTAAATGGGAATTTCTCTTAGATTTCTTGTGTACATTTCATGATTTCCATAAACCTTCAATTTGATCCATTCCATAAGTGATTACGCCCAAGTTTATTGGTTTCAAAGTTAAACATGTACTCTCGTACATTGTAAAAGTCAACATGTCCATAAAACATTTGCTGTTCAAGAAAATTGGCAAGGCATTTTATAGCAACTACGACTTGTTGTTGTTGTGGTCTTCAGTCCAGAGACTGGTTTGAAGCAGCTCTCCATGCTACTCTATCCCGTGCAAGATTCTTCATCTCCGAGTAATTACTGCAACCTACATCCTTCTGAATCTGTTCAGTGTATTCATGCCTTAGTCTCCCTCAACGATTTTTACCCTCCACGCTGCCCTCCAATACGAAATTGATGATCCGTTGATGCCTCAGAACGTGTCCTACCAACCGATCCCTTCTCCCAATCAAGTTGCGCCACAAAATCTCCTTCTCACCAATTCTATTCAGTACCCCCTCTTTAGTTACGTGATCTATCTACCTAATTTTCAGCATTCTTCTGTAACACCACGTTTCGAAAGTTTCTATTCTCTTCTTTTCTAAAGTATTTATCTTCCATATTTCACTTACATACATGGCTGCACTCTATACAAACATTTTCAGAAAAGACTTCCTGACACTTAAAGCTATACTCGATGTTAACAAATTTCTCTTCATCTTAAACCTTTCCCTTGCCCTTGCTAGTCTACATTTTGTATCGTGTCTACTTCGCCCATCACCAGTAATTTTGCACCCCAAATACCAAACATGTTTACTGCTTTAAGTGTCTCATTTCCGAATCTAATTCCCTCAGCATCACTTGTTTTAATTCTACTACATTCTATTATCCTCGTTTCGCTTTTGTTGACGTTCATCTTATGTCCTCCCTCCCAGGTGTCGTCCATTCCGTTAAGCTGCTCTTCGTGGTTTTTTGCTGTCGTTGACAGAATTACAATGTCGTCGGCGAACCTCAAAGTTTTTATTTCTCCTCCATGTATCTTAATTCCTACTCCAAATTTTTCTTTTGTTTCCTTTACTGCTTGCTCAATATACAGATTGAATAACAGTTGGGATAGGCTACAACCCTGTCTCACTCCCTTGCGAATCACTGCTTTCCTTTCGTGCCCCTCGGCTCTTATAACTGCCATCTGGTTTCTGTAAACGTAGATTTGCTTTTCCTCAACCCATCTTCTAATATAAGTCGTAGGGTCGGTATTGCCTCGTATGTTCCAACATTTCTACGGAATCTAATCTGATCTTCCCCGATGTCGGCTTTTACCAGTTTTTCCATTCGTCGTAAAGAATTCGTGTTAGCATTTTGCAGCCGTGGCTTATTAAACTGATAGTTCGGTAATTTTCACACCTGTCAACATTTGCTTTCATTGGGATTGGAGTTAATATATTCTTCTTGATGTCTGAGGGTTTTTCGCCTGTATCATATTTCTTGCTCACCAGATGGTAGAGTTCAGTCAGGGCTGCTCCGGGTATTGTTTCAATGCTCTGTCAAATTATTCACCCAGTATCGTATCGCCCATCTCTCATTGCGTCCTCTTCCACTTCCACAATATTGCCCTCAAGTACGTCGCCCTTGTATAGACCCTCTATATACTCCTTCCACCTTTCTGCTTTCCCTTCTTTGCTGAGAAGTAGTTTCCTATCTGAGCTCTTGAAATTCTTAAAAGTGGTTCTCTTTCATCCAAAGGTCTCTTTAATTTTCCTGTAGGCGGTATCTATCTTACCCCTAGTGATATATGCCTCAACATCCTTACATTTGTCCTCTAATCATCCCTACTTAGCCATTTTGCACTCTCTGTCGATCTCATTTTTGAGACGTTTGTATTGCTTTTTGCCTGCATCATTTACTGTACTTTTATGTTTGCTCCTTTCATCAATTAAGTTCAATATCTCTTCTGTTACCCAAGGGTTTCTGCCAGCAATCGTCTTTCTACCTACTTGATCCTTTGCTATCTTTACTCTTTCATCTCTCAAAGCTACCCATTTTTCTTCTACAGTATTTCTTTCCCCGTTCTTGTCAATCGTTCCCTAATGCTCTCTTTGAAACTCTCTACAACCTCTGGTTCTTTCAGTTTATCCAGGTCCCGTCTTCTTAAATTTCCACCTTTTTGCAGTTTCTTCAGTTTCAATCTACAGTTCATAACCAATAGATTGTGGCCTGAGTTCACATATGCCCCTGGAAATGTCTTACAAGTTAAAACCTGGTTCCTAAATCTCTGTCTTACTCTTGTATAATTTATCTGAAGCCTTTGAGTGTTTCCAGGCCCCTTCCACGTACACAACCTTATTTCATGATTCTTATTATTTATTTTGCGTTCGATATGCTAGATGCCTTACAATACTATACACATTCGGCATGGGAAACTTAATTAATGTGCAAATGTGCAAAAGTGACAAAACATTATTAATTACAAATTTAATTATACATATTACAGTAGTTATAAATCGATAGAGCATACATGTTGTAATCTGTGAAAAAAATTAACAATTTAACAGAAACACTTAAATTACAAAGCCAAGAAATAGCACAGTCTGTGAGTCTATGCAGGTCCACTAGCGAACCGTCCCATACACTATGAATTTCACACTCATTTATGTGCTGTATCGTCCGTATTTCGCCTCAGTCACAGTGACGATCGTCCACGTAGCCTCACTTGGCCATCAGCTCGTTGCACCGTCCAACACCAGTTCTCATTCTGTTTAGCGCCACCCAGGTTCTACGAGGGATGTTGAGGCCAGGAACACGATCAGCAGGGTTCTTAACGAGGTGTCCGTTGTTAACATTTGCTTGTTGCCACAAGTGTTTCCATTCTGCTATGGTGTCCCGATTGTTCGAAGAGTGGTTCCAGAAGGGATTTCTTGGCTTTAATCGTGTCGGGCCATGCAGATTAGCGAGTATTAAGTGTATGGTGTAAGCAGCAATTTTTTGCATTTCTCTTCGGACTGTGTGTTGTCTGCAGAGTGAGGGAGATTCGATGTTTGCCACTACAGAGATCCATGGAGTTGGGTTAGGTCTCGCTGTTCCACTTATTGTTTGCAAGGTGTCATTTAGGCGAACATCTACTTTACTGGCGTGCGAACTGTTGGGCCATACAGGCGCACAGCATTCTGCAACGCTTTAGTTTAGAGCCGAAGAGGAAGTGTGAAGTGTCGTAGCGTTACTTACCCAGGTAGAGCCCGCGAGTTTCTCGATGATACTGACTCTCCCTCGAGTTTTTGACTGACATCCTGCAGGTGTTCTTTGAATGTAAAGCTGCGGTGCAGTTTAACACCCACGTATTTTAGTGCTCTTTCATGTCTTATAATCTGGCCTACTAAATTCAAGCGCAGTTTCCTGTCTGCTTGTTTGTTGTTGAGGTGCATCATTGTTCTTACTGTTTTCTATGCATTAAGGTCCAGATGCCAGGTCCTGTAGTAGTTATGAAGCTGCACCAAGACAGAATTAAGGCCTGATTCCAATTGTTCGAACGACTCACCATGCAAAGCAACAGCCAGATCATCGGCATATGCGAACTTCCGTGATTTGAGTTCCGGCATATCAGAGATGTACAAATTAAACTGTAAAGGAGCTAGCACAGAGCCTTGTGGCAGTCCATTATTGAGGATTCGGGCTTTGCTTATTTTTCCGTGTAGATGTACTCAGTACTTCCTTGTGGATAGCGTATTACAAAAGAGCTCTAATGACTTATTACATGTGACTACTATAGCAAGCTTATACCATAATGCTTTAAGCCATACTGTGTCTTATGCAGCTGTGAGATCTATAAATACTACACCGGCCTTTTTCTTGATCTGAAATCCACGTTCAGTACGCGTGGTTAGTGCCAGGACTTGATCGCAGAAGGTCCTTAAACCAGCTTGCTCCACGGGTATTGCTGCGTCTATTAGGTGGGCCACTGTCTTTAGGGGAATTTTCTCGAGACGTTTGTACATCAGACACAGCAGAGAGATAGGTCTGTAGTACTTGGGATCTCTCTCATCGTTTTCAGGCTTCAAGATAGCTACTATGTTCGACTCCTTCCATTTGTTTGGGATGTTTCCAGTCTCAAGTGTGGCGGAGAAAAATTTTCTGAGGAATATGACTGCCCTTGGACCTAGGTTCCTTAGAAACTCCAGTAGGATTCCGTTAGGTCCGGTCGCTTTCCTTGACTTCATTCATTTATCGCAGTTATCAACTCTTCTTCAGAGACAGTGCTCACAATGTCTGACTGTTCAGCACAGTTCTTCAGTGCTTCAGCGATGAGATTTTTAAGGTCCTTCATCTGTTGTGTAGGGACGTGGATCTTGAAGTTTTCAAATATAGCTTAGCTTATTTTATTTGGGTTAAGAGCACTCTGTTTGGAGCGAGGATGTACAGCACTCCCTAATTTTCTGAGAAGACAACAACTTTTACGCCTGGAATGGGTGAAGTCAAGCTGCTCAACTAGCTCATGTCGATACTTCCTTCTTTCTTCGTCAAGAAGCTTGATTAGTGAGTCTACAGTCTAGGGATTTCCAGCTTTGTTGTATTTCTGAAAAAAAGATTCAAATTGTTTGGTAAAGCCTGGTATGTATTCTCTTCTAGCTCCACATGGGATAGTTTCTTGGGCTGCTCGCAGCAGCAATTTGTAAACCGTTCCTGTTTATCGGAATTGGAGGAATTCTGGTGATAGTTTGTTCCTTGCGAGATTGGAATTTGTTCTATTGTGCCTTAAGAAGGTTTCAGCGGGGGATTGGTGGACTGTCTATGACTGGCACCTGCAGGCAAATCTCCACAATGACCTGTGAGTGTTGGCTTTTCGACAGGCTTTGCTTGCATTGAGATCCCATCATTACTAGTCGTCACAAAATTGAGATCTGACGAAGCTGAAGTTTTCCATGCAATCGACGTAAATGTGGCCTTGTCCTTGAGATGGATATTATTGACATCTGCCCAATCTGTTAGCTGGAGACCTTGGTCACCACAGGACTGGTATCCCCATCTGAATGGTGAGAATTGAAATCCCCAATCTACACAGCTGGGTGGCTTACATCAGGAAGAAAGG
This sequence comes from Schistocerca serialis cubense, assembly GCF_023864345.2. Lineage (NCBI taxonomy): Eukaryota > Metazoa > Arthropoda > Insecta > Orthoptera > Acrididae > Schistocerca > Schistocerca serialis. The sequence continues at coordinate 88,177,415 of NC_064639.1, read as the reverse complement.
AGATGCCCAGTTTTTGGATGGAGGTTTGTACACATCGACTATCGTTAAGTCGTTTACTTTTATCCCTATGGCAAAGTCAGTGGGCATGGGAATCTCTGTAGTATTATTCAATAGCTCATTTTTAATAAGTGATGGGATTCGATGCTTTTCATGGCGTTTGGAGGCAACTGTGGTGAATCCTTGCACTTTAAGTCGGTAAGTTGAATTCTCATCGGTATGCGTTTCTCGAAGTGCCAGTACGTCTACCTCATTTTCTTTCACAATTTTGGAGAGCATATCACCTTCGGCTATGGTATAGCCTTCAATGTTGGCTTGGCAAGTTCTTAGAACGTGCCTAATTTTTGGTTTTTTTATGGGCCGCATTCTGCTAGCCTTCAAGTAGCGCATCTGGCAGGGCCAGGAGGTACGAGTACGTCCGGCCACCGCTTGGGGTGACATTCGCTTCGTGTTTCGTTTATCTTCTTCTCATCACATCGAGACACTACTAGGGAAGGAGCTGTCCCCGTCCACTCCTTCATGATTCTTAAAGCAAGTGTTAGCTCTGATTAAGTTATGCTCAGTGCAAAATTGTGCCAGGTGGCTTCCTCTTTCATTCCTTACCCCCATTACATATTCACCTACAACTTTTCCTTGTCTTCCTTTTCCTACTATTGAATTCCAGTCTTCCATAAACATTAAATTTTCATCTCTCTTCACGATCTGAATAATTTCTATTATCTCATCATACATATATTCAATCTCTTCGTCATCTGCGGAGCTAGTTGGCATATGAACTTGTGCTACTGTGGTAGGCGTGGGCTTCGTGTCTATCATGACTACAATAATGCTTTCACTATACTGTTCGTAGTAGCTTACCCGCACTCCTATTTTTTTTATTCATTATTTCATCTAATCCTGTATTGCCCTATTTGTTTTAGTATTTATAACTCTGTATTCACAGTTTTGGTTAATGTTACAAGGCCAGGTCAGTCAATCATCCAGGCTATTGCCCCTTCAACCACTGAAAATGCTATTGCCCCTCCTCAGGAACCGCACGTTTGTCTGGCCTCTCAACAGATACGTCTCCGTTGTGGTTGCGCCTTCAGTATGGCCATCTGTATCGCTGAGGCACGCAAGCCTTCCCACCAACGGCAAGGTCCATGGTTCATCACATATGTGATCGAAACAGTTTTCTGCATTTAATTTATTTTTTATAGAAATTCAAATTCATAATAAAGTAACCTAATACTTTTTTCCGTCTTTCTCCGTCTTCCTTAACATGGGCATGATCAGTTTTGGATTAATCGCCTCACTGAATAGCCAGGCCTAAGCTGTGAAAATGAACGCAGTTACGTTGATTGTAACAAAATAGCCCCCCATCTGCACAGTCTACGTTTGTCCCTGAGTGTCACGGTTTTCTATAGGTCCCAGAGCTAACTTCCTGGAGCCACTCTGTAGTAATTCTGGACTTAAGGCGTATCGCATTGTCCTTCTGGAATAGTCCACGTCCATCGGAATGCACAATGGACATGAATGGATGCAGATGATCAGACAGGATGTTTACGGACGTGTCACCTGTCACAGTCGTATCTAGACGTATCGTGGGTCCCATGTCACTCCAACTGCACACGCCCCAGATCATTACAGAGCCTTCAGAGCTTCAACAGTCCCGTGGTGACATGCAAGGTTCGTTCATACATGAAATTGTCTCTTTACCCGTACACGTCCATCCACTCGATACAATTGGAAATGATACTCGTCCAACCAATCAACATGTTTCCAAATGTCAACAGTCCAATGTCGGTGCTGATGGGCCCAGGCGAGGCGTAAAGCTTCCTCTCGTGCAGTCACAAGGGTACACGAGTGGGTATGCGGCTCCGAAAGCCCATATTGACGGTAATTCTTTGAAACACTTATTGATGGCCTAGCATTGAAATCTGCAGCAATTTGAGGAAGGTGCACTTCTGTCACGCTAAACGATTTTCTTCAGTCGTCGTTGGTCCCGTTTCTTTTAGGATCTTTATCCGGCCGCAGCGATGTCGGAGATATGATCTTTAACCGGATTCCCGATATTCACGGTGCACTCGGCAAAATTCCCACGCTATTGTGCCTCGGAGATGCTGTGTTCCATCGCTCGTGGACCGTCTATATCATCACGTCGAAGTCACATCTTGATAACTTGCCATTGCAGCATCAGTAACCTATCTAACAACTACGCCAGGCACTTGTCTTATATAGGCGTTGCCGACCTCAGCGCCATATCCTGCCTGTTTACATATCTCTGTATCTCGATACGCATGACTATACTAGTTTCTTTGCCGCTTCATGGAATATCACACGTACCTCCATGGCTGCGACGTAACTCTGTCCGTTTAGATTCTTGGTTCTCTTCAGCAATTTTATGTACGTTGGAATGTTTTAGTTTCCTTAAAATCAAGTACAACTTACGTGAAATGACAGACTGGGATATTTATTACAATTGAATTTCAGTTGTTAATAACACTTACTTTTTTATTCTGGCCGAAATAATCACGCATGCAGAACGACATGCTTGTGGAACAAAGCCATTGATCAATATTGAATAAAAATATGTGAATAAAAATATTGCCCGCCCACAATCGTGTGACACGATTACTACACCATTTCAATGCCTGATATCAAAATTTCTTTCAGTTCAACACAGGAACATCCTGCATGAAATGACCCATCAAAACATAACATCAAAATACGATCCAGCAAATATATTAAGTTATTAATTGCCTACAGTAGATTCCTGTTGTAGGCATTCCTTGTTCCTTTGATGTGCGTTTAAAAATTCTTTTGGTCACAAGGAACAGTAGATTTGAGTTTATTTGTTTTCAATGGCCCAATACAAACACAATTTTTCTTCTACTTTGAAAGGTATTTAATACCAAAGTAAACTTAAAACATGTACAGTCTTCTTCTTCTTCATCTTCTTCTCCTTCTTCTGCTACTACCTTTGCCCCGCATTGTGTGCAGTGTCAGCAGGGCTAAGTACGGATTTGGGATAGTTAATTTTAATGGGTGGCTAGATGCCATTCCAGCCGCCCCACCCCATACCCCTAAGGACAGGAAAAGTGTACCCCGGCTGTCTGCGTCTAGTGTAAATCATGAAATAGTGCGAATCTGTTTCAGATGTCTGCGGGTCGTGTAACAGAGGCGGGACGTAGGGACCAGCCTGGTATTCAGCTAGCAGGCTGTGGACAACCGCGTAAATACCACATCCAGGCTGGTTGGCACACCGGCCCTCGTCGTTAAGCCGCCGGGCGGATTCGACCCAGGGCCGCCGCACCTTCCCGAGTCCAGGAAGCAGGGCATTAGCACTCTCAGCTAACCTGGCGGGTTTATATACATGTAGAGTCTTACACAAAAATACACTCCTGGAAATTGAAATAAGAACACCGTGAATTCATTGTCCCAGGAAGGGGAAACTTTATTGACACATTCCTGGGGTCAGATACATCACATGATCACACTGACAGAACCACAGGCACATAGACACAGGCAACAGAGCATGCACAATGTCGGCACTAGTACAGTGTATATCCACCTTTCGCAGCAATGCAGGCTGCTATTCTCCCATGGAGACGATCGTAGAGATGCTGGATGTAGTCCTGTGGAACGGCTTGCCATGCCATTTCCACCTGGCGCCTCAGTTGGACCAGCGTTCGTGCTGGACGTGCAGACCGCGTGAGACGACGCTTCATCCAGTCCCAAACATGCTCAATGGGGGACAGATCCGGAGATCTTGCTGGCCAGGGTAGTTGACTTACACCTTCTAGAGCACGTTGGGTGGCACGGGATACATGCGGACGTGCATTGTTCTGTTGGAACAGCAAGTTCCCTTGCCGGTCTAGGAATGGTAGAACGATGGGTTCGATGACGGTTTGGATGTACCGTGCACTATTCAGTGTCCCCTCGACGATCACCAGTGGTGTACGGCCAGTGTAGGAGATCGCTCCCCACACCATGATGCCGGGTGTTGGCCCTGTATGCAGTCCTGATTGTGGCGCTCACCTGCACGGCGCCAAACACGGATACGACCATCATTGGCACCAAGGCAGAAGCGACTCTCATCGCTGAAGACGACACGTCTCCATTCGTCCCTCCATTCACGCCTGTCGCGACACCACTGGAGGCGGGCTGCACGATGTTGGGGCGTGAGCGGAAGACGGCCTAACGGTGTGCGGGACCGTAGCCCGGCTTCATGGAGACGGTTGCGAATGGTCCTCGCCGATACCCCAGGAGCAACAGTGTCCCTAATTTGCTGGGAAGTGGCGGTGCGGTCCCCTACGGCACTGCGTAGGATCCTACGGTCTTGGCGTGCATCCGTGCGTCGCTGCGGTCCGGTCCCAGGTCGACGGGCACGTGCACCTTCCGCCGACCACTGGCGACAACATCGATGTACTGTGGAGACCTCACGCCCCACGTGTTGAGCAATTCGGTGGTACGTCCACCCGGCCTCCCGCATGCCCACTATACGCCCTCGCTCAAAGTCCGTCAACTGCACATAAGGTTCACGTCCACGCTGTCGCGGCATGCTACCAGTGTTAAAGACTGCGATGGAGCTCCGTATGCCACGGCAAACTGGCTGACACTGACGGCGGCGGTGCACAAATGCTGCGCAGCTAGCGCCATTCGACGGCCAACACCGCGGTTCCTGGTGTGTCCACTGTGCCGTGCGTGTGATCATTGCTTGTACAGCCCTCTCGCAGTGTCCGGAGCAAGTATGATGGGTCTGACACACCGGTGTCAATGTGTTCTTTTTTCCATTTCCAGGAGTGTAATTTATCGCCAGCCAGCCACCACAGATGCTAGGTCCGAGTCATTCACTCAAGGTGCCCAGTAAAGTCGATCGCAATTCAGAATTCAAAGTCCGACGATATTCATTATCTGGCAACACTGCAGAATGCGGAAGTGTCTAGACGAAGTGTCCCTTTCTCGAAAGGTTGCAAGGCTGTGACTGCTCCTGATCTAGTGGTACCCGGCCGGGTAGCTCAGCGGGCAGACTGCCCTCTGTAACAGTGAGCATGTAGCCAGGACAAGAGTGTAGCCAGAAGTCGCAACATCGAATTGAGTCCACTCAAAGTTTTTTATCGCATTTCGATTGTCTGCGAAAGCAGATAATCTGACGGAGCTCAGAAATAATTCCCTTCGCCTTCTAGCACAGCTGTAATACCAGAAGTCTCCACAACTTTTGCGCCACACGTGTTGCTGCTCTGTCAAGAGCAGGTTCACGTTCGGGAGTTTCCTCGCGCTGCTGTTGTCCCCGGCCGCATGCGACTCGCCAACTACGTCAGGTGTCGTATGACCAGGTGAACGCGGCGCTGTGATTGTGTTATCAAGAATAATTTTCTAATTTGGAGCTCTTTAATCTTATAGTTACATAATGGATTTTGTATGCTCGGAACTTTACGAACAATGATCATCAGATGTAAAATAGAGTCACAAGTGGAAAAAAAGTCTAATATTAGCAACATGTTGTTTGCTCATGTTTTAACAGAGGTGCGAAGGTAGCAAGGCATATCGGAACACTTGCAATGTGTGTGAAGAGAGTGCTTTTGGGCAAAACACGCCAGCAAAAGATTTTATTGCGTCAACAAACGTCGTCTCATCTTCTATATTCAGGAAGTCTCAATAGCTGGTATATACAATGAACCGCGACCATTTAAACGTAGTACGCTATTTGCAGTCAATAGAAAATGTTCATAAGTCGGGTGAAGGAGTACAACAGGTACTAATTGAAAGCAATAAAAAATCAAAGAGGTGACTATTACTGCATTTTAGCTTGATCGTCATAATTTCACTTATTAAGCATGCCTACGCAATATTGTTACTAGTTATGACGTTTTTATGTTATCCTCTTAAGAGGAAACTGGTGGATGACTCGTAAGAAAAGATATCGCCTCAGGCAAACGAAAGTGTGGACATAATATACTGTAGCTGATTGCTTAGTAAGGTTTATTGATATTTTGTAGCTGATGGCTGAATAAGGATGTTGTGCACTACGAAACCCTCCCCATGGTCGTGTCTATCGCAACTGGTATTTGTTGCCAAAAAGTATGAAATGTAATTCACCTTACCATGGTAATCTTACGATGAAACCCTTTTTTAACTAAACAGAAAGTATTGTGACATGAGCATACCTGTAACAGCTTGAGTAAATAAGACATTACTCATTCTGGACTTCGAAATGGTCTGTACTTATTCGCTGTTCTATGTCACACTGAAATAGTATAAAAATTTGCCATTCAATAGTTATAATTTACTTATTGGCTTTTCATCTGACTGAATGTAGCTCTGTCACGAAGCAGCTAAAACATCTGGCTCTCAGCGAGATAGGACCCATGATCCAACGCGGACCCCCAGTTCAAGAGCAAAGATGTTAGCTCACTGCCACTAAAGTGCAGCTGTTATTGTCTCTTCCATACTATCACTCAATCTGACAAGGAAATATGAAGCGAATTTTTCAGAATATTTATATGTCGTCGAGGAAGTAACTCGGCGGTCACACTATTGTCAAAAATATTCTACATTAGTGCCAAGTGCGTTGTACTATGAGCAGAAATAATTCGTTCTACCAAATGACGTAAAGCCTGGAATGGAAGTGAGCACCGCCTTTGTCTGACAGTCTAAATATCAAAAGTAAGTGAAATTGGATTATACTACCATTTCTGATTTACAGCGTAGTCACTAATAACAAACAGATGCTTGAGCTGCAGATTAAAGGTCATAAACCAGTAATCATGAGAATTATTTCTATTTTTCTGTTGTAAGCACAATGAAAAGTGAAATACTAATTCACGAAACGCAATCCACATGTCTCGAGCGTCTCAACTGGATATACTACGAACATTATGAGAAAATAACATGTATTTTGATCGTTACAGAATTTGAAAATGTTTTCTTAGGAATTCTATCACTGGCACCGGCCCTAAATAGTACAACACAAATAAATGGACAACTCTGGATTCATAGCAAAACGTGAACGTCCTCGAAGAAGCTTCGTAAGCTACGAATAACATTACGGTCCAAACCAAGAATGACCTGAAATATGGTCAAAGAACACTATGTAGGGTATGACACGAGCGAACGTAGGCAGTGCTAGTTCGATTCGAGCTGTTGCTAACGTGAAAAGAGGAGCAGTTGTCCGCAGGACAAAGAAAAAGGAACAATAAATGCAGAAAGTAATGTCTGGAATAGGTCATCCATAAGCAAGGCATTAAGCCTATAAATATAGTAAGAATGACAGTATCGTCTCATAATGATTACAATGTAACCACTGGAGACGTTTCGTTAGTAAAAGCGAAGAGCACCCGTGTTGAAGAGCTTCTCAGTTTGCATTATGCTTAAGACATGGAGATACCTAGACTACGAAACGTTCAAGCATGCTGAGCCTTGTGCTGTTTTTCTGTGCAGTTCTTCACAATCAGCGCACAGTCGGTGTTAATAACTGAGTCCCTGATGGTACCAGTTATGAACGACGCCTGCATCCTGAACAGTACTCAGATGAGAATTATCAGGGAGTAATACGACGGTACAGAAGGACAGACAGTTCTAGTACTTGGAGAGACCAGCTATGCGCTGCTGATCCATGACGCTTTTGACTACCACTACGTCGGATTGTAGCTCAGACCTATTTTTGCTTGAGAAGGCTTGCCCATCAGTGGGTGAACAGTATCCTCACCGTGGTACCCCACACATAACACAGACCCATAACGTGAAAGCCAGTCGCTGTGAAAAGTTATGTGCTCGCGTCTACCTCTCAGTATCTTTTTTCCCTTGTTTTCCTTTGTCTTCTTTTGTAGTAGACTGTCATCTCATGTTGAGAGCGATAAACAATTGTTACAGTCTGACACATCATAATTCACGGACACTGCCTCGCTGCCCAACCACAACAACAACCCTGGATATTTCCTAAAATATGATTGGATGCAGGTTCATACCTATCTTACCGGACTCTTGTTGTCAGCTGTTTTGAGTGGTTATTCTGCTGTTCCTCTGAAGATGAAAGCGTAAGGTAAATACTAATATTTTGTCGTGGTGAACATCGAATGCCTCCATCTTTCCAGCTCCAATATTCAAAATGCACTGAAAATGAGTGACATAAATGCTCTTAATACTGATAAACAATATTATAATAGTAACTGGCAAAGTGTGGCGAACAGCAAAGTCATCTGACGAGTACGAACTCAAGTGTTTCATAGGATTCCTTTAGTTGATTTCGTAGCGGTCGTTTTCGATCAAAGTGGAGGAAGGGGAAAAACATCAGGCTTTAAACATACGTTTGAACAGGGATCTGGATCTATGGCTACAGATGCAGCAGTACACAGCTGATGAGATATCGTCGAAAATGTGAAGACACTCTCACTGCTTTTGTATTGGCTGAGGTTGAGATTACCCGAAATAATTATTTATTTTGCGTTTGATTTAACATATTGCAACCATTTCAAGCAGATTTTGCTGATCATTTGGCGTTTATGGATACTGAATAGTGTTACGTAAAGATAAATGGTCTATGTACAGTATTGTTTTATTCACTGTTCGGCGCTGGGGTGGGTGTTGGAGTATTTGAGGGGAAGCGGTGCCAGTGGAGCCGTGTCTCGTCGTCTAGCAGACTGAAATCGCGGCCTGTGCGGCTTGTGGGTAATGCTTCTTCAGTTGATGTGGTGCGTTGTCGTGTGATAAACTTTTTCAAAGTAAATTGTTCCCTTACATTTTTGGTATCCCACGCTTTACCCGCATCCATGGCACACTGGATGACCGGTTTATCACATTACACTACTACACTGCCTAATCTGACACTCAGTTGGACGTAATTATTTCACGCAGCCGAGTGTTTAAACCTAGCTAACATGGAAACAATGAATTAAAAAAAACGGAGGTTTTCCACAGAGTAAATCACAGTGGACACTGTAATTTTCTTGTAAAATTATCACCTTGCAGGTTAGGTGAATACGTTAATTTTGCGACGTTCTTTTGCTTATTACGCACGAATTATTTAGGCATCAAATTTCTATAGAAAGATACGGTGAACTGCGGTAATTCAGTTCCAGTCCTGCAAGTCCATTAACTGTCACTGGGCTGCCAAAAGCTGCCTTTTGTATATAACAGTGTTTTAGACAATATACGTAATCGTACTTTAAAGGCATCCTTTCGTAGTCACTGTCATATGAAATACTTGTGACTGGAAGTGAAACCTCTGTTGAGCCAGATAACAAATAGGCAATATATTTCATAACAGTGGTTGCAATTCTGCACCAAACTGGTTAGTTAACTATATGTCACGTATAGAATCCGTGTAACGACTGTCGTTTCATTTGTACAGCAGACGGTAATTTGTCTAAGCAGTTGTCTGCAGAATTAATGTGTTTACGACATGAATTAATTCTGTGTATGCTTAGCACTAATGAGATACGCGCTTCACAAATTGGAATGATCAGATTGACAGGTGTTTTCCTTCAAAATTTAAGCATTTTTGGTTCCATTCTCTGCTTGTTCTTGATGGAAAAATGAAACGGTGAAATAGCGAAGGTGTTCGTAGTCACACAGCAGTGGATGGTTTGTGGAGCAGGACGACACAGGCAGTGCCTGCTAGTCATAAAATGGGAAGAAAACGCCATGGTGTCTTTATTTACGCGGTCAGCCCTAGACTAAGTGCTCCAGCTCTGACGTCAAGCAAAGCTGGTGGACAGTGTTACGCTGCCTCATTCTCTGGGAACCCGTGCCATTCCGGTGATACAGTCGACCCTGTCATCTATTAGCGATGGTTACAATGTACAATGCTTTGCGAAGAAACATGAAAAGCGCCTTATACATGCGAATGAGTAAACGGAAGGTTCATTCACAAGAAAAACTCGATGTCCGCTGTGGTGTCACCGCCAGACACCACACTTGCTAGGTGGTAGAGTAAATCGGCGCGGTCCATTTAGTACATGTTGGACCCGCGTGTCGCCACTGTGTGATCGCAGACCTAGCGCCACCACAAGGCAGGTCTCGTGATACGAACAAGCACTCGCCCCAGTTGGACGGACGACCTAGCTAGCGACTAGATGTACGAAGCCTTTCTCTCTCATTAGCCGAGAGACAGAATAGCCTTCAGCTAAGTTAATGGCTACGAACTAGCAAGGCGCCATTAGCCTTACAGTGATTGTAATTAAAGTCTCCTGTGTATAGTCAAGAGCGATGTACCACAATGATTGATTAAAGATAAATATTAATCCAGCTACGTACTTTTCTTCATAGCATTAATTACGTAGCCTGTTCCAGTACTTCACGCCCGTCTGCGTTAGTCTAGCGTGCATTTTCAGCCATCTCGACCTAGAAGGTGTTGGCCCAGCTGCCGACACATCATCCGCTATTCCACAAACAACAGTTTCTGAGGGATAGTTATGAACGAAATAAAAGAGGCTCTTGGGTCGTTTAATGTTACCGATTGGAAATGAAATTGGAATCTGGCATCTTATTGTGCTTCATAACCCGAAAATGTCTATTTTCTCCCTTCATACTGGAACAACTGCTTCCATGTGGCAGATGGTTTTCCGAAAAGCTATTTGCTTGTGTACTGCTATCGAGTGCAGAAAAGCTCTTCAGTTCCTTTGGTGTGTGTTGATGTCACATCATCTTCCTTTGTGAGTAGGTTCTTTTCTTGCTGGGGCAAGAAGAGAGTCGTCAATCACTAGTTAATATTCTGATGACTAATTGCATGATACTGGTGCCACATACTCCCTCGTATCTGGGAATAGAGCTTCACTTTGGCTACGCGAAGAATGTTGAAATATGGTTTCAGCACACTGTATTCACAGCCAAGACGCCAGGCTGTGTAGCCGTGTGGTCCTGGGCACCTTGAGACGGTTCGCGCGGCTTCACCCTTCGGACGTTAGAATCCTCCCTTGAGCGAGGGTGTATGTGTTGTCCTTATCAGAAGCTAGTCTGCGTCTAAGCCTAGGTACCAATGAACTCAGCAGTCTGCTCCCTTAGGAACTTACCACAAATTTCCAAAAATTCCCAAGAACCAAGACGATGTTCCTTAGCATCTGCTAGAGTGTCCGTTGGCCAATCAACATAACCACACTGTTCAGTGTTTATCGCCGCAAATATATCAGCGACATGATAAATTCCCCACGAATTGAACTAACGTAATGCGAAGAACTTTGGTTGGGTAATATTAATTTTGTAGTTTGCTATCACCATAAAATACTTCACAGTGAAATTTACTGCCATTTGTATCGTTTCATTAGTATTACCTCATACTATTTATTTATGCAATATTGTACTGTTGTGTACATAGTTCCACGTAGTCAGCACGTACACAACTTTCCCATGAGAGCGCGCCCCACTAAGTACAACAGCACAGGCGCAGCGCTCGTCCGTCTCCACAGTACGAGATGGCGCTGCCATAGAGACGGACCAAATTCTGCTTCCACCAATCCGCGTATTAATACGTAACGCAGCCAATGAGATTGCTGCTAACGTAGAACCTTTCCTCCTCGCGGATCACACACACAGAGTGATACATGAACGCGCGAGGTATTAAAACGCGTGTACAGACCTCCGATTAGTCATTCTGCATTTGTCTGCATTAGTCTTTACCAGTCTGTACGAGTTCTACATATGTCTGTACCAGTCTATAGTAAAGTTTCGGTCTGGGCCTAATAAGATTACTATATTCCTGTACATAGCCATTCTTTTGTCAAGTATCAGAGATATATGTGAGAATGAGATTACCAGCCGGCCGGTGTGGCCGTGCGGTTAAAGGCGCTTCAGTCTGGAACCACGTGACCGCTGCGGTCTCAGGTTCGAATCCTGCCTCGGGCATGGCTGTGTGTGATGTCCTTAGGTTAGTTAGGTTTAATTAGTTCTAAGTTCTAGGCGACTGATGACCTCAGAAGTTAAGTCGCATAGTGCTCAGAGCCATTTGAACCATTTTTGAATAAGATTAACATACCAATACCAAAGGAACTTAAGATTGTCAATTGTAAATACCATCCAGAGCCAAATTAAGTAATTTTTATGCTTGTTATTATTTTAGTAAATGTGTGAAAATTGATCAAGTTCTGTTTAAATTTGGTCACCATCAATCTGCTACTCTAAGCGTGCAAGTGGCATTTCTATCGTCTGACCTAACGGCAGAAGATAAACACGCCACGTTTAGACCACGAGACATATTGCTGACATTCGCCTACTTCGTTAGAGCGACAAGTCAAATAATCTGATGGTGTTTGTACTGAAGGTCTTACAGTACGCACACCACATGTACTAAACTCATTTATCTTCTCACTAAATACTCGATAAACCTTTAATTTCCATTGAATAAACTTCTGTTTCTTCTAACAACAGTAAAAGTTGCTCTGGTTAAGTGAGGGCCCTGACAACGTTTCTCTAAACGTACACATAGGTTTCAGTCAACATGGCGGCTCATTGGAATCACGAGATGAGGATGGATCGAGGATGGGAGTTACCGCCCGTCCAAAGCAGGTGAGAGATGCGGCGTCCCAAAAGTGATGGCCAGGCGTTGTTGGAGAGAATATGTCGCCACTGGCCGTGCCGGACGTAAAAGTGGGCGCAGACGACCCCACGTGTCCAGTGAGGCAGACTACCGACGTCTGTTCGACAACACACGTGCCAGGCCGTTCCTCAGTTTCCGGCACCTGGGAGAGATTTATGAGTTCCCGGGCTGCGCAAGAACTGTGGGGAGGAGGCTGAAAGACAATGGACTTTTATGCCGGAGAGGTGCTATAAATCAACGCTTGAGTGTGTATTAGTGGATCGACCGCCTGGCTTTTGTGGAAGAATACATTGCCTTTGACTGAAGCAGAGTCATATTTTCTGACGAGGGAATCCTTTCTTCCGTGAGTTATGCCCCAGTCCTGGGACATGTCAATTAATTACATGCAAGCGTTTTATGTGAACCTGGCATTACGTTGTAACAGAACGCCCTTTATAAAATCAGTTCTCCTTATTTTATAGTTACACCTTTATGATGCTGCATTTGTTCAACAAATGTTTTCGTCTAATTTGTGAGCGGTTTTAGTGAACATCAAACGGTTTTGATATTACTAGGTATACGTTCCGGAGAAGAGCGGTTTAGTTTGAGGTATCTCGTGAAAGGAAAAAGAAGCAGACGCCACTCTGTTAACGTTTGGGGCTACATTTCGGCTTGGAGAGTACGGCTCCTTTGGCAAATTGAGGGCATTGTCAACACAGAATCCTACGTTAAAATTCTGGAGAATATAATGAAGCCAGGCGTTGAGATACTGTATTCTCAAGGCGACATCTCTTTCCTGCATGTATGAACAGCATATAAAAGTTGTTTCATAGTTATCAAATATTCATTTATTATTATCATTTTCGTATTTACCAATTAGGATCACGTAACAACGTCAACACCTCTTCTTTCTTTGTGGTTGTTTTCTACTTTTTGCAACCATCCCGTCATTTTTTCCCACATTGTCTTTTCCTTCTTCTTTCGATGTTGTTTCCAATTTCTTAATTGTTCGGCTTGAAAGCCATCTAAATTCAATATTTATTCTTAATAAGATTTATTTCCGTTAGTTCCGATTGTTTGATGTTTATATTTACTTCTTTGCTTCCCTCTTAAGCCATTCATTTGTTGATTTTTTCTGCCAGAAGTAAAGGAATGTTTGTTTCTTTAGCCTGTTGACATTCATTCGGTAAATATGTCCAACAAAGTTTAAACCTCGCTTATCCATTACGTCTGGTATTTAGAAATGCAAGCGATCTGTGGGAGAATGTAGATAACATGTGGTCAGAAACAAAACATTACAAAACACTGTCAAGGTAATGACTTGAATCAGTTCCAAGACGTCTTGGAGAATTACTGTGCAGTGATAGTGGACGGTTTGGCTACTAGAAGTACTCTCGTTACTAAAAGCCGTGCAGTCGCTGTTCTTATAATCAATAAAGCGTTGTATTTTAGGAGCTCTTCGTCATAAAGTCCATTACTTTCCAGCCTCCTTCACACAGTTCATTCACTGCCACGGAACTGACAATCCTTCCTAGTTGACGGCAACTGAGGAATGAGCTGACGTGTATGTTGCCGAGCAGACGCTGGATGTCTCTCTCTACATCTACATCTACATCTACATCTACATTTATACTCCGCAAGCCACTCAACGGTGTGTGGCGGAGGGCACTTTACGTGCCACTGTCATTACCTCCCTTTTCTGTTTCAGTCGCGTATGGTTCGCGGGAAGAACGACTGTCTGAAAGTCTCCGTGTGCGCTCGAATCTCTCTAATTTTACATTCGTGATCTCCTCGGTATGTATAAGCAGGGGGAAGCAATATATTCTATACCTCATCCAGAAACGCACCCTCTCGAAACCTGGCGAGCAAGCTACACCGCGATGCAGAACGCCTCTTTTGCAGAGTCTGCCACTTGAGTTTGCTAAACACCTCCGTAACGCTATCACGGTTGCCAAATAACACTGTCATGAAACGCGCCGCTCTTCTTTGGATCTTCTCTATCTCCTCCGTCAACCCGATCTGCTGCGGATCCCACACTGATGAGCAATACTCAAGTATAGGTCGAACGAGTGTTTTGTAAGCCATCTCCATTGTTGATGGACTACATTTTCTAAGGACTCTCCCAATGAATCACAATCTGGTACCCGCCTTACCAACAATTAATTTTATGTGATCATTCCACTTCAAATCGTTCCGCACGCATACTCCCAGATATTTTACAGAAGTAACTGCTACCAGTGTTCGTTCCGCTATCATATAATCATACAATAAAGGATCCTTCTTTCTATGTATTCGCAATACATTACATTTATCTATGTTAAGGGTCAGTTGCCACTCCCTGCACCAAGTGCCTATCCGCTAAAGATCTTCCTGCATTTCGCTACAATTTTCTAATGCTGCAACTTCTATGTATACTACAGCATCATCCGCGAAAAGCCGCATGAAACTTCCGACACTATCTACTAGGTCATTTATACATATTGTGAAAATCAATGGTCCCATAACACTCCCCTGTGGAACGCCAGAGGTTACCTTAACGTCTCTAAACGTCTCTCCATTGATAACAACATGCTGTGTTCTGTTTGCTAAAAGGTCTTGAATCCAGCCACACAGCTGGTCCGATATTCCGCGGGCTCTTACTTTGTTTATCAGGCGACAGTGCGGAACTGTATTGAACGCCTTCCGGAAGTCAAGGAAAATAGCATCTACCTGGGAGCCTGTATCTAATATTTTCTGAGTCTCATGAACAAATAAAGCGAGCTGGGTTTCACACGATCGCTGTTTCCGGAATCCATGTTGATTCCTACAGAGTAGATTCTGGATTTCCAAAAATGACATGATACGCGAGCAAAAAACATGTTCTAAAATTCTACAACACATCGACGTCAGAGATATAGGTCTATAGTTTTGCGCATCTGCTCGACGACCCTTCTTGAAGACTGGGACTACCTGTGCTCTTTCCCAATCATTTGGAACCTTCCGTTCCTCTAGAGACTTGCGGTACATGGCTGTTAGAAGGGGGGCAAGTTCTTTGCGTACTCTGTGTAGAATCGAATTGGTATCCCGTCAGGTCCAGTGGACTTTCTCTGTTGAGTGATTCCAGTTGCTTTTCTATTCCTTGGACAATTATTTCGATGTCAGCCATTTTTTCGTTTGTACGAGGGTTTAGAGAAGGAACTGCAGTGCGGTCTTCCTCTGTGAAACAGGTTTGGAAAAAGGTGTTTAGTATTTCAGCTTTACGCGTGTCATCCTCTGTTTCAATGCCATCATCATCCCGGAATGTCTGGACATGCTGTTTCGAGCCACTTACTGATTTAACGTAAGACCCGAACTTCCTAGGATTTTCTGTCAAGTCGGTACATAGAATTTTACTTTCGAATTCACTGAACGCTTCACGCATAGCCCTCCTTATGCTAACTTTGACATCGTTTAGCTTCTGTTTGTCTGAGAGGTTTTGGCTGCGTTTAAACTTGGAGTGAAGCTCTCTTTGCTTTCGCAGTAGTTTCCTAACTTCGTTGTTGAACCACGGTGGGTTTTTCCCGTCCCTCACAGTTTTACTCGGCACGTGCCTGTCTAAAACGCATTTTACGATTGCCTTGAACTTTTTCCATAAACACTGAACATTGTCATTGTCGGAACAGAAATTTTCGTTTTGATCGGTTAGGTAGTCTGAAATCTGCCTTCTATTACTCTTGCTAAACAGATAAACCTTCCTCCCTTTTTTATATTCCTATTAACTTCCATATTCAGGGATGCTGCAACGCCTTATGATCACTAATTCCCTGTTCTGCACTTACAGGGTCGAAAAGTTCCGGTCTGTTTGTTATCAGTAGGTCCAAGATGTTATCTCCAGGAGACGGTTCTCTGTTTAATTGCTCGAGGTAATTTTCGGATAGTGCACTCAGTATAATGTCACACGATGCTCTGTCCCTACCACTCGTCCTACACATCTGAGTGTCCCAGTCTATATCTGGTAAATTGAAATCTCCACCTAAGACTATAATATGCTGAGAAAATTTATGTGAAATGTATTCCAAATTTTCTCTCAGTTTTTCTGCCACTAATGCTGCTGAGTCGGGAGGTCGGTAAATGGAGCCAACTATTAACCTAGCTCGGTTGTTGAGTGTAACCTCCACCCATAATAATTCACAGAAACTATCCACTTCTACTTCACTACTGGATAAACTACTACTAACAGCGACAAAAACGCCACCACCGGTTGCATGCAATCTATCCTATCTAAGCACAGTCTGTGCCTTTGTAAAAATTTCGGCAGAATTTATCCCTGGTTTCAGCCAGCTGTCTGTACCTATAACGATTTAAGCTTCGGTGCTTTCTATCAGCGCTTGAAGTTCCGGTACCTTACCAATGCAGCTTCGACAGTTTACAATTACAATACCGATTTCTGCTTGGTCCCCGCATGTCCTGACTTTGCCCCGCACCCTTTGAGGCTGCTGTCCTTTCTGTACTTGCCCGAGGCCACGCCACACAACCGCTGCTACCCGTGTAGCCGCTTGTTGCGTGTAGTGGACTCCTGACCTATCCAGCGGAACCCGAAACCCCACCATCCTATGGCGCAAGTCGAGGAATCTGCAGCCCAAATGGTCGCAGAACCATCTCAGCCTCTGATTCAGACCCTCCACTCGGCTCTGTACCAAAGGTTCGCAGTCAGTCCTGTCGACGATGCTGCAGATGGTGAGCTCTGCTTTCATCCCGCTAGCGAGACTGGCAGTCTTCACCAAATCAGATAGCCGCCGGAAGCCAGAGAGGATTTCCTCCGATCCATAGCGACACACATCATTGGTGCCGACATGAGCGACCACCTGCAGATGGGTGCACCCCGTACCCTTCATGGCATCCGGAAGGACCCTTTCCACATCTGGAATGACTCCCCCCGGTATGCACACGGAGTGTACATTGGACTAAATGGCTGTGTGCGTGCTCACGTGTGTGTGTGTGTGTGTGTGTGTGTGTGTGTGTGTGTGTGTGTGTGTGTGTGTGTGTGTGTGTGTGTGTGTGTGTGTGTGTGTGTGAGTGTGTGTTTAAAAGACGAGAAACAATAAAAGCTGCATTAAATATAACTGTAGATTGTTCTAACGCATAGTAAAATTATATCAATATTTACCCAGCTCGTGGCGGACTTATTACGTTAGTTAAATTCGTGGGGAATGTATTACGAGTTTAAGGAATTTAGCAAAGACAATGTGCTCTGGACATCGTGAATCGCGACAGATGCAGCGATAGACAGTGCCTAATGTAATTATGTTGACTGACCAACGAACACTCCAGCACAAACTAAGATACGAACACAAAGACATCATCTTGGCTGTGAATGCAGTGTGCCGACATCATTATCTGCACATTTTTAGCGTAGCAAAGTGAAACTCCAATCTAAGATCTGATGGAGTATGTGGTCTTCTTACCCCAACAGGAAGATAAGTTGACATCAAAATTTACGCAACACACACAAAAGGATCTAAACAGCTTTTCTGCTCTTAATAGCTTTTGGAGCAGCATATACTTCCTTCTCACGCAGGAAAGCACTTCTTTCTGTAGGAAGGCAAAAAAATAAATATTTTAGGGTTGTGGAGGATAATTAAGATACCAGATTCTAATTGCAGTCCCTATCGGGAACATTATAAAACGAAAGTCTATTTCTTTTCGTGCATAACTACCGCTCACAGATTCTTAAGTATGAATTTGCGGACATCGAGTTTATTTTGTGACTGAGCCTCGTGTTATTTTCTTAATATGGCACTGGAACACGTAAGGATGAAGAATACCTCACCTTCCCCCATCGTCACTGATCTGAACATCCCTGCGCATGTGTGCATTCAACACTGACTCACAACGCTTCACAGAATTCACGTATGAGGCAACGCACTTGTCGGATCATTCAGACAGCCTTCCGTAAGTCGACAGGACACAGGCTGAAAATCAAATTAATGTTGCTTTCCGAGTCATATTTATCCAAAAGTTAAGTATTACTCAAAGCAGTCGAGTATTCCACCAATTACGCTTACATAATCTATATGCAAATAATTTGATAGCCAAAAACGTCCTGAAGTGTGTAACTGTCGGTAATTTATTAAGACGAAACCCAAAAATCGAGGCCCACTGAAAATGTATTCTCTCATGTACAATGCGCTTTTCACGTTCCTTGGCAAAGCATCAGCAGTAGTTAAAATGAAACTAACGCTAATAGATGACAGAGTCTTCCCATCTTACGACCAGCAGCTCGTAAGAGGCACTGCCTTTATAGTCATGCTCCACAAGCCATCCACTGCTACCGCCTCCTGTTTCCATCAAGAACAAGCAGAGAATGGAACCAAAAGGCCTTAAAGTTTGAAAGAAAACATCCGTCAGTCTGATCAGTCCAACATGTGAAGTACCTAACTCATTAGTACTACGCAGACACAGAATGAATTCTCATGGTAAATGTATTAATTCTGCACATAAATGCTTGGACAAATTACCGTCTATTATGCAACTGAAATAACACTCATTACACGGATTCTTTATGTTAAAGTTAGTGAAATGATCAGTTTGCTTAAGTACTGCTTTCACTGTTACGAAATATACTGAATATTTGTTATTTAACTCAATAGACATTTCACTTCGAGTCACAACTATTTGATATGTTTTGGCCGCATCACGAGACCATGAGTAACGGAAGGATGTCATTTCAGTCCAATTACATGTATTGACTAAAAAAAACAGTTTTATGTAAAATGCCGTCTGAAAAGTGTTTGGCAGCCCAGTGATAGGTGGAACAGAATTACCGTAGTTCACCGAATATTTTTTGAAATTTTGATGTTTCAATAACTCGTGCGTAATAAGCAAAAGAGCGCTATAAAATTAACGTAGTGCCTAGCCTTCAAGACGATCATTTTACGAGTAAATTACAATGTCTCTCGTAATTTACTGTAAGGGCACCTCCGCTTTTCTTAATTCATTGTTGCCAAATGGCTAAGTTTAAGGACCGCGAATGTGTGGAATAATTAGATAAAAATCAGCGTCAGATAAAGCATTGCAGGAGTGTAATGTCAAACCACTCATCCAGTGTGCCATGGATGCGGGTAAAGCGTGGGATGCCAAAAACGTAAATGACCAATTGACTTATAAAGAGTGTATTAGACGATATCGCATCACAACAACTGAAGAAACATTATCCGCAACCCGCACAGAACGTGATTTCTATCATGACAGATGACGAGACACAGCTCCACTCCAGCAGAAGGCACCGCTGACAATCGATTTCTGGTTACCCTCTGACACCGCTTCCCCTCAAATACTCTAACACCCACTCCAGTGGCAAGCAGTGAACAAAACAGCACTATACTGAGACCATTTCTCTCTAAATAACTCTCTGATGAGCAAAATCTGCTTGAAATGGTTGCAATATCTTAAATTAAATACAAAATAAATAATTATATCAACTAATTTCTACCTCAGACTGTACTAAATACTAAAGCAGTGAGCGGTTGTTCGCATTCACGACGATATCTCACTAGCTGCATACTGCTGAAACTGTGGCCACACACCCAGATCAATGGATCCAATTCAAACCTATGTTTATGCCTGATGTTTTTTCTCTGTCTCTACTTTGATCGAAAACAACCGTAACAAAATCAACTGAAGGAATCCTATGAAACACTTGATTTTGTACTCGTCAGATAACTGTGCAGTTCGCCACACTTTGCCAGTTACTACTATGATATTGTTTATCAGTATTAAGAGCATATATGACGTCCATTTTCACTGCATTTTGAATGTTGGAGCTGGAGAAATAGAGACATTCGATGTTCACCACAATAAGATATTAGTATTTACCTTACGCTTTCATCTTCAGAGGAGCAGCAGAGTAACCACTCAGAAAAGCTGACAACAAGAGTCGAACAAGGTAGGCATGAAACTGCATCATGTGTCATATTTTAGGAAATATCCACGGTTACCGTTGTGGTTGGGCAGGGAGGCAATGGGTGTGAAGTATGGTGTGTCAGACTGTAACAATCTTTTATCGCTCTCAGCATGACGTGACAGTCTACTGCAAAAGAAGACAAAAGAATCAAAGAAAAAAGGGCAATGAGAGGAAGCGAGCACTTGGTATTTCACAGCGACTGACTGACATAATATGGGTCTGTGTTATGTGTGGGGCACCACGATGTGGATGCTGTTCACCCACTGATGAGCAAGTCTTTCATGAGCAGAAATTAAGTCTGAGCTGCAATTAGACGTAGTGGTAGTCAAAAGCGTCATGAATTAGCAGCGCATCGGTGGTCTCTGCAAGTACTAGAACCGTCTGTCCACCTGTACCGTCGTATTACACACTGATAATTCACATCTGAGTGCTGTGGCAGGATGAGGGCGTCGTACATAAATGTTACCATCAGGGACTCAGTTAACAACACCGACCGTGCGCTGACTGTGAAGCACTGCATATAAAAGAAGCACAAGCCTCTGTCTCAAGCATAATGCAAATTGAAATCTCTTCAACATGTGTTTCCATAGGTTCTAACTCAAATTCTACCACTTCTTCATCTAAATCATCATATGCCGGATTATTGCTATATTTAATTTTATCTGCAGCATCTTGCCTAAGAATTTCACGAATACTATTTTCACGTTCTACAAGAAATGTTGGATACTGGTCTGCCATTTCAATATCGTTCTGTGAACCAGGATACATACTACTCCGGTCTTATTGACTTAACTGATTTAACCACGCCATTATACTGACTGAATAGAATTAGTATTTTGCTGTTTGATATATCCGACGAAAGAACTTCTGTCACTGCGTGGCGCTCGAAATTAAAATTTTTCTCCGGCCCAACTTTTGCTGGCGTGGGTGCTTGCCCAGCCCAGACGACAATCCAGTGTTACATTGACAGCCGCCATGCTGACCCAGGGACCCCCCAGCGAGCCTTCGCTTACTAAGGAAACGTCAGCAGTGCTTACAATGTAGTCATTATGAGTAGATACTGTCGTTCTTTCTGTATTTATAAGCTTAATGTCTTGCCGTACGCAGCTCGTGGTGGCTAATGTCGCTGTCTCTGGATCACAGGGTCCCGGGTTGGATTCCCTGCCGGGTTGGGAATTTTATAGGCCCAGAGACAGGGCGTTTGTGTTGTCCTCATCATTTCATCCACATCATCATCATTTGTGAGAGTGGCTCGACTTGGGACTTTGAACGGGTGCTGATGGCCGCTCAGTTGAGCGCCCCTTAAAGAAAAAAAAATTGTTTTGCTTAAGGATGACCTATTCCAGACATTACTGTCTGCATAAATCGTTCCTTTTACCTTGTCCTGCTGACAATTGTTTCTCTTCACGTTAGGATCAGCTCGTATCGAACTAACACGCCCATATTCACTGGTATCAATTCTTACATACAATTCTGAGCCCACTTTCCAGCTAATTCTTGATTTGGAACGTAACGTTATTCGTAGCTTACGAAGCTCCTCCTTGGACATTCACGTTTTGCTGTGAAAGCTGGAATGTGTTGTTCCATTTCGGGGTCAGTGCCAATGACAGAATTCCCAAGGAAAACATTTCCATATTCTGTAACTATCATAAGATACGTTAGTTTCTATTAATGTACGCAGTATGTCCAACTGAGTCGCTCCAGACATGTGGATCGCGTTTGGTGAATTAGCTTTCCAGTTTTCAATGTGCTTACGACAGAAAAATAGAAATAATTTTGACGGTTACTGATTTATGATGTTTAATCTGCAGTTCGAGCATCTCAGTATAATTAGAAACTACGCTGTAAATCGGATACGGGAATATAATCGAATTACATTTAATTTTGCTATTTAGACTGTCATTTGCCATCTCCGTCAGACACAAGAGGTGCTCACTTCCGTTCCTGGTTTTACGTCGTCTGTTAGAATGAATTAATTCTGCTCGTAATATAACGGACAGTTAGCAACAATGTAGAATATGTTTGGCAATAGTGTGACCGCCGAGTTAGTTTCTGGACGACATACAAATAATCTGACAAACTCAGATGATATTTCCTTGTCGTATAGAGTGACAATATGGAATGATGGTTCCAGTCTCACGGAGAACTATATTTTTAGCCGTTTCGTGATATTTACATAGAGTCAGATCCACAATCAGTGCATAAATACTATGAAGTGCCAATTTTGCATACTGTTTCAGTGTGACATAGGACAGCAAATAGGTACAGACCATTTCAAAGTCCAGAATCAGTAATATCTTATTCATTCGTTCTGTTATTGGTTCAAAATGGTTCAAATGGTTCTGAGAGCTATGGGACTTAACATCTATGGTCATCAGTCCCCTAGAACTTAGAACTACTTAAACCTAACTAACCTAAGGACATCACACAACACCCAGTCATCACGAGGCAGAGAAAATCCCTGACCCCGCCGGGAATCGAACTCGGGAACCTGGGCGCCGGAAGCGAGAACGCTACCGCACGACCACGAGCTGCGGACTTTGTTATTGGTATCCTCGAGTTACAGTACTGTATGTTTTATTAAAATAGACTTTCGTCATAATGTTACCATGGTGAGAAGACCTACAGTTCTTGGCTGTTGGCAACAAATACCAGCTTCAATTGACACGACCCTTGTACCTTGTATCTAATGGCCATTCACTCATTACTCGCGCACACTAAGGTGACGATTACCGTAAGAGTTCGGGCGACCTGTGCGCGTTCGCACAAGCGAAGGTCAATGGCTAGGTAGCTCTTATATATAGTAACTGTTCTCGAAAGAACAGATACCTTGGTGACCGTGCAACTTCTCTAGAATAAATGAAATAAATGATAATTAATTGAAACCCTCAGATGCCCACAGATGTTGTTGATATACCTCGATGAGGATAGCTATTACGTACATTACGTATGTAGATTGTGGACAGTTGGGAATGTGGGTATCACGGGAAGCGTGCAAGGGATAAGTCCCTGCAGTCGCGCTATTCATTTGTGTCCTCGGTGGCTCAGATGAATAGGGCGTGTGCTATGTAAGCAGGAGATCCCGGTTTCGAGTCCCGGTCGGGGCACACATTTTCAGCTGTCCCCATCGATGTATATCAACAAGACCTGTTGACAGCTGAGGATGTCAATTAATTATCATTTAGCCAGTAACAATACTGCACAGGAATTCTTAGAGAGCGAAATGATGACGTTCAAGCTAAAATGCAATAATTGTCATGCCGCTGATTTCTGTTGCTTTCGGTTGGTTCAAATGGCTCTGAGCGCTATGGGACTTAACATCTGTGGTCATCACTCCCCTAGAACTACTTGAACCTAACTAACCTAAGGACATCACACACATCCATGCCCGAGGCATGATTCGAACCTGCGACCGTAGCGGTTACGCGGATCCAGACTGAAGCGCGTAGAACCGCACGGCCACACCGGGCGGCCAACATGTTGCAAATAGAGTTTCTTTTCTACTTGCGACTCTATTTTTCAACTCTTGAGCATTGTTCGTAAGTTCCGAGCATGCAAAATTGAGCATGGAACTGCAAGATAAAAGATCTTCAAATTAGAAAACGACAGTTGATAAACACAATAGTACCGCCGCATTCGCCTGGTCATACGACGCCTGACGAATTTGGCGAGTGGCATGCGGTCGGGGACAGCTGTAGGGCTTGGGAACTCTCGAACGTGAACTTAGTGTTGACAGAGCCGCGACCTGTGTGGCGGAATTGAGATTTCTGGTATTGAGGCAGATTAGAAAGTGAAGGAAATTAATTCTGAGAGACTACTTTTGGAGAGAATCGAAATTGGATTAAAAAGAAAAAGAAATAGTTTCCATATCACGACTTCATGGCTACATTGCGCGACGTTTACGACTTGACCACGAGCAGTTATAGCCAGGCAGCCTCTTGATGAAAGGACAGCACTTCTCCAGACACTTCCGCATTCTTCAGTGGCGCCAGATCTTGTATATTGACTGAATATTGGAATTGTGACGGACGATCGACTTTATAGACCATCCTAAGTGGACGACTCGAACCTAGCCTCTGCGGTGGTCGGCTGGCGATCTTTTTGTTTCAGACTGTACATTTTAGTATATTCTTGTAAAACTAATTTAATGTTCGCAGTGATGCAAATGCTCTCTATGGTAGGTTCATTATTGCCTGAAGGAAAAGCTATGATGACAATGTACAGTCCGATGTATCGCTCAGAAAATTTCGGTAACCGATGTTGAATCGTTAAAAACCGAGACAAAATATTGCACTTCAGCAACGCAATGTGAAACTGAAAACAAGATGGTCAGAACATGTGAAAACCGGGAAGTACGGGAAACGCAGCAATCCTCTTGGCGTCACCAGGCGTTAATTCTTGATCACTATGTGGGTCGGTAATTTATTAGAAAGTAATTCATAGGCGGACTTCTCAGTACATCTCCTTCATCGATAAAAGATTCATTGGCATCACGCATATGTCTGAAACATAGACGAGAGACTAGCCTTTAATGGACAGAAGGAAGCTACCTGTCAGTCTCAAAAATGGCGCCTGACCCAGTGAGACTTATTTTAGATGACTTCACAAATCTTGAAGACATCAGGGACAATGTGTGTAATGTTATGCCAGTATTTAAGACTAAATCTGTGTGAGACTGATATTACTCTCCGAAGATATGCCCGAACTTTGTCTACCAGCAGTTGTTTTTAATGTAGCTCACTAATTAAATACATTTCCCTTTAAAGAGAACTCAGAATCGTTAAACGTAACGGTCACTCTACTTTTTAATGTGGGGTGTTTCCTCATATAATTTCAACACTGTTTGCAACCGTTCACACTCCCAGAAAGTTTTTAATAATTTTATGAAGATCTATACTCAATGATATTATTATTGGCGCTAGTTTTGCTAGCTTTATTACTTATTTTTCTAATTTCCGCTATATACGCTTAGGGATCTGAACCAGGTCTCTGTTCCGTTTTTGCCCAGTTCTATTTAGTCAACTCGCAGTGCCTGGTTCGTTTTCAGGCGTGCAGCGATATATAAAGTGTTTTTGTCCTGCGTGACTGCTATGTGTTAATTGGATGGCATTCTCCGTTTTATTTTCAATGTAAGGTTACTACATTTTCACGTTTTGGCTTTGTAGTTCAAATATATAATGTGAATGAACGCATTCGAATGTATGAAACTTTATTTGTAAATGAATTCGTTCTATGTGTACTTTTGCATAATGTTATAGGCCAGAGCTCTGCCCGTTAGGTCGTAATTATTACATGTGCTCTATAGATGAAGAGGAAGATATCCGATAGTGTGTTGATAGTCAGCAGAGTATGATGGAGGCGTATTACTGGAGGAATAGTTCATATAATGGAGCAGTAAGGAATGTTCTGAAGGAATATTTAGACTGCAGTTTGTCAAAGAGAGAGAACAAATAAGTACTTTAACAAGAAGTAATTAAAGTGAAGCTACGTTGGCGAAGTTGTCAGTGTTATGATGTGCATCGTCAGAGACTGTCTAGGGACGTCGTGGTAAAATGCGTTGGTGGACTTGTGTCCGAACAATTCAGTGGTTCAAAGACTGTGAAGGCTTACCGAGGAAGAAGAGAATCCGACTCGACGACGCAAGAAGGAGCGGTATTAACTACTGACGAAGATTCACAAAAAAAGAGGAGAACGGAATACATTGAGAATTTTTTGCTGGCGGACGGTAACTGCGTCAAATTTAAGAAGATTATTAACTACTTTGGCTTCTGCTGACGTCGTATGCTCGAAAATCGCAGAAAAAAATTTATGTTTCTGGAAAGAGGAAGGTGTAAGTAGATTGTGTCGTGCAGGTGGCCTGTAGCAAAGGAATGAATCATGTTTGTGAAGAGGTGGATGTCATGTGGTCTTTCGTACGCAAAGGACGATTTAGAATTGCTTTTGCTATTATTGACACAGTGTATGATTTACGGAAAATGATCTTTTGAAATAAAAGTGCAGTTAGATTATGAAATAGCTCAAATGCGCAAGCACTCATAGCTGAAAATAAACACTTGGGTTTTTACGAAGATACCTTCTTGAAACTCACCCCGCTTTCTCGGATTATCGAAGTGTTCTACAAGATGTTTAATGATAATTTAAATTTTCTGCAGGTGCATTTCTGGTGGAAGTGATTTTCAGTGATTTTTTTTTAAAAATCTGAAGCGGGAGACTTACCATTTGTATACAAGATATCGCAGGGTCTAGAGATACATTGCGCAACATCTTTGTGTCAACCAACAGTCAGCTACCAGGGCTACGAAAATCTTAGTATGTATCTTTGATGTCTGCCAGAAGACAATAACGGAAATTTATTTACTACGAATTAAACTTCGTGATTATCACTAAAACAATTTAGAGTAGTTAACTATTAAGGAACAAAGAGAGAAATGATGTAACCTATATTGCTGCCAGATGTCTCGTTCTTCCCATCTCCACTCGCCCAGCCGCCAAGGCCAACTGTATAACGTGTAACCATCAAGAAACTGAAAAATTTTATTGGCTAGGAGAGCTGGCCCTACCTGCATGGTTGCCAGATATTCCTTATTACCAACTTATCTTATTACTACAATTATGTCATCATTATGTTAATGGCTGTAATTTGTACCCTAAGATGCCAGCGCTATTTTTACCGCCACAGTTTGAGACACTATGCTTACCACAAATCAAGACATAGCTGTCTCTGTTTCTTGTTCAAGTGTAACCAAGTTGCAAAAGTTAAGTATTATCAATCTTCTTTACTGTAATAAGAACTATTAATGTGATTTGCCTGAGTTGTATAACCGCCGAGAAAGCAGCAGTCTTAAGACAGCCTATAAGAGACGAGTGGGCAGGACCCGACATTGGCGACGAGTTCTGCAACGACCCCCAGTGCCTGGCAGCCACCAAAGTTTTTTGTGTTAGCTGGTGCCTTAATACTCTGTAGTCTTTCCTTTACTGGAACGTTTATTTGCTGCAACAGTTTCTAGTCGTTTTTACTAATCAGTGTTTTGTGGGCGTTGCAGAATCTTTCTGTGCTTTGTATTTATTTTGCTTGCTTGTCTGTTTGTTACATTTGTCTCTTCCAAAATACCCACCCTGCTTATCCCGCCACCTGTTCAGGCGCCACAGCCGCAAGCGTTAGATGCCACACAGCTGATGCAGATGTTTCAGTTCCAGACACAGCAAATGTCGGCACTACTCAACACAGTGCAGCAGCTGCTGGCCAACGCTGCGCGCCCGATGGAACAAGCACCACCTACAGCAACTACAGCTGCCAAACCAACTTTTCGCCCACTTCGTGAACACGAAGACCACTGGCTCGAATGGTTGTCCCAATTCTGGGCCCACCTGCTACCTCGCAACGTACCGGGTACTGTGAAACTTCCATATCTATTATCCACACTAGGAAGTGCAGTGTTCCACTTAATTCAGAAGTTGTTTCCAGATGCCATTCCAAGTGAACTTGCTTGCTACGAAGTGGTACAGTCACTCACTAACTATTACGACCAACATGTGAATGTGGTAGCAACTCGGAATAAATTCCTTAATTGCAAAAAACGGTCACAACAAACTTATTGCGAGTGGGTAAGAGATTGGCATGGTATGACAAGGAAATGCTAATTCAAGTAAGCTTGCGGTAGCCTCTATTCAGATTTTATGTTGCGTGATGCGATCGTGTACAGTGTCCCTGATGTCAAACTCAGAGAACCGATTTTGAAACAGTCCGATCCATCATTTCAGCAGGTAGTGCAAATACTATATCAATAGGATTCAGGTGCCTTGTCAGTCGATAAATTTGAGCAGCCAGCTATTTGTAGGGTTGAGTCCCTTGGTTGCGATCGGGCCATTCCGCGGCGGCTTGCGCTAGCCAAGCCGAGTAAACCACACCTCTTCACACCGCTTAAGCAGTACGCTAAACAGGTGGCTACACAGGCAACAGAATAAAGTCCTGCCCTTGGTGCTATTCACGGTACAAACGCCAAGACCGTGCCAACGACCAATTCAATGTTGCGCTTGTGGTAGGAAAGGACATGCGCAATCCGTGTGTTTGCAATGGATGAAACATAAGAATTCGACACACTCACAAAAATCTCGTTACAATGCCCAGATCATTAATGTAGTATATTCAAAGTCTCCAATAGGCATTTGCAAACCTGGTAAGCGTGCAGTTTCTTTAGTGATAGGCCAGTCAAATAAACCTTTTGTTCATTTACTTCTTTGTGGGAAACGTGTGAAGTTTCAGTTGGACACGGGTGCCTCCGTACCATTGCTCAATCGTGCCACATATGAACTGTTAGGCTCCCCACATCTGTCTAAAACTAGCACGCAACTGACGGCGCATAACGAACAACACATTCCCATTCTCTCAACAGGTACTTTGCCTGCCATGTATCACTCGAGCGAACAGTGGCTTTTACGGTGCCACGATCACGCAATGGGGTGAAAATATTTGGTCTAGATTCTTTTGATTTGTTTGGCTTTAAAATTCAAGACTGTGGTGTGTGCACTGTGAGACCTTCGGTACACACACCATCAGATTATTTGACTTGTCGCTCTAACGAAGTAGGCGAGTGTCAGCAATATGTCTCGTGATCTTATCATGGCGTGTTTATCTTCTTTCGTTAGGTCAGACGATAGAAATGCCACTTGCACGCTTAGAGTAGCAGATTGACGGTGACCAACTTTAAACAGAACTTGATTAATTTTCACACGCACTTATTAAAATAATAACAAGCATAAAAATTGCGTGACTTGATTCTGGATGCTATTTACAATTGACAATCTGAAGTTCCTTTGGTCTTGGTACGTTAATCTCATTCTCACATATCTCTGATACTTGACAAAGTGTCTATACATTTATCTTCATGGCTATGTACAGGAATATGATAATCTTGTTAGATGCAGACTGAAACTTGACTATAGACTGGTACAGACTAATGCAGACTGGTACAGACTGGTGCAGACAAATGCAGACTCGTACAGACTAATGCAGACTGACTAATTGGAGGTCTGTACACTCGTTTTAATACCTCACGCATTCATGTATCACTGCGCGAGTGCGATCCGCAAGGAGAAAAGGTTCTACGTTAGCAGCAATCTCATTGGCTGCGTTACATATTAATACGCGGATCGGCGAAAGCAGAATTTGGTCCGTCTCTAAGGCGACGCCATCTCGTAGTGCAGAGACGGACGAGCGCTGCGCCTGCGCTGTTGTGCTTAGCGGGGCGCGCTCTAGTGGGAAAGTTGTGTATCCGCTGACTATGCGGAACTATGTACACAACAAAGACAATGTGTTGTCAGTGCCAGAACTCAATGAAAATGACACTGTAGCTAGTTGGCTGAAAGAATTCGCTGAACTCTTTCCTGAATGTTTAGGCAAAGCTAGCAATTTTGTTGCACATATTACGCTGAAAGACAAAGCTCAGCAGAAATTTTGCTGGGCCAGAACTGTCCCCATTGCATTACGGGACACAGTCGCTGCTGAACTTAAGGAACTGCAAGATAGCAGAGTGATTGCGCCCATATCAGCTAGTCAGTGGGCGAGTCTACTGGTTTTGCTTTCCGAACCTTGGGGTCGCATTCACCTCTGTGTTAAGTCTACAGTCAACCTACAAAGTGTGACTGATACTTATCCGTTGCCACGCCCAGAGGATCTCATCGACAAATTAGGCGCAGGAGGTTACTTTTCAAAAATCAATTTCCGCGACACTTATCTTTAAATACCACCCGATGAATAATGGTTGAAATGGCTCTGAGCACTATGGGACTTAACATTTGTGGTCATCAGTCCCATAGAATTTAGAACTACTTAAAACTAACTAACCTAAGGACATCACATACATCCATGCCCGAGGCAGGATTCGAACCTGCGACCATAGGATGAATAATCTAAAAGTAAATATTGATTTGGGCTTGTTTGAATATTTGCCTTTTGGCAGCGTTTTCGTACGCGCCATTTTCCAACAGCATTTGAAATGGCTGACTGCACAAGTGCCAAACTATTCAAACCATTTGTACGGTATTGTCGTAGCAGGTCGTAAACCTGAAGAACACATTGCAAATTTACGTGCTTTGTTTCGTGTGTTATCTGATGCAGGACTATAGTGTAGAAGACAAGTGCGATTTTTTTAAACCTGTGTGACTGTATCTTGGTCGCGTCGTAAACAGTCGATGTGGAACATCCTCTTCAGTCACATTTGTTAGCCATACGACATTTGCCAGTTCCTTTCCTATGTCACAAAATTGCAGTCAGTTTTAGGGAAAATGAACTATTCATACCGAATGCTAGAAAATCGCGGCTGCATTCCATCGCTTGCGTCGAAATAATGTCCCCTTTCCTTGGACAGATAAGTGCCAAGTAGCTTTCCAAAACTTAAAGATGGTCTGCTCAGTGATCGCTGCTTATTTCACTTTCTAGTTATCTTGCAAGTTGGCGCTTTGTCTTACGGTAACGGTACAGTGCTTTCGCACAGAATTGGTGATAAAGACAGGCCTATTGCTTTCGCATCAACAGTCTTGTCCAAAGCTCAGTGTAACTATTCACAAATTGAGAAAGAGCTTTTGGCTATTGTGTATGGTATCATCAAATTCCTCCATTATTTGTATGGCAGAAAATTCTACTTAGTAACGGATCACAAGCCTTTGAAGTCCTTGTTTCATCCGATGAAACCGGTTCCTG
This sequence comes from Schistocerca serialis cubense, assembly GCF_023864345.2. NCBI lineage: Eukaryota > Metazoa > Arthropoda > Insecta > Orthoptera > Acrididae > Schistocerca > Schistocerca serialis. Next base: position 88,146,308 of record NC_064639.1, on the reverse strand, counting down.
TACGAACTGCCCAAAAATTGCAAAGATTGGCTTTTCTGTTGTTTCAATAGCAGTACGAAATTGTGTATCGTCCGACGGCTTAACATCGTAATGCGGACGCAGTTTCACGTCTTCTCATTGGCCCTGACACAGCCTTTGGCGCTTCAGCTACATATTGTTGTCACATAGATGCTCAGCATCCTGAACTGCTTCAATCTTTTCCGCTGAACTATAGGAAAGTTGAAACTTCCTGGCAGATTAAAACTGTGTGCCCGACCGAGACTCGAACTCGGGACCTTTGCCTTTCGCGGGCAAGTGCTCTTGCCCGCGAAAGGCAAAGGTCCCGAGTTCGAGTCTCGGTCGAGCACACAGTTTTAATCTGCCAGGAAGTTTCATATCAGCGCACACTCCGCTGCAGAGTGAAAATCTCATTCTGGAAACATCCCCCAGGCTGTGGCTAAGCCATGTCTCCGCAATATCCTTTCTTTCAGGAGTGCTAGTTCTGCAAGGTTCGCAGGAGAGCTTTTGTAAAGTTTGGAAGGTAGGAGGCGAGGTACTGGCAGAAGTAAAGCTGTGAGTACCGGGCGTGAGTCGTGCTTCGGTAGCTCAGTTGGTAGAGCACTTGCCCGCGAAAGGCAAAGGTCCCGAGTTCGAGTCTCGGTCGGGCACACAGTTTTAATCTGCCAGGAAGTTTCACATCAGCGCACACTCCGCTGCAGAGTGAAAATCTCATTCTGGAAACATCCCCCAGGCTGTGGCTAAGCCATGTCTCCGCAATATCCTTCCTTTCAGGAGTGCTAGTTCTGCAAGGTTCGCAGGAGAGCTTCTGTAAAGTTTGGAAGGTAGGAGGCGAGGTACTGGCAGAAGTAAAGCTGTGAGTACCGGGCGTGAGTCGTGCTTCGGTAGCTCAGTTGGTAGAGCACTTGCCCGCGAAAGGCAAAGGTCCCGAGTTCGAGTCTCGGTCGGGCACACAGTTTTAATCTGCCAGGAAGTTTCATATCAGCGCACATTCCGCTGCAGAGTGAAAATCTCATTCTGGAAACATCCCCCAGGCTGTGGCTAAGCCATGTCTCCGCAATATCCTTTCTTTCAGGAGTGCTAGTTCTGCAAGGTTCGCAGGAGAGCTTCTGTAAAGTTTGGAAGGTAGGAGGCGAGGTACTGGCAGAAGTAAAGCTTTGAGTACCGGGCGTGAGTCGTGCTTCGGTAGCTCAGTTGGTAGAGCACTTGCCCGCGAAAGGCAAAGGTCCCGAGTTCGAGTCTCGGTCGGGCACACAGTTTTAATCTGCCAGGAAGTTTCATATCAGCGCACACTCCGCTGCAGAGTGAAAATCTCATTCTGGAAACATCCCCCAGGCTGTGGCTAAGCCATGTCTCCGCAATATCCTTTCTTTCAGGAGTGCTAGTTCTGCAAGGTTCGCAGGAGAGCTTCTGTAAAGTTTGGAAGGTAGGAGGCGAAGTACTGGCAGAAGTAAAGCTGTGAGTACCGGGCGTGAGTCGTGCTTCGGTAGCTCAGTTGGTAGAGCACTTGCCCGCGAAAGGCAAAGGTCCCGAGTTCGAGTCTCGGTCGGGCACACAGTTTTAATCTGCCAGGAAGTTTCATATCAGCGCACACTCCGCTGCAGAGTGAAAATCTCATTCTGGAAACATCCCCCAGGCTGTGGCTAAGCCATGTCTCCGCAATATCCTTTCTTTCAGGAGTGCTAGTTCTGCAAGGTTCGCAGGAGAGCTTCTGTAAAGTTTGGAAGGTAGGAGGCGAGGTACTGGCAGAAGTAAAGCTGTGAGTACCGGGCGTGAGTCGTGCTTCGGTAGCTCAGTTGGTAGAGCACTTGCCCGCGAAAGGCAAAGGTCCCGAGTTCGAGTCTCGGTCGGGCACACAGTTTTAATCTGCCAGGAAGTTTCATATCAGCGCACACTCCGCTGCAGAGTGAAAATCTCATTCTGTATAGGAAAGTTGCACAGACCACGGAAGCTGATTCAGATTTGAACATTTGGCTCACTTACATCCGCACGTCTTGCCCTCGTTCCCTGCATAGCCTAAACAACTCTGTAGTGCGCCGATTGTTCATACGAAACAGCGCGTCGACACTACTTGACAGGGCATGGCTGCCCAAATAGAACAGATGATGTAATAGTGTCACACATGTGCGGTAAATCAGTCCACCCCGTCACAAACATTCTCTGCTTGGTCGAAGTCGGAATCACTAAGGCAACGCGTGCACATAGACTTGGAGGGACCTCTTTGGAACACTCGCTGGTTGATTGTGGTTGACTCGTATAGCAAGTACACGTTTGCTGTGGCTATGAACTCGACAACGTCACTTAGTACAGTTCAGGTGTTTTCATCGAAATTTTTGCCTCGAAAGATTACCTGAAGTAATAGTGTCAGACAAAGGCCGTCAATTCCCGTCAAATGAATTTGAAACATTCTGTGAACGCAATGGCATAAAGCATCTAACTAGTGCACCGTTCCGCCGCAGTCAAACGGCGAAGCGGAACGTTTTGTCAGAACATTCAAGCAGCAGATGGTCTTTTCGCTCCACACTCACCAGGGTCAAGCACTGCAATTGTTTCTTGCCTCCTACCGTTCGCACCCACGAGATGGACCATCGCCGGCGGAATTTCTCCATGGCCGCCGCCATCGGACGCTGCTCCTCTGCCTATCTCCCTGCGAATCGATACAACCTACCGGTGTTCAATCCTTTCGATAACAGCAGCACTGTGAGAACAGCCTGCATCTACATCGAAACACATACGCCTCAAGCCACTGTACAGCGCATGGCGGAGGTTAAACTGAACAGTGTTATCGATTTGCCTTCCGATCCACTCACGTACTGATTGTATAAGATAATCATTGCCCGCATGCCACTGTACGTACCCCAGTCTCCCTTATCACATTCTTATTATCCCTACCGCAGATGCACGATAGTGTTATCATTGTCTAGCATTGCTTTTAATGTGCCTGATACGAATTCGTGGGGAATACATCATCTTTTTTCCAGGTATTCCCGTTTGATTTCCCCAAGACTATCAATTATTTTTCCAAATGCAATCTATAGAGCTTCTGAGGCTAGCCACTGAATCACATATATTGATACACCTGCTCTGTGGGTCACCCACCACCATTCAGTCATGTGATGCGATTTTATCAGTAGTAGTACCATCATGTCATCCATGTGCATTTTCTGACTGCTGTAGAACAAATATGTTACAACACTAGCACCTTCTTTGACTTGTACACGGAATATTATGCATTTTGAGGATTAATAATAATAAAAACAATTTTATTTTGAAACAAATTATAACTTAGTTTGGTTCAAAATCAGAGATCTGTAGTCATAATCACACATTACGATAAGAAACGTGTGTGTATTTTATACTCGTACCATTACTCTGCACCGCGAAACAAGTACATAGGAAAGAAATTAGCAGTGTGTATGCATTAAAGTGACAAATTACAGCATGACAGCTAAATTGCATCATCATGCAGTAAATCAATACGTACTGCAAAACTCCTGTCTTCTTGCAACGTTTTCGACAGTTCTGATCCCGTACAAGGCTGCAGACATGTTCCGATGGCTCCTTAGAGAAGCGCATGCACATGTAACTCATGTGTACACTTCCTGTAAGGTTTACAGTAGCTTATATTATATATGTGCTCCACGTAACTTTTCCCAGACTATGACAGATTGTAACCGGACTAAGATGAGCAACAGCTCATGTCGCTTAACGCTATATAGTTGAGAATACTTCCATCATTTATGCCTTATTATATTTGAGATACATAACAAAACCGTGGCCAAATAACCGCTTGTTCGTATCAAAAATGCTTAGTACCACCATAGAGCTTTAAATCACAGGTTAATGCTGTACTCTTTGGTCAAGAAGACATGTATGAGGGTATTTTAAGAGATCAGTGAGTGGGTTACTGACTCGTAAATCTCTACAGATGTCTCCCGTGTCCAGCGTATCACGGAAACCAATGTGTATCACTGTCTGTCACACATCTTATCAGAAGACTTAGCAGATCTACTAAACAGACTCCATGCACTACGCTTACCAGTGTATGCATGATGTCACCACCTGCCAGAGAAGGCATGTTTACTGTTAAACATTTATACAATCCTTAAGCTGCAACAGTATTGCTACATATGTTTTTTATACCGGAAATCTTACGTATTTTGAAAAATAATGGAGACAGTTTGTATTTTTGGAAACAGGATAAAAGTTCCTGTCCTCAGTCAGAGGTCTGTAATCGTAGGTGACTATTATGACAAGTAATGAGTTCGATTTTTTCTGTATGCATAGCGTTACTGTACACACCGGGAAAACGATGTATAGAAATAATTTATTAAAGTATCAGCGGGTGTGAGTTTTTAATGCTGGATCAAATGTATTTTGTTTTAATTCGTGATCACACAGAACGCTATTAGGCGAAGAGACTACAGCAGGAGATCATGTACATGCACATATAGAAGGCATGACCGGAAATGACGTCTTGATCACGTGAATGGAAGTGTTACCATATTATAAGAAGCTCGTACGCAGGAATCTGTAATACAGGATTTATCTGAGATGTGGGGAGGTACACCCGTGGAAGTATGTTTCTGATGAGTCAAATGTTATTTCTCGAACTGTTGTTCATACGATACACAATGGAAATACATCTCCATTCATCTTCTGAACTAACGCCACCGTGCAGTTCAATGCAAGATGTATGATACATTGTCACCTACATTCGGTTAACTCACTGTAAGTAAAGATCATACAAGATGGTGGCTGGTATTTAGCAATTACGTACAGACGACCTAAGTGAAGCTGAATCCCTTTATAATGGTCACAGAGAACAAACCTCTTGTTTTCGTTTGTGATGGAGGATACAGAGATTTGGAAGAAACGGAAAATCCATGGATTGAGCGTGTTGTGTGGCTTTAAATGTTTTTTTTGCAATTTCTTCGAAGGGTATACATTTTTTAGGTAACATATGTAAAAGCAAAGATGCAATAATTACTGCAATAGACGCCTAACATTGAACTTCCATCAGATCATCAGATAGCAGACATAGCTGTTATCCAAAAACCAATATCAGAAAGCATGTGACATGCTCATTTCTAAAAAATTTGCTTTCGGGTAGGGATGAGAATGCTATTCCTTCCATGTAGGAATAATGGTGCTCGTGCTAAATTGCACCTAATCTTTCCTCGTGTTCTGTGTACTGGAAACCTGGGCATATTTTGCATAATAAATTCAGTGTCAGCGAATAGTTTAGACGTATGAAATTCATTATTTCAATCTGTAGCGAGTAATATTTCCGCAGACGAATGAACTCCACTGGCAATTTAATAAATGGCTTGAATTGTTTGTCTGATAGAGAATATCGTTTATATTTTCAAGTAACTGGTTTGGACTGCAGTGCAAGATTCCTAAAGCGAAACAAATCAAATAATTTTTTCAAAGTATTAAGAGTGTTTGCCCTTCTCAAAAATCCATATTAACGTGCGATAAATGTAGCTTAGCCATTTTGAAGGACAGTAAAGAAACTGCACTGTTTTGTTGTGATAGCTACGCATCATTATAAACATCCAAATCAGGCTAGAACTAAACAAAGATTAGAGGATTGGACCAAATAGAACAATTCTGTAAAAATAAGTGTTCTTTTGTGTATGTATATATATATATATATATATATATATATATATATATATATATATATATATATATATATATATATATTTGTGTGTGTGTGCGTGCGTGCGTGTGTGCGCGTATGTGGATTTAATATCTATGGTAATGTCGGCAGCACACTTCACTGTTGCACAAATACATCAATTTTTACATTGACGTAACTCATCCACACTCATCCACATAGCCCACAAATCCATTGTGAATTGCCTTACGTGTGGTTACCACCAACTCAGCCACTCTGTCATAGTCCATAACACACTGTATAGGTGACAGAAGTTTACAATACCTGGATGAAGCAAATGAAAGCACTGCAAAGGGCCTCCAGATATTATGTGTTACAGTCCTGTGCTTGCTGATGATGGCCACCAGCCGCGTGGGATTAGCCGAGCGGTCTGGGGCGTTGCAGTCATGGACTGTGCGGCCGGTCACGGCGGAGGTTCGAGTCCTCCCTCGGGCATGGGTGTGTGTATTTGTCCTTAGGGTAGTTTAGGTTAACTAGTGTGTAAGCTTAGGGACTGATGACCTTAGCAGTTAAGTCCCATAAAATTTCACACACATTTGAACATTTTTGATGGCCACACCACAGCAAAAATGTTGATGCCTGCAGGAGGATGAGATGCCTCATATTTTGTCGTCATCTATGTTTTCCATCATGTTACATAGATGGTCCCAGTTCATCTCAATAAACTGCGCTTTAGCAGTGCATTGAACGTTCTTAGGTTGCTTTGTATTATTACCTGGTGCTCACTGTCCTGTGCTATGCCTGCATTTACTTGTTTTGATCCACTGGCATGTCAGTCGATAAGCAGAGATGAACAGCAGTATACCAACTGCAGCTCGATGATGTGTGGTGCAGAGATTGGAGATAATGCAAACTCACAAGGAGCGTCTCGAGTGTGAGGCTGCAAAATGCCAGTGATGTTTACGGCATTCGATGCTCGAAAAATATTGTTTACCATCGAACCACAATACTGGCTGCTAATGGCAACAGGGGGCGGGACTGGAGGTTTCCAACAGTGAGCACAGACTAGTCAATGAACAAGGCACAACAGTGCTACAGTGCTAGTGTTGTTGGCGCAAACAGAGCAATGACAACGATAAACTAAGCAAACATTGCATTATATCTACAAGAGTTGACGAAGTTGACATTTTATCAGAAAGGAACCCAAGAAATTTCACAGAGTGAGAGAGAAGTGGCAGATGAAATATTATCTATTCTGCAAAATGAGTCAGTTTAATGTTTGGTGTCATATACGCTTTTCTGTATGGACAATGTACACGAGGAGTACAATGACGACGATACGTGCTTAAGAAGTGAAAGTGACACTGAAACAGGTATTGAGCCATGTGGTTCATCATTCTTGTCAGACAAGGAGCCACAACTCCCATCTTCAGAGAAATGTAGTGAATGACAATCGTTGCCCAAGGAGTGGGTACTAAATATAGTTCTATACATCGAAGATCTTCAAAAAGCACAATTATGAACAGATTTTGAAGACGTACGGAGTAATGACCATTTAGTACGTAAGAAAACTACGAATATTCAAGGGAGGACAAGGTGCATTTACTACAACAACTGGTGTTTGCGCATCTCAAGGATGCTCGATAGAATTTACAGTATATGCGTGATAGTGATCTACTGCGTGAAGCACATCAAACTGTGCGGGACACAGATTATAGTGATTTCAAAGTCAGCAGTGGATGGCTGCCTAGCTTCAAACAGTGCTACAGAATTAGAAAACCTAAGATAACACAATTTAGAACAAAGCGTCAATTTAACGATGCACAGCAAACTGCGGAATGGGCTCGGTAATTTGTGAATTAGATAAACAAACTTACCTTATTGTTCAATAAGGAATTTGATTTCAACTCCCACGTCGGGATTTGAAGAGGAAATGCATATGAAAGGAACCCTGGAAATTAGAGGTACCAAGAGAGTTGTATCAAGATCAACTAACATCAGTGCCTTAACGCATTCTTATACAATGCGCCGTCTGTCAATATGGACAATATTTAGCTGGACAATTATTTATTGTGTTGCGAGAAGTAGGAGGTGCTCTGCCCCCTACGTTTCTTTCTCATGTGCGTGATGTTGCAGGGGCTGTGGGGAATATTTGCGCCACAGCAAGCAAGAGTTAAAAAAGAATGTGTTAAATCTTACGGGACTTAACTGCTAAGGTCATCAGTCCCTAAGCTTACACACTACTTAACCTAAATTATCCTAAGGAAAACGCACACACCCATGCCCGAGGGAGGACTAGAACCTCCGCCGGGACCAGCCGCACAGTCCATGACTGCAGCGCCCTTGACCGTTCGGCTAATGCCGCGCGACAAGCAGGATTAGCAATATCGGCGTAAGAGAACGGCAAATATGGTATAAGCACTACTTTTGGCCATTACACGGCCAGCATAATTTGCCTTTGCTTGGCACATGATCTGTGTACTAAAACCATATTCCTTTACAGCAAACTATCCTGCTGAAAAGTGTGTGACAGTGCAGTTCGTACTACCGGGAATCACTAGATAAGTTCAGCCTCTGGCTGTTTGTGTCTTGCGTGCCTATAAAACATATTGTCACACTGTCTACAGGTATGCCTTAAGGATTAGCCACTTTCACGATATGCTACACGACAAACTGATTACCATTCGGTTGCGTGCCATCACATTCCATCAATTCTCATTACCCCGTTAAACCAATATAATTGTACAATGAAGGGCCAAACAAGATGATATAGGCATCTGTATTCAAATGCAGAGATATGTATATAGGCACTGCGCGACGTTGCGGTCGGCAATGCCTATATGACATCAAGTGTCTGGCGCATTTGTTAGATCGTTTACTGCTGCTACAATGGCAGGCTTCAAATGGTTCAAATGGCTCTGAGCATTATGGGACTTAACATCTGAGGTCATCAGTCCCCTAGAACTCAGAACTACTTAAACCTAACTAACCTAAGGACATCACACACATCCATGCCCGAGGCAGGATTCGAACCTGCGACCGTAGCAGTCGCGTGTTTCCGGACTGAGCGCCTAGAACCGCTAGACCACCGCGGCCGGCTACAATGGCAGGTTATCAAGATTTAGGTAAGCTTGGATATGGTGTTACAGTCGGCGCACGAGCGATGGAACACAGCATCTCCGAGGTAGCTATCAAGTGCGGATTTTCCCGTACGACCATTTCACGAGTGTACCGCGAATATCACGAATCCGGTAAAACATCAAGTCTCCGACATCGCTGCATTCAGAAAAAGACCTGCAAAAACAGGACCAAAGACGATTGAAGAGACAGAAGTACAACTCTTCTGCAAATTACTGCAGAATTCAATGCTGGGCCATCAACAAGTATCAGCGTGCGAACCATTCAACGAAACATCATCGACATGGGTGTTTGGAGCCGAAGGCCCACTCGTTTACCCTTGATGATGGCTTGACACAAAGCTTCACGGCTCGCCTGGGATCCTCAACATCGACACTGGAGTGTTGATGACTCGAAACATGTTGCGCTGTCGTAAGAGGCTCGTTTCAAATGGTATCGTGCGGATGGACGTGTACGGGTATGGAGAAAACCTCATGAATCCATGGACCCTGTATGTAACCAGAGGCTGTTCAAGTTGGTGGAGGCTCTATAATGGTGTGGGGTGCGTGCAGTTGGAGTGACATGGGACCCATGATACGTCTAGATACGGCTCTGACAGTCGACATATCCGTAAGCATCATGTCTGATTACCTGCATCCATTCCTGTCCATGATCCACTCCTACGGACGTGAGAAATTCCAACTGGACAATGCGACACCCCACACGTCTCGGATTGCTACAGAGTAGCTCCAGCAACACTCATCGGAGTTAAACAATTCTGCTGGCCACCAGGCTCCCGAGACGGGAACATTATTGAGCATATCAGGTATGCCTTGCAACGTGCTGTTCAGAAGATATCACTTCCTACTCGTACTATTACGGATTTATGGACAGCCTTGCTGGATGCATGGCGTCATTTCGTTCCAGCACTAATTCACACATTAGTCGAGTACATGCCATGTCGTGATGCATCACTTACTCGTCCTCGGGTGGGCCCTACATAATATTAGTCAAGTGTACCAGTTTCTTTGGCTCTTCATTGTGTATGCATTATTTAGGAGTGGATAGTAAGGATGCGATTTTCACTCTGCAGCGTTGTGCGCTGCGCTGGCATGAAACTTCCTGGCAGATTAAAACTGTGTGCCGGACCGGAACTCGAACTCGGGACCTTTGCCTTTCACGGGCAAGTGCTCTACCAACTGAGCTACCCAAGCACGACTCACGCTCGGTCCTCACAACTTTACTTCTGCCAGAACTTGCCCGCGAAAGGCAAAGGTCCCGAGTTCGAATCTCGGTCCGGCACACAGTTTTAATCTGCCAGGAAGTTTCAGTAGATACTAACCAGGAAAGTACTTGGGCTCGAACAAACACAAATACACCAAAATCGTGTGAGAAATAATGTAATGGTTTCTTATTGCACTAGTGATACTCCCGCATCTGCAAAACTCTGCATTCGTCCGTTAGAGGCCTCTGCGTATGCCATGCCGCATTGCACACTGACCTGCCGGTACGCCAGTCGGTACCAGTAGGGACGGTGCAGTGTGCCTCTGAAGTTGCGTTTTGTGACATTATTTGGGTACTGAAGCGTCAGATGGCTCGGCGATTGGTAATCAATCCTGCTAATCTATTGTGATTGGTTGAGATGAAGTTACGAAGAACCCTTCTTCGTGAAGACGGTATTGTTGTAGAAGACGAATCATTCGCATGTTTTCTGGTATCTATTATAGTGCAGAAATACGAGCATAAGTTAGAAACACATACTGTTGTAAGGCTAACACATAATGATGCTGATAGCGGTGACAATGACGAACAACTCATTGCAAACGGTAGTGCTATGGCAAGTGCGGGAAGAGGCGATGGAAGCAGTGACATTGAATACCAACCGCCTCCCAAGAAGAAGGTTAAAGTAGCAAGCATCATCACAGCGTTTGATGACAACACACTGGAGAACATGTACGATGATTATTACGTAAGAGGTTTCGTCACATACGACAAGCTTCTGAAAAGATACCCTAAACTAAAGTCTAAAAGCAATATTAAAAAACATACTGGATTACGTGGCAAAGAAAAGAGAAGGAAATACAATTTTCAAAGGAAATCGTACACTGCTGTTCAAGACCATCAAGGAGCGTGTAATGGCGATATTCGATGATGCGCGAGAATGCAGTTCCGACGTTCATTATTGGCATTTACAACATTGGGCATTGGACGTAGCCAGAAATCTCGGGTGTACAAACTTTACAGCTTCACTAGGATTTATTACTAATTTGAAAAAGCTCCAAGCACGAAAAGATAAGGATGACGAAGAAGAGCTGATTGAAAGAGCTCCAACGTTTGTAGCTGACGTCAATGAGCATATCACGAGAGAAAACATCGATATTAGTTCTGTATTGAACTGTGATCAGAGTCAGTTGAACTATGAACTTTCTTGTGACAGAACACTATCCATGAAAGGGAAGAGAAACACTGTCGCGATGTTGTTAACTGTACAACACACAGTTACACGATCGATGTTGCTATATCAATGGACGGACGATTGGCAGACAATATATTTGCTTCCAAGAATCCAGTGGAAAGTTTGGACCCCGCGTGTCAAGGGAAATAAAAACGCGGTGCCTTCCAAATGTCGTTGTCGATGGAAGTGTGAGTGGGAAGATGACGAAACAACATCTGAAGACGTTTTTTTGTCAGTTTTGATTCCACATTTGTCGAGAAAGTCAGTAGTACTTTGTGACTCCTGGTCTGGACATAAGGATGAACGAGTACTACTGGAAGCATCTGGCGGAAAACATGTAGATTTAAAAATCATTCCGCCTAAAACTACAAAATATGCACAACCTCTGGATGTGTATTTCTTCAGGCAATATAAAATATATGCCAAGAGAATAACAGACTTCATTAAACTACGTTCCAGTAATATGCAGCCGAAATTGCACGACAGATTCTTTATCATTTATATGCATTCTGTCATTTACAATCAGTTATCTGTGGGAGTATACAGACCAATGCTTCGTTACGCGTGGCAGAACGATGGCTACGATATTGGTGAACCAGTGAACAACTTCAAAAGTGTCACTGACGTGGCGTTCAACACTGATATTATAGAATGTGCAAATACGCCATGCGATGAACTTGCATTTCTTCACTGTGCGTTTTGCAGTCATTCTTATTGCTCGGAGCATTTTATTGACATTCCGCACTTACATTTATAGTTAAGATTGCTGCATTGCGTATGGCGTCTACAGTTACATCTACATTGATATCTAGAGCAAGACTGCAGACTTTTGCAGAGAAACGACACCCACCAGCACATTCAGAGGTACATAATGGTCCCGTAACCAAACGTTCATACACATTTGTTTGTTCGAGCCCAAGTACTTTCCTGGTAAGTTGAACATCCTGGACGGTTTGCTACTCTCAATGAATTCGTCTTTGAACCTGATGGTGCGAATCATGGTTATTACTGCAGTGTGCCATTTCTTATTCGGTAATAATATTACAAGTTAATGGTTTGTTTTGTACATTTTTGAATGTGGACGATTTCTATTTTGTAAAGTGTAATACATGCATCCCATAGAAGTGTAGTCTCTGCACCTACCGGACACTCATTTTCTGTCGATCTGTCTGATGCACATGGTGTGCCATTAGTAGCTAATATTTTTCCTCTCGTAACTGCTAACACAACCCTTCAGACAAGCCTTAAAAACTGAACATGAGACCTCACACTCAAGGAGTTTCTTGTCGGTTTCTGGGACAAATGTGTATTGCGCTCTGATTTATCAGGTAATCCATCTATTGATGTCTGTTAGAGTGCGTAGGGGTGCCATTGAGATGAGGGAGAAAAACTAAATGAAAACCAAAAAAATACACTCCTGGAAATGGAAAAAAGAACACATTGACACCGGTGTGTCAGACCCACCATACTTGCTCCGGACGCTGCGAGAGTGCTGTACAAGCAATGATCACACGCACGGCACAGCGGACACACCAGGAACCGCGGTGTTGGCCGTCGAATGGCGCTAGCTGCGCAGCATTTGTGCACCGCCGCTGCCAGTGTCAGCCAGTTTGCCGTGGCATACGGAGCTCCATCGCAGTCTTTAACACTGGTAGCATGCCGCGACAGCGTGGACGTGAACCGTACGTGCAGTTGACGGACTTTGAGCGAGGGCGTACAGTGGGCATGCGGGAGGCCGGGTGGACGTACCGCCGCATTGCTCAACACGTGGGGCATGAGGTCTCCACAGTACATCGATGTTGTCGCCAGTGGTCGGCGGAAGGTGCACGTGCCCGTCGACCTGGGACCGGACCGCAGCGACGCACGGATGCACGCCAAGACCGTAGGATCCTACGCAGTGCCGTAGGGGACCGCACCGCCACTTCCCAGCAAATTAGGGACACTGTTGCTCCTGGGGTATCGGCGAGGACCATTCGCAACCGTCTCCATGAAGCTGGGCTACGGTCCCGCACACCGTTAAGCCGTCTTCCGCTCACGCCCCAACATCGTGCAGCCCGCCTCCAGTGGTGTCGCGACAGGCGTGAATGGAGGGACGAATGGAGACGTGTCGTCTTCAGCGATGAGAGTCGCTTCTGCCTTGGTGCCAATGATGGTCGTATGCGTGTTTGGCGTCGTGCAGGTGAGCGCCACAATCAGGACTGCATACGACCAAGGCACACAGGGCCAACACCCGGCATCATGGTGTGGGGAGCGATCTCCTACACTGGCCGTACACCACTGGTGATCGTCGAGGGTACACTGAATAGTGCACGGTACATCCAAACCGTCATCGAACCCATCGTTCTACCATACCTAGACCGGCAAGGGAACTTGCTGTTCCAACAGGACAATGAACGTCCGCATGTATCCCGTGCCACCCAACGTGCTCTAGAAGGTGTAACTCAACTACCCTGGCCAGCAAGATCTCCGGATCTGTCCCCCATTGAGCCTGTTTGGGACTGGATGAAGCGTCGTCTCACGCGGTCTGCACGCCCAGCACGAACGCTGGTCCAACTGAGGCGCCCGGTGGAAATGGCATGGCAAGCCGTTCCACAGGACTACATTCAGCATCTCTACGATCGTCTCCATGGGAGAATAGCAGCCTGCATTGCTGCGAAAGGTGGATATACACTGTACTAGTGCCGACATTTTGCATGCTCTGTTGCCTGTGTCTATGTACCTGTGGTTCTGTCAGTGTGATCATGTGATGTATCTGACCCCAGGAATGTGTCAATAAAGTTTCCCCTTCCTGGGACAATGAATTCACGGTGTTCTTATTTCAATTTCCAGGAGTGTATAAACCACATGCGCTCTAAACGAATTGTACCCACAAAAAGACCATGGCTTTACACAGAGGCAGGGACTAATTAGTATCATTCCGTCTGCTTCAAATGACACTATCAGTACAAACTGAGCCTGCATCCATGATACGACACACAGAAGTCTTTAACTAAATGCCTAGGATTCAGTTAGCTGCGCTGCAACTGCTGCAAATAACTGTGCGTAACCCTGCCTAGCTACTCTATTCGGCTGCCTCTCTTGACACTATTACCGAATTCCTGTTCGGAACGCAATAGACTTCTCAGAGCATTCTGCTTCCGAATTTTATTCATTTTTCCCCTTCGCCCTCGCCAGTTCCTGACATGGCATGCTGTCGAAGGGGCCTCAAAATCTCTTTAGCTCCCATTATGCTTCATTCTTTGGAGGCTGTGTGATGTCGTGTATGTGCCCCTTCCAGAGACTCTGTTCCTTTATCCCTCACTTACCCTTGCTCCTTGTAGCAACAATATCACCGCTGTTTTTACGTCTTATTATGTTGTCGCTACTCGTATTCCCATTGTGGCACCTCTGCTCAGTATGTTCCCCACTGCGTTTGTGTAACCTCTCTCTGAGGACTTGTGGTTGTTTCGAATAGAATTCATCGTGTCGTATCTTCCTCTTTGTTATGTTTCGAACTCACAATACTTGCGTAACCTGCAGTATGTCTTTTTACCATAGACGTGTCTGAGAAATGTTCCTACATTTAAACGTGGGATATCAGTGTAAATTATTTGCACACCACCACAATGTGACTTAGAGATGTCTTGTGTGTAATCTTAAGTGAGCTCTTAACGTTTAACTGCGTTGGATATTTTCTAAACTTCTTTCCATTTCTATACGTCTGCTGTAATGTCATAATGTCTGAATTATCCTGTTTAGCCTGATGGTGACATAATATTGTATAGGCGTTATTGGATCATAAGTTAGACTACCTCAGAAAAACATGTAGGCGACAATATTGCACGATAAACTATTGGGAGAAAAATTTGGGTGAAAAAACGGATAGGGGCTGCTATGCTTCAATTGTGGCAGGCATAGCGTGTCATAAATTATAGTGATGAAAATTAGTCAGCCATCTTGAGTCATTAATTATAGCATTGAGATATAGGTGATGAAAATCTAATGATAAGGTACTTGCTTAATAAAGGAAATCTGGCAATTATGTAGGCTGTGCTCACTCCCCTTATCAACAGGACTATGCCTCTTCGCTCATTTTTTAATTATCTGCCATTTATTCGTTGTCCGATTGGCCTAGACGTTTCCTGGATGGGGTAAGTGGCGGGGAGGAATCGATGTGTGGGAAAGATCTGGCAACAATTCAGGCTATGGCAGGTGTCTCTGTTTGTCCTTCGTTAAGTGAATATCAGAACATTCGAATTAAAATAATTAAAATTAAAGTTGCAGTTGAAAATATTAAACATTGGCTCAAGCCAGTCCAACCTCAGAGAAAAACGAAGACTCTGTAATTTCTCTCAAGTCAAGTGAAACACAACGCTCACACATCTACCACCAGTTAATCTTGAAGCTACGTCTGACAGATTTTGAAGACTTGATAACAAATGAATAAACAAACTGGGTAATTTCCATTGTAGCATTATTGGTGAAGACGAAATGTAGCACTACTTTCTAATGATTCTACTTCGATATGTATACAAAGATTGATTAGTAAATAACATATACTGAAATGAACTGCATGTAATAATATGGTATTACTTCCGTCATCATTCATTCTCCAGCTCGAGTTTGTGTCTGCCAGAGTTGTGGTCTGAGCAGAAGTGTGAGGCGGTCCAAATGAAGTACGTTATTAACCGTGCATAAGGCGTTCGGTTAGCTAGTGTTGTCTTCATATTATTTGTCAAAAACATTTTTATATTTGTTACGAATTAATGAAATCAGCGACTTTAATAAAAGTAACTTGGTGTGATGTAACAACTAGTGAAAAAGAAAATCAGTGGACATGATATACGATTATTAATTCTACGAAATATTACTCCAGAGAAGAACAATGTCAATAGAGACTTGACACGTGCTACGAAACAGTATATTTATATCTGCGACTCTTATAATTTAGTACGTATTTAGAGCGCCATTGTTGGAGCATCTCTCTCTCCTTAACACACTCTCTCTCTGGCGCTCTTTCTATGTTATATCATGCTTTCATTTCGTGGTTCTAATCGCTCTGTGTCAAATAACAAAGCATTTGCAGCAACTCTAGCACTCTAGGCTGTCGAGACAACGTAGCATAGCAGGAGCTACAGGATAGCCGCCATTGTAAGACAGATTCGTATTTTCATACTTTTCTTTACAGTCCCGCAACAGCTCTCGCAGCTGGTATAACATTTCTATTTCACAGGAACCTGTACACCGGGAGGAGATTTTATTTACATAGAAACAGGTAGCTGTACAATAAATGACTGATTTTTCAGCTTGCCTGGGTACGAACCAACGAAAACATAATTTCAAGTCGCGTTAAAAAGGAAAGATGTGAGACTATGCACCGTTAAACAGATATATGAAGGAATATTTACAATGGTAGTCATCGACAGTGACATAATTGATTTTGTAGTTGCGAAAATAGGTACTTTAAGCGGGCGTAGTTAAAGACGCTTACCGTCACGAGATCGGTTTTATTTCTTTTCTTTTTTTTTTTTTTTTTTTTGCTTATAATAGCATTTATGGCACGCAATCACAATTATAAGATGCAAGGCCGAATTCATAATTATTAAAGTAAATTTGGCTACGAATTGTCCCGAAACGTACGTCAGAAACGAAAGTGCTAGGCTCAAAACCCATGCAAT
Source organism: Schistocerca serialis cubense (assembly GCF_023864345.2). Taxonomy (NCBI): domain Eukaryota; kingdom Metazoa; phylum Arthropoda; class Insecta; order Orthoptera; family Acrididae; genus Schistocerca; species Schistocerca serialis. The sequence continues at coordinate 88,129,456 of NC_064639.1, read as the reverse complement.
ATTTTACGAGGTAATTTCCAAACAGTACCTGGATTTATATTAAAAATAAAACACCATGAAACCATTTAAGTACAAACAAAAAAATAATTTTCAGAACGCATGCAATATTTTACGAGCTAATTTCCGAACAGTACGTGGATTTATACATTAAAAAAAAACGTGAAACCATTTAAGTACAAACAAAACTCGAGAGGTCACTAAATTAGCGCCCTACACTTGTGGGGCCAGCAGTATATATGTGTAAATAATATGTAATATGTATATTGTTGTGTTATTACTATGACAGCTTATATTAATTGTATGTACTTGTACGTTCTTTCTTCGTGAAATACATACGAGATTGATATCGAGAAGACAGTTGTAATCTTGGGAGGAAATGACTAGCCTAAATATGAATATAATACAATACAAGAAATGCAAGGGTAATGGTCAGCTAGTATGGGTGGCGGTGTAGAATTTCCTGTTGGCGAGTAATTACTAAACTGAATGTACAGAAAATACTTTCTGGTGTTGGCAGTATTGCCTGTAGTATTGCAGCACTGAATCATTTACTTGTGCGTTGTTGCTTCTTGTGTAGAGATGTACTATGATTTTTACCAAATACCTTCTGTATTTCATGTGACGGATCATGGTTAGGCCTAGGAGACAGAACAGCAAGCTAGCCAAGGCTCCACCAGAAACAGTGCAAGACACTGCAGTAAATAACCTAACAGTGGATACTGAAACAGATACTCAGCAAGGAACCGGAGTAATTAGTGATATGGGTACATTACCTTTTACAATGCGATGAAAGGCACAGGTGCTGAGACAGCGAAAAGAGAAGTTGTAGAAAGGGAAACGAATGGGTTATAGAATAGACCTAACTATTCTCCTATACCAGATCCGTTCGCTGAACTTTTACGCGCAGGTACGTTAGAAGAACGTGAGAAGATACGTGGTCGCTTGCAAGTAGAACGTGATAAGGTATTGGAAGAAACATTAACCGAACATGAACGCGTTCGCTTACAAGCAGAACGTGAGACTGAACGTGATAGAAAATTAGTCACTGAAATGAAAGAAATAAAGGATGGATCTATAGAATTAAGAAGGACGTGCAAAAGTTTACCAGAACTGGTACAATCCTTGTCCACCCAACTAGAAACTTTACAAGCCGGACACTTCACTGTAGTGGGAGAATTAACGTCATTAACTGAACGGCCTGATAATCTTGCAGTAGATGCAAATAAAAATAGATGCAAATAAAAATAGATGCAAATAAAAATAGATGCAAATAAAAACGTCAAAGGAAAATTTTCTGAGGTAACAAAGACAAAGAATCTGAATTCAGTAAGCGGTTGGACAGCAAATATAACGAGATTACCAGTCGCGTAAAAACTCAAGTTGTGAGTGGGATACAGAGTCTAACAGGCGAAATCCCGAGCAACATTGTTGGCAACACGGGTTTTGCTACATCCGAATCAGACGACGCAGCGCACAAAATCAAACATAGCGACGCGCTCTGGCAGCGAAGCGCTCCGGAGTGTTTTGACACGAACCACAGAGCAGTAGGCAGAAATAGGCATATTGTAAACTGTGGTGTATGGTAATGAGCGCAATTTCCGTGCACATTCTAGTAGCAATACGCATGCACATTGAATAGTCGCAGTCCAACCAATAGACAACATTCGTCAGTTGCGGAGGCAGCGCGTAGGGTTTCTAACATACTGTTTGAAAAAAACTGGATTAAAAGTAGACAATTTCATCCATATGCTGGGGGAAAGAAATCTACCACCAGGTTGTGTTCATTCGAGGCTTTAAAAGTATTTTGCCTGGTGCTTGCAGTAAGAGGCAGAAAATCCAGTTTATTTTGTTTCATATTTAAGGCGAAACAACATTGTGGACCACACAAGTGGCATTGACTTCTGATACAAAAGAACGATTTGAAAAAGTTTTTCTAGCGAAATTCGTGTTAACCTGTATTCAAGAACGTTTACATAAACAAATATACATCCCAGAATTATACAACTCAAAACAGGTATGGCTCTGAGCACTATGGGACTTAACATCTGTGGTCATCAGTCCCCTAGAACTTAGAACCACTTAAACCTAACTAACCTAAGGACATCACACACATCCATGCCCGAGGCAGGAATCGAACCTGCGACCGTAGCGGTCGCGCGGTTCCAGACTGAAGCACCTAGAACCGCTCGGCCATCACGATCGGCGCAAAGCAGGGTTCTTCGGAGAAGTATTTAGAAAGGTACGTAAATAAAAGGCGTTGTTGGGATGAACCGATCTTTAATAGAGACGTAATTCTGTTATTGAGTGCTAGGCTACCTCACAATATCAAAAAATGTTGTTCAATGTGTCCGAAAATGATCTTGAGTAATTTATATCTGTGCCTGAGTCTATTGACCTTATACAGGAATATATATGGCACTTTAGTGAGCATGGGAACGGTAACGCCTCTGCATCGAAGCGAGATAAACCCAACGATTCACCGCATAGCAATGGCAATGGATATGATAGGGAGAGCGACTACAATCACAACAACAATACACAGCTAATGATCATGGCAACGACATGCAACAATATTAGCTGAATGAACAGCGCTCCTGTCCGTAGATGGCTAGAGAGCATGTGCAGGCCCTAATATAAGGTACCATATGTGGCATACCTCTAAACACACAGACACAGGTGCTTCTATGAACATAAAGTGTGTACAATTCTTTTAGAAAATTTCTCAGGTCCAAAAACTACCGACATTACCGGTGAAAAACTCTAGGGTGAAATGTGCAATTGATAAAACATCACGTTCAGATTGTAATAATGGTATAAGAGAAAGCTATTAAAAAGGCCTTTCTTACAGTCCGAAGACTCTTGATAGCCTGTAACCTGAGTTCAAATTTCTCAAGGAGAGGAAATCAAGTATTGCCCTCTTCAAAGGTGAAATAAGTTTTATCAATTGGGGAAGAATAATCAGAGTACTGTACTAGCAGCTAGTAATTCGAATTAGGTCAACTATGTAAATACATAGAGGTCTTTTCTGACAAACCAAGGGATATAAATAATATATAAGGATGATACCTCACAATAAATTTATCATGCTGCTTACTTCATACCATGGGCCAAGAAGAAGTCAGTCATCACAGAAATTAATGTGCATTGCTTGGCTCTGAACTCCAGGATAATGTTTTATATGGATGACTTATTTACAGCCAACCCCTCATGGGAATACTGTGCAGAAATTCTAGAAAATTCGCAGAAGCAGGGGTGCCAGCAGACCTTGGGAAACTGAAGTTTAGCAGGCACCAAATTAAATTCCTAGGACATGTTAGTTCGCCCTTAGGCATCGTTCCTGACCCTAAGAAAAACAAACGATTGAGGAGTTCCCTTGACCGAGAACGAAGAAGCAATTAAAGACATTCATCAGTCTCATGTCGTTGTACGGAGTTTTGTGCCTGGTCAGATTTTGTGTCTACTACGGAAAAACGTGTTGTGGGCTTTGTTAGCAGAATGCCAGGGAGTGTCTATAACACTCGAGCAAGCCTTGTTAGAAGAAAAACTAGCTGTACCACCTGAATTTGACTAATGACTTCTCTATTGCAACAGACGCTTCTTCTTATGGGCTAGGATGTTGTTTGTTTCAAATAGAAGAAGGGAACAGCTGTAAAGAAATACGAATGATCGTTTTGCAAGTCGATTCCTCACAAGTTGGGAGCGATCCTATTCAGTAACGGTCGTTTGGACCGCTAAAAAGTTCCATTTTCACTTCTACATTAAGCTATTGAAACTATATTGTGATCATAAAGCTCCGAGCTTTTAGCTTATGTGCCAACTTTTACGTAACGGATTGACCTGTGGGTTCTAACCTTACAAGTGTTGTTGTTGTTGTTGTGGTCTTCAGTCCAGAGATTGGTTTGATGCAGTTCTCCATTCTACTCTGTCCTGTGCAAGCCTCTTCATCTCCGAGTAATTACTTCAACCCACATCCTTCTGAATCTGCTTAGTGTATTCATCCGTAGGTCTTCCTCTACGATTTTCACACTCCACGTTCCCTCCAATACTAAATTGTTGATCCCTTGATGCCTCAGAAAGCATCCTACCAACCGATCCCTTCTTCTTGTGGCACAAATTCCTCTTCTCCCCAATTCTATTCAGTACCTCCTCATTTCACTTGACGTACTCATCTAATCTTTAGCATTTCCAAAGCTTCTATTCTCTTCTTATCTAAACTATTTATCATCCATGTTTCACTTACATACATAGTTACACTCCGCACAAATACTTTCAGAAAAGACTTCTTGACACTTAAATCTATACCCGATGTTAATAAATTTCTCTTCTTCAGAAACGCTGTCTTTGCCATTGCCAGTCCACATTTTATATCCTCTCTGCACATAGCATTATCAGTTATTTTGTTCCCCAAACAGCAAAACTCATCTACATGTGTCTCATTTCCTAATCTAAATCCCTCAGCATCAGTTGATTTAACTCGACTACATTCCATTATCATCGTTTTGCTTTAGTTGATGTTCATCTTATGTCCTCCTTTCAAGACAGTGTCCATTCCATTCAATTGCTCTTCCAAATCCTTTCCTGTCTCTGATACAATTGTAATGTCATCGGCAAACCTCAAAGCTTTTACTTCTTCTCCATAGATTTTAATTCCTATTCTAAATTTTTTATTTTCTTTCCCATCCTGCTTGCTCAATATACAGATTGAATAACTTTGGGGATAGGTCACAACCCTGTCTCACTCCCTTCCCAACCACTGCTTCCAGGCTCCTTGACTCTTATAACTGCCATTTGGTTTCTGTACAAATAGTAAATAGCCTTTCGCTCCCTCAATTTTACCCCTGCCACCTTCAGAATTTTAATGTGACTATTCCATCTAACATTGTCAAAAGCTTTATCCAAGTGTGCAAAAGCTGGAAACGTAGGTTTGCCTTTCCTTATTCTATCTTCTGAGATAAGTCGTAGGGCCAGTGTTTCCTCGCGTGTTACAGCATTTCTGTGGAATCCAAACTGATCTTCCCCAAGGTCGGCTTCTATCAGTTCCTCCAGTCGTCTGTTAAGAATTCGTGGTTGTATTTTGCAGCAATGACTTATTAAACTGATAGTTCGGTAATTTATGCACCTGTCAAAACCTGCTTTCTTTGAGATTGGAATTACTATATTCTTGACAAACTGCCTGGTGGTTTCTAATGACTCTGAGCACTATGCGACTTAACTTCGGCGGTCATCAGTCGCCTAGAACTTAGAACTAATTAAACCTAACTAACCTAAGGACATCACACACATCCATGCCCGAGGCAGGATTCGAACCTGCGACCGTAGCGGTCGCTCGGCTCCAGACTGTAGAGCCTAGAACCGCACAGCCACTCCGGCCGGCCCTGGTGGTTTCTGTCTCGGGTTCTTCGGCCGACGTTCGTCTGATCTCTTTTCTGACGTTTCGCCAGCACGAGTGGCTGGCACTGTCAATGTTTCACCCTCTATTGCTGATGGTGAACTGGAGCCGAGCTCTCGGCCGCAGACTACAGACCGTACCTGGCGCGCCAACGTCCGAGGGCTTCTCTGCGGTCATTTCCAGTGCTGTTCTCTAGCTACCTGCTGCGGCCGTTCGCTGCATCCATTCATCTTGAGGCTTTCCTCCTTCTTGTTGAAGCTGTTCTCGTGCTTCTCTGAACAAGCGAGTGTGTAGTTCTTCTCTACAGCCACAACTTCCGTGTCGGCAAATTTTACTACGTGTCAGTCTCACACAGCGAGTGCTCTGCCACAGCCGATTTCTCCACCTGCCCCAACCTGCAGTGCCGTTTATGTTCTGCAATCCTGGTGTTGACAGATCGTCCACTCATTTCAACATAAATTTTTCCGCATGCAGTATAGTCCTGGCACTGCATATGGGTGACTTTTCTCCTTTGCCGATCTGAGACATTCTTTGATTTTCTGTTGCGGCTTGTAAATAGTCTTTACGCTGTTTTTGCGCAGTATACGGTCGATTCTGTTCACTCCTCTGGTAATGTTTGACAAAAAGGTCGTACCCGACATTTCTTTGTCTGATTTTTCACTTCGCCGAGTGATTGGCTCTTTTATACTTCCAATATCATTTGTGGTGTACCCATTACTCCTCAAAACATTTTCCAAGTATTGTATTTCGCGTCAGAGGTGCTGTGAATCACATATTCGTCTTACCCGCGTTACAAGCGTCTCAATCATGCTTCCTGGCAGATTAAAACTGTGTCCCGACCGAGACTCGAACTCCGGACCTTTGCCTCGAGTCTCGGTCGGGCACACAGTTTTAATCTGCCACAAAGTTTCATATCAGCGCACACTCCGCTGCAGAGTGAAAATCTCATTCTGGAGTGATTTGATAGTTTGTGAAGGTATCGGTTCGTATGTGTCGGTTTTCAATACGCGCTGTGTCCCAGGTTTTCACCATCCCTTCTTACCAGCACATCTAAAAAAAGTAGCCTTTTTCCTTCTCGACTTCCATAAAGCAGTCCGTCTTCAGGCTACGAGTGGCCTACCGGGACCATCCGACCGCCGTGTCATCCTCGGTGGAGGACGCGGATAGGAGGGGCGTGGGGCCAGCACACCACTCTCCCGGTCGTCGTTGACCGAAGCCGCTACCATTCGGTCGAGTAGCTCCTCAATTGGCATCACGAGGCTGAGTGCACCCCGAAAAATGGCAACAGCGCATGGCGGCCTGGATGGTCTCCCATCCAAGTGCCGACCATGCCCGACAGCGCTTAACTTCGGTGATCTCACGGGAACCGGTGTATCCACTGCGGCAAGGCCGTTGCCCTCTCTACTTCCATAGTAAATTTTATGTTGGCATGGAGACTGTTCAAGTGTCTTAGGAAGTCACCGAGCTGCTCTTCACCACGGCCCCATGCAACAGACTATACTTGAAACCATACAAGATAGGGCTAGGTCTCTTCAGAAACAAAATAAAAGTCCCCTAGCAGTTCTACAACACAGGGATCATTCAAATACAGATCTGTTGAAGTTTGTTACGAAGAAATTCAACATTGCAAGATTCCGAGGTATGTTTATGCCGAATACATTACCTAAGAATATGTGGAAATGAGGAGAATGCAGAATAGTGAATCTGGATGTAGCAGGAGCTCCTGGAACACGCTGGGTAACGTATGTTAAAAAAGAAATACAAATAACGTCTACTATTCGGCGTCCTACAATCCCCACAAGAAGTACAACGATACTTCAGAGCAGAAGACATGTGTTCTACAATTTTCGACGCTACCAAGACTTCAATACATTCATGTGTGGTCATCTATGCATCATGTTCCTCCAGACGTTTACGAATGATATACACACATCAGAAAAAGTTTTGCATCACCCCGATTCCCAGAACTCCTAAAAATATACGTTGACTGAGGATATTGTATCACGGACACAGCCCCTTTGACTGTTCAGAGAAGTCACTAAATCTGCCCAAAGACGTAAAAAATCGTGCATGAGCAGCGCCTATTAGACGGAGGGGGTCCGACAGCCGATCTGTTCCAGTCATTGTACTAGGAAGAAGGTACAATGCACGTCTTGTCTGTACTTCAACCACGCGTAGACGGTCAATACAGCGATCAGATCCGCATTTTTACTTTGTGCCAAGAAGGGCTCTCAACAAGGGAAGCGTCCAGGCGTCTCGGAGTGAACCAAACCAATGTTGTTGGGACATGGAGCAGATACAGAGAGACAGGAACTGTCCATGAATGCCTCGCTCAGGCCACCCATAGGCTACTACTGCAGTGGATAACCGCTACCTACGGATTATGGCTCGGAGGAACACTGGCAGTAACGTCACCATGTTGAATGGTATTTTTCGTGCAGCCACAGTACGTCGTGTTACGACTCAAACTGCACGCAATACGCTGCATGATACACAACTTCACTCCCGACGTCCATGGCGAGGTCAATCTTTGCAACCACGATACCATGCAGCGCGGTACAGATGGGCCCAACAACATGCCGAATGGACAGCTCAGAATTGGCATAACGTTCTCTTCACCAGTGAGTGTCGCATATAAATTCAACCACACAATTGTCGGAGACGTGTCTGGGGGCAACCTGGACAGGCTGAACGCCTTAGACACACTGTCCAACGAGTGCAGCAAGGTAAAGGTTCCCTGGTGTTTCGGGGGGGGGGGGGGGGGGGGCATTATGTGGGGAAGACGTACGCCGCTGGTTGCCATGGAGGTCGCCGTAACGGCTGTGGGATACATGAACGCCATCCTCGAAACAATAGTGCAACCATATCGGCAGCATATTAGCGAGGCATTCGTCTTCATGGACTACAATTCACGCCCCCATCGTGCACATTTTGTGAATTACTTCCTTCAGGATAACGACATCGCTCGACTAGAGTGGCCAGCACGTTCTCCAAACATGAACCTTATCAAACATGCCTGGGAGAGATTGAAAAGGGCTGTTTACGGACGACGTGACTTACCAACCTCTCTAAGAGATCTACGCCGAATCGCCGTTGAGGAGTGGGACAATCTGGACCAACAGTGCCTTGATGAACTTGTGGATAGTATGCCACGATGAATACAGGCATTACTGCAAGAGTAGCTGCTACTGGGTATTAGAGGTGCCAGTGTGTACTGCAATCTGGACCACCACCTCTGAAAGTCTCTCTATATGGTGGTACTACATGCAGTGTGTGGTTTTCATGAGCAATAAAAAGGGCGGAAATGATGTTTATATTGATATCTAGTCCAATTTTCTGTACACGTTCTGGAACTCTCGGAACCGAGGTGATCCAAAACTTTATTTAATGTGTGTATGAGGACGGGTATTGTGTTCCCATTCACCAGTCGATGTGTAAATGCAGTTTGGTACACTCTGAGATTAAAAGAACGATCGTCTTTACTACCTGCAAATCACTCCCCACCAACTGATATAAAACGTAGAAGATCGGAGCAGAGCGCTGATTGGACTGGAGACATACAACAGCATCCCAAATATCGCAGAGGCTAACAACAAATTGCATATGGAAATCATGGTAAAAGCTATATTGTAGAAATTGAACATGGTGCACACGATGTTGACGATTTAAACCAGGTTTTAAAACAGTCTGGAAAAAGGAATGAGCTACGCGCAAATATCAGTACACTTACATCTGAAATACAGACGGTGAATGCATCGATTGGCTTTAAGCAGAAAGGTTCAATAGGCCCACTACTGGGTTTCACAAAGCGACAGGTTTTGAAGACTGATTCCAGTAAATTTTGCAAATCATATCAGACAGTGTATTTTCTCCCTGTCATACGACCTATGTTGAGTGTAGCATTGCAACGAGCTCATATCTCAACGATAGATTGGTTCATTCAGTTTACAGAGTCTTCTCATCACATGATACATGGTATAAGGTTGTTGAGACTCCTACCAACGCTATGTACCTTTCAGGGACAGTTCAGACATTGAGCTGCGTATTGTGGACCAGAATAACCAATTTCTTTACTTTCATGGCGAGGAAATCATTGTGTGACTACGTCTAAAACAGGATGGGAGAGAAGTATAAAACTAGCCCACACAGCTCACAGCATAGGACTTTACAGCAGAACGACAAGGTGATAACACGTGCGAACTACGACTTTCAGTACGTTTAAACCCCGCAATGACTCGTCGCTCAGTATATCTCACCCAGTGATATACGATGTTCAAATCACACGCCAGGAACTTCTCGCATAAACCTTGCGCTTCAGCAACATTTAACAAGAACTATGAAATTAGGACTGTCTTCCAGCACCAAGCACTCTTCTATGCAGAAGTTTCAAGCATTTGGATGGATCACTGAGGAAAACTGATGGTAGTCATATAGCGGGATCAAATCTTACAGGAAATGCTTTGGCATTTGTACTCCAGGAAGTGCGATATGAACTTAATGGGGTAGAGACTGAATGAACATGTGTAAGGTGGCAGAATAAATGAAGGTAAATTTCGTACCTTACGTAAGAGTTTTATACATCATAACGGGAAGGTGAATATGACATCTAACTTACTTCGGCGATAATGAGCAGATTTGCCTATAAGTATGTGATGCAAAAAGGATGACACCCAGTCGACGGCATGAACACACCACTCCTATATAATGCATGTCAATGAGCAGAAGGTGAAACAAACAGCGAGAGGAAACGTTTTGTGTGGAAGCCAGCGCGGGCAGATGCAGAGGCCGAACCCTGGGAGGCACTACAGAAAGCTTCAAAAATGGTTCAAATGGCTCTGAGCACTATGGGACTGAACATCTTAGGTCATCAGTCCCCTAGAACGTAGAACTACTTAAACCTAACTAACCTAAGGACATCACACAACACCCCGCCATCACGAGGCAGAGAAAATCCCTGCCCCGCCGGGAATCGAACCCGGGAACCCGGGCGTGAAAAGCGAGAACGCTACCGCACGACCACAAGATGCGGGCACTACAGAAAGCTCTTAAGCGGCATGTCCCGCTGCAAGAGACATGACCAGACAGGTGTGACATACTGCAGGGCAAATAACGGGGACCAGAAGTAAGCCTGAAAGAAGGTTTGGAAAACTGCGTTTCGGAATTCCAAATTGATACGAACAAAACCAGTGACACATTCGATCTCGTGAACTGCAAGTGGTACACACATGATACGCACATGTAACTTTTTAGTTGTCTGGAGCAGGCACAAAACCTCCGATTGGCGGAAAAGCAACATGGAGGAGTAAAGTGCCGAGATTTCGACGCAATTTAGTGGTAGGACCCTGGCGATTGGTGGAGAGTGTTTCTACAAATTAAGAGGAACAGTTCTATTAGCGGGGAGAGAGTTGGGTACAAGAAAGACAAGACGGAAATTTCGGGGGGACTCTTCTCTGAACGGGCGTCAAGTGCAGAATTGAGCACATAACACTCTATACAACGCAGAGGAGAAATCTGTGTGAACACTGCGTTCACAGCGGCTGACCTCCAGCTAGAAATTAGCTGTAGCATCGTTGAGCTCCAACTGTGGAGAAACGAACCAGCCAGTTAGTTAATTGTTCTTGCGAATGCTGAGAGATCATTGTAATATGCATGCTGCTCCAGTCATACGGCTGTATATCGCCATAGTCTAAGACTAGGGATGATCATGTTTTCTTGCATATCGAGAAACGTAAGGAGAATTTCTGCTGGAAAATTCAGATAAGGTTTAATTAGTTTTATAGGAATTTTAGAGGGCGAGAGGAGCCAGGCAGACGAAAGCTCATCGCAGATAAGATAAATACCACGTGCAGAGGCATAAACTTGTTGATTCACTAGCTTGCGTCAACTATAACCTCGAGCGACCTTGGGTAATCTTTTGCTCCACTTGTCACAAAATTAACCATCCTCCATAGACTTCATTGTCATCCTACAAATAGTACCGAACTTTGAACCTGAATTGGATGATTTATCGTAGTACTGGCCAACATCATAACGTAATCATTAGAAAATTTTTGTAAAGCTACTTCTACTTAAAACTTAATATCGTTGTGTTTGGGATTATATTGCTTTCAGAGAGTTAAAAATTAGTACTGTAGTGTTTAGGATTATTTCTCTTTCAGAGGCCAAGATGCATCACTTTGACAACTGTCTTAACATTGTCACATTGTAAACTGTGTAAAAGCATGTATTTCTGTGACAAAATTGCAATGTTAACCAATGTCATTTCAGCTTGCACAGTTGTGTTCAGCCATAGAATAAGAAACCTCCTAGCCATAACCTTACACATGTAATTTTGGCATAGCATTTATCCTTAACACTTGTGTCCCATCATCACCCTCAGATTTGAATGGTTTACAAAATGCAGTTCATAGACCAACTTGTGGGCAGAAGAGCAGAAGCATACCACCGATTTACTGCGTGCAAAAAATGCTTATGGGGTAGTTTGAGGACATGCAGTGAAATATTATGAATGGTAAAGAGGAGCTTCTTCTGGAACGGCGTGCAATGGATAGCTACCCAAACGTTCAAGGAGCTCAAGAGGAGAATCAGGTCATCATCAGTAAAATTATATCGAAGGAGCGTTTGAAGATTTTAAAAGTTCCGAATACTAAAACTTCCATGCAGCTGCAACACCAAGATTCATCATATTTGCATTTCAGACCAACAGAAGGGGTAATTTAGCGAACGATTCCACCGTATATGACAACTGTAATTTGATTAGTGCTGGAGTCTACTTGAATTCAGAATTCTTTCCATATCACAATATACCGCTAACGTGGGACCATAATGTATACAGTCTAGCACTTGACATGTATGCAAGGTTCCGTGTTTCTTACTATGAAGATGATGAAGTGGATACCTACTCAGCCTACGGAAATTCAAGGGGCTGGCACCGATCATCGTATTAGACCATTCTAAGCAGAATGAGATAGTTAAATCAGAACCAATAGATGTACAAACCGAATTTGAATCCTCATAAAATATCCCAGAACACACTCCATCGTATGCTCTAATTCCATACGACCATATGATTAACTGTTGCCCATTTACTGGTGTTGTGCAATGCACTGCGTAAGTGACCAAGTGCTGTGGCATACCCAGAGCATTTCAGAATGACAACTTGCCAACATTCAAGGTTTCTATGATGATAAGTGTAGACAATTCAGATTTAAAGATATTCCATTCATAGCACACAGAGAAGATGCTGGTATAATAGAGACATTCTCACCAATGATTGGACCATAGAGGCTTTTCAAGGGTGTGAATTGAGCTGAAACACGAAGAGGTGCAAAGCAGTTAACACGTTTCTTTCATGGACTCCACTGGGACGATACTGGTATAGCTTTCAAATAAATTATAACGTTACTTCGAATGCTCGATCATCCTTAGACCATCATCTACGTCAAAGTCAAGGACAAGGTCACACGGATGCAGCGAATTTTCACATTTTTATGTATTCAAGAAATTGAATCCTGCTAGTGTCCGACCATCCATCAGCTATGTGTGAAAATAGCGTTGTGTCTGCTTATAAAAATGTAAAATTATTTTTAAGATGGATTAATGAAATTAAATGAATCTTTTGCCTCACACTCCATGTTCTTCTATCTTTCTACCCATCTCCTACTTAGATAGTATGTACCTGCGCCCAGATTATATGTCTGCGGTTTTGTTCAAGCACAGGAGGTATAATCTGAGCCAAGTTTGCTATATGTTCTTGGAAGTGGACACGATCGCTCGTCGCTTGTTGCCAGAAACCTATACGTGCAGCTCGATAGGCGAAACTCAATGTAATCATTACATATATTTTATTTTCCTCCATCTTAAATGTCACGTACGTCATGCTTCAAAACAATATCTTGGGGATGTTGCGCAGCCTTTACATACATATGTAAGAGTAGGGATTTGTAGAACAACAACAAAGACTCGGTAATGAATAGAATTCTTTAAAAAAAAATGGTTCAAATGGCTCTGAGCACTATGGGACTTAACATCTATGGTCATCAGTCCCCTAGAACTTAGAACTACTTAAACCTAACTAACCTAAGGACATTACACAACACCCAGCCGTCACGAGGCAGAGAAAATCCCTGACCCCGCCGGGAATCGAACCCGGGAACCCGGGCGTGGGATGCGAGAACGCTACCGTACGACCACGAGATGCGGGCAAAATTCTTTATTCAGACATATATATTCACAATAGTATTACAGCTTTACACGCACAAATATGGTTGTTTTTGTAGTACAAGAAGTAATACTGCTTTTAAATTCACTGTTCTTGTTACTGTCTGATATGTCTTTTTCTCTTTTTTTGTTCACAGTTATTTGTTTTACAAATAGTAGTACTGGCTGTAATTTTTTTTTACCTTACAGTGTTTACAGCTGTTACAGAGATACAATTTCTCTTACACTAAAACTAGTATTAATGAAATCCCACCCAAACAGAAGACTTAATTTATATGTTGAACTGGATGGCTCTAAACATTTTCCACCTCCAGCAGCTGAAATAATTGAATAATACAATGAAGCTCATAACCCAAAAAAGTTCATCCCAAATAGCCGCACTAAAATGGAGCTTACACTAGGACAGCTAGCGGTAAGTGAAACTTAAAAACTAGTCTATTTACACATGCACTCACACAATCAAATGGCTCTGAGCACTATGCGACTTAACTTCTGAGGTCATCAGTCGCGTTCACACAATCACATACGTACATGAAGTGCAAGAGAGAGAACAACAAAATGGTTCAAATGGGTCTGAGCACTATGGGACTCAACTTCTGAGGTCATTAGTCCCCTAGAACGTAGAACTAGTTAAACCTAACTAACCTAAGGACATCACAAACATCCATGCCCGAGGCAGGATGCGAACCTGCGACCGTAGCGGTCTTGCGGTTCCAGAGAACAACAGTAAACCATTCTTCCCTCATTTACAATTTTTTAACTATTTGATGATTTTATCACTATGAGGTGACAGTACGATTTTAGACTGCACCACAGCGTAAATGTGATACCCTCACGATCGGATACTAGTTTGCTGTACTAAATGCGGAAGTTGCGGCGGGGCACCGCGAAGTTTGCCGTACAGGCACTGCAAGTAGTCTTCGACCGTGATGACACACGATGATGCACGTCGCCACAATCTTAGCCCGCCTCTGGGTAGCTTCATCAGTTGTACGATAGGCATACATTTTGGATCTTATACCCACAAACTACACAGTGGGCAATCCGCCCGCTTTATCTTTCATGAAGACGATAATCTTCTTGTTCTGAGGAACAGTACTTTAAGAATTGTCGGGTTCGTATAACAATGTGTGGAATTCATTACCGTGACACCCAATTACTTCATATGGATCGCAGTTCTTCACCCAATAGATGAAGCTATCTGTATCCACATAAAGTAAGTTTGGTTCCGCGAATGAGTTTTAGCCACGTCATAGTGGAAGCGGGACATATGGAGTTTGGAGATGTTCAATATATGCACACCAAAGTACTGAAACCCTCATCTCCACAGCAACAAAGTTCTCAATGAGAATAGGCACCCACTAAAAATTTCGTCTGGCGATGCACTTTATAACACCCCAACGCCCATTCCATTCGATCATAATGCAAATATCTTTCATTTCTTACATTCTACATCGTTTTACCGAAAATGGTAATAATAATCTTTTTTGATATCGCCCGTGGCGTCCGCTATGTTTTCGGTATTTAATTCAATACGCTCCATCAACCAGGGGGACTGATTGAAGGAGATAGCCTGGATGATTCTGCCTATCTCCATCCCTAAGCTGAGGCACTGCTGGAGACTACAATAACGAATTATGTATCTCTACTTATCTGGAACAGTGGTCATTAGCTTAGGGATAGTGCTTCATCGTGGAACTTGTTGCTCTGGACATAATGGAAAGTTTCTTGTCATTTCATGCAAACTAACAGGGTATATGAGGTCTGCCTCCACCACATACCCTACATCAGCATCAGCCACCAGACCCAATATTTTTCCACGTGACGTCTCTAATTAGTTTTCTCTCACCCACTGAAACCACCAACTGATAGTGGCTGCATCATGGCATGCCCGCATAACTTATTCACATCCAAATACCGAATATAACTTTAATCGACGGATTCGTTGAACCCAGCATCCATACATGGATTGTTTGCCTTGGCTTGTCTATAGACACACTGGCGAAGTCCCCCCACAAAGAAAAGATGTATATCAGCGTCAGTCACAAATTCGATGCTGCACCTCGTTTTCTTGAGCATTGCGTCCGAGAACGACCAGCTGCCGTGTAATAAAAGGCAGGGTCCAGAGAGTACGAGGCCATACACACACATTTCAAAAACATCCGCAAGCAAGCGCTCATCAATGTCCGTGTATAGTCTTGCGTATTCACCCATATTTGGAATGTTGAGTTCCCGTCAGACATTCACAGTATGCTCATAATCTACACTAGTTATGGTATCGCCTGTGAGATTAGTGGTGAGTGCAGGTATGTCGGGTGGCCCGGTTTTGTAGAGTTTCTCCTTACCATCCAGATACTCAAAAGGAAAACTCCTCTCCTATTCACAAGCTGAAACTTTTCCTCATCGGGGTATGCAGGTTGCATGATACGCATATCTTCCCTTCAACAAGAAAGTGAGCTTTATAACCACTTAAATTATGGAAGAAAACAGGTATGTGCTGTGGTAACTGAAACTTTAAATTACATGCGTTGTGAGCTGCACTGCGGGACATCCCCGTAAGTTGACAGTGTTCAGTGCAGGGAGTTTCAACTAACGGCAGCCCACAAATATGGTGGTTAACGCCAGGATTCTATAATTTTTTATCCTCCTCTAATTCTGTCATGGGGATCTTGGTGCTGTATAGTCTATCAACATCGCATGAGAATTTCTCAAGCTCAGGGAACAGCCAAACTGCAGGATTATTCCCGACATAAGATTCATAGCGGTTAAATCTTGAAACTTATGGACATGCAATTTGGTATGCTGCCACATACGATACGTGTTTTTGTGTGAACGTGGTATGTGAGGCTAAAGGGTTCCCTTCACAGCTGGTGATAGGAGCAAGGAGACATTGCGAGTCTGAGTATACAACGAAAGGACATCGTTCGTGGTTGTGAGCGTCGAATGAACTTGTTTTCTGCTATAGGCATAACAACATGTACCGTTTCCGTGGATTCACAGTCCGTCAGATGTCTTTTTATATAGTTCTCTTCCAAAGAGGTGTTTAGATATCTGAAATAAATGTGAAGTTTACAATTGTGTTTATTGAGTTGGGAGTTAAGGCGGCAGACATGTCTTTGATCCAAACATAATGCTGATTATCACCTCCAGAGAAGAGCAGCATGTTTACGTGAAGATAACACTCACCTACATATTTCGAAAAGTGACGTGGACCAACTGGAGTATGCTTGTCCTGCTCATCCGGCTTGCTTTTCTGCTTCATCAGGTCATAAACGTCAACCGATATTTTGGGATTTTATGCATCAAACTTTGGTGTCTCCTAAATCCATAAAGGGAACTCAGTACCATCCAGGGATTTTATTCTTTCTTAGACTGTGTGTTGGTGTGTGCTCGGGATGGTATCTGAAATGGTAATTTCTCTCACAAGCCAGGATTAACCATGCAAAATAAGCGTTATCCTTTCCATTTCGAACAATACAAATTTGTTTGGGCTTAATATACTCAAGGTGTTTGATATGAACGGACCCTCCATTTAACGGATCATAGACATGAATATGATGGCGACGTGTGGTATTTGGCTTAATGCTTTTGTTGACTCTCTTACTTCCATCTCGGAAAAGCGGGTCAGTATAGCACCCAAGGTGGATTTACGATACCACTCGGCGATTGACGTACTCCGAGCTATAACGCCGTTATCAGGTGCAGGCTTTTCTCCTCAGTAGCACCTTGTTGCTTTGGGTGAGGGGGCACATGAGTCGGTTCGCAGCAGAGCACTGCGATACACATAATGGTGTTATATCTAGAATCATTTAGGGCTTTGGGGCACTCTACCTCTAGCAGTGGGAGGAATGCTTCTAGAAACTTGACTGGGTCACAATACCCCCAGCCGGATTCTCAGTTTTAGAAACAAGATGCGCCCCTCAAAGGTCATAGCAACTGCCTAGTATTCCAGAGGGATTATGACGCCGCTAATCTGATGTCCTTCACTATCAGGACGGGACAGAGCACTACCGCTAGCCACAGGTTCATTGTGATTAATATTACTGTTAGGTGACGTCTGCATACATCCAGTGGACGAGGCCTGGGGAGGAGGCGTCTTCAGGGGAGAGCGGTAGCGGTATGACTGAGGTACACATACCTTTCGCTAACGGCGAGGGCGATCAGCTGGAGCATCCATGCTATGGAGAGGGCGCTCACTGATGCTGCTGCTGCATGTTGGAGGTTTCAACATCGCCATACTGGGAGGAGGGGGGGGGGGGAAGGAGGGGGGAGATCGTTGCTCTGAGTGGACTACCAACAAACACCAGAGGGTATGCGATGGTGTGAGGCCGGCACTGCAGCAGCCTCGGCTGCTTCCGCCGCCGCCTCTCGCTTGGCAACAAATAGTGATTTGCATGAAGGTCTACGTCGCTAAGGTGCATGTTTCATACCTGCCTCCACAGCCACTGCTCTATGTGAACGTACCACAGCAGGCTGATGTCGTGGCTGTGTTGGTGGCACCTCTGTAACATACGAATAGTTGAAAAAATTAAGTACAATGCTCAATATTTTTTAAATATATGTTTTTAAATATAAACAAATAACAACAATTAAGTACATCAGCATTCCAGAATAATAATTATACGATGTAACGAAAACGATCGCATCGTAATTACCTTTTACAACAAGGATCCCAGGATTGAGCAGTTCAGTCGACCTTTCAGCTGGTCCTTCCACCCAGTCATATATTTCTATCTCCTGTTCCAGAAGGGAGGGATCACACTGCCTTTCAGCAGCCATCATCTCATGCTTCCACTCCAGTACTTCACCCTCGCCGGAATTGTTGTTGTTGTGGAGCCACCGATCCACCTCACCGAAGTTGTGTGCAACATGATGTTTATTACAAGAAACAACAACAACAACAATAACAGAAATCTGCACTGGATTTGCCTATAGCGAGATACTGATTGCCGGCCTCGGGCGTGGATGTGTGAGATGTCCTTAGGTTAGTTAGGCTTAAGTTGTTCTACGTTCTAGGGGACTGATGACCTCAGAAGTTGTGTCCCATAGTGCTCAGAGCCATTTGAACCAAATACTGATTATACGTAAATACGAAAAAAAATAAAAATTAAAAAATACATACCAGTTAGAAGTTAAGAACCTTCAAATCGCAGCGCGTCAGTAATCGTTGGTTAATATATTAAAAAACTAGAAACCCGCCTCGATTGCGAAAAAAGCACCTTGTGTTAACCTAGGTTTCGGCGTAGATAACTACACCTTCTTCAGAACAATAAAACCCACAAGTGCCTAGGAAGACCTTTGTCAATGATTAAAAGAACACCATAGCTATACATTTACAAACGAAAAAAAAAAAGGAAAACACAAAGAGTACATATGTTCAAAGTCTCAACCGTTACTTAATAATGTAACCTCCACCTCACACCGGCCTATGTTCGATGGGCCATGACAAAGGTCTTCTTAGACACTTGTGGGTTTTATTGTTCTGAAGAAATGTATTTATCTACGCCGAAACCTAGGGTAACACTAGGTGCTTTTTTCGCAATCGAGGCGGGTTTCTAGTTTTTTAATATGCCAGTTAGAAGTGATGAATCCTGGTCATTATTCTTGGCATATACGCCTATCAGAAAACCATTCTTCTCTTGATTTATAGCAACATCTACAACAATGGATAATATATGCCTCACATAAGTGTATACGACGAAAGAAAATTCTAACAGCAATGTATTACCACCCACTTACGTTCTTGTTGGATTTTGGCCTCTGGCAGCCGCTCAGTGTCTGTCAGCAGCCGCACTAAGGCTGCCACAGCGAGATCAGAAACTTTATACAGATTTGTTACGATCTGAATACATCGAGAGCTGTTTTGTGAAGATGTAAACTATCACAGAGAATTTGGAGATGTACTTATGATGGTAGCACAAGCTCTTCGGCTTGCTGGCAACATTCAGCTTCCAGCTGACATTCTAACTCAGTCAAAATTTCGGGAATGAATGCTGAAATAGCAAGAAGGGAAAGAACTTTTATAACCACTAGTTAGCAAAATCTATCACAATCTCAAAACATTTGAATACTATAGGGGTAATGCAGGAGTAGGTTTAATAATGAATAGGAAAATAGGAATGCGGGTAAGCTACTACAAACAGCATAGTGAACGCATTATTGTGGGCAAGATAGATACGAAGCCCACACCTACTACAGTAGTACAAGTTTATATGCCAACTAGCTCTGCAGATGACGAAGAAATTGAAGAAATGTATGATGAAATAAACGAAATTATTCAGATTGTGAAGAGAGACGAAAATTTAATAGTCATGGGTGACTGGAATTCGGTAGTAGGAAAAGGGAGAGAAGGAAACGTAGTAGGTGAATATGGATTGGGGGTAAGAAATGAAAGAGGAAGCCGCCTGGTAGCATTTTGCACAGAGCACAACATAATCATAACTAACACTTGGTTTAAGAATAATGAAAGAAGGCTGTATACATGGAAGAACCCTGGAGATACTAAAAGGTATCAGATAGATTATATAATGGTAAGACAGAGATTTAGGAACCGGGTTTTAAACTGTAAGACATTTCCAGGGGCAGATGTGGACTCTGACCACAATCTATTCGTTATGACCTGAAGATTAAAACTGAAGAATTTGCAAAAAGGTGGGAATTTAAGGAGATGGGACCTGGATAAACTAAAAGAACCAGAGGTTGTACAGAGATTCAGGGAGAGCATAAGGGAGCAATTGACAGGAATGGGGGAAATAAATACGGTAGAAGAAGAATGGGTAGCTTTGAGGGATGAAGTAGTGAAGGCAGCAGAGGCTCGATTAGGTAAAAAGACGAGGGCTAGTAGAAATCCTTGGGTAACAGAAGAAATATTGAATTTAATTGATGAAAGGAGAAAATATAAAAATGCAGTAAGTGAAACAGGCAAAAAGGAATACAAACGTCTCAAAAATGAGATCGACAGGAAGTGCAAAATGGCTAAGGAGGGATGGCTAGAGGACAAATGTAAGGATGTAGAGGCCTATCTCACTAGGGGTAAGATAGATACCGCCTACAGGAAAATTAAAGAGACCTTTGGAGATGACAGAACGACTTGTATGAATATCAAGAGCTCAGATGGAAACCCAGTTCTAAGCAAAGAAGGGAAAGCAGAAAGGTGGAAGGAGTATATATAGGGTCTATACAAGGGCGATGTACTTGAGGACAATATTATGGAAATGGAAGAGGATGTAGATGAAGATGAAATGGGAGATATGATACTGTGTGAAGACTTTGACAGAGCACTGAAAGACCTGAGTCGAAACAAGGGCCCGGAGTAGACAATATTCCATTGGAACTACTGACGGCCGTGGGAGAGCCAGTCCTGACAAAACTCTGCCATCTGGTGAGCAAGATGTATGAAACAGGTGAAATATCCTCAGACTTCAAGAAGAATATAATAATTCCAATCCCAAAGAAAGCAGGTGTTGACAGATGTGAAAATTACCGAACTATCAGTTTAATATGTCACAGCTGAAAAATACTAACACGAATTCTTTACAGACGAATGGAAAAACTAGTAGAAGCCAACACCGGGGAAGATCAGTTTGGATTCCGTAGAAACACTGGAACACGTAAGGCAATACTGACCTTACGACTTATCTTAGAAGAAAGATTAAGGAAAGGCAAACCTACGTTTCTAGCATTTGTAGAGTTAGAGAAAGCTTTTGACAATGTTGACTGGAATACTCTCTTTCAAATTCCAAAGGTGGCAGGGGTAAAATACAGGGAGCGAAAGGCTATTTACAATTTGTACAGAAACCAGATGGCAATTATAAGAGTCGAGGGACATGAAAGGGAAGCAGTGGTTGGGAAGGGAGTAAGACAGAGTTGTAGCCTCTCCCCGATGTTGTTCAATCTGTATATTGAGCAAGCAGTAAAGGAAACAAAAGAAAAATTCGGAGTAGGTATTAAAATTCATGGAGAAGAAATAAAAACTTTGAGGTTCGCCGATGACGTTGTAATTCTGTCAGAGACAGCAAAGGACTTGGAAGAGCAGTTGATTGGAATGGACAGTGTCTTGAAAGGAGGATATAAGATGAACATCAACAAAAGCAAAACAAGGATAATGGAATGTAGTCTAATTAAGTCGGGTGATGCTGAGGGAATTAGATTAGGAAATGAGGCACTTAAAGTAGTAAAGGAGTTTTGCTATTTGGGGAGCAAAATAACTGATGATGGTCGAAGTAGAGAGGATATAAAATGTAGGCTGGCAATGGCAAGGAAAGCGTTTCTGAAGAAGAGAAATTTGTTAACATCCAGTATTGATTTAAGTGTTAGGAAGTCATTTCTGAAAGTATTCGTATGGAGTGTAGCCATGTATGGAAGTGAAACATGGACGATAAATAGTTTGGACTAGAAGAGAATAGAAGCTTTCGAAATGTGGTGCTACAGAAGAATGCTGAAGATTAGATGGGTAGATCACATAACTAATGAGGAAGTATTGAATAGGATTGGGGAGAAGAGAAGTTTGTGGCACAACGTGACTAGAAGAAGGGATCGGTTGGTAGGACATGTTCTGAGGCGTCAAGGGATCACCAATTTGGTATTTGAGGGAGGTGTGGAGGGTAAAAATCGTAGAGGGAGACCAAGAGATGAATACACTAAGCGGATTCAGAAGGATGTAGGTTGCAGTAGGTACAGGGAGATGAAAAAGCTTGCACAGGATAGAGTAGCACGGAGAGCTGCATGAAACCAGTCTCAAGACTGAAGACCACAACAACAACAACAACTACGAAGTTTTACATCTGTCGCAATCTGAACTCATTACCTATTAATAAACACTTCCGTGGCAACTGCCCAAAGTTTGGCCATTTCCCACCACCACTACCACTGGCATCACAGCTGGTGACCGTTTCATATTGGGAATCACATGGACACAAGTTGGCACTGTTGAAGATTAATGATGATTGTGGTGGGGTTTGGGCTTTCTTTCCCTTCAAACTCCACTGTTGATTTATTCTGAGACCAACAGATAGCTTAACACTTCCAATGCCAGCTGCATCCCTTGAAATACATGTTTTTGTTAGTGAGGGTATAGCAATAGAGGACTACACTAACCTCACCTGCTTTTTCTTCTTCAAGCGGTCTTGATGAAAGTGTCTGCTGTGGAGGACAAAAAAAGTTCTGTGAAACAGGTAGACGCCCCTTCTGAAAACATTCTTTGTTTGGTAGCAAGTGATGGAAAATTGGGCACATCTGCTATCTTTAGAAAAACACCCTTTGTTCATTCTGAGACAGATAGATAGTGCGCCACGCCCAGTGCCACCTGCATTCTTCCATATATATGTCGTTGTTTTCGTTAGGGCATACACCATGTGATCAAAAGTATCCGGTCACCACCAAAAACATACGTTTTTAATGTTAAGAGCATTGTGCTGCCACCTGCTGCCAGGTACTCCATGTCAACGACCTCAGTAGTCATTAGACATCGTGAGAGAGTAGGATGGGGCGCTCTGTGGAACTCACAGGATCGAAAATGCGGACGAAGGGATAGTTGTTCTTCTATCTGATAAAGGAAATGCCACTGTGGTGATGAACAAAGAGGACTACAGAAGTAATATTTTAGATCTATTAGTGGCGGGACATTACAATAAACTTAGAAAAGACCCGACGGCTGTTATTTTGAGGAAAACTAATACGTTGATAAAGTCTTCTACTTCCATTCCACAGAAGGATAAAAAAGTTTTGCTAAGGAGTGAAGCTAAGTGTCCCAGACTTTATTGTTTACCTAAAATTAACAAAATAAATCTCCCGCTGAGACCCATTGTTAGTGCGATTGATTCCCCTACTTATCAAATATCGAGGTATCTACTCATCCACAACCATACATTGGTAAGACTGATTCTTATGTGAGGGATTCACGTCATTTTATTGAGAAAACTGAAAGTCTAACCTTGGCTGGATACTCATCTACAACCATACATTGGTAAGACTGATTCTTATGTGAGGGATTCACGTCATTTTATTGAGAAAATTGAAGGTCTAACCTTGGCTCCTGAAGGCATTCTGGTCAGTTTTGATATTGTATCTCTGTTTACTATAATTCCGGTCAATGAAGTTATCGTTTACGTAATGGAATTTTTCCCTGAAGATTTGACCGCGCTGTTTAGACACTGTCTCACATCTAGCCAGTTTCAGTGGGATGAGGAATTTTATGAGCAAGTTGATGGTGTTGCCATGGTTAACCCGTTGAACCCTGCGATTGCCAATTTTTACATGGAAAAAATGGAACAATTAGCGTTGAATATAGCAAATAAGAGACCATATTGTTGGTATCGATATATAGAAGACACATTCGTGGTTTGGACACGCGGTAAAAAAGCCTTAGACGAATTTTTTGATTATCTTAATAGCATAAACCCTAAAATTCAATTTACCATTGAAGTGGAAAAAGACCAGGCCATTTCGTTTCTCGATGTGTTAGTCATGAGACAGACTGATGGCAGTCTAAAACATAAAGTGTTTCGGAAGAGCACACATACTGATAGATACTTACATAAGAACTCCAATCATCACCTACAACAAAAAAGTGGTGTAATCATAAGTTTAGTGGACAGGGCAAAACGGATTCGTACGCCAGAACATCTGGCTACGGAACTGAATCATCTGAAACAGATCTTCGAAAAGAATGGGTACTCAAACAAAGAAATTAATAGAGTTTTAAGACCTAATTACAGCAGGCCAAAGGACAAGAATGGTACACAGCAATGGAAGAACACGGTGTCTTTACCTTTAATTAGTAAGGTTACAGATCGAATCGGCAAAATTTTGCTGAAACATAAAGTGAAACCGGTATTCAAACCTACCAGAAAAATAGGACAAGTACTTCGTTCTGTTAAAGATAGAAGGCCACCACTTTCATATAGCGGTGTGTATAAAATTCCGTGTACTTGTGGCAAGGTCTATATTGGTACTACGAAAAGAAATGTGACTACGAGGGTAAATGAGCATAAAAGTCTTTGCCGACTGGGAAAAGTAGATAAATCGACCGTTGCGGAACATGCACTTCAGTCTGGTGACCATGTAGTTTTCTGAAACTACAGTTTTAAGTGCTACCACGATCTATTATCCACGACTGTATGGGGAGGCTATTGAAATTTATAAACATGAAGAAAATTTTAATAGAAAAGAAGAGGCCTTAAAATTAAGCGAGATATGGACAGTGGCGTTACAGAATCGATAAGTGATTTTTATCTATGACGGACTATTATCGATAGTTACATTTTATCTTTGACTGGTTTTCTCTCTGCTACTATGTGCAAGCTAGACCACGCCCACTTTCCTCGGTATTTAGGCCGCTCTCCGACGCCCGACTCGTCATCTCCGGCGGTACACCGCACGGTTACCGCCCTTCGATTGTGCCATTCCAGCACTAATCGAGGTGCTAGGTTTTTCAGGTGCCAGCCAGCCAGCCAGCCAGCCAGCCAGCCAGCCAGCCAAGCCAAGCCGAGCCGAGCAGAGCAGAGCCGCAGCGGTCCAGCAGCAGCAGCAGCAGCGGTTCCGGTCTCAGTCCCGATCCCGGCCTGCAGCGGCGGTCCAGCCGGCAGCAGCCAGCCAGTCCTCCTGTAGCAGCAGCAGCAGCAGCAGCAGCGGTCCAGCAAGCCAGCCAGCCAGCCAGCCAGCAAGCAGCAGCAGCAGCTGCAGCAGCTGCGGCGTTTCTGCCACCCGCCGTCGCTGTCGCCGTCGCCGTCGCCGTCGCCGTCGCCGTCGCCGTCGCGGTTGCCGTCCGACCCTGGTCTACGTCCGTCTTCATCTTCCTCCGTCTCCGTCTTTGTCTGTTCCCAGATTGTGTCCTTTCTTTTTCGTCCTGTGCGTTTTTGTTTCTCCCTGTCATCATGTCCGCCCCCACCACCACCGCCACCACTGCCACCACCGCCGTAGTTTATACTTCCCCTTCCGCCGTCTCCACCACTATAACATGGTGTGCCCAGTCACATCCCCCTCCTTCCATCCCACCTCTTCTCACTCTCCCTTCGCCCTCGCTCTTTGTCGCCCACTCTCCAGCTTCTTCCTCCCGCTCCTCTCGATCTGATCCTTTCCCCCCACTCCCCCAGCCTGTCACTGCAGCTCTGGCTAGGGTGGTGGCCCGTCGGGCCACTGTCCATGCCCAGCTCTTCCCATCGCCTTCGCCATCACCGCCGCCACCGCCACCGTCATCGTCGCCGTCGCCTTCACCGTCACCGTCACCATCTCCGGCGCCGACTGCTGCGTCCATGCTGGGACCTGTCCCTTCCCACCACCTCCCTATAGCTCCCGTCCCTCATATCACCACCCGCCCTTCTGCCACCATTAAACGCCCTAGTGGCACCACCACCTCCTCCGCTCCCAAAAAGGACCCGCCCCGTCCTCCATCCCCCCCCCCCAGGGTGCCATGGATGTCTCCCCACCTGGCCCTGCTCCCTCCACCTCCTCCTCCTCCTCCTCCTCCTCCTCCTCCTCCTCCTCCTCCCCCCCTGTTTATACAAATACCTCCTCTCCCATCCCGATCCTTCCCTTCTCGAGGCCCGGAATCTCTCCCTCCTCCTCCGCCAACACTTCCCTGATGCCCCCATCTCTCTCCTTACTCCCAGACGGGATTCTGTTCTCATCTCCTCCCCCAGCCCAACCCTCCATACTGACATCCTCTCCTGCCTCCCCATCACCCGATTTGGCCCCAACGCCTCCCTCACCCCTGCTCCTTCTCCATCTCCTACCCGCCAACCCCAACCCCCGTGTCGCCCGCCAACCCTCACCGCCGTGATCACTCGGCTCAGTCCGTCGATCATGGAGGAGGAAGTGTTGGGGGAGCTCAAGGCGCATCCCACGCTGGAGGTGCGGGTGATCCGCCACATTTTCAACTCGGCCGGCCCCACCCACCTTATGCGGGTTTTCTCCGAGGACGCCCCCTCCTTTGACCGTCTCCTGAAGGAGGGTGCTCTCCTCTTCAACCAGCGTTACAAGGTCGACCCCTCCCGTTCCCCTCCTCAATCCCTGCGCTGCCAGAGGTGTCTGCGCTATAACACACACCCCACAGCTAAGTGCCGTGAGGCCGCCACCTGCCTGCGTTGTAGGCAAGCGCACTTCCTCCGGCAGTGCCCTAACCTTCAATCCCTTCCCTCCTGCAATACCTGCAATCTCCCCCATCCCACCTACTCCCAAAAGCGTAAAGCCCGACCCCCTCCGACCACTCCTGAACTCACCGTCCCTGTCTGTCCTCAGGACGCCCCCACCCCTCCTCGCTATTCCCTTCGTCCCCCCCCCCCACCGCTGAGGACATCATCAGGTTCCTCACCATCATCCTTCAAATGTCCATCCCTTTCAGCGCCCTCACACCCTCCAACAGATCTCCCTCGCCGCCCGTTCCATTTTCCAACTCAAAATGTACACCACCTACTCCAACAACCAGGCCCATTTCACCTTCTCCCGTCTTGACACCCTCATCTAAATCCCTGTCATGGTGCGACAGCAACGTATCCTTTTCAACAATATCTGCTCCCTTCCCACCAACAAGAACCTCTTCCTGCACACCCTTGCCACCCACCACGTGGATGCCTTCCTCCTCAATGAAACCTTCCTCCAACCCCACCACTCCATCCACACCTCACCCTATCTCCTCCACCGCTCCGATAATCCCAATTGCGTGTGGCGGAGTTGCCATTGGTCACCACCGCCAGATCCCCGTTCGGCTCCAACCTCTCCTTCCCAACCCCACCGAACACCTGATCCTTAGTCTCTTCTTCCCTGGCCTTACTGTTACCTGCGCCACCATCTATGTCCGCCCCAACGCTCCTATTCCCTTCGACTTCCTCTCCCACATCGACCGTACCTTCTCCTCCTACGTGATCGCCACCGACCTCAACATCCATAGTCGTTCCGCTGCCCAGTTACGGCAGTGGCATCGGTTCCTCTCCTCCCTTCAAGGCAACCTCATCCTCATCCCCCAGCATACCCGTCCCAAATCCAACTCCACTCCCGATGTTATTCTTTCCTCCCCCAACCTCCTTGGTCGCATAATGGTGGATGTTCTGGAGCCTATTGGTAGCGACCATCTCCCTGTCCTCCTCACCGTTTCAGACGGTCGTCGCCCCCGCCCCGCCCCTCGTAATGACCCTCCTCCTAAGTACGTCCATGACTATTCCCGTGCCAACTGGAATGCCTACCGGGATACCCTCTCCACCCAGGTCGATAGCCACCCTTTCACCTACCACCACCCAGATGATATGACACATGCCGCCTCCTGTCTCCAGCAGACCTTGTCTGAGGCCATGGAGGCCCACGTCCCTACTGTCGCCATCCACCCCCACCGTCCTACCTTACCCCCATAGGCCGTCCTCCTCCTTCGTGAATCCCGTCGTCTCTACCGTGCCTTCCTCCGCACACGTGACCCGGACACCCTACGACGCCACCGGCAACTCCAGCGACACATTCGTAATTTGCTCATGGCCAAGAAACGCCGGG
Organism: Schistocerca serialis cubense; assembly: GCF_023864345.2. Classification (NCBI taxonomy): domain Eukaryota; kingdom Metazoa; phylum Arthropoda; class Insecta; order Orthoptera; family Acrididae; genus Schistocerca; species Schistocerca serialis. The sequence continues at coordinate 88,101,372 of NC_064639.1, read as the reverse complement.
ACTGGCGACAGACATGCACCCATTTAAATGCTACCTTACCTATCAACTCGTCCAAGTTCTGGTCAGGCTTCCCTCGCCTTACCGGAACTAAGCCCTCCCCTACTATCCTCTTTTCCATGATGATCACCCCTTCTCTGACGCCCTTAGTAAGGCCAATCACTTTGCCTCCTACCTGTCCAATGTGTTTTCCATCCCCGATGATCCCCAGTTCGATTACTCCCTCTTCCCGGATATCCGCGATCGAACTGACACCTCTGTCCCTCCCCTTGCTCCTGGTTTCCAGTACCTGGACAACATTGCACACATGGAACTCAATGCCCCTATCAATACACAGGATCTCATTGCTACACTCTGCACAAAACGCAACACCTCTCCTGGTCACGATCGTGTCACCTACCGTCACCTTCGTGAAGGTCCTGTCTCTATCCTCTCCACCATGGCCAGGCTCTACAATGTAGTCCTGTCCACCGGTTACTACCCCGACCTGTGGAAAACCTCCCGTATCCTCATGTTCCTTAAACCTGGCAAACCGCCGTCCGCCGTCTCCTCCTACCGTCCCATCAGCCTTACCTCGGTCTTCAGCAAGGTCCTGGAATCTATCCTCACCCGACGCATCCACCAGCATCTCCGCCAGCACCGCCTCCTTCCCGTTACCCAGTGTGGCTTTTGGCCGTCCTTCTCTTCCGACGACCTTCTCCTTCACCTCACTCATCTCCTTTCCGACCAGCTTAATCCCCGTCGCTCCGCAATCTTCCTCTCCCTGGACCTCGAATGTGCTTATGACCCCGTATGGCATTCCGGTCTCCTCTTCAAGCTCCAAACCTTCGCCCTTCCCATTAACTACGTCCGTCTGATCGGCTCCTTTCTCACCCGCCGTCCTTCCTATGTCACCATCCATAACACATATTCCTACACCTTTTTCCCCTCCGCCGGTGTGCCCCAAGGCTCCGTCCTCTCCCCCCTTCTGTACCTTTTGTACACGGCGGACATGCCGCCGCCGTCACCCCCCGTCCACCTTCTCCAGTTTGCCGATGACACCGCCTTCCTTGCCCTTGCCCCCACCCTGCAGCGCTCCCAACACCTTCCCCAATCCCATCTTGACCGGTTCACTGCTTGGTGCAACCAGTGGTTGCTCAAGGTGAATCCCTCCAAAACCCAGGTGATCATTGTAGGCAAAACCACCCCTTCCTTCCGCCTCCTTAATTTCTATCTCACCATCTATGGCCGTCCTATCGCCCTCACTCCCACCCTTAAGTACCTTGGCGTCACCCTCGACCGTCGCCTCTCCTGGACCCCCCACCTCCGGACAATCCAAGCCAAGGCACACTCCCGACTCAGTTTCCTAAAGCTCCTCTCCGGCTGTACGTGGGGTCTGGACCCCTCCACCATCCTCCACACCTATAAATCCCTCATCCGCCCTATCCTTTGTTGTGCCCATCCAGCTTGGATCTCCGCCCCCCTACCTTTTACAAATCCCTCCAAATCTTTGAACACCATGCTCTCCGCCTCACCTATCGCATTCGTCTCCCCTCCCCCACGCGGATCCTGTACGATCTCATCCCCTTCCCCCACCTCCTCCTTTTCCTTGAAAGGATACGGATCCTGTACACCTCCCGTAAACGCGATCCTCCTCACCCGCAAGTCTCCCCGATCCTCTCCCACCCCCGCCCGCTGCTGCGCCTGTATTCCCACGTCCCACCCAGTCTCCATCTCTCCACCCTCCTTACCCTCTCCCAAGGTGGCTTCCGCCAGCTCCCCCTCCTTGATGATGTTCTCCTCCCCTCCATCTACCCCTCCTATCAACTTTCATCCTCCCCCCCTTCCTGTGTCCTTTCCTTTAGGCACCCTCCCTCCCTTCCCTTCCCTTCTCTTTCCTTTCCCCCCTTCCTCCTCCCCACTTCCCCCAGGCTTCCCCTCCCCCTTCCTCCTTCCCCCTCTCTCCTCTGCCCATGGCATCTCTGCTCTCCCCTCTCCCATTCCCCTCCTCCTCCTCCTCCACCTCCACTCTTGGCAGGTCCCCGGACTCGTACACGCTCAGTGAAAATTCGCGCGCCGGAGATCGTCGCCGTCAGTGTTTCGTGTGTGTGCCTTCGTTTGTGTATAGTGTTGTTCGCCGTCACGCCACCACCGTTCTTATGCCGTCGCCATCATCCATGGTCTGTGCACCGTGTCGCCTAGTGTTAGTGCTGTTTCTCGTCCAGCGTGAACGGCTCCATGTTTTTTCGATTTTTAGTGTCTACATTTTTTGACCACCGTTTTGACTGTCTTCTCTGTGCCACCTTTATGTACTACTTGTTGTAAAACTCGAGGCTGAGGAGCGGCGTATTGTCCTGCTGACAGCCTGCCTTTGTATAAAGTGTTTAAAATCACAATACAGAAAAAAAAAAGCTCGACTCGTCAGTCGGCAGGACTCAGCAGGACCAGCCATATCTCTGAAGATGTCCAACGTAGTATTGGACGAAACGTTAGGAATAGAAGAATTCCATGGACCATGGCCATATAACCCGGAAGAATTATCAACACAAATGCAGGCTGACCTCGTCTGATGACTGACAGAGACCGGCGACAGTTGAAGAGAGTCGTAATGTGTAATAGGCTGACATCTATCGTGACCATCACACATGAATTCCAAACTGCATCAGGATCCACTGCAAGTACTATGATATTTAGGCGGGAGATGAGAAAACTTGGATCTCATGGTCGAGCGGGTGCTCATTAGCCACACTTCAAGCTGATAAATTCGAAACGACGCCTCAGTTGGTGTAATGTGCGTAAGCATTGGACGATTCAGAGCCGGAAAAACGTGACGAATCACAGTACACAATATGGCGATCCGATGGCAGGGTGTGGATACAGCGAATGCTCGGTGAACGTCATCTGCCATCATGTGTAGAGCCAACAGTAAAATGCGGACGTGGCGATGTTATGGTGTGGTCTTGTTTTTCATGAAAGCGTCCCTTATTGTTTTGCGTAGCACTATCACAGTACAGGCCTACATTGATGTTTTAAGGGCCTTGTTGCTTCCCACTGTTGAAGAGCAATTCGGGGATGGCATCTTTCAATACTATCGAGCATCTGTTCGCAACGCACGGCCTGTGGCGGAGTCGTTACAAGACAATAACGTACCTGTAATGGACTGGGTTGGATAGAGTCCTGACCTATATCCTGTAGAGCACCTTTGGGATGTTTTGGAACGCCAAATTCGTGCCAGGCCTCACCGACCGACATCGATCCCTTTCTTCAGTGCAGCACCCCGTGGAGAATAGGCTGCCATTCCCCAAGAAACCTTCCAGCACCTGATTGAACGTATGCCTGCGAGAGTGGAAGCTGTCATCAAGGTTAATGGTGGGCAAACACCATACTGGATTCCAGCATCAGCAGTGGAGGGCGCCACGAACTTGTAAGTCATTTTCAGCCAGGTATCCGGATAGTTTTGATCAGATAGAGTAGCTGTGGGAGGAAGACGCTAACATCTGAAAACAAGTCTATTGTTTGTTGTACCTGCGTACCAAAGCATGCCCATCTCCGACGGCATTGTACATTACAATCATATGTGTATTTCCAACTGCTGGCTGCCCCCCCTCCCCCCACCCCCCTTTGGCGTGGAAGCCGAGGTGGGTGAGTGTTCACCATGAAAACAACTGGACGCCAAGCCAAGAGGCGTGGGTTGTGTCATCTCAGGCCGCCTGAGAGTTACGAGCGCACATGGAGTGGAGCCCTTTGATCCCAAGCTCCAGGGCAGAACAGAAGGTGGTAGGTGGGTCTGGTCGGGACGCGTGAGGCGAAACAGCTGCAGCAGCTGTCGTTCGTGCGGTCTGGTGGGGGGCACCTCGAGCGCCTCCCTCCTGCTTCACCTCACGACAGACGGTGTGGAAGGGATGTAGTCTGGTACACCACTAGTGTAGTTGTGACCGTCAACGCACAGTGGATCGGAAGTTAAACAGGAGTATCCCTGACCTACAAAATGCACTCGAAGGCAGTTCTGATCTTATGATTAACAATGGGAGGAAAAGCATCAAGAATGGAAAAAGGCTGAAGAATTTCGATGTTTTCCGGAAAGTATATGTGAGCCATGGAGAAAGGCGGGTAATATACAACCTATAGCAAAATCGAAACGGAACGATAAGAATGTAACTTAAGGCAGGAATAGTATGGCTTGGAAAGGGTATAAGGCAAGATAATAGACTTTCGCCTCTACCGTTCAACCTCTGCTTCGAACAAGCAATGGGGGAAGAAAGGAAATGTTCAGGAATGTGATTAATATACAGGATAAAAGGACAATAACAAGATTCACTGATGACATTGGAATTCTTAGTGAAGGTGAGGAAGAACTGCAGGACCTGTTGATGAAATGAATCGTCTAATGAGCACACACATCGAAATAGTGGAAAAGTATGTACACGAAGTTAAGGAATACTTCTAATCTGGAAACGAAGTGACGCCTGACGGGCGAAGAAAAGCAGCTCATTTGAAGAGGATATTCCTGGTGTAGTACCAAACATCGACATTACTTTGAGGATGAAATCTATCTGCATGACCCCTGAGAAGAGGAACATGTGAAAAACATTGACAGGAAGTAGGGGCACGATTATAGTAAGTGCATTAAAACTTCAAGGGATAAATTACTGTTACTTAATGGAGCTGTACAGTGTTGGGTAAGATAGAGAATGGAATACACCCAACAAGTAATTGTGAATGTAGTATGCAGGTGATACCGTGAGCCGGCCGGGGTGGCGGAGCGGTTCTAGGCGCTACAGTCTGGGACCGTGCGACCGCTACTGTCGCAGGTTCGAATCTTGCCTTGGGCATGAATGTGTGTGATGTCCTTAGGTTAGTTAGGTTTAAGTAGTTCTAAGTTCTAGGGGATTGGTGACCTCAGAAGTTCAGTCCCATAGTGCTCAGAGCCATTTGAACCATTTGATACCGTGAGATGAAGAAGTTGACATGTGAGGACAATTCGCAGTCGGTCATATCAGACAGAAGATTAATGGGATTAACCGCCGCCCGTCCCCCCCCCCCCCCCCCCTACTCACCAAACCAAAGATATAGCGAAAAGTTCAGGGTAACTCTTCTCAATAAATACCCAATGTGGGTGCCCCACAATGTTCTACATTGTTGTTGTTGTTGTTGTGGTCTTCAGTCCTGAGACTGGTTTAATGCAGCTCTCCATGCTACTCTATCCTGTGCAAGCTTCTTCATCTTCCAGTACTTACTGCAATCTACATCCTTCTGAATCTGCTTAGTGTATTCATCTCTTGGTCTCCCTCTACGATTTTTACCCTCCACGCTGCCCTCTAATCCTAAATTTGTGATCCCTTAATGCCTCAGAACATGTCCTACCAACCGGTCCCTTCTTCTAGTCAAGTTGTGCCACAAACTTCTCTTCTCCCCAATCCTATTAAATACCTCCTCATTAGTTACGTGATCTGCCCACCTAATCTTCAACATTCTTCTGTAGCAGCACATTTCGAAAGCTTCTATTCTCTTCTTGTCCGAACTATTTATCGTCCATGTTTCACTTCCATACATGGCTACACTCCATACAAATACTTTCAGAAACGACTTCCTGACACAAATCTATATTCGATGTTAACAAGTTTCTCTTCTTCAGAAACGCTTTCCTTGCCATTGCCAGTATACATTTTGTATCCTCTCTACTTCGGCCATCATCAGTTATTTTGCTCCCCAAATAGCAAAACTCCTTTACTACTTTAAGTGTCTCATTTCCTAATCTAATTCCCTCAGAATCACCCGACTTAATTCCACTACATTCCATTATCCTCGTTTTGCTTTTGTTCATGTTCATCTTAGATCCTCCTTTCAAGAAACTGTCCATTCCGTTCAATTGCTCTTCCAAGTCCTTTGCCGTCTCTGACAGAATTACAATGTCATCGGCGAACCTCAAAGTTTTTATTTCTTCTCCCTGGATTTTAATACCTACTCCAAATTTTTCTTTTGTTTCCTTTACTGCTTGCTCAATATACAGATTGAATAACATCAGGGAGAGTCTACAACCCTGTCTCACTCCCTTTGTAACCACTGCTTCCCTTTCATGCCCCTCGACTCTTATAACCGCCATCTGGTTTCTGTACAAATTGTAAATAGCTTTTCACTCCCTGTATTTTACCCCTGCCACCTTTAGAATTTGAAAGAGAGTATTCCAGTCAACATTGTCAAAAGCTTTCTCTAAGTCTACAAATGCTAGAAACGTAGTTTTGCCTTTCCTTAATCTTTCTTCTAAGATACGTCGTAGGGTCAGCATTGCCTCACGTGTTCCAACATTTCTACGGAACCCAAACTGATCTTCCCCGAGGTCGGGTTGTACAAGTTTTTCGATTCGTCTGTAAAGAATTCGCGTTAGTATTTTGCAGCTGTGACTTATTAAACTGATAGTTCGGTAATTTTCACATCTGTCAACAGCTGCTTTCTTTGGGATGGAATTATTATATTCTTCTTGAAGTCTGAGGGTATTTTTCCTGTCTCATACATCTTGCTCACCAGATGGCAGAGTTTTGTCAGGACTGGCTGTCCCAAGGCCGTCAATAGTTCTAATGGAATGTTGTCTATTCCCGGGGCCTTGTTTCGACTCAGGTCTTTCAGTGCTCTTTCAAACTTTTCGCGCAGTATCATATCTCCCATTTCATCTTCATCTACATCCTCTTCCATTTCTATAATATTGTCCTCAAGTACATCGCCCTTGTATAGACCCTCTATATACTCCTTCCACCTTTCTGCTTTCCCTTATTTGCTTAGAACTGGGTTTCCATCTGAGCTCTTGATATTCATACAAGTAGCTCTCTTTTCTCCAAAGGTCTCTTTAATTTTCCTGTAGGCAGTATCTATCTTACCCTTAGTGAGATAAGCCTCTACATCCTTACATTTGTCGTCTGGCAATGCCTGCTTAGCCATTTTGCACTTCCTGTCGATCTCATTTTTGAGACGTTTGTATTCCTTCTTGTATCCTTCATTTAGTGCATTTTTATATTTTCTCCTGTCATCAATTAAATTCAATATTTTTTCTGTTACCCAAGGATTTCTACTAGCCCTCGTCTTTTTACCTACTTGATCCTCTGCTGCCTTCACTACTTCATCACTCAGAGCTACCCATTCTTCTTCTACTGTATTTCTTTGCCTCAAAAAAATGGTTCAAATTGCTCTGAGCACTATGGGACTCAACTGCTGAGGTCATTAGTCCCCTAGAACTTAGAACTAGTTAAACCTAACTAACCTAATGACATCACAAACATCCATGCCCGAGGCAGGATTCGAACCTGCGACCGTAGCGGTCTTGCGGTTCCAGACTGCAGCGCCTTGAACCGCACGGCCACTTCGGCCGGCTTTGCCTCATTCCTGTCAATTGTTTCCTTATGCTCTCCCTGAAACTCTGTGCAACCTCAGGTTTAGTCAGTTTCTCCAGGTCCCATCTTCTTAAATGCCCACCTTTTTGCAGTTTCTTCAGTTTTAATCTACAGTTCATAACCAATAGATTGTGGTCAGAGTCCACATCTGCCCCTGGAAATGTCTTACAATTTAAAACCTGGTTCCTAAATCTCTGTCTTACCATTATATAATCTATCTGATACCTTCTAGGATTCTTCCGTGTATACAATCTTCTTTTATGATTCTTGAACCAAGTATTAGCTATGATTAAGTTATGCTCTATGCAAAATTCTACCAGACAGCTTCCTCTTTCACTTCTTACCCCCAATCCATATTCACCTACTATGTTTCCTTCTCTCCCTGTTCCTACGCTCGAATTCCAGTCACCCATGACTATTAAATTTTCGTCTCCCTTCACTACCTGGATAATTTCATTAATCTCATCATACATTTTATCAATTTCTTCGTCATCTGCAGAGCTAGTTGGAATATAAACTTGTACTACTGTAGTAGGCATGGGCTTCGTGTCTATCTTGGCCACAATAATGCGTTCACTATCCTTTTAGTAGTAGCTTACCCGCACTCCTATTTTTTTATTCTTTATTAAACCTACTCCTGCATTACCCCTATCTGATTTTGTATTTATAACCCTGTATTCATTTGACCAAAAGTCTTGTTCCTCCAGTCACCGAACTTCACTAATTCCCACTATATCTAACTTTAACCTATCCATTTCCCTTTTTAAATTTTCTAACCTACCTGCCCGATTAAGGGATCCGACATCCCTCGCTCCGATCCGTAGAACTCTAGTTTTCTTTATCCTGATAACGACGTCCTCTTGAGTAGTCCCCGCCCGGAGATCCGAATGGGGGACTGTTTTACCTCCGGAATATTTTACCCAAGAGGACGCCATCATCATTTAACCATACAGTAAAGCTACATGCCCTCGGGATTTTTTTTTTTAAGTTCTGCATTTCTCTTCGTAAATTCACTTCACATTTGCCGGCCGTTGTGGCCGAGCGGTTCTAGGCGCTTCAGTCTGGAATCGCGGGACCGCTACGGTCGCAGGTTCGAATCCTGCTTCGGGCATGGATGTGTGTGACGTCATTAGGTTTGTTAGGTTTAAGTAGTTCTAAGTCCTAGGGGACTGATGACCTTAGATTTTAAGTCACATAGTGCTCAGAGCCAATCTTCACATTACCTCGCAAGGAACTCTTGTTATCATTGGCTCTATAGTTACTACACTGAACATTCTGTTCATAAGCAGTTTGGCAAATGACAGACTTGGACAATGCTGTTTTATTGTGTTGTTACACGAATAGGAAATAATATAGACCAGCTGTGGTTTAACTATGAAGCGAGATTACTGTTCGTGAATAAAAATTTGATAGATGATTAAATACGCGGTAGAGGTGTCTAATAATGAATACGGACATTCGAGAAGGAGACCAGTGCGTGGCTGCAGACATTCTCACTCCACTGGAATTTCCACGTCCAGAGAGCAGTTTGCCACCGGAGCGTGCTGGTAAAAGCAACGGCAGGGGACGAGCCATCGCCTGCATCCTCCACTGGCGCCAGTTGCCGCCGTAATTAATCACTGGCGCGGCTCCAGAAGAAAGCCAGCGCCCCGGCGGCCAGTATCCGCGCCTCCATTAATCATGGCTTATCTCGGGCGTCGTCACCTGTTAGCTTCCAGCAGCCACAACGCAGCTCCGCTCAAAAGCTGCTGCATGCGTACATAACTTCACAGAGAGCGCTCACAAACCTGAATCGCCAGTAAACGGTAACCACGTTTCACTCCATCACCCTATCTGCAACAAGATAGTTCCTGCAGTGACTTACTGAGATAATGGTGTTTACTTTGCGTCCCTGAGCATTCTCTCTTCACTTACCTCTATACACCTGGAGCACAAAAGGACGAATACTTGTATGTTTCTGTTTCAAGGACTCACTGATTACTGAGGTACCAGCTGCTTCATTCCACTGACAAATTGTCCCAAAAAATTTGGTATGAGAACATATTTGCACTCTTTTTAACAAGCAACACACCCGTCACTCCCATAACTGTAGCTCGCTCACACCCACTGGTCTATTGTGTAAGTAGTTCCGACCTAACCAGTCTCACTTAGTAGAGGGACTAGGCCAGCATCAGCGTATTTTATTAGTGCGGGTTACCTACTTCAGGAGGAGGTACGCACTCAGGGGCAAACCTACTGTTCTCCTTTGATTGACAGGTACTTAACCTATTGTTCTCCTTTGATTGACAGGTGCTTAACCTATTGTTCTGCTTAAGGGACCCTTCCTTTTGACTGAAATGCACTTAACCTATTGTTCCCCCACCCCCCCTCCCACAATCCCCTCCTCTCTCGCTGCTGCAGGTACACTTTAAGGTCTGAGTTATTTGAATAGGCCCCTCTCACCCTCTTACTCATATCAATTTGATTCACTGCTTAATTAAACTGATCAATTAATTATTACCACTTCCCCTGCCCCATCCACTCTCCTCTCCAGATAATGGTGGGAAGTTCAAATTCCATCAGGACAATGCAACACACCACAGCTACCTCCGCCTACTAAGGAAATGGCGGGAAAAATGGCACTTTGGCTACCTCCACAAACCTAAGTCATCCAACTGCCAGCACTTCCTAGGTATTGGTGGGAAAATGACCCTGCCTGTGCTGGATATAAGTCTTTATTTTCAGTCCTTATTTAAACAATTAGAGGCAGTACCGCCATCAAGTGTGTTCACCCCAGGTCCAGAGTCCAACTGACCTAGTACACAGTACTGCCACCAGAGACCACTGTCGTCCTTTCCATGACGTAACCCAAGATGGTGGTCTGGTGGTGGTGGAGAGGAAGGATCTCATAATAGAAAATTCAACGGTATGTTTCTTATTTATAAAAAAATCAGTTTGTGGGGCTGGATTTCTCTTGCTCGTCATCCTGTGCTGTTTGGAAACATGTAGGTTTTGTAAGAAGTAATTACATGGAGCAAACATGTTGCATAACCTAATGTACAGCATGGTACTCTAGGTGTCTTAACCTGATGTCTGACCCTTTGTCAGTACTTAACCTATTGTTCTTGTAAGTGGCTTTCCATATCACCCCCAGTTCCTTAAAATATAGTACCGCCATTGTTACCAAATTAAGTAATTACTGTTGTCCTCCCAGCATTTTCTGGTACACTTTTAGAATTTCACATGCTTTTGAACGCCTTTTCCGGCGCATTCTTTTTGTCACCGACCCTCTTAAACCACTATACTGCATTTTACATAAAAATTATGCAAATTTACGTAGTGTTCTGCACTTAAACTGCTGTTCTGCTCCATGTCACCCACTCACACACACCCTCTCCTTAACTTCTGTAGCACTAACACCAAGTTGATATAAAAAAAGTATACAAATTAATTAAGTCAATATTCTTTGCGTGTGTGGGGTAGTTATCGTTTTAATTCGCAGCATCCTATTGATCGTTGAAATCGATGGAATATATTTTAAATAAAAGATTACCAATAAAACACACATCCTGCCACTCGATGCCTGACGCTGCCGACTCCGTGCACGTCCCCAGGAGCCAGGATGCACTGGCGGTTCCTGTGAAGTGATGAAGCGGCCGTCAGCTACCAAACGACGCATAGGTGTCAGTTCGGGTGCTGCGACGATGAGGAGACGGCATCTCTTTCATACATGACATACAAGAAATACGCATCGCAACACATGTTCACCTAGGCATAGTTGCTGGAGCGATGACGCACATCTGCGGTGTGGGTCCACAGCTGAGAGAGATGCTGCAATGCTTCCCACAATAGCACAGGGTGCTTTCTTTCTAGAAATCCTAACTTGACAGCCTGTCCAAGACTGAATTTACCCTTCAAACTCCTAATGCTGTTTGCCCTTTTTTTCCTGCAGGCGAGACTTCCAGTGGCAAAAACTATTTTGTACACATCGTCAGTTACACCCCTCAAAAGTTGTCTACAGATCATCAAATACATACAGTACTCAGAAGAATATTGCGAACCAGGAACATATTTACCAGTGTAACTACAATTAAATGTTACGATTGCTGCTGCAGTCTGACACCGATCGATTTACAGGTTATGTCTCCTCTTGACGGCTGTGGTTGTTGAACTAATCTCAGTATGCATATTACACAATAAAGGATGGCAGTGGCCATGCGGTTCTAGGCGCTATAGTCTGGAACCGCGCTGCTTTACGGTCGTAGGTTCGAATCCTGCCTCGGGCATGGATGTGTGTGATGTGATGCATATTACACATAATTTTCCACGTAAAAATCTCTCTCAACCCCTCACAGTTATCGTTGTGCTGATTGTATACGTCCCTCATGATAGGACACACATTCATTTTCTCTCGTCATGCCACAACATAAGCTACAGTAACATTACCCTGCAATATGTACACTTTTTACACAAACAGTGCAGTTATCTTTCATATCTGCACAGCGCCCGAAAAAGTTATGGTATACCTACACTCACACCAGCTATATGTCTCAATTCTCATCAGTCCTTGGATATTATCTGACAAAGTCTTCGAATCAGCGCTTCTGGATGGTGCTGCAGCCTGCCAAGATTCTCTCAAACAAGTGTTATGAAGAACAGGCGTCTGGAACTGTGTGTGATGCTGAATAATGCACCTGTGGATGTAGTGCTGGGAAAGGCGTCACCGACACAGGTTTGTGTACTGTACCAGCCGTAGTGGCCATGCGGTTCTAGGCGCTATAGTCTGGAACCGCGCTGCTTTACGGTCGTAGGTTCGAATCCTGCCTCGGGCATGGATGTGTGTGATGTTCTTAGGTTAGTTAGGTTTAAGTAGTTTTAAATTCTAGTGGGCTGATGACCTCAGCAGTTAAGTCCCTTAGTGCTCAGAGCCATTTTTTTGTGTACTGTAATCAACATCGCTATCTATGGAAAAACAAGGAAAATGCGAGGGTATGCTTAAGGGTGCCGACGAGGGGACATATTGTTACAACAGTATTGCCCATCCTGTTTGTACACTATAGCAGGTCCAGTTGAACACTTGCATTGCTATATTGTGCACCTGTTTTGAGATCATTCGTATCAGCCACCAGACACTTGTACATATACCACGACGACAGACAGCACAAGCACATACACCATAGGTGAACTCGCGACACTAGATATTTCCCGCGAGGTCGGGCGGTCGTCCACTCCCAACGTGTGACCAGAGCGCCCTCAGTCGATCGAAGTCACTCACAGAACACCTGCGCAAAGACTGTCTCGTTTCTCCCTCGGTACAAACGTTTCACTGTTTCTGGTCTAGACCTGCTTGCTTACGTTTCTACACACATCTCCAGACTCTGAGAACAAACGTAATTTTGCATGGGTTCCTAGAATATCATACCATTTTCGCGGGACTTGCCAATATCAAGCAACATAGCAATATCGCTTGCATAGCAGTATCGCTCGTGCGTCATAATTCCGAAGATATAGACTGGAAATTATCTAGGTGGTGCGTGCTGTAAACCACACACTAACTAGAAACTTGTCACGTCTGCAAAGACATTTAGGTGAAAACTCGAAAAAAACTGATATTTCCACTCGCGAATACACTTGTCGGTGATGTTGCAGATTCCGAATCATTTCTAAAATTTACAAAGTCAACTAAGGTGTTCCTCATGTCTAGAGAACCGGCAAACGTGTCTTCTGCCTGCTAGATACACACACCATAATCGATCTTGTCTCAACTAAATAAGGAAGTCAAAGGCAAAGAAGCAGTCAACCGAACATTTTACATGGGAGGGGGCAATGGCCCAGCGCAAACACACGTCCATATTGAATCTTGTCAAATTTCCACATGATCACGAAAGCTGTCCAGCACATACTAAGTATTAGTTCGCTATTCGGCCGTCTAGAGGAGTACACATTCCCGCATTGAAACAGCCCTCTCCATTCGGACGATGCCTGCTGTGTATGGGGAAACGTGAATTATGCATGCCAAGCTCATATAGGTAGAATCATCCTAGAAAATGGGTCACATATATGTTTTATCATTGTACGTACAGTTAAATGTTACAATCGCGATCTCAATTGAATGACATTCGACGATGAGAATGTTATCGGAAATACACTCTGCTGACAGCTGTGACTCTGGAAATAGAAACTTCTGCACCATTCTTACGACCTGACACACTCTCCCCTTTGCTGTCACAGTATTTCACGTCAAATCTGTGCATTCCTTACAACTGGACATAGTAATTTCCTTTACACATGTCGTAACACTAACACATACTTTATAAACCTAATGGTCATCCTCTACTACTGAGTATAACACTACGCCGACAAATGATTGCAGGCAGTACAAAATAATGCTGAGAGAAAATCAGCGACACTTCTTAATTTTCTTGCGATTAGTAACACTGTGTCTTAGAATAAGGAAAGGTTCTCATAAAAGTATAATTAAAAATAATGTAAGTATATTTCATCAAAATATTGGGAGTCTAAAGAATAAAATAGACGAGCTTCTGGTTTGTTTAGAAGATTTAGAAGCTGAGGATGAAATAGATATACTATTCCTGTCTGAGCATCACATTGTTACTGATATGGATAAGGTAAATGTAAGTGGATATAAGCTCTCTGCACATGTAATTAGAGAAAATATGGAGAAAGGAAGAGTTGTCATAGATGTCAAACGTTTTCATTGTGCAAAAAGTATAGAAACAAAAAAGTTTTGTGTAGAGAAACATATAGAAGCATGTGGCTGCGAGCTTAAATTAAATAAAGGCACATTTATAATTGTAACTGTATATAGGTCACCATCGGGAAATTTTCATGTATTTCTGAAAAATTAGGACTCCTTGTTGTGCTATCTGTCAGGGGGAAGCAAATTATTATTTGTGGGGACTTCAATGTAGATTCTCTGAAAGAGGATAATAGGAAAAATGACCTTGAAGTATTATTCGGTTCTTTCAATTTGACACCCGTTATTGATTTTCCTACTCGGGTGGTAAAGGATAGCAGCTCACTGATAGGTAACTTCTTTATAGACCAAGATAAATTTAACCAGATAAATTCTCAGCCTGTTGAGAATGGTCTTTCTGATCATGGTGCATAGCTAGTTACAATATATGACATAGCTCCATTCAGCAGTACTAAACAGTCCTCCAGAGTAGTACGTTCAGTCAACAATTAAACAATTGCAAATTTCAGGGAAACCCTACAGCAGTTACACTGGGATGAGGTGTACCGTGAACCTGATGCCAATTTAAAATATAATTTATTTCATGACACTTTTGTAAATGCATTAGAAAACTGCTTCCCCAAGAAAATAGTTAAATATACTAGTAAGAAACCATGTAGCAAACAATTGCTTACTAGGGGTATAAAAATATCTTGTAACCGGAAAAGGGAAATGTATCTGACAGCAAAAAGAGTAGTGACCCAGAAACTATCAAACATTATAAAAACTACTGTGCTATATTAAGAAAAGTTATTAAAAAGTCCAGAAGTATGTGTATCATGTGTGAAATCAGCAACTCTGATAATAAAATTAAAACAATTTGGAATACTATTAAAAGAGAAACAGGTCAACCAAGAGCACAGGAAGACAGTATTACCATCAAATTGAATGAAAACTTTACGAACAAAAAGTCAGAAGTTGAAAACATTTTTAATAATCATTTTCTAAATGTTGTGGATATAGTAGGACCCAGGTGTTCATTAGAAGATGCTAGGCAGTTAATGGAAGAGGCCATACCTATGCAATTTGATACAATTGAAATCTCACCTACTTCTCCCTCTGCAATTAGAAAAATAATAAACTTGCTTAAAAGCAAAAACTCACATGGAATTGATGGCATTTCCAGCAAAATACTAAAAGCTTGTTCTCAACAGATAAGTAATATTCTCCTCCACCTGCGTAATAGCTCTCTGGAACAGGTCAATTTCCCTGATAGACTGAAATATGCTATTGTTATACCTTTGCATAAAAAAGGGGATAGATCTGATGTCAACAATTACCATCCAATCTCCCTTCTAACAGCTTTATCCAAAATTTTTGAGAAAGTAATGTATTCAAGAGTAGCTTCACATATCTGTAAAAATGAAGCACTAACAAAATGTTAGTTTGATTTCCAGAAAGGGTTTTCAACAGAAAATGCCATATTTGCTTTCACCAATCAAATTTTGAATGATCTGAATAACCGAACACCACCCATTGGGATTTTTTGTGATCTCTCAAAGGCTTTTGATTGTGTAAATCATGAAATTCTGCAAGACAAGCTCAAGTATTGTGGCATGAGTGGGACAGTGTACAAATGGTTTAATTCGTACCTAACTGGAAGAGCGCAGAAAGTTGAAATAAGCAGTTCTCATAATATGCAAAGATCAGCACATTCCTCAAACTGGGGAACTACGAAGAATGGGGTTCCACAAGGGTCGGTTTTGGGTCCTTTGTTGTTCTTAATATATATTAATGACTTGCCATTCTATATTCATGAAGAGGCAACGTTAGATCACTTTGCTGATGATACAAGTAGAGTAATCACACCTGAGAATCAAGAATTTACTGATGAAATTGTCAATATTGTCTATCAGAAAATTACTAAGTGGTTCCTTGTAAACGGACTCTCACTGAATTTTGATAAGACACAGTACATACAGTTCCATACAGTAAATGGTATGACGCCATTAATAAATATAGACCTTAATCAGAAGCATATAGCTAAGGTAGAATATTCAAAATTTTTAGGTGTGTCCATTGATGAGAGATTAAATTGGAAGAAACATATTGATGATCTGCTGAAACGTTTGAGTTCAGCTACTTATGCAATAAGGGTCATTGCAAATTTTGGTGATAAACATCTTAGTAAATTAGCTTACTACGCCTATTTTCACTCATTGCTTGCATATGGCATCATATTTTGGGGTAATTCATCACTGAGGAATGAAGTATTTATTGCACAAAAGCGTGTAATCAGAATAATAGCTGGAGTCCACCCAAGATCATCCTGCAGCCACTTATTTAAGGATCTAGGGATATTCACAGTATCTTCTCAGTATATATACTCTCTTATGAAATTTGTTACTAACAACCAAACCCAATTCAAAAGAAATAGCAGTGTGCATAACTACAATACTAGGAGAAAGGATGATCTTCACTATTCAAGACTAAATCTAGCTTTGGCACCGAAAGGGGTGAATTATACTGCCATTAAAGCCTTTGGTCACTTACCAAATAGTATCAAAAGTCTGACAGATAACCAACAAGTATTTAAGAAGAAATTAAAAGAATTTCTGAATGACAACTCCTTCTATTCCATAGAGGAATTTTTGATACAAATTAAGAAAAAAAGAAAAAAAAACCAAACAAAAAAATTATAAAAAATAAAAAAAACAAAAATAAAAAAAGGGGTTACATTAACTTAATTATGGTGTTAAATTAACTTAATTATGTCATGTATTGGAAAATTTGACTCGTTCCACATCATTACGAAATATCGTATTCACGATCCATGGAACTAGTATTAATCTAATCTAATCTAAGAAAGAAAGGCATAATCGTCTTACAAAGTGTCAGGTACTAAAAAACCCGATCCCAACAACTACCGTATGTTACTGTCATAAGCGGTCTTGGTTCTAGAGGCGCACACAAGTATCCATGTTAAAAGCTATACTGGCTTTATAAATCGAGGCACGGCATTGCCTCCGAATGAATTGGTTTTTCAGACAAATACCGAGATGGTGATGAGTGATATTATCAGAACAGCAGTCTGGTTACATGCAGCCCACGATGCAACCTCGTGATAAAATCGCTGAATTTTGAAAGTGATTCGACTAAGGGTAGTGGTATGAAACCGCTATTAGCACCTCCCTCACGCCGATAGATATTTCTCCAGTATTTGTAGTCTGCCTTGATACCATGTGAGATGTTGTGCGATATATCCACTGAGTTATAGGCGATGACTGATTGAGAAAGATCACAAGCAGTAGTAGATGGTGTGCTGATTGAGGTCGTAAAAACACTAGCTTTTCAGATCTCTAGTGTTACGCTATCCGCTAGAAATGATGTCTATGATTTGGAGTCAAGTCATTTCATTCAACTGCATACCTGCGTTGGATCATATGGAGAACTCTTTTAATGATTACAGCCACAAGTGAATCATATTTCTTGCACTCTCATATCTCGAAAGGAGTCACCATTCTCGAACCTGTATGGCACAGTAAAATTCCAACGTGGTTTTAGTCAGTCCCTACGTATCTTGTGACTGCTCCCATTTCTGCAGCTTTGCGTATGTGATCATTCCAATTTAAGTCGGAAATGAGCACAAGTCGGAGAAAGCCATCTCCACCATCTACTCCAACCCGTCAAGAAACAGAGCGACCTGAGTTAGTGCGACAGGACCATGTTTTGACCATTCAGTGGGAATGGGCGCATTGTGGTGTGTCCCCAAACAACATATAGATAATACAGTCCGAAGCAGATCCGTGTCCCTTAGGAGCCATTCACATCTACAGCCCAACATGCCATTAACATTTTTCTGTACCATCCAACAGAGAAAAATTACGACTATAAAGGATCCACTAACTTCATCCAATACAGAACTCGGTAAGACTTTTACTGCACATCTCTCCTCCCATATATTGAAAACAAATACCATCTGTGTGCTGGCGTTGAGCACATCTGAAGATCCTATTAAATATACAGGTATTGATCCACTGCAGAGACCAGTTTAAAGCTTCATCACCTGTTCTACACCGTACCCAAGAAACTATACTATAAGTCGAAGACCCTGTGTTGTTATTTGGATCATTATTTTTTTTCTGCTCTAACACGCTTTGTGCAGAGCCAAACATTTTGTTTGTTTTTCCACTAGACTTTGAGGTCTGTGTCAGGATCTAATGTGACATTAACACGTTCTGATCCATTGCTTCTCGCAGAAAACTAGACATGTAGTTACCATAGCACACCACATACGCAGAATGATTTTAAATAAAAGACAGTTACAGCTTAAGGAAACTGGAAAAGTTTGGCGGTGTTGTGGAGAGTTTCCAAACTGTAATCTGAAGGTGATTGATGACCTCTATATTTAAACTCATCTGTCACAGTGACAGAATAGCTGATGGCTCTGCATTCAATTTCTGCTGGTCCCTCGTATTGCAGTCATGTACACGATCATTGTTTCGGTGCTAGCCATCCCCAGAAGGTCTTGTGCCTCGATCGAAACTCTTTCTCCAATTAACAAGCGATGTCAATTCATCATTATGTGGTAACCAACGGTGTGCCAGTGGACACATAGGATGGAAAAGACATAATAGATTTACTGTAATAATAAGCACCACAACTGATAGCACGAACAATTTTAGCAATTTTACATTTATTTCAACACCAAACAATGATGCGACACCATGTTTCTCCAATTTCAGTATCATAGCTAAACCATCCCTTCTCTACTTTTTGAGGATCATTGTGAATGTAGATAGATGACTGTGCAGTATGTCCATTAATTGTTAATTGTCGAACACATATTACTAACACCTCGAGCGTATTGCTTAATTTACGATCTATCTCTGTGCTGAGGGGAGTCACAGAGCATTTTTGGAGTCTTAGGGTAAAATTAGAGACCAAAAAACCCCCACTCCCACAGTCATTGAACAACCCACCCTGCAGCAACATTACCGATTTAATCTGCAGCCGACCCGAAGTAGACCACTACATTCTGTGTCTCGTGAATGAATGGAGTTAGCCGAGTCCTTGCCCATCCAAGTACACAAGATGTCTCCAGATGCATCCATGTCGAGGAGGTTAGCACCCTTATCTGCGTATAGCAATAGATTTGATAGTGTTGTGATGTCATAGCAGACAGTTAAGAAGAGCAAGAAACGGGTGATTTTAAAGCGTGACGGAGCTCCACATAGATGGAGTTTGAAGCATTTTAACGTAAATCAGCCAAGCAACACATTCACTGGACCAACACTGCAGGTATGCATCATCGCGCCAGCATGTTGCCTAGGCGAACATGTGTTTCGATAAATATTTCTCGGGAGTCATCCATGAAAGAGATGCAGCTTCCTCATCCTAGCAGGATCCAAACTGACACCTATGCGTCATTTGGTTGCTTACGGCTGCGGGGACCGCTGGTGCATCCTGACTAACAAAATGGCTCTGAGCACTATGGGACTTAACAGCTGCGGTCATCAGTCCCCTAGAACTCAGAACTACTTAAACCTAACTAACCTAAGGACATCACACACATCCATGCCCGAGGCAGGATTCGAACCTGCGACCGTAGCGGTCGCGCATCCTGACTCCTGGGATCGTGTGCGGAGTCGGCAGTGTCGGGCTTCGAGTGGCGGGATGCGTTTTTTATTACCAACCTTTTGTTTAAACCGTATGCCATCGATTTCACCGACCAATAGGACGCTGAAAATTTAAAAAAAAGTACCCCATACATGTGAAGAATATCGATTTAATTAATTTGTATAAATAAATTTTTTATATCAACGTGGTGTTAGCGGTACAATAGTACAGGGAAGGTGTGTGTGAGTGGGTGACATGGAGCAGAACAGCAGGTTAAGTACAGAACACTACGGCCGGCCAGAGTGACCGAGCGGTTAAAGGCGCTACAGTCTGGAACCGCACGACCGCTACGGTCGCAGGTTCGAATCCTGCCTCGGGCATGGATGTGTGTGATGTCCTTAGTTAGGTTTAAGTAGTTCTAAGTTCTAGGGGACTTATGACCACAGCAGTTGAGTCCCATAGTGCTCAGAGCCATTTGAACCATTTGAACAGAACACTACGTAAATATGCGTAATTTGTATGTAAAACGCAGTATAATAGTTTAAGGGTGTGGGTGTGACAAATAAGAATACGCCAGAAATGGCGTTCAAAAGCATGTGAAATTCGAAAAGCGTACCAGAAAATGGTGGGAGGACAACACTGATTACATAATTTGGTATCAATGGCGGTACTATAGTTTAAGGAAATGGGGGTGATATGGAAAACCACTTACAAGAACAATTGGTTAAGTGTTGACAAAGGGTGAAACATTAGGTTATGCAGCATGTTTGCTCCATGTAATTACTTCTTACAAGACCTATATGTTTCCAAACAGCAGAGGATGACAAGAGATGACAAAAGAAATGCAACCCCAACAAACTGATTTTTATGTAAATACACAATACACCGTTGAATTTCCTGTTATGACATCCTTCCTCTCCACGACCACCAGTCATGACCTGGTGTGAACACACTTGATGGCGGTACTGCCTCTAATTGTTTAAATAAGGACTGAAAATAAAGATTTATGTCCAGCACAGTCAAAGTCCTTTTCCTGCCAATCCCTAGGAAGAGGTGGCAGTTGGATGACTTAGGTTAGTGAAGGTAGTCAGCTTTTCCCGCCATTTTCTTAGGTTAGTTGAGGTAGTTGCAGTGTGTGCATTGTCCTGATGCAGTTTGAGCTTCCCACCATTTTATGGGGAGGAGAGTGGAGGGGGGAGAAGAAGGGGTTTACCAGTGGGTGAGAGGTTAATTAATTGATCAGTTTAATTACCTAGTCAATCAAATTGATCAGAGTGAGATGGGCCTATTCAAATAACTCAGACCTTAAAGTGTCCCTGTAGCAGCGTGGAGGGAGGGGGTTCTGGGAGGGGGAGGCGGTGGGGGAACAATAGGTTAAGTGACTTTCAATTAAAAGGAAGGATCATTTTAGCAGAACAATAGGTTAAGTACCTGTCAAACAAAGGAGAACAATGGGTTAAGTACCTGTCAATCAAAGGAAAACAGGAACATATCAGCCTTCCGCTGGTTCCCTACTTCTCCCTGCCGCAGCAGGACATTTCACTCATACTGGAATAACTTGACGGGTCGCTAAAATTTTGATCGTTTACTTACGTGAAACTGAAATAATGCAAAATTAATTTTGCCTCTCAGACTGGATATTTGTTGCAGCAAAATTAACTCTCACTTCAATACTTCAACGTGTGGTTGCCAGAATCATCCTGATGATAACGGGGACACCTGACAGCATTCTTGTCCCTTCTAGGTCACTTTATAGACTACGTTTTCGCCTCACAGCCGAGTTGACGTGTACAAGTAGGATAACTCTGAACCTCAGCGTCTCGAAAACGGATAAATACATCTTATAAAAATATCAAGGTTGCTCAAGGTCAAGAGATTAGGAATATATCGTAAGAAATTCCGCCATTGGAATCCGCGGCTCGGTTTTCTTCCGCAAAAACAAAGTTTTCGTGATGTTTCTCGATAACGATTAAAGACCTTTGAAAATGGGAAGACCGAACTTTCACATAAATGCTTAGAGAATAGACCGCTGAAGCTTGAACAATTTCCTTCTATTAGTACCTCGATATCCGCTGATGACGGTGAAAAAATGATGTAAAACGTTTTTTTCGTGATTTCCGAGGAACCACCCATGAATTATACGCTGCCTCCACGAGCCCCTTAACGCACACCGTAGAGCACATCTAATGTAAAATGAACAAACAGATTTGCTCCATTTGCCTATGCTGCAGAAAGTGTGTAAGATTCAAATTTTAACCCTGTAGTGAAGGACAGTTACAGTGACACGATCCTTCTCTTAGGCATACAAATGGTACATAGCCCTAAGGCAGTACAGGACACTTGACCCTGACTTTCTACCACCAACAGAACCCGAGGTATGAGTCCTGGAAAAACCCGGTTTTATGCTCGGCGTTTTGGAGCTTATTGGTACCGCGTGCTATCTCATGCGTACCGTTCATCCTGAAACAATCGCTTAACACTTAAATTTAGATCGACACCACGTGACAGTCTTCCAGTAGCTTACAGTCAAGTGCCAAGTCCAGAGTGGGTGACGAGTAGTGTACGTAATATTTGTCAGTGGTCTTCAATTAGCATCGAACCCCCACATTCCAAAACTCTGCAGAAATGAAGGAAGTTGTGAGATTTCTACTGAGTCATGGACATACCCCTCTAGATGTCAGAAACAGCGGTAGTGGCTGACTTAACGACTGGAAAAAAAGCGCAGGTCATTCTCGTTTTCAAGAAGGTGAGTAGAGCAGTTGTACATAATTATAGGTCTATATCGTTGACGTCAAACTGTTGCAGTATTATGTATTATGTTTTATGCTAAAAAATTATGACGTTTTCGGAGAACTAAAATCTCTATAAAAATGAACATATATTTTTCAAACAGACAGCATTCGAAACTCAGCTCGCTCTGTGCCTCCATGAGATCCATTGGGCTGTAGACAACGGCCCTTAGGTTGATGCCATGTGTGACGTCGACAGTCATACGACCACACCGCCGCCTTAGAGATCAATCCGCCGGATACGATTCTCTCGATAAACGGAACAGAAGAACGGCTGTGTTAGCCAAAGAGTACACAGCCAGTCGCAGTACTTGTAGCTACATTCCAAGTTAGTCTTGAAATTCACCGGATTCGACATTCAAGATTACGGCAGATTAATTCGTCACTGGAATATTTGTGTGTAATGTCATTCTACAGACGCTTACTCTAGTCGCGTCTTCTATAATTGCCAAACAACTGATCATGGACTGCAGCAAAGTTTTTGTACTCCTGTCAATTAATTGTGTTTTCCTGTTGTAGCTACCAAGCAGTTTTGGCATAGTAGAACCCACGCTTCAACCTCCTTGGCTACCTCACATTTGCCACTTCATGTTGATGGACTCGATTATGCTGGAAGGTCGAGAGCCATCAACATGTTCCTTGACTTAATAAAAGACATTTTACTCCGTCCCGCACTGCCGATTATTGAAAAAAATACGACTTTACCGAGTATCGCACAAGATTGGCGATTGGATTCAAGACTTCCTTGTAGATAGAACTCAACACGTTGCTCTTAACGGAGAAAAATCGACAGACGTAAACGTAATTTCCGGAATACGTCAAGGAAGTGTGATAGGATCTTTAATGTTTAGAATGTGTACAAATGATCCAGTACAAAGCGTCGGAAGCTTCTTATGTCTGTTCGCAGATGATGCAGTAGTCTGTAAGAAAGTAGCAACGCCAAGAGACTTGCAGTATGACCTACAGCCGCTTAATGAAACGTACTGGCCTGCTAAGTGACCCTGCACATAAATAAATGTAGCATACTGCACATATATAGGTAATGAAATCCACTGTTGTACAACACCACTTCTGATGACAAATTGAGTAGCGTAAAATACGTAGGAGTAACTATCTAGAGCGTGATCTTGGGAAGGCATCTTTCATCGAAGCGTTTGCAGTTTTTTTAAAATCTTGAGATATAGTGATGGTAGAATAAACGAGAATTGCAAAACACGACAGATTTCCAAAATGCTTGTGTACGTCACTGCTGAAAATAACTAAATTAATCGCTCCACAACTTTGAAACAAAGTTTTGTCAATACACAGGGTGAGTCAGGAAGAATGGTACATGCTTTGAGACGCGATAGTACTAGTGATTCTGAATAAAAAACTTCATGTGGACGTATGCCTTATTGAGAATGGTTTCCGACACAGAACACGTTTAATATCATTTTTGTATGTTTTTCTGTAATAGCTCGAAAACCGCACGCTCCAACGAAAACGTGTCTCAGTACGCAATTAAACTAAATTAAATTTGCTACAAATAAAGGTCCCATTTATTTTTTGTCTAGGACTAACAGTTTGTTCTGAGGGATCGCGGGAATATTGAAAATCACGCGCGACGCGCGTGCGTGTAGCTTAGGTACTTTTTGTAGCTCAGTTTGAGGTAGTTTTCCGACTAGATAGACCACAAGGGTCCTGTATCAAAATGTTTGTCTCAACTTCCTCTATATTACTGTGGTACGTTGTAAACAATGAAAATGAATAATACAGAAAATAAATAGAAATGTACATTAAAAGTGTTCTATCTCGGAAGCCATTCGGAATAGGGCATATGTCCACATCAAGTTTTTGTTGAGTATCAGTAATGCTATCACCATTCAAAACATGTACCTTTTCTCCTGACTCACCCTGTACTATTAAACCAAGCAGTTTCTTCTGGAACATCTGGAGACATATTAAAGTTTAAAAAACCATAATTTATCTCGAATATTTTAAAATTCACCACATGCTATAAGTCGAAATGAAAAACTTTTTCTCATTCCGCTGCGGAAGTTGTGATGCTCGACGTATCCGCAAAGTAGGCTTGACCGCTACTATTGCACAAGATGAAACTGAACTAGCAACGCTTATCTTGAAAAAGTGGTTGCTGGAGGGCCTAGAATTCCACCGATGAAAACCACTGGTGGCGTGAGGCTCTCCCAACGCCCTGAACATGTCAAGAAAATGACCATCACTGTTATGATACAATGATGGAGATACGCTCATTATTTCCACTTTAAATACTTAGATGCATGCATAATAGGATGACATAATGCGTTATAAGAGCGACAGTTTTGAGTTATTCTTAGGGTACTGAGTGTAAATAAGTAAATGTACGACTATATCACATAAAATTTTCGTCACAAGACAATGACATTTCCTCCAAGCTATTCGGAATTATTTGTTATTTTCTTGCACTTCCAGTACTCATATTTAAATTTTATCAGGTAGAACTTTCGAAGTGCTACTTGATACTAAGACTGATTTTTTTTATCCGTACCTGCTTCATCATATTGCATAACCGTTACTGTGAGAGGAAAGTAGAAGCAGATGATTTTTTTCTCCTTTCTAACAGTATTTATATCTTATTACTTATTGAAAGCAAAGTGATATCACGAAATAACCAAGAATACCGGAAGGAACGGTCTAAAAATATACTTCCACTTGTTCACGAGAATATCGGCTGTGTATCGCGTGTTTCTACCAACCAGGTAAAAATTTTTTTCATATTGTAACAGCGCATACTTCTAGCAACGAAGTGAAAAATTCGCCATATCATTCCCGGAAAGTTATTTAAATGGAATGAAGAAATATTTAGCTTTCAATTTTACCCATTCCTGCCAGCAGCCGATATTTTCTCTGAAACGTACAACGAAGTATATTATTTCTAATCGACGAAACAATGTTGCTCATGTGGCAGTAATATCAAACGGACAGGATAGATGAAAAAACTTTAAAATAAAAAAAAGGAAGCTCTGCCGATAACATTACCAGTATTGCGGAAGGCGATATTGCGCAAACTTGATATTTCTCTGTTTCTCGACACGCTTTCGGAGCAACGAGCTGTGATACTCAGAAATATAGAATTTGTTAGGAACACGATACCTATCGTATTAGGAGCAAACATAGCAGAAGCTTAAAAGCTCTGAGCACTATAGGATTTAACTTCTGAGGTCATCAGTCCCCTAGAACTTAGAACTAAGCTAAGGACATCACACACATCCATGTCAGAGGCAGGATTCGCATCTGCGACCGTAGTGGCCGCGCGGTTCCAGACAGTAGCGCCTAGAACCGCTCGGCCACTCCGGCCGGCATAATCAAGCAGGCAGATTGTTATGAAGTATAAAACTACAGTTCATCGAGATCACTTGTCGGTATTGTAAATATTGACAGATTTCTAACGATGCTTTCTCTAATAGTGGACTTAGGACATGAAGCTGTTGTGGGGGACGGGAAATGATGGGAATTAATGTTAATTTTGGGTTGGGTGACGCAATAGTTTCGGGTTTTCAAGGCAAATGACTCTGGGTACAGTTCTGCCTCTATGTATCCGTTATATGTTCTGTCTGATATTGAATTAATGATTTTGACTGTTCTGGAGGATATCGCTACATCTCGCTGCGTGTGCCGTTGATCATCTACATGATAAGATCCGTGATATAATAAGCTCAACAGGAGTTTCAGTACCGAACAAAGTTCCCTCATTTTAGGATGAAGACCATGAACCGTAAAAGATATGTCGGATGACCCAGAGGTACTGCATGTTACTCGAAATTTGCATGTGTCGGCACGTGCAGAGAGGAGGTGCAGCTGCCACGAGTGGTACACAACGTGCTGCACCCACTCCATAGGGCTGACACGTTGAAAGGCTGCGGAGCACACTGCCTCAGCAACAGCTCAGTGTGTGGTGGCGGTGTGGAGAACCTGGGACTGCCCGTGGAGCAGCGAATGCAGCTGGGAGAGCGCATGTATTGTGTTCTGGAAGTGCCCTACAATTCTGTCATCGCTGCTCAGGACCAGAGCTTTGAGGCCACTGTAGGCTACGACCCGCCCGCACCTATGACCACCACGTGGTGTTTGAGACTGACACGGCCTCAGAGGCATCGGTAGGTGTCATATTCCTGACAGGCAGCCGTCACTGACGCCAAGGCCGAATCTGTTGTCATCAAGTGATGTAATTTAGCTCTGTCCACCCTCCCACCTGCTCCTTTCGCTGAACTGAAGGGAGTGGGAAGCACTTTGATGCAACAACAAAGGGCTTAAAACACTTACTGGAGATTTAATAAACGATTTAGGAATTGTCTCTTAGATTGTTTGTAAATTATGCTGACTGTTATCGTCTGGTACAGTCATCAAAAGATCAAACCAGTTGTAAAATGTCCAATGACTTTCGGTGTACAGGAGAAAAGTAAACTGCAGATGGGGACCCAGTTCCCAAACCGACATCCACCATGGAAACACAGCAGCCCATTTGTAGGAGACAAGATTTGCCTACACAGCAGCTAGCTCCAGTGACGATAGTAGCAATCAGTCGCTATCACCGAATAACAAACAACCTTGCGAGACGTTCCGCCAATAGTCACTCAGTGTACAAGGAAACGTTTTCTGCCAAAACGGTTGTCTAGTGGCAGGCGCCGGCGACGGCGCCCGTGACTTCGACGCTCTGTAGCGTTGCTGAATGACGTTTTCGGACACAGGTTCCCATCGTCCATGTGGTCCTCAAGGCACCCTCTAGGACCCCTATAAGTTCGTCGCAACATTTCTGGGTCACCCTGTACATCACCACAGGCATACTATGTATATAATTCAATGAATCGTTGTGACAGGGAAGTTATAAGGAGGATACCAGCATTAGCAAACGATGAAAGGATGTTAGCTAGTTGCAAGTGTAGGCTCCAATCTGCCAAAAAATTTTCTTTGTATATACATCTGGAGTACAACATTGTATAGGAGTGAATCGTGCACCTGTGAAAACTGAATAGGAAGACAGTCATAGCATTCGTGATGTGCAGTTACAAAAGGAATGCTGAAAATAAGTGGGACCACGATATAAGATATGTGGAGGCTCTACTCACAACTGACGAGGAAAGCGATATTTGTACACAGACACTATAATAATTATTGACAGAGGTACAAAAGTTTCTGCAATAATACCTCTGAACGAGGATGTCAGCCAATTGTGCAGTTTATTACCGTTATTATTAAGAATATACACTGACGACACCGTAAGAAGATGGAAAAATGAAGTACATCCTGGGTTACAGATATCACAGTATGCAGCCATGAACACTTGCCTTTTTGCAGACAGATTGTTGTATTAAGCGATGAAAATAAATCACAATGCGCCATGTATCAGCTGCCCAATCTGTGCATTTGTAAAAAATATTTAGATCTGACAAAAGCGTATGAAATGCATTTAAGAATGGTTTGCTTCGGGAAAAGTAGGTCATAAGTGCAACATACATCCCATATATACATCATTGGGTTTCTTTGCTCGTTACCAATACAGTGCCGTTGTGGAAAGTATCAGACCATGGCAGCTACTGCAGAGCTTCTTTGTTTGAAAGCTTTTATGACTGCGTTAATTTCCCCGTAATAAATGTGGTTACAAGTAATAATCCGGACTCCAAGAAAAGAACTGTAGTTTTGACATTGTATGTAAGTAGTACTTACACTACACGACGCACTCGGTCATGATGCTCTCTAACAATGAGTGTACAATCCTGCTACCTGTTCCTCTGAAACGAAAAGAAACTAACGCACAAGTGAGAGTGACCAACTAAAAGATTCTGCAAATAATTTCAGCCTCGTTTATACCAAAATATATATTATTATTAGCTAAAGATTACAAAACACACAGAGCTCATGAACGTACCTCTTCTCTCTACGATAAGAACAGCAGGTGTAAGTCACAGGAGAGGAAATTCATGATAACGTAATGTTTTGTTTTGGAAAATTTGAAAGTGTCCTACTTCGTTACAATATGTATGCACTACAGTTTATTCTTTGTCCTTTAATTAAACTACAGATTTTCATATGAAAATATTTTTCATTTCAGAATGTTTGACTTTTCTTCAAACTGTGACATACTTTATTACGATACGTTCCACTAACTTTCCCCCGCACCCTACACCCTCCACACCCAACCCCTCCTCATCCCACCACCACCACCGAATTCTGGGAGTTATGGTTGGCAGATACCTCACTTCTGGAATGCAGCTTAAGTTAATCATTAGCAATGAGGCTTGATATACCATTATTTTGTTATGTTTGCACTTTGTCTTACATATTGACAGAAATGACTTTTTGCGCAGCAGGTTTTGAGCATTTATTGCCTCGTTCAGAAAATCCGTAACTGTGTTGACTACGGTACAACTGAGTTTCTGTTTGTTCCCCATTTGGGCGCAGTATCGCGGGAAAGCAGACATAAAACCCCGAATTGAAGCTTCGGGCTCATTTATTTCGAGTAATTCCAAATTAGAAAGTTTCTGAATAAATGATGCACAAAAGCTTACACAAAACTGACGTATAATATGTGTATGACATTAGTTGATCGGAAACAAATTAAGATTTTGGTATTTCGTTTGAAAAATATCGTACAGTATGTCTATGTCATTTCGACATATCGCTTCACTTTGCTACACTTTAATGTCTACGAGTTATTCTGTTTCAAAGGTTACTGGAGAGTGTTCCGTATTTTTAAAAAATTTTCACAACTGAAGTTTTACTGCACATTCGCGTATTGATGTTACTATGTTGTCGATTATTCGTTACTGCCAGAATAAGATACTCGTCAATCTCCCGAGTATGAGGTACAATTCTGACCAATTGTAAATAATACGCGTGACAAAGCTTCAACGTCACGTAGTCATACCGATCAATTGACACTCGTTGAACTAATGCACGATGAGAGTGTGCTGAAACACAGAGTTTTCCAGCCTTTTATACCTGAAAAACGATATACACATTCCATGACTAACGTTAGGAACTTGCTCCTTCTGTATAAGATACAGTAGTAAATAATAATAGGGATGCTGCCACGATTGGTAATATTTACTGGTAAAATGCAAACTAACACTAGATTGCGTTCCTACGGCTGTCCTGTGAGGCCGCTTTTCAGTGCGACTTAAGAAGAGAGAGAGATTATTAATTGAACAGGGATTCGTCGGTTCTCGATTGTGTTCCTGAGACGTACGGATTGATTACGCGAAGGGGTTTTCCTCAGTTGACCTCTTGACCCGGACTGCCTTCACGCAATCACAATCTTCGATGAAAGTACCTAAGAGACCTATTAGAATATAAAAATGGAAATGAAAGCAAATTAGCCGAATTTCGTAAGAGAAAGATTAACAGATCGGAAGTTGAACACATTAGTGGGCTCCCAAATACAATCGAGACACCGCGATAAAGAGCGAACCTGTAACAAAGCTGATATACAATTTGAACATCATTTTTGTTAGTGAAAGAAGGAAATTACTGCATCGTAAAATATTGATATATTTTAAACATATTGGCTCTAAACTTCTAGATATTGACGAACATATAATAAATACATGAGTTACATCTGATATTTCTTCTGTACATGGCGCAGTCCAATAATCACTGCTTTGTCAGTCCGTTCCTTCTTAAAATTAAATGTTCTTGCATGCGCGTAAGTACATTATATCTTCACACGAGTTACCAAAACGTTTGTTCGTCGTTTCACATAGTTTTACACAAAATACACTCCTGGAAATTGAAATAAGAACACCGTGAATTCATTGTCCCAGGAAGGGGAACCTTTATTGACACATTCCTGGCGTCAGATACATCACATGATCACACTGACAGAACCACAGGCATATAGACACAGACAACAGAGCATGCACAATGTCGGCACTAGTACAGTGTATATCCACCTTTCGCAGCAATGCAGGCTGCTATTCTCCCATGGAGACGATCGTAGAGATGATGGATGTAGTCCTGTGGAACGGCTTGCCATGCTATTTCCACCTGGCGCCTAAGTTGGACCAGCGTTCGTGCTGGACGTGCAGACCGCGTGAGACGACGCTTCATCCAGTCCCAAACATGCTCAATGGGGGACAGATCCGGAGATCTTGCTGGCCAGGGTAGTTGACTTACACCTTCTAGAGCACGTTGGGTGGCACGGGATACATGCGGACGTGCATTGTCCTGTTGGGGCAGAAAGTTCCCTTGCCGGTCTAGGAATGGTAGAACGATGGGTTCGATGACGGTTTGGATGTACCGCGCACTATTCAGTGTCCCCTCGACGATCACCAGTGGTGTACGGCCAGTGTAGGAGATCGCTCCCCACACCATGATGCGGGGTGTTGGCCCTGTGTGCCTCGGTCGTATGCAGTCCTGATTGTGGCGCTCACCTGCACGGCGCCAAACACGCATACGACCATCATTGGCACCAAGGCAGAAGCGACTCTCATCGCTGAAGACGACACGTCTCCATTCGTCCCTCCATTCACGCCTGTCGCGACACCACTGGAGGCGGGCTGCACGATGTTGGGGCGTGAGCGGAAGACGGCTTAACAGTGTGCGGGACCGTAGCCCAGCTTCATGGAGACGGTTGCGAATGGTCCTCGCCGATACCCCAGGAGCAACAGTGTCCCTAATTTGCTGGGAAGTGGCGGTGCGGTCCCCTACGGCACTGCGTAGGATCCTACGGTCTTGGCGTGCATCCGTGCGTCGCTGCGGTCCGGTCCCAGGTCGACGGGCACGTGCACCTTCCGCCGACCACTGGCGACAACATCGATGTACTGTGGAGACCTCACGCCCCACGTGTTGAGCAATTCGGCGGTACGTCCACCCGGCCTCCCGCATGCCCACTATACGCCCTCGCTCAAAGTCCGTCAACTGCACATACGGTTCACGTCCACGCTGTCGCGGCATGCTACCAGTGTTAAAGACTGCGATGGAGCTCCGTATGCCACGGCAAACTGGCTGACACTGACGGCGGCGGTGCACAAATGCTGCCAACACCGCGGTTCCTGGTATGTCCGCTGTGCCGTGCGTGTGATCATTGCTTGTACAGCCCTCTCGCAGTGTCCGGAGCAAGTATGGTGGGTCTGACACACCGATGTCAATGTGTTCTTTTTTCCATTTCCAGGAGTGTATAAATACAACATGTAGCAATGCTATGTAGAACGTCTTAACGTGTCGGCGACCAAAAGTACAAGGGTAAATGAAGTCTCCAGATTATTTCTTAACAAAAGATAGATTGTTCATTTTTCTGTTTCGCAACTTCTTTCTATCAAGCGATGCGACAACGATATTAAATATCTGCGACCAGCGGGTCATAGCATTTATTTACAGTATTGAAAAACTGGACGCGCATTTTTGTACAGCCGGACATTAAATGAATACATCGTCTCTTTACTCTCGCACTGTGATGCTTAGCATTTTTACGAACTACAGCTCCTTGGCTACCCGTTTCTTTTATGACAACGTTCCATATACAAAGTATATGAAATCCAATAATATTACATAGCGACACAATTTCTGTGTTAATTCGTGAATTTGAGGATGCCAGGGCACAGTAAGTTGGCAGTGGTGCATAGGAAAAAAGATACTTGACTCCCAGGAGCAAATCCATACGTTGACCGTAGCAGCGTCACTCGCTTGGGGTGAAGTCGGCATGGATCCTTTAGTATTTAATAGTGACGCAATTTCTGTGTTAATTCATTAGTGTGAGGGTGCGAGGGTTACCGTACACTGCCAGTGGTGCATTGTAAAAGAAATACTTGAATCCCTAGAGAAGATCCATACGTTGACGGTAGTCGCGGTACGCACTTGGGCGAGAAGTCAGCATGGACCTTTTCGTAATTAATAGCTGTGGTGTCACCGCCAGACACCACACTTGCTAGGTGGTAGCCTTTAAATCGGCCGCGGTTCATTAGTTTACGTCGGACCCGCGTGTCGCCACTATCAGAGATTGCAGACCGAGCGCCGCCACACGGCAGGTCTAGAGAGACTTCCTAGTACTCACCCTAGTTGTACAGCCTACTTTGCTAGCGATGCTTCACTGACAAATTACGCTCTCATTTGCGGAGACGATAGTTAGCATAGCCTTCAGCTACGTCATTTGCTACGACCTAGCAAGGCGCCATGTTCAGTTGCTATTGATATTGTAAATAATGTACAGACAAGAGCTACGTTCAACATTAATGGATTAAAGTTAAGTATTCTACCAGTTACCTCCTTTTTTCTAAGTTCTAATTACCTTTTCCTGTTCCAGACCTCACGCCAGCCTGCGTGAGCTTTAAACGCGTGCCTTTCGGCTTCCTCTCATAGTGGGTTGGCTCTCTTGCCAATCCACAACAATAGCGACGAAATTTCTGTGTAATTCTTCAGTGGAGGGTGCGAGAGATACAGTAAACTAGCAGTGGAGCATAGGAATAAAAACACTCGACTCTCAGGAGGAGATATATACGTTAGCGGTAGCCACGTTACTTGCTTGTGGAAAAGTCGTCACGGATCCTATAGTATTTAACAGCCACGTAAATTTTTAAAAGATAGTCGATGTGAGGGTGCGAGGTATACAGTAAACTAGGTGTGGTGCTTCGGATAGAAGATACTTGACTGCCAGGAGAAGATACATACATTGACCGTAGTCTCGTTATTCGCATGGGGAGAAGTTGGCATTTAGCTTTTACTATGTAATAGCGACGCAATTTCTGTGTCAATTCTTCAATGTGACGGTACGTAGAATGCGGTAAACAGGCAGTGATGCATCAGAAGAAAGATTCTTGACTCCCCAAGAAGATCCATACGTCGCCGTGGCATTACCCGCTTGGGGAGAAGTCGGTATGCATCTTTTAGTATTTAATAGCGACGTAATATCTGTGTGAAATCGTCAATATCAGGGTGCAAGGGATAAAGTAAACTGGCAGTGGTCCTTCGGAAAGTAGATACTTGACTCCCTCGATAAGATCCATTCGCTGACCGTAGTCACATTAGTCGCTTGGGGAGAAATAGGGAGGGATCCTATAGTATTTAATAGCGAGGTAATTTCTGTGTCAAATCGTCAATGTGAGGGTGCGAGGGATAAACTAGCAGTGGTGCATCAGAAAGAGGATACTTGACTCCCAGGATATGAACCATACGTTAACCGTAGCCGCGTTCCACACTTGGGGGTATGTTGCCATGGATCCTTTAGTATTTTATAGCGACGCAATTTTCGTGTCAAATAGTCAATGTGAGGGTGCGATTGATGCAGTAATAGTGGTTTTGGTGCATCAGAACAAAATAGTTGATTCCCTGAAGAAGATCCATTAGCTGATAGTAGTGGCGTTATTTGTTCGGCATGAAAGATTTGGTATGTAATAGCGACGCCATTTCTGTCTTAATTCGTCAATGTGGTGGTACGTGGGATACAGTAAACTGGCGGAAGTTGACTCCCAGAAGAAGACCAATACGTTGCCGTGGCCGTGTTACCTACTTCGGGAGAAGACGGCATGGATCCTTTAGTACTTGATAGCGCCGCCATTTCTGTGTTAATTCACAATTGTGAGGTTGCAAGGGATACAGTAACCTGGCAGCTGTGAATCGGAAAATAGATAGTTAACTTCCAGGAGAAGATTTATATGTTGACCGTAGCGACGTACTCGCTTAGAGAAAAGTGGGCATGGTTTTTTTAGTATTTAATAGCGACGCAGTCAGTAGACTGATGAAAAAAAAAAGCGACGAAATTTCTGTGTTAATTCGTCAATGTAAGGGAGCGTGGGATACAATAATCTGGCAGTGGAGTATCGGCAGAAAGATAGAAAGGCGTTAGGGATACAGTGAACTGGCAGTAGTGCATCAGAAAAAAGGTACTTTACTCTCAGGAGAAGTTCCATACATTAACCGTTGCCATGTTACTCGCTCTGGGAGCAGTCGGCCTGTTTCCATTAGAATATAATAGCGACGCAATATCCGTGTTCAATCGCCAATGTGAGGGTGGCAAGATAACAGTAAACTGGCAGTGGTGCAACGGAAAAAAGATAATTGACTCCTAGGAGAAGATCCAACGTTGACCGCAGCCGCATTACTCGAATGGGGAGATGTCGGTATGGATTCTTTAGTATTTAATAGCGACTTAATATCTGTGAAAATCATGAATGTGAGGGTGCGAGGGATACACTAGACTAGCAGTGGTGCGTCGGAAAATAGAGATTCTTGACTCCCAGGAGAAGATTTAGACTGGCTTGTGGATAAGTCGGCATCTATCCTTTACTATTTAGTAACGACGGAATGTCTGTGTAACTCGTTAATGTGAGGGAACTGACAGTGGTGTATCGGATAGAAGATACTTGTCTCCCAGGAGATTATGCATACGTTGACCGTAGCTGTGTTACTTACTTGTGGATAAGTCGGCATGGTTACTTTAGTATATAATAGCGACGCAATTTCTGTCTTGAACCTTAGAAGTGAGGGTGCCAGGATCACAGTAAAGAGGCAGTGGTGCAGTGGAAAAGGAATTCTTGACTCCCAGGAGAAGATCCATATTTTGACCGTAGCCACATTAATCGCTTCTGGAGAGGTCGACATGGATAATTTAGTATTTAATAGCAACGCAATTTCTGTGTAAAATCGTCATTGTGACGGTGCGAGGGATACAGTGATTGAGCAGTCGTGCATCAGAACGAAGATGCCTGACGCCCAGGAGAAGATCCACACTTTAACCATAGCCACGTTACTTTCTTGTGGAGAAGCTGGCATGGATGCTTTTGTACAAGATAGAGACGCAATTTCTGTGATACTTCGTAAATGTAAGTGTGAGCCGGATACAGTAAAATGCCAGCGGTGCATCAGGAAAGAGATACTCGCTTTGGTAGAAATCGCCATGGATCCTTTAGTATTTAATAGCGACGCAACTTACGTGGTAAATTCTCATTGTGACGATTCGAGGGGTAAAGTAATTTAGCAGTGGTGCTAAAATGATTCTTGAAAAAAAAAATGATTCTTGACTTACAGGGGAAGATCCGTACGCTGACCATAGCTGTGTTACTCGCTTGGGGAGTAGTACCGTGGTTCCTTTAGTGTATAATAGCGACGCAGTTTCTGTATTATATTGTCAATGTGAGCGTGCCAGGGTTACAGCTAACTGGCGGGCGTGCATTGGGGAAAGGATACATAACTCCCAGGAGTAGAAATGATACGGTGACCGTAGCTGCATTACTAGCTTGGAGACAAGTGACATGGATCCTTTAGTATTTAATAGGGACTCAATTCCAGTGCACCCTCACATTTACGATTTAACACAGATATTGCGTCGCTACTAAATACTAAAGACCTATGATAACTTCTCCCCAAGCAAGTAACGTGGCCATGGTCAACGTATTGATCTTCTACTTGGATTCAAGTTTCTTTTTCCCAATGCACCACTGCTACTTTACTGTATCCCTCTCACCCTCACATTGATGATTCAACACAGATTACGAGTCGCTATTAAATACTAAAGAATCCATGCCGAACATTCCCCAATCGAGTAACGTGGATATGTATACTTATATATACTTATGTACAATATGTATACTTGTGTATCTTCTCCTGTGTGTCAAGCATCTTTTTTCCAATGCAAAACTGCTAATTTACTGTATCCTTCGCACCCTCCAATTGCTGATTTAAAACAGAAATTGCGTCGCTACAAAATACTAAAGGATCAATTACGACTTCCCCCAAACCGAGAAACGCGGCTACGGTCCATGTATGAATCTTCCCCTGTGAGTCTAGTATCCTTTTACCGATGCACCGCTGCTAGTTCACTGTATCCCTCGCACCCTCACATTTATCAATTAACACAGAAATTGCGTCGATATTAAATACTAAAGGATCCATGCCAACTTCTCACCAAGTAAGGATAATAGCTATGGTCAACGTATTAAACTTCTCCGGCGAGTCAAAAATTTTTTTCCGTTGCACCACTGCTAGCTTACTGTATCCATTGCAAACTTACTTTGATGAATTACCACAGAAATTGCGTCGCTATTAGATACTGAAGGATCCATGCAGAATACTCCCCAGGTGAGTAACGGTGATATGGTGAACTGATGCATCTTCTCCTGGGTGACAAGTATCTGTTTGTACATGGACCACTGCCAGTTTACTGTATCACTCGACACATCACATTTACGATTTAACACTGAAATTGCGTCCCTATGAAGTAGTAAAAGATCCATGTTAACTTTTCCACAACGGAATAATGCGGGTAGGATCAACATATATAACGTTTCCTGTTACTACTTTTCTCCGATGCACCATTGCCAGTTTGCTATATATCTTGCACCCTGACAATATTGAATTATTACAGAAATTGCATCGGTATTAAATACTAAAGCTTCCATGCCGAGTTCCCCCCATCGAGTAATGTTGCTACGGTCAACGTATGGATCTTTTCCTGGGAATCAAGTATCTTTTTTCCGAATCACCATTGCTAGTTTACTGTATCCCTCGCACCCTCCAATGCCGATCTAAAACAGAAATTGCGTGGCTATAAAATACTAAAGGATCAACGCCGACTTCCCCCAAACCGAGAAACGCGGCTACGGTCAACGTATAAATCTTCCCCTGAGAGTCTGGTATCGTTTTACCGATGCACCGATGCTAGTTTACTGTATCCCTCGCTGCCGCACATCGACGTATTATCACACAAATTGCTTCGGTACTAAAGGATCCATGCCGACTTCTTCCCAAGTGAGCAACGCAGCTACAGGCGATGTTAAAATATATTCCTGGGAATTAACTAAATATTTTACAATGTAACACTGCCAGTTTACTGTATCCCTCGCACCCTCACATAGAGCAATTAACACAGAAATTGAGTCGCTATTAAATAATAAATAATCTATGCAAACTTTCCCCCATGGGAGTAACGGGACTACGGTCAACGAATGGATCTTCTCCTGGATGACAGGTTTGTTTTTACCGATGCACCACTGCCCGTTTACTGTTGCCCTCGGACCTGCACATTCACGAATTAACACAGATATTGCATCGTTATTAAATACAAAGGGTCCATGCCGACTTCTTCCCAACTGACTAACACTGCTACGGTCAATATATGAGTCTTCCCCTGGCAGTCATCTGCCTTTTTTCCGGTGCACCACTGCAGATTACTGTATCCCTCGCACCCTGACATTGATGACTCAACACAGAAATTGCGTCGCTATGAAATACTGAAGGATCTCTAGCGACTTCTCCACAAGCTAGTTACCCGGCTACGGTTAAGGTATAAATCTTCTCCTGGGAGTTAACTATTCTGATGCACCACTGCCACTTTACTGTATCCATCGAACCCTCTCATTGACGAGTTATCACAGAAAATGCGTCGCTATTAAACACTTAGGTATCAGTACCGATTTCTTCCCTAGCGATAAACGAGGCTATGGTGAATGTATAGTTTTTCTCCTGGGAGTCAAGTATGTTTCTTCCGTTGCACCATTGCCAGTTTACTGTGTCTCTCGCATTCTCACATTGACGAATTAAGGTAGCGTTGTGTCGCTACTAAATATTAAATGAAGCATGCTGACTTCTCTCGAAGTGAGTAACATGGCTACAGTGAGCACATGGAGCTTATCCTAAGGGTCCAAGTATCTTATGTCCGATGTACCACTGCCAGTTTACAGTAACCTTCGCAAATCCACGTTGACTAATTAACACAAAAGTTGTGTCGATATGAAATACTAAAGGATCAATGGCGACTTCTCCGGAAGCGAGTAACGCAGCTACGGTCAACATATGGATCTTCTCCTGGGAGTAAAAATTTTTTTTTTCGGTTCACCGCTGGTAGCTTACTGTATCCCTCGTAACCTTACACTGACTAATTACCACAGAAATTGCGTCACTATTAGATACTAAAGGATCCATGCCAAATATTCCCCAGGCGAATAACGGGGATACGGTGAACCAATGCATCTTCTCTTGGGAGTCAAGTATCTTCTTCCCTATTCATCACTGCTACTTTACTGTATCCCTCACACCCTCACAATGACGAAATAACACAGAAATAGCATCGCTATTAAAATTAAAGGATCCAAGCGAGTATCATGGCTACTGTTAATGTATGGATCATCTCCAGAGAGTCAAGTATCTCTTTTCCAATGCACCACTGCTAGTTTACGGTATTCCCCGTACTTTCACATTGACGGATTAACACAGCAATTGTGTCGCTAGTAAATACTAAAGGATCTACGCCGACATTTCCCCAAAGCGAGGAACGCTGGTATGGCCAACGAATGGATCTTCTCCTGGAAGTCAGGTATCTGTAATCTGATGCACCACAATTCGTTTACTGTAACCCTGGTACCCTCTCAGTGACGAATGCACACAGTATTTGCGTCGTTTATAAATACAAAGAGTCCAGGCCGATTACATCCCAACTGAGTGACCCGGCTGCAGTCAACATATGAGTCTTCTCCTCTTCTGATGCACCCGTACCAGTTTACTGAATCTCTCGCATCCTGACATTGACAATTTAATACAGAAATAGCGTCGTTACGAAATACTAATAAAATAGTTATAAATAATCTCCTGGGAGTCGACATTCATTTTTCCGATGCATCACTGCTACTTTACTGTATCCTTTGCACCCTCATATTGACGATTTAACACAGAAATTGCGTCGCAATAAAAAACTAAAAGATTCATGTTGACTTTTCCCCAAGCGAGTAACGAGGCTATGGTCAATGCATGGATGTTGTCCTAGGAGTTCAAATGATGCAAATGGCTCTCAGCACTCTGGGACCTAACATCTGAGGTTATCTGTCCGTGAAAACTTAGAACTACTTAAACCTAACTAACCTAAGGGTATCACGCACATCAAAACCCGAGGCAGGATTTGAACCTGCAACCGTAGCGGTTCTGGAATGAAGCGCCTAGAACAGCTCGGGCAGTTATAAATAATCTCCTGGACGTTAAGTGTCCTTTTTCCGATGCACAGCTACCAGTTTACTGTATCCCTCGCATCCTCACATTGACAATTTAATACAGAAATTCCGTCGCTACGAAATACTAATGCGTCCGTGCCGATTTCTCCCCCAGCGAGGAACGTTGCTGCGGTCATCTTATGCATCATCTCCTGAGAGTCAAGTATCATTATCGCATGCACTACTGACTGTTAACTGTATCCCTTGCACCATCACATTGACAATTTAACACAGAAATTGCGTCGCTATTAAATAATAAATGCTCCTTGCCGACTTCTCCTCAAGCAAACGCTGCGGCTACAGTCAGCGTACGGGTCTTGTCCTGAGAGTCAAGTATCTATATTCCGAAGGACCACTACCAGTTACTGTATCCCTCGCACATTGACGAATTATCACAGAAATTGCTTCACTATTGAATACTGAAAGCTCCATGCCGACTTCTCCCCAAGTGAGTAACACGATTACGGGCCTTTGTCCGTTGCACCACAGCCACTTTACTGGAACCCTCGCAAACTCACATTGATGAATGAACACAGAAATTGCGTCGCTATGAAATACTAAAGGATCCATGCCTACTTCTCCCAAAGCGTGTAATGTGGCTACGGTCAACGTATCAATGTTCTCCTGGGAGTCAAGTATCTTTTTTCCGAGGCATCACTGCTATGTTACTGTATCCCATGCACACTCGCACTGACGAATTAACACAGAAATTTGTCGCTACTAAATACTAAATGATCCATGCCGAGCTGGCCGGTGTGGCCGAGCGGTTCTATTCGCTTTAGTCTGGAACCACGCGACCACTACGGTCGCAAGTTCGAATCCTGCCTTGGGCATAGATGTGTGTGATGTCCTTAGGTTACATATGTTTAAGTAGTTCTAAGTCGTAGGGGACTGAAGACATCAGCAGTTATGTCCCATTGTGCTCAGAGCAATTATTCTCCCGAAAAGAGTAACACTGGTACGGTCAGTGGATGAATCTTTTCTTGGGCGTCAAGTATCCTTTGTCCGATGCACCTCTGCCACTGTACTTTACAAACCCACATTGATGGAATAAAGAGAAATTGGGGCGCTATATAATACTGAAGCAGCCATGCCGGCTTCTCCCCAAGCGAGTAACGTGGTTACGGTCAATGTATGAATCTTCTCCTGGGAGTCAAGTATCTTTCTTCCGATGCACTTCTGCCGGTTTACTGTATCCCTCGTACGCTTACACGGACGACTTAACACAGAAATTGCGTCGTCATCAAATACTAAGGGATCCATACCGACTACTCCCAAGCGAGAACGCAGCTACAGTCAACGTATGGATCTTCTCCTGGGGGTCAAGTGTCACTTATCCGCTAGACGACTGCCATTTTACTGTATTCCTCGCACCGTCACATTGATGATGAACACAGAAATTGTGTCGCTTTTATATACTAAAGGATCCATGCTTACTTCTCCTCACTACTAAAGTGGCTACTGTCAACGTATGGATCCTCTCCAGGGAGTCAAGTATCTTTTTTCCGACGCACGACTGCTAGTTTACTATGTCCCTCGCACCCTCTCATTGATGAGTTGAGCGGACCACACCGTGTTTCAGGTCGAAAGAAATCGATTTTCTGTTGTCATCATATTTCGATAGATTAAGGTTTTATTAAATTTATCCGAAAAAGATTTTGGTGAAAAAAATTTTTTTCGAGCATTTAAAGAACATATTCCTTCCACGTGTGTTTATGTGCCACGCCCACTTTTCTGTCAGCCACTTTTCTTTATATATTTTAGATCTTTATATCCCCTTCATTGCACGTTAGGGATTTTTTTTTTGCTCACGGGTATGTTGGCTATCTTTAGAATGCATCGGTCGGTATTCTTTTGTTTCTGCTGTTTGTAAACAACAAGCTATCAAATAGGCGATTAATTTTGTTCAAGTGTGATTGCGTGTAGTTGTTATACTTACGTTCCCAGTGCTTGTTTTGTTGTGTTTATTGAAGCTGACGAAACGTAAAGGCATTTTCAAGAAACGACGGTTAGGTGAGACATGTTCAGATAGTTTTCTGTACAAGAGGTTATGTCACATGGCAACGATGTTTCTAATTGTATTTCTTCAACACGTGCATCGATAAAGAAGCTCTCACCATTTCAAGTGATTTACAACGAATTTACTGTAAGTGAAAAGGGGTGCAGTGACATTAATATAAATTTGAGAATATCGTCAGATGTAATTTGTAAATTTGTACAACGTAGACAGTGTGGTGAGTCATAGAGTGTGAACATTTGTGAGGGTGCCAGTGGGAGAAAAGGTCTAGAAATTGCTTGGGATTTAATTTGCACTAAATTCTTGGCTGTGAATTCATTTATGAGTTCTTCAAAACCAGATGCAAGTGGTCCTTATGAAATCAATACTAGATTAGTTTATGCCTTACGGTCCATTGGCAAGGGCATGGCTGCAGGGAGAACATTTTGTTCAGTGATGAACTTACATCAACCACCAAATAAATTTGAAAAACTGACTGCAATATTAGAAAAAGCTGTATGTGAGGTCAGTGAGGAAAGCATGAAACCGGCTGCTAGGGGGAACAGTGGAAGACAATGATGGATGTTCGGATATTACAGATGCTCTTGATGGAAGTTGCCAGAAAAGAGGACACACTCCTTCTAATGGAATAGTGACTGCCATGAGTGTAGATGCCGGTAAAATGTTAGATGTGGAGATAATGTCTAAATATTGCAAATGTTGTAAGGTAAATGAACATAAAGAACACAACTGTGTGGCTAATTTTAGAGGAACAAGTGGTGGCATGGAAGTTCATGGAGTACGACAAATATTTCATCACTCCGTAGAAACAAGAGGCATACGGTACACCAAATACTTGGGCGATGGTGTAAGTAAGGCATACAACAATGTGGTGAACTCTAAGCCATATGGAGATGCCATTAATAACAAAATAGAATGTGTAGGCCATATTCAAAAACGTTTGGGAACAAGGCTGAGAAAACTAACTGTTGATATGAAAGGAAAAAAATTTGAAGATGGAAAATTGTTGACCGGACAAGGTCGATTAACTAAAACTGGAATAGAAAACTTGCAGGTATACTATGGGCAGGCAATTAGGAGAAATAAAGTAAGTCTGGAGGCAATGAAGAGAGATTTTTTGGGCCATGCTCTTCCATAAATCCTCTACTGATGATAAGTCATGTCATGGATTGTGTGCATCAGGAGAAAATTCGTGGAGCAAATACAAATGGGCTCAGGCAACTGGAGAATCTTATTCTCACCAGAAATCTCTTCCTGCTGCTATCATTACAGCAATTAAAAGTGTTTTCAGAGACTGGGGTCATCCTCACCTTCTAACGAAATGTCTGCATGGCCAGACACAGAACTCAAATGAATGTTTCATCAGCATAATTTGGAACCGCCTTCCTAAATCTGTATTTGTAGGAATGCATACAGTGAAACTAGGAGTTCATGATGCAGTTATTACATTCAATTACGGTGATATTGGAAAGTGTTGGGTACTGATAAAGCAGGGAATTAATCCTGGTGAAAATATGATCACTGGGCTGCAACACTGCAATAAAATGAGAACAGCCGACAGACAGGTCTGCATCTACGAGGGTTATTCCAAAAGTAAGGTCCGACTGATTGCCAAATTGAAACCACAGTGAACATCAGAAATGTTTTACTTGTAACAATTAGCTACACCTTTCAGCTACTTCTCTACGTAGTGCGGTGTAACGACGTATTATCAGGTTTTCGTTTGATATATGACCATGTGCAGACTTCGTCACCTACGTCAGTTACAACCCACTTCAAAAATGATTCATATTCTTTTTAAATTGTCATAGAATGGTTCTTGAACGAAACTGTAAAACATCAGTTGAGTCGTGTGCAGAAAATTACATCACTTGGGCCAATTGGTTTTCGTAACTTTTTCGAATTTAAATTTCGTTTGTTTCTCCTCAGAAAATTATATCGACACACGTTATCTTGATCTAATCGATATCAGAATCACACATTAAATAAACTTTTTAAATTCAAAGTTTCGGCCAACGCTGTCTGAATCAATAATCTTGTCAAATATATTATTAATCCGTTCACATAATTCTTCATAAATAAATCTTCACGACACGTGTTTCAACTTTAGTAGCATACACTATTTTTATTAGCTTCCTACACATACAGATGTGAACTTGAGCGTTGACAGACAGTGACTAACTTTTCAATAAGACTAAGCTCATTATGACATCATTGTTGTACAAAAAAGAGTATAAAAATTCATTTTTAATTTTTAGAAACACGACGCAACAACTCGGTTCCAGGATCTTCTGTTGCTCCTTG
Source organism: Schistocerca serialis cubense (assembly GCF_023864345.2). Lineage (NCBI taxonomy): Eukaryota > Metazoa > Arthropoda > Insecta > Orthoptera > Acrididae > Schistocerca > Schistocerca serialis. The sequence goes on along the minus strand of NC_064639.1, from coordinate 88,057,669 downwards.
GCTGTCGACCCGCGACGTATAGCGGCCAGCAATTTCCTCTCTGGTCGCGGCAACGAAGATGCTGTCCCCGTTCGTTGCGCCGATCTCTCCGTACATGAAACACATAAAAAAAATACAAAACTTTTAGATAATTCACATTTATTACAAATAATAAGAAAACACATAAACAAAACCTAAATTAAACTTATAGTCACCTGCAAACTGGGCTGACTTGGTGGATGGGTGACGTTTAATTTCGTCCCACTACATACCCCACCCACAAGCTCAGTTTGTCAGGTTTTAACCGAAATTAAAACTGTTCAATATACAATATTTAACTGTTAATACATTTTCCTCACATTTTACGTAACCTAGATTCCTTGCTATTAGAGAGATTTAATCCTTTTAATACGATATCGTTGTGACTATTTGTCATTTACTCTTAATTGTGCTCTTATGGTAATTCGTAACCGAATATAGGGAGATTGCTCCTCTTCAGTTAATAGTTGCTAATAAATACTAATTTAGTACGTTCTTTAACGTTGTACATTAGGACAGAGCGTTCAAATTGTGATAGATTAATTTCAGCTTCATTTATTTACTAGAGTTATTCTTTTCAAGAATGTATATTACTAATAAGTTTCTTACAATAACTAATAGTACTATTTACTTTACGTCATTCTCTTCCCTAAGGCCTTATTTATGCCTGAGGTCAAGAAGAAATCAAGCAAAACTTTCTTTAGAATCTCGGCACGGCTTTCTTTACCTTCGGACACCTTGTTGGGTAATGGCCATTTATTTAGGAGAAACAAGCGAGAGAGCCCCGTTTGGTGTGCTCTATATTAACACTATTGCAAACCTCTATTAAAGGCACTCTGCTATGTTCTCGTGAGCCATATAGCTCTGGACGCCCATGGTCCCTAAAACTATTAACCATCCCCTTTGGTTCCTACTATCCGAGTAAATTTGAAATATGCAAAATTCCTTTTGACCTAAGAGCAAAATTTCCTCCATATAAATCCCCCTTTTGGTTATCTTTCTCTTTTTGAAGTACCAGTAGATTATTGTAGAACACATGTTTAAGCTTTCTGTCATTTATTTAAAATAACACGTAACTATCACGAAAAACTTCACATGAATAAACTATGAACGCTCTTCCGTGTGTAACATATACTAAATATTAACTTATTTAGGAATGAAGAGTTTCATTTGATCAACACTATATAATCCTTTAATTACACCTGATGAAGGTTCCATAAGAAGTAATGCTTTGGGATGTACAATCTTATGTACAACATATGGACCTTCAAAGATAAAGAAGAATTTTCTACATTCCTTATCGATCTTAGAACTTTTAGGATGAGATCGTACTAACACAAGATCTCCTACCTGAAATGAGGGTTCTACAGCCTGTTGATTATAACTTTTAATTCTCCGTTCGGCATTTTTTACAATCTGTTCGCAAACTTTTTCGTCTGGAATATCTTGTTGTATCTCATTTACTGGTGGCCAAGGTAAAGCAGCTAGTAAAGGCTCACCTATAATTCGTTTGCCTAAAATTTCTATAGGTGATAATCCCGTCGTTAGGTGAGGCAATTCATTTAATATCTTTTCGAATTCAGGCATTAGTTTGGCCCACCGAGTATGTTTATGTGCACAATAAGTTCTACATAATCGTCCTAATTCTTTCATGACTCTTTCTACTAAATTACTTTGAGGGTGATATTTCGAAATTAAGATATGTTTGATTCCATATTGTCTTATCATATTTTGAAATCTTTGACTAATAAAGGCACTACCGTTGTCAGACATAAGTCGTTCAGGAATGCCCCAGTTAACAAAGTAATTTCGGGTGAGGCAGCGTATAACGCTTGCTGTATTCGCTCGTTTCAAAGTATATAGTTTCACATGTTTGGACCAACATTCCATTACAACAAACACATATGTTAATCCTCCTGAACTACGAGGCAGAGGGCCGAAAAAATCTAATGACAGTAGATCCCACAAACCTCGAGGAATTACAGCATATAATTTATAACACTTGGATTTGTTATTAACTTTAACCTTTTGACAGGTTTCACAAGCCCTAATAATACTTCTCACAATACGTGACATATTTTTGAAATAATAATACTTCATTAGATGTTTAATACATTTATGAATTCCAAAATGCCCGTAACCTTCATGAATATAAGTAATTAACTCGTCCACAACCGTTTTCGGAATGCAGATTTTCCATCTCTGGTGTTCCCTCTGTGCTTTCCAATACAACAAGTCGTTAAAATATAACCACACACCCCGGGTGTTAACTGTTTCGTCCCCATTATTAAGGTTTTGTATAATTCATAGAATAACATTTTTCTTTCCTTTATGTAATACGGTAACCTACTACTTAGGACTCGCATTAGATGACTTTCAATTAACTTAGCACGGTTTAAATTCCATTCAAAATAATTCCTATAACCTCTCCACCGTTTAGAATATGGAGGAGGGTCTAACAACTCTAAAGTTAAGTGTTGTTGTTTTCCTCTTGACCAATAATTTTGTTTAAACTGCTTAACAAAATCATCCCAATCCCTGAATTCATTTCTATGCAATACTGCCCACTCCGCAGCTTCTGCTTCTAAATGTCCTATTACAAATTGAATGCGTTTTTCATTACTCCATTTAGGAGATAATGATGTTTCAAAAGCTTTTATAAAGATTATAGGGTGCAGTTCGCCTCCTGGTTTGAATACAGGAAATCGACTTGCTACATTTGAATTTGTTGTTATGTCATCCAGACATTCTGCGAGAGAAATAGTCGGATTCTGTTTAGTTTGCAGAGACGGAGTTGCATCGGATTGGCTTGCCGTGATTGCTTTATTCATATTGTTGTCGTCCGAGCTAGCAAATTCGATGCGACTGTTGTCTCTGATTATGTTATTACCTCTGCTACCTGAAATGTTCTCGTTATTATCTAATTCCGATAACCGTTTCGTAATTTCCTGTATCCGCATTTCTGTATTGGATACGCGATTAGCTAATATCGATTCTTCACTGTGTTCACGATGTGAACGCTCTGTACCTTCGTCAATATTATTATCTTTGGCAGTCTCAAGATTACTGCATATTTCAGTAATTAAAGATTTCATGTTTTCGATTTCGGTATGGTCCTTTTCTACTTGATGAGTTAATGTCTCTAATTCTACATTATCTATTGAAGAAATCTCTACAGGTTTGGTAGAGACCTCTTTAATAGATTTCAATAATTCTCTGCGAACAGTTTCTGTTTGCATAGAGAATTCATCTCGTAACATATCGTTATTTTTCTGTATTTCATTTACAACTAAGATATTGACACTATCTAGTCTCTCGGATAAGTCAGTAATATCGTGTCGCATGCGAGCTTTTTCCTCGCGTGATTCCTGGATATGTTCCTCTAACCTTTTACAATTATCAGCAATCTTATTACTAAGTCCTACTAATTTTTCCTGCATTTCAACTTTAGAAGACTCTATTTTATCACTTAATTCTCGACTGGTTTCATTAAGATATTCCTGCAACCTGTCTGTTGATTTTATTAGCTCCCCTTTAAGTCTAGCAGTAGATTCCTCGTTAGACTGTTTTAATCTAGCCATAGATTCTTCGTTAGACTGTTTTAATTCCCGTTTTAGTTCCTCTTTTAATCTAGCAGCAGATTCTTCGTTAGACTGTTTTAATCTAGCCATAGATTCTTCGTTAGACTGTTTTAATTCCTGTTTTAGTTCCTCTTTTAATCTAGCAGTAGATTCTTCGTTAGATTGTTTCAATTTAGCGATCGCCCTAAAAAGGGCTCTCATGCTCCTATCGGACATAGATTGCTCTTCGTCTGACATTTCACTTCCCGACATTATTGTAAAATATTAACTATTTACACACGCAGACTTGGAATCAACAATCCTATAAAAGCACACTTCCTATATACAACACTCCACTTCCAACTTGAAACAAACTCACCGGACACTAATATTGTAATTTGTAGTTCTCGATGATCAGTGTGCTGCTATGGGCTGCAGATGTAACAGCCGTCGATGCAGCCGCTGAGATGCTGCGACCCCGCTTCCGCAACCGGCAGGACGCTGAGTCGAACACCGGAAACGTCGCTGGCTGCAACCACGCCCGGCACCGCCGTAGACAGGCGAAGCCCTCAGCAACACCTCTAATACCAGCCGGAGGAACGCCCCGCAGCTGACGTACTGGGCCTATTAGTTTAGGGAGAAAAAAGGTTGTCGGGGTTTGCAGCGTTCAGCTGCTGCCCAACAGATGCGCCTTCTCGTGGAACAACTGCGTGACCGTACTGCTTGGCTGCGGCTCCGTCAGATGCCCACACCCACGAAGTCGCCGTTGGCTGGTGAAGGCTCCACGAAAACTCGCGTTGACTTCCGAAGGACTCTTGATGTTTTGTTTCGTACCTGTGTGCCTTAGTTGCACACAAGTCCTGTTTCTAAGGTCGCCACGGTGTGGTGTAACGACGTATTATTAGGTTTTCGTTTGATATATGACCATGTGCAGACTTCGTCACCTACGTCAGTTACAACCCACTTCAAAAATGATTCATATTCTTTTTAAATTGTCATAGAATGGTTCTTGAACGAAACTGTAAAACATCAGTTGAGTCGTGTGCAGAGAATTACATCACTTGGGCCAATTGGTTTTCGTAACTTTTTCGAATTTAAAGTTCGTTTGTTTCTCCTCAGAAAATTATATCGACACACGTTATCTTGATCTAATCGATATCAGAATCACACATTAAATAAACTTTTTAGATTCAAAGTGTTGGCCAACGCTGTCTGAATCAATAATCTTGTCAAATATATTATTAATCCGTTCACATAACTCTTCATAAATAAATCTTCACGACACGTGTTTCAACTTTAGTAGCATACACTATTTTTATTAGCTTCCTACACATACAGATGTGAACTTGAGCGTTGACAGACAGTGACTAACTTTTCAATAAGACTAAGCTCATTATGACATCATTGTTGTACAAAAAAGAGTATAAAAATTCATT